>NC_091287.1:568061524-568791524 GCF_032444005.1 Ranitomeya imitator | reverse complement strand
ATCCTGCGCCCGTTCTGTCATGTGCTGCGGCCATCCTGCGCCCGTTCTGTCATGTGCTGCTGCCATCCTGCGCCCGTTCTGTCATGTGCTGCGGCCATCCTGCGCCCGTTCTGTCATGTGCTGCTGCCATCCTGCGCCCGTTCTGTCATGTGCTGCGGCCATCCTGCGCCCGTTCTGTCATGTGCTGCGGCCATCCTGAGCCCGTTCTGTCATGTGCTGCTGCCATCCTGCGCCCGTTCTGTCATGTGCTGCGGCCATCCTGCGCCCGTTCTGTCATGTGCTGCGGCCATCCTGCGGCCGTTCTGTCATGTGCTGCGGCCATCCTGCGGCCGTTCTGTCATGTGCTGCGGCCATCCTGAGCCCGTTCTGTCATGTGCTGCTGCCATCCTTGCTATCCTGCGCCCGTTCTGTCATGTGCTGCTCCCATCCTGCGCCCGTTCTGTCATGTGCTGCGGCCATCCTGCGGCCGTTCTGTCATGTGCTGCGGCCATCCTGCGCCCGTTCTGTCATGTGCTGCTGCCATCCTGCGCCCGTTCTGTCATGTGCTGCTCCCATCCTGCGCCCGTTCTGTCATGTGCTGCGGCCATCCTGCGCCCGTTCTGTCATGTGCTGCGGCCATCCTGCGCCCGTTCTGTCATGTGCTGCGGCCATCCTGCGCCCGTTCTGTCATGTGCTGCGGCCATCCTGAGCCCATTCTGTCATGTGCTGCTCCCATCCTGCGCCACCATTGTATTATATGCCGCCCGCTCCAGTGTGTATGCCCCCGAATGCTGCTGCCATATAAAAAAAAAAAAAAATACCATACTCACCTATCGTCCGGCTCCACTGCAGGTATGTCTTCAAGAAAATGGCGCCGGAAAGCGGGGACTGCGCAGGCGCCGATTCCGGCAGCAGGAATCGGCGCCTGCGCAGTCCGCGCTTTCCGGCGCCATTTTCTTGAAGACACACCTGCAGTGGAGCCGGAGTGTGTCTTCAAGAAAATGGCGCCGGAAAGCGCGGACTGCGCAGGCGCCGATTCCGGCAGCAGGAATCGGCGCCTGCGCAGTCCGCGCCCTCCGGAGCCGGGAGCAGAGGAGCCGGGAGACGGAGCCGCAAGCAGCGCTGGAACCGGGAAAGGTGAGTATACTTACCCTCCCTCCTGGCGGTCCCTGACTCTCCGGTGGAGATCGCGGTATGCGTTCAGTGCTTACGCATACCGCGATCTCCCGGGAGCGTCGCTCTGTGAGGCCCAGACTGCGCCGGCGCTTGCGCAGTCTATAGAGGCTTCGGACAGAGTGACGCTCCCAGCGTTATATTATAGATATATATATACACGGGAGGAGAGGGCAGGCGGCGCTGTGTGCAGGGGAAGTGTGTGGGCCGGGGGTATATATATATATATATACACGGGAGGAGAGGGCAGTCACAGGAAGGAGTATATATACACTAGATGGTTGCCCAATTCTAACGCATCAGGTATTCTAGAATATGCATGTCACCGTAGTATATTGCCCAGCCACGTAGTATATTGCCCAGCCACGTAGTATATTGCCCAGTCACGTAGTATATTGCCCAGTCACCGTAGTATATTGCCCAGCCACGTAGTATATTGCCCAGCCACGTAGTATATTGCCCAGCCACGTAGTATATTGCCCAGCCAGGTAGTATATTGCCCAGCCAGGTAGTATATTGCCCAGCCAGGTAGTATATTGCCCAGCCAGGTAGTATATTGCCCAGCCAGGTAGTATATTGCCCAGCCAGGTAGTATATTGCCCAGCCAGGTAGTATATTGCCCAGTCACGTAGTATATTGCCCAGTCACCGTAGTATATTGCCCAGCCACGTAGTATATTGCCCAGCCACGTAGTATATTGCCCAGCCAGGTAGTATATTGCCCAGCCAGGTAGTATATTGCCCAGCCAGGTAGTATATTGCCCAGCCAGGTAGTATATTGCCCAGCCAGGTAGTATATTGCCCAGCCAGGTAGTATATTGCCCAGCCAGGTAGTATATTGCCCAGCCAGGTAGTATATTGCCCAGCCACGTAGTATATTGCCCAGCCAGGTAGTATATTGCCCAGCCAGGTAGTATATTGCCCAGCCAGGTAGTATATTGCCCAGCCACGTAGTATATTGCCCAGCCACGTAGTATATTGCCCAGCCACGTAGTATATTGCCCAGCCACGTAGTATATTGCCCAGCACAGAGCCACGTAGTTTAGAGACTTAAAAAAAACAAAAAACATATACTCACCTTCTGAAGGCCCGTTGAAGTCCTGCTATACTCACCCTCCACCGCCTTTCCCGCTCCTCCCCGCGCTCCCAGGACCGCTCCATTGCAAGCTGCAGCTTCCGGTCCCAGGGCTGGTGTGAGCAGGACCTATGATGACATTGCGGTCACATGACCGTGACGTCACGGCAGGTCCACACCAGCCCAGGGACCGGAAGCTGCCTCTTGCAATGGAGCGATCCCGGGAGTGGGAAAGGCGGCGGATGGTGAGTATAGCAGTTTTTTGTTTTTTTTAAATTATTTTTAACATGACCTATTTTTACTATTGATGCTGCATAGGCAGCATCAATAGTAAATAGTTGGGAACACACAGGGTTAATAGCAGCGGTAACAGAGTGCGTTACACCGCGGGCCGTTACCGCTGTCATTAACCCTGTGTGAGCTGTGAGTGGAGGGGATTACGGAGCCGGCGCCGGGCAGTGAGTGCAGGGGAGTAGGGGAGGGACTAATCGCAGCGGTAACAGAGTGCGTTACACCGCGGGCCGTTACCGCTGTCATTAACCCTGTGTGAGCTGTGAGTGGAGGGGATTACGGAGCCGGCGCCGGGCAGTGAGTGCAGGGGAGTAGGGGAGGGACTAATCGGACTGTGCCCGTCGCTGATTGGTCACGGCAGCCATGACAGGCAGCTGCCGAGACCAATCAGCGAATGAATAACCGTGACAGAAAGACAGACAGACAGAAGTGACCCTTAGACAATTATATATATAGACTAGATTGTGGCTCGATTCTTACGCATCGGGTATTCTAGAATATGCATGTCCCCGTAGTATATGTACAATGATGATTCCATAATTTGCCGCAGACTGTGCCCGTCGCTGATTTGTCGAGGCAACCTTTATGACATCATCGTCGCCATGGCAACCATTATGACATCATCGTCGCTGTGCCAGTCGCTGATTGGTCGAGGCCTGGCGGCCTCGACCAATCAGAGACGCGGGATGTCTACGACCTTTATGACATCAACGTCGCTGTGCCCATCGCTGATTGGTCGAGGCCTGGCTGCCTCGACCAATCAGAGAGGCGGGATGTCCAGGACAGACAGACAGACAGAAAGACAGACAGACGGAAAAACCCTTAGACAATTATATATACAGGTCCTTCTCAAAAAATTAGCATATAGTGTAAAATTTCATTATTTACCATAATGTAATGATTACAATTAAACTTTCATATATTATAGATTCATTATCCACCAACTGAAATTTGTCAGGTCTTTTGTTGTTTTAATACTGATGATTTTGGCATACAACTCCTGATAACCCAAAAAACCTGTCTCAATAAATTAAGAAAAGGTTCTCTAAACGACCTATTACCCTAATCTTCTGAATCAACTAATTAACTCTAAACACATGCAAAAGATACCTGAGGCTTTTATAAACTCCCTGCCTGGTTCATTACTCAAAACCCCCATCATGGGTAAGACTAGCGACCTGACAGATGTCAAGAAGGCCATCATTGACACCCTCAAGCAAGAGGGTAAGACCCAGAAAGAAATTTCTCAACAAATAGGCTGTTCCCAGAGTGCTGTATCAAGGCACCTCAATGGTAAGTCTGTTGGAAGGAAACAATGTGGCAGAAAACGCTGTACAACGAGAAGAGGAGACCGGACCCTGAGGAAGATTGTGGAGAAGGACCGATTCCAGACCTTGGGGAACCTGAGGAAGCAGTGGACTGAGTCTGGTGTGGAAACATCCAGAGCCACCGTGCACAGGCGTGTGCAGGAAATGGGCTACAGGTGCCGCATTCCCCAGGTAAAGCCACTTTTGAACCATAAACAGCGGCAGAGGCGCTTGACCTGGGCTACAGAGAAGCAGCACTGGACTGTTGCTAAGTGGTCCCAAGTACTTTTTTCTGATGAAAGCAAATTTTGCATGTCATTCGGAAATCAAGGTGCCAGAGTCTGGAGGAAGACTGGGGAGAAGGAAATGCCAAAATGCCAGAAGTCCAGTGTCAAGTACCCACAGTCAGTGATGGTGTGGGGTGCCATGTCAGCTGCTGGTGTTGGTCCACTGTGTTTCATCAAGGGCAGGGTCAATGCAGCTAGCTATCAGGAGATTTTGGAGCACTTCATGCTTCCATCGGCTGAAATGCTTTATGGAGATGAAGATTTCATTTTTCAGCACGACCTGGCACCTGCTCACAGTGCCAAAACCACTGGTAAATGGTTTACTGACCAAGGTATTACTGTGCTCAATTGGCCTGCCAACTCTCCTGACCTGAACCCCATAGAGAATCTGTGGGATATTGTGAAGAGAAAGTTGAGAGACGCAAGACCCAACACTCTGGATGAGCTTAAGGCCGCTATTGAAGCATCCTGGGCCTCCATAACCTCTCAGCAGTGTCACAGGCTGATTGCCTCCATGCCACGCCGCATTGAAGCAGTCATTTCTGCCAAAGGATTCCCGACCAAGTATTGAGTGCATAACTGAACATTATTATTTGATGGTTTTTTTGTTTGTTATTAAAAAACACTTTTATTTGATTGGATGGGTGAAATATGCTAATTTATTGAGACAGGTTTTTTGGGTTATCAGGAGCTGTATGCCAAAATCATCAGTATTAAAACAATAAAAGACCTGACAAATTTCAGTTGGTGGATAATGAATCTATAATATATGAAAGTTTAATTGTAATCATTACATTATGGGAAATAATGAAATTTAACACTATATGCTAATTTTTTGAGAAGGACCTGTATAGATATATACATACACGCGAGGAGAGGTCAGTCACAGGAAGGAGTGTATATATATATATATATATATATATATATATATATATATATATATATATATTATATATATAATCAGGTTTAAAGGGAACCTGTCACTTGAATTTGGCGGGAGCGGTTTTCGGTCATATGGGCGGAGTTTTTGGGTGTTTGATTCACCCTTTCCTTACCCGCTGGCTGCATGCTGGCTGCAATATTGGATTGAAGTTCATTCTCCGTCCTCCGTAGTACACGCCTGCGCAAGGCAATCAAAACTCCGCCCATATGACCGAAAACCAGTCCCGCCAAATTCAGGTGAGAGGTTCCCTTTAAACCTGACAGGGCACACCTGTGAATTGAAGACCATTCCCGGTGACTACCTCTGGAAGCTCATCAAGAGAATGCCAAGAGTTTGCAAAGCAGTCATCAAAGCAAAAGGTGGCTACTTTGAAGAACCTAGAATATAAGACATAATTTCAGTTGTTTCACACTTTTTTGTTAAGTATATAATTCCACATGTGATAATTCATAGTTTTGATGCCTTCAGTGTGAATGTGTGAATGTACAATATTCATAGTCATGCAAATACAGAAAAATCCTTAAATGAGAAGGTGTGTCCAAACTTTTGGTCTGTACTGTGTATATATATATATATATATATATATATATATATATATATATATATATATATATATATATATATATATATATATATATATACACATATACATACATACACACACACACACACACGTGCGTCTCACAAACATAGAGTATCATCAAACAGTTAATATACATTTCAGGAGGGAACATTTTGGATTTTACAATCATTTTTCCAGCTGGTGTTATAAAGTATTCTAATTACTGAGATAATGACTTTTGGGTTTTCATTGGCTGTAAGCCATAATCATCGACATTAACAGAAATGAACACGTGGAATAGATCACTGTGTGTAATGACTCTACAGAATGAATTTCACTTTTTGTATTGAAGAACTGAAATACATTTTTGCTGACCTTCTGATCTTGTGAGAAGCCCCTGTGTGTGTGTGTATATATATATATATAGTGTATGAGAGGAGGCACGTGTGACACCAGGAAGAAGAAGTGATGAACGATGGAAATAACGGAGACATTACCGACCTGTACATGATGGACATAACATGATCACAACCTCCGGAGTCAGCCTCGTGCAGAAATCCCGGCACCTCCTGCCTCTGAGGTTATAAATGGTCGTCTGAGGAAGGAAATCCTCAGGATCCAACGCCAATCACGTCTCCGATGTGCTGGATGGGGACAAGTCTGGAGACTCTGCAGCCACAGGAGCAGGTTGCGGCCATGCAGGCTATCACAGTAGTGCGAAGGACATGCGGCCTGGCGGTGTGCAGAAATAGCCGCATCTCTGGATTCACCACTGGAGCAATGTAACGCTGAGCTGTGCATCTGTGAGGAATAGAGGGTCTGGCTGCCGGACGGCCCCGTTGTGCAGATCCTGGTGACGGCGCACTCTCCGTATGTGACGTCCAATTTCACTTGCAGCACAGATCGCATCCCTACGCTCCATTCCTCAAATCTTATGAGACCACATGGTCAGCACCACGAGGCTTCATGAGAGAACATCACACTGGTCCTACTCCTAGGATTATGGTCTGGAGTAGCAGCATGTATGGCGGCCAGGCATCTCTATTCCTCATTGTAGATGCACTAACAACACAGCGTTAAATTTATTTAGTGGTAGGGCCAGAGGTAATTTCTGCACGCCCCCAGGCCGCATGTTTCTCGCACTACTGTGAGCGCCTGCGTGGCCTCAACCTGCTCCTGTGGTCGCAGTGTCTCCAGACTTATTTCCATCGAGAACATAGGGGACGTCATTGGTCGGTGATTACACAGGAGCTGCCAGCAACGGATACTGAGGATTTGTACAATTAGCGGCAGAACCTTTCTCGGACGAATAATAACCTCCGTGACAGCAGCTGAGAATGCAGGTGCCAGGATTTCTGCTCGAGGCCGACTCCGAACTGAAGACATTCGGAGGTTTAGAACATTTTGTTTCCATTTTCCATCATGTACAAATCAGTATGGTCTCCACCGGGTAATTTTCACAATTCCACCTCGTCGTTTTCAGGTGTTACAGTTTCTCTGTGTGTGTGTATCTGTGTAGATATATATATATATATGGAGCATGGTCAGGGCATATATACATAAGAAGTGTAATCCAGTATATACCTCAGCAGGTCGTATAGGACCATTTGTCTTTTCGTCCATGCAGTACAGATGTATCCATGTGCCATCGTTGTTTCTCACAGATCAGACCCTCTGAGTAGGATCAGAATTTTCTTGTAAATGATCTCAGAAATGTTTGTTTCATTTCAGGAGTGACTGTGCAGGATTTTGGGTCCCTTTTCTACCGTTATGTAATGACTTTCAAACATGTCTCGAGACAGAAAGCTTCTTCGTCAGGACCCGTCTCCGGATCCAGAAGGTTTCTCAGACTCCAGCAGCACGTCCTCGCAAGAAGGTTCCTCCACTTCTGCTAAAGCAGCACTAAGAGGTCCCCGGATTAGGAACCGGGGTCATTTTCCCTTCAGCTTCTTGCCTGTTGACTGTCAGCTCCATGTGTTTTCATTCCTGTCTGAAATCGAGAAGTGCACGGCGGCTTTGGTCTGCTCAGACTGGAGTAAACTAATGCGTACGCCGCGACTATGGAGAGTGGCCGACTTTATGAGGCTTGGAGCTGTCCTCTCGGGTATGGATGGGGTGCTGGTGTCAGTGAGGGAGTTTGAGAGGTGGAAGGAATGGGTGCACCAGTATGCGTACCATCTGACGTCCCGCGGAGCATGCTTGTCTGTCCTTCGGGCTAGTTTTGATTTGGGAGATCAAAGAACCAAGTGGGCCGACTTCCTCCTTCAGTTTCTTGATGGCGTTCACTGCGGAGATCTTCAGGAGCTAGAGTTGAATTGGACGTTGACGCATCTGGAGCCTCTCTACATTTATCCACCAGGTAGCATTGCACAAATATGTTTGGCCAAGACCGACCAGTTCAACAGCTTTCAGACTCTTTTTGAGCGCCTCACCCGTACATCTCCCAAGCTGAGCAGCATAAAGCTTCCCTTTGATTGGTCAGAGCATTCGGTATCGCTTCTCACAAATTTCCAAAATCTCAGCACATTAGAGCTGAACTATTTCTGGGTTTTTAAGAGCGTCCGGCCAGAAATAATGCAACAGCTTACAAGATCCCTTCCCAAGCTGAAGACTTTGATCCTTCAGGTTCTCGTTCCTGTAAAGGACTTGGGCGTCTCGTACCCTATGGAGTCTAAATCTCTGGAGTTTTTGGATGTGTCTCAAAGTCGTGGACTGGTATTCAGTTACCTTGATTTGCCATCCTTAAAAGAACTTAAGATAAAGAAAACCATCAGGGGCATCATCTTAAATCGTAGAACTCGGGTTGCCCTTCAAACCCGATGGACATGTTTATACGACTTAATCAAGGCGGGCACGCCAAAGCTCGAAGTGTTCAACTCGCACACGTTGCTTCCAAACTGGCAGACAAAGACTTACCTGGAGCTGAGCGAGGTCCTCCTGCAGTGTTGTTACTGCATCCAGCACACAGACACATGGCTGCTCTGAGCCGAACCACCTGCCCACCCACGTTTAGTCCTACATCTCAGGAACTCGTCATGGGACTCTCCTCATCTGACTAGTCATTAGGGGCACCATTGTGTCACGTGAAAGAGACCTCCATTAGACTTTAATTAACTTTCGAGTACATACTCATTCCTACTCCAAAATCAAAAAAGCCTTGGTAAATTTTATGCTTTTTAAAAACTCTGTTCAGTTTTTTTTCTTACCGGTTTCTGTTTTTTTGATTTGTTCATTCTTAAAAATCCAGTAGTTGCCTGATCAGGTTCCCCAAGTGTTGAGGACAACCCGTGACTTTTCTTTTTTAAGGTGAAGCACATGTGCTGTCTTTGGCCTCTTGTAATGGAAAGTATAGGGGTGTGGACTTGTGTAAAAGATGCAACGATGATGGGGATGAGACACTCACCTTTCACCTTTAGGCTTCCAATCATTTACCAAAGAGGTTGTGAAATGTGAACTCGAGTGACCGTATACTGGTTTGTGGTTGAGGAGAGATAAGTTAGATGTGACTTTTCCTTGTGTGGAGAGAGACCGAGGAACTCTCCATGGAGTCTAGAAGAAGCCCTGACTGTAGACATTAGGTTGATCTCGCAGGATACAACACAACTTTTTTTGATTTGTAGGTTGAGCAGGTTCAGAAAATCGAGAAATGAAAAGTCTCGTGTGATGTTATTGATGCACGTAGACACTCTCCCTAGTAGCTCAACTGTTCAGATTTTCTTCTCAATGATGAGCGAACCTGCTCAGATAAGGTGTTATCCGAGCATGCACGTATGCTAACCGAGTGTCTTCGCCGTGCTCGAAAAATATGCTTGAGTCCCCGCGGCTGCATGTGTTGTTAGAAAGCTGCGACACATGCAGGGATTGTGAGATAGCCGCGAGACATGCAACTGCGAGGATTCGTACATACTTGTCAAGCACGCCTAAGACACCCGAGCATGCTCGAATAATGCCTTCTCTCATCATTTTGGAAATAGATTTATACAACAAGGGAATAAATTGACATGTGTGAACATATAGTCCCGTAAAATAATCTTCTTATTTCTAAAAAAAAAACAAACAAACAAAAAAAACGCCAATAACCCAGTGTAACAAACACTTGGCAATAATTAATCTAATCAGTTACAGAGATCTGAAATCAGACCATGGATAATTCCACATAATAAAGTTACTACTATAATGATATCCATATATGATAACAGCCTGTAAATACCTGCAGAGTTCCTTACTAATATTCTAGACTGCTTTTACCTAACTGTAGCGGTGGGCACCCTAGATTACGAGAAGTGGCGCCCCCACTCGTCGGCAGCTCTCTCTGCCTTTCCCTACTAGACTTGTTGAAGTCATTAATAGTAGATGGGAGAATAGGTGAAATCGGCAGACCAAGCAAAGCCAACTGCTAAATGCAGGTCGGTAGACCCCCAACTATACATTGAATATGGGCATAATAGCCCCCCAAAAATCACAAGGGGGTCATAGTTGGCAAAAAGGAACTTATTGTGAAAGTATAGCGCCTCATCGCATTTTCCCGTCCATTCCGCTTATCTGGAGGCCTTTTGGATGGATGATATATGATGCAGGAAGCAGAGATCACTGTGATACCAGTTAATCAAGTGTATGGGCTTTAAGTATCTGTCCAATATCAGGAGTGAATAGAGTAGTATGCCCATAATGTAATCAGCCAGATTTACTTACTGGGCTCCTCTGTCTGCCGAAAAGCAGTGTGCAGGCGTCTGCAGAAAACACTACAAGTATTTTGTTAATAAGGCACATGCACAATGGGCAAATGAGGGCAGGCATGCACCCCAGGCTGGAACGCATCGGAAAGTGCCGCTATATTATTATGCATTATATCGCCATTTATTCAATGGCGTTTTACATGTGAGGAGGGGTATGCATAATAAAAACAAGTACAATAATCTTAAACAATACAAGTCATAACTGGTACAGGAGGAGAGAGGACCCTGCCCGCGAGGGCTCACAATCTACAAGGGATGGGTGAGGATACAGTAGGTGAGGACCCTGCCCGCGAGGGCTCACAATCTACAAGGGATGGGTGAGGATACAGGAGGAGAGGAGACCCTGCCCACGAAGGCTCACAATCTACAAGGGATGGGTGAGGATACAGTAGGTGAGGACCCTGCCCGCGAGGGCTCACAATCTACAAGGGATGGGTGAGGATACAGGAGGAGAGGAGACCCTGCCCACGAAGACTCACAATCTACAAGGGATGGGTGAGAATACAGTAGGTGAGGGTAGAGCTGGTCATGCAGCGGTTTGGTCGATCGGTGGTTACTGCAGGTTGTAGGCTTGCCGGAAGAGGTGGGTCTTCAGGTTCTTTTTGAAGGTTTCGATGGTAGGTGAGAGTCTGATATGTTGGGGTAGAGGGTTCCAGAGTAGGGGGATGCGCGAGAGAAATCTTGTATGCGATTGTGGGAAGAGGAGATAATAGGGGAGTAGAGAAGGAGATCTTGTGAGGATCAGAGGTTGCGTGCAGGAAAGTACCGGGAGACGAGGCCACAGATGTATGGAGGAGACAGGTTGTGGTTGGCTTTGTACGTCATGGTTAGGCTTTTGTACTGGAGTCTCTGGGCAATGGGGAGCCAGTGAAGGGATTGACAGAGGGGGGACAGGTGGATTAGTCGGGCAGCAGAGTTTAGAATAGATTGTAGGGGTGCGAGAGTGTTAGAGGGGAGGCCACAGAGCAGGAGGTTACAATAGTCGAGGCGGGAGATGATGAGGGCATGGACTAGGGTTTGTGCAGATTCTTGGTTGAGGAATGAACGGATTCATGAAATATTTTTGAGTTGAAGTCGGCAGGAAGTGGAAAGGGCTTGGATATGTGGTTTGAAGGAGAGATCAGCGTCAAGGATTACCCCAAGGCAGCGAGCTTGTGGGACTGGGGAGAATGGGCAGCCATTTACTGTAATGGATAGATTCTTCGGGGGGGGGGGGGGGGGGTCACGTGAGATGGGGCAAATCTTCCTGTATCGCCCCTACGTATTGAAGGCGCACGTGCGTTTGGATGTGCTGACCAGCCTGGAGCATATCGGGTCTCTGGCACAACATCATGGGTGGAGTCCATGTGCGTCTCGGCAGGGACGCAGGTTCCCATCTCCAACACCCTCCCAGCCATGCACGACGACATCAAGCAATTTAGATACACAAAGCATTGGCAAAGCCTGTGCATCCATTACGTGTGAGTGGTGTAAGGTAGCGAACAGAAGAGTGCGATGTGTAACTTTAATCATGTGTTCACCAGTATCCGATCATCACTAGTGTCTATGGTGGCTCTCATTGAGGAATCATTGAAAAACTCCCAATGGCTCCCATCCTTCACACATGTCCATCCATGCTCATTTTGTCTCTTCCAGTCCTGGCCCCAGTGATGGTCTAGTAGGGTTCGTAGGATCGCCCTGCAGTCACTTAATGGTCGGGGAGGGACACCATTAAATAAGATTAAAGTTGTCAACACTTTTTGTAGTTTTCATTCATTGTGATGTCTTTCAGTGGAGGGGTACAAGCTGGGTTCTCGGAACCAAAACCACTGTTTTACGACGCGTCTTATTGGGAGATCATAGGCCTAAGAAGGGCGGGAATCTTCTCTAAACTCTGCTGACTTTCTAGGTACGGTCACCTGAGTCAGTTGATGCTAGGACTTGGTGAAGCCTTCATATCAGTTTTTTGGTTGTCCGTTTATTATGTTACATACAAAACCTTTCCTGCTGTATATCGGGGCAACGCAGGAAATGTATGGTGTGTATGTATGTATGTATGTATGGTGCGATGTATGTATGTATG
The DNA here is from genome assembly GCF_032444005.1 of Ranitomeya imitator. Classification (NCBI taxonomy): domain Eukaryota; kingdom Metazoa; phylum Chordata; class Amphibia; order Anura; family Dendrobatidae; genus Ranitomeya; species Ranitomeya imitator. The sequence continues at coordinate 568,779,110 of NC_091287.1, read as the reverse complement.
TATGGTGCGATGATCACATGCGGAACTGACATTATCTGCTGTCGGTCTCAGCTGTATATTACAAGGGCTTAACCCCCTAGATGTTCTTGACAGTAGTGACCACAGCATATACAGGGGTTTTTTTTTAAGGGAGGGAGGGCTCCTGCGATCATGAGGTGTTTTTGGAGGCCCTGATAAACCCAGTGCAAGTAAGGGTCTGATGGTTAGGCAGCTATGGTGGCCTGTTAGGTTCTGCCATCAGTGGGACTAGCGGGCCTCCTATCCGTGTGATACCCTGTACTATTGCAGGGTATTAGACTATTGATTACACAAATGAAAAGACAAGGCCTGTATTGGGACTAAGTTAAAACGAAAAAAATAAAAAAAAGTCCAATAAAGTTTTATAAGAATATAACAAAAAAATGTAAAAAGTGCAAAAAAATAACAGAAAAAAATGTTCAGCTGCTAAAAACGTATTTGACTAAACAAAACAGGAACACAAAACTGGTATCACTGCGTCTGGAATGATCCAATCTATAAAACTACAAGTCAGTTCTAGTTCTCTTCCTCTCTGAAGAGACAATTTGCATAATTAGCATATTTCCCAGAGGAGCATTGCGGCTTTAAGTCTCCTCATCTCGGCATGCTTAGCATGTCAGTCTCCGCAAGGAGAAACGATACTTCTTTGAAATCTATAAAACTGTCTAATTATTTATCCCGCACGGTGAACGCCATAAGAAAGAATAAACACCAAAAATGTTGTTTTTTCATCATAACCGAACACTTAAAAAATGGAACAAAAAAGGATTGAAAAGTTGCTCATAAAAATGTTCTCTCATGCTGTAAAACACAAGCAGTGATGCGGTTCCGTCTGCACAACTGACAGCTCTGAGTGTCCCCAGGGAAAAGCAAAACATTGCTTGTAAAGAACATCACAACCCCGAATAAATGTGGTGTCGTTGTGATCACACTGACCAGTTCAAAATGGCATCAATAAAAACTGCTCATCCCTCATAAACAAGTCCTCCCCCACCAAGCTCGGGAGAGGAATAGAAGGGCTGGGGTTATGGCGATGCTGCAGCAAATACATTATTGTATATCAATGGTTTTAGTGGGCAAAAATGCCAAAATTTGAAAATACTTTATGGTCTAGGTGATCACGCCGAAATGAAGAAAATGAGCCCCACGCTGAGCGCCAAAAAACACAAGGTAAAGACAGTTCCAGATTTTCTGTCTTGTTTGTTTATTCTCTTTCCCAAACTATGGAATAAAAAATAATTTAAAATGTCCCCCCCCCTCCAAATGCCACCAATAATATCAGCAAAAAACAAGCCCCCACTCAGCTGAAAGGGCCTGGAAAACTAGTCCAGTAAGACCACACTCCCAGAGCCAAGTGACCTCCTCCTGGACCACGCTCCTAGAGCTAAGTAACCCCTCCTGGACCACGCTCTCAGAGCCAAGTGACCTCCAGGACCACGCTCCCAGAGCCAAGTGACCCTCCTGGACCACGCTCCCAGAGCCAAGTAATCCCCTCTTTGACCATGCCCCTAGAGCCAAGTGACCTCCTGGACCACGCTCCCAGAGCCAAGTGACCTCCTCCTGGACCACACTCCCAGAGCCAAGCGACCCCTCCTGGACCACTTTCCCAGAGCTAATCGACCCCTCCTGGACCATGCTCCTAGAGCCCCTCCTGGACCACACTCCCAGAGACAAGTGACCCCTCCTGGACCACGCTCCCAGAGCCAGGTGACCCCTCCTGGATCACACTCCCAGAGACAAGTGACCCCTCCTGGACCACGCTCCCAGAGCCAGGTGACCTCTCCTGGACCACGCTATCAGAGCCAAGTGACCCCTCCTGCACCACGCTCCCAGAGCCAAGCAACCCATCCTGGACCACGCTCCCAGAGCCAAGCGACCCCTCCTGGACCACGTTCCCAGAGCCAAATAACCCCTCTTAGATCACGCTTCCAGAGCCAAGTGACCTCCTCCTGAACCACGGTCCCAGAGACCAGTGACCCCCTCCTGGATCACGCTTCCAGAGCCAAGTGACCCCTCTTGGATCACGCTTCCAGAGCCAAGTGACCCCTCCTGAGCCTGCAGCCCAAACCACAGGTGACGTCCACGTGTCATTGCTGAGGAGGATAGAATCCACTGAAAGGAGGTATCCGGGTCTAAAGGCATGCACACTACACCACCACTACTGACGGAGATAGAAAATTTTTTTGAACCACTCTCCATAATCTTTGAAAATTCTTGGAGAACAGGAGAAGTCCCAGAAGACTGGAGAAGAGCAAATGTCGTTCCTATCTTCAAAAAGGGGAAGAAGGTGACTCCAGGGAACTATAAGCCGGTGAATCTGACTTCCATACCAGGAAATATCTTTGCACAAATTATTAAACAACATGTATGTAAATACCTGGATAAGAATGAAGTGATTAAACAGAGTCAGCATGGGTTTGTAACCAATAGGTCATGTCAGACTAACTTAATTTCCTTCTATGACAGAATCACTGACTGGGTGGATCAGTGAAATGCTATAGATATAGTATATCTTGACTTCAACAAAGCATTTGACAAAGTATCTCACACCATCCTTATAGAAAAAATGACCAAGTATGGAATGGACAAGGCAACTGTTAGGTGGATTCATAACTGGCTTAGTGATCGGACCCAAAGAGTGGTCGTAAATGGCTGCACATCCAGTTGGAAGAATGTCTCAATTGGGGTACCACAGGGCTCTGTCCTGGGCCCTGTATTGTTCAACATCTTTATGAATGATTTAGATGAAGAAATTGAGGGTAAACTGATTAAATTTGCTGACACAAAGCTAGGAGGGATAGCTAATACTAGAGACGAGAGAGAGGATTCAAAAATATATAAATAAACTGGAGCAGTGGGCAGCAACTAACAGAATGGTTTTTAACAGGGAAAAATGCAAAGTACTACATTTGGGTAATAAAAATGAAAAAAAGCATTTATAGAATGGGAGGAATAGGGCTAAGCAACAGCACATGTGAAAAAGACTTGGGTATACTAATAGATCATAGACAGAACATGAGTCAACAGTGTGATGCAGCAGCAAAAAAGGCAAATGCAATTCTGGGATGTATTAACAGAAGCATTCAGTCTAGATCACATGAAGTCATTATTGCCCTCTACTCTTCTTTGGTCAGACCTCATCTGGAATACTGTGTCCAGTTTTGGGCACCACATTTTAAAAAAGACATCAACAAACTGGAGCAAGTTCAGAGAAGAGCGACCAGAATGGTGACCGGTCTGCAAGCCAATAAGTGGAACAGGCGGCCACGAGAGGTAGTGAGTTCTCCTTCAATGGAAGTCTTCAAACAGGCTGGACAGACATCTGTCTGGGATGATTTCGTGAATCCTTTGAGCAGGGGGTTGGACAAGATGACCCAGGAGGTCCCTTCCAACTCTATCATTCTATGATTCTGTCAGGGTGCCATGAGATGACCCTAACCTGAGCTGTGATGAGGAACACTGTGAGCAACGGATAGATAAAGCACGGGCTAGTAAAAGGTAACCATTAGCCACCCAGACGGTGAGAAAGAAAAGTCACCAGCAAGATAGCCAAGTGTACCAATAAGGCACTCATCAATACCACCGGGGTTGGATCATGCAGGCAGGAACTTCCAAGCAGATGGGGACATGAGTGGAGGACCCAAAAGTGACCCCACGCTTATCGCCGTAACCAGTACAGCTTCATCTGGTGACTTTTCTTTCTCATGGTCTGGGTGGCTATTGGTTACCTTTTACTAGCCCATGCTTTATCCGTTGCTCACAGCGTTCCTCATCACAGCTCAGGTTAGGGTCCTCACATGGCACCCTGACAGCAGGGGCTCCTCTTGCTGGATTTGCAGCATTGAGTGTTTAGACCAGTGTTTCCCGAACTCCAGTCCTCACGACCCTCCACAGGTCATGTTTTCAGGATTTCCATGGTGTTGCACAGGAGAGAGAATTCCAGAGGCCTTCAAGATAATTCCCATCACCTGTGCAATACTAAGGAAATCCTGAGAACATGACCTGTGGGGGGCCGTGAGGACTGGAGTTTGGGAAACACTGGTTTAGACCCTTAATTTGGTCTCATGGGTCATATTAGGGACTTGTCCTAACTTATTTTTTATTGGATTTATAAGTTCTATAGATTCCAGGGTGCATTGGACAATATTCATTATGAGCCATATTGCTTTATTTCTATAGGGTCGTTTTGCACCCTGTTGAATTTCATCTTTTGCAGGGGGTTTTGAGTGGTTGTTCCTATATGTTTGCACTAATGTTTTATGTCACTTTTTGCGATTGTATGCCAATAAAGATTATTATTACTTTTATTGATCCTTTTTGGTGCAGTGTGCATGCCTCACAGTAGTGCTTTTCTCTTGTTTGTTTCGATAGTTCAACTCTGAGCCCAAATGGTGCTGCTTACCCACTGATCCCGGCCGTGTTCCCCCATAGATGGTATAGAACTCGGGAGCAATAGTGTAATAATTCCCCATCATTTTTCTCTTTTTAGTGATGGTAAAGATGGAACATTTTCATTTAAATCAACTTATTATTGTAACAAATGTCATTTTTCATCATCACACAGGCCCAAGATATAGAAATTGGTGAAATGTGTGATAAAAATGCTTGTCACCTCTATCAGTATCTGGTGACCACCCATCGCCTCCATCATCAGTATCTGGTGATCGCCCATTATTATCATTATTGTTTATTTCTATAGCACCATTGATTCCATGGTGCTGTACATGAGAAGAGGTTACATACAAATTACAGTAAACAGACTAACAATGACAGACTGGTACAGAGGGGCGAGGACCCTGCCCTTGCGAGCTTACATTCTACAGCATGGTGGGGATGGTGACAATAGGTTGAGGGTTGCAGGAGCTCCGGTGTTGGTGAGGCGGTATCTCCGGTAGTGGTGAGGAAGCACTGGGGTCAGTGCAGGCTGTAGGCTTTCCTGAAGAGATGGGTTTTCAGGTTCTGTCTGAAGGATCCGATTGTGGTTGATAGTTGGATATTCGGGAGAAGTCTTGGAGGCGATTGGGTGAGAAGCGAATAAGTGGTGGAGGAGGTCTTGGGAGGACCGGAGATCATGTGAGGGAAGATATCGGGAGATTAGTTCAGAGATATATGGAGGGGACAGGTTGTGGATGGCTTTGTAGGTCAGTGTTAGTAATTTGAACTGGATACGCTGAGGGAATGGGAGCCAGTGAAGAGATTTGCAGAGGGGAGAAGTGGAGGAGGAGAGAGGTGAATTAGTCGAGCAGCAGAGTTAAGGACGGACTGGAGAGGTGCAAGGGTGTTAGCAGGGAGGCCACAGAAAAGGAAGTTGCAGTAGTCAAGGTGGGAGATGATAAGGGCCTGCACAAGCATTTTAGTAGATTGAGGGTTGAGGAAAGCACAGATCCTGGAAATATTCCAGAATCACCTCCATCATCAGTACCTGGTGACCGCCTTTTGCCTCAATCATCAGTGTATGGTGACCGCCTGTCTCCATAATAATCAATATCTGGTGACCACCCTTCATCTTCATCATCAGTATCTGTTGACCTTCAGCATCTGTAACTGGTGACCAATGACGCCCGTATGACAGGCATGACAATGTACAGGCCTGGGCCCTGTGTATGACTGGCAGAGGATGTAGAGACCCGGGACTTGTGCATGACTGGCAGAGGATGTAGAGGCCGGGCCCTGTGTATGACAGGCAGAGGATGTAGAGGCCGGGGCTCTGTATGACTGGCAGAGGATGTAGAGGCCGGGGCCCTGTGTACGACAGGCATAGGATGTAGAGGCCGGGGCCCTGTGTATGATAGGCATAGGATGTAGAGGCCGGGGCCCTGTGTATGACAGGCAGAGGATGTAGAGGCCGGGGCCCTGTGTATGACAGGCAGAGGATGTAGAGGCCGGGGCCCTGTGTATGACAGGCAGAGGATGTAGAGGCCGGGGCCCTGTGTATGACAGGCAGAGGATGTAAAGGCCGGGGCCCTGTGTATGACAGGCAGAGGATGTAGAGGCTGGGGCCCTTTGTGATGACAGGCAGAGGATTTAGAGGCCAGGGCCCTGTGTATGACAGGCAGAGGATGTAGAGGCCGGGGCTCTGTATGACAGGCAGAGGATGTAGAGGCCGGGGCCTTGTGTGTGACAGGCAGAGGATGTAGAGGCTGGGGCCCTTTGTGATGACAGGCAGAGGATTTAGAGGCCGGGGCCCTGTGTATGACAGGCAGAGGATGTAGAGGCCGGGGCCCTGTGTATGACAGGCAGAGGAGGAAGAGGCCGGGGGCCCTGTGTATGACAGGCAGAGGATGTAGAGACCGGGGCCTTGTGTATGACAGGCAGAGGATGTAGAGACCGGGGCCTTGTGCATGACTGGCAGAGGATGTAGAGGCCGGGGCTCTGTATGACAGGCAGAGGATGTAGAGGCCTGGGACTTGTGCATGACTGGCAGAGGATGTAGAGGCCGGGGCTCTGTATGACAGGCAGAGGATGTAGAGGCCGGGGCCTTGTGTATGACAGGCAGAGGATGTAGAGGCCGGGGCCCTGTGTATGACAGGCAGAGGATGTAGAGGCCGGGGCCCTGTGTATGACAGGCAGAGGATGTAGAGGCCGGGGCCCTGTGTATGACAGGCAGAGGATGTAGAGGCCGGGGCCCTGTGTATGATAGGCATAGGATGTAGAGGCCGGGACTTGTGTATGACAGGCAGAGGATGTAGAGGCCGGGGCCCTGTGTACGACAGGCAGAGGATGTAGAGGCCTGGGACTTGTGTATGACAGGCAGAGGATGTAGAGACCGGGGCCTTGTGTATGACAGGCAGAGGATGTAGAGGCCGGGGCCCTGTGTATGACAGGCAGAGGATGTAGAGGCCGGGGCCCTGTGTATGATAGGCATAGGATGTAGAGGCCGGGACTTGTGTATGACAGGCAGAGGATGTAGAGGCCGGGGCCCTGTGTACGACAGGCAGAGGATGTAGAGGCCGGGGCCCTGTGTATGACAGGCAGAGGAGGAAGAGGCCGGGGGCCCTGTGTATGACAGGCAGAGGATGTAGAGGCCTGGGACTTGTGCATGACTGGCAGAGGATGTAGAGGCCGGGGCTCTGTATGACAGGCAGAGGATGTAGAGGCCGGGGCCCTGTGTATGACAGGCAGAGGATGTAGAGGCCGGGGCTCTGTATGACAGGCAGAGGATGTAGAGGCCGGGGCCCTGTGTATGACAGGCAGAGGATGTAGAGGCCAGAGCCCTGTGTATGACAGGCAGAGGATGTAGAGGCCGGGGCCTTGTGTATGACAGGCAGAGGATGTAGAGGCCGGGGCCCTGTGTATGACAGGCAGAGGATGTGGAGGCCGGGGCCCTGTGTATGACAGGCAGAGGATGTAGAGGCCGGGGCTCTGTGTATGACAGGCAGAGGATGTGGAGGCCGGGGCCCTGTGTATGACAGGCAGAGGATGTAGAGGCCGGGGCGCTCTGTATGACAGGCAGAGGATGTAGAGGCTGGGGCCTTGTGTATGACAGGCAGAGGATGTAGAGGCCAGAGCCCTGTGTATGACAGGCAGAGGATGTGGAGGCCGGGGCTCTGTGTATGACAGGCAGAGGATGTAGAGGCCGGGGCTCTGTGTATGACAGGCAGAGGATGTAGAGACCGGGGCCCTGTGTATGACAGGCAGAGGATGTAGAGGCCGGGGCCCTGTGTATGACAGGCAGAGGATGTAGAGGCCGGGGCCCTGTGTATGACAGGCAGAGGATGTGGAGGCCGGGGCTCTGTGTATGACAGGCAGAGGATGTAGAGGCCGGGGCTCTGTGTATGACAGGCAGAGGATGTAGAGACCGGGGCCCTGTGTATGACAGGCAGAGGATGTAGAGGCCGGGGCCCTGTGTATGACAGGCAGAGGATGTAGAGGCCGGGGCGCTCTGTATGACAGGCAGAGGATGTAGAGGCCGTGGCCCTGTGTATGACAGGCAGAGGATGTAGAGGCCGGGGCCCTGTGTATGACAGGCAGAGGATGTAGAGGCCGGGGCCCTGTATATGACAGGCAGAGGATGTAGAGGCCGGGGCCCTGTGTATGACAGGCAGAGGATGTAGAGGCTGGGGCCCTGTGTATGACAGGCAGAGGATGTAGAGGCCAGGGCCCTGTGTATGACAGGCAGAGGATGTAGAGGCCGGGGCCCTGTGTATGACAGGCAGAGGATGTAGAGGCCGGGGCTCTGTATGACAGGCAGAGAATGTAGAGGCCGGGGCCCTGTGTATGACAGGCAGAGGATGTAGAGGCCGGGGCTCTGTGTATGACAGGCAGAGGATGTAGAGGCCGTGGCCCTGTGTATGACAGGCAGAGGATGTAGAGGCCGGGGCCCTGTGTATGACAGGCAGAGGATGTAGAGGCCGGGGCCCTGTATATGACAGGCAGAGGATGTAGAGGCCGGGGCCCTGTGTATGACAGGCAGAGGATGTAGAGGCTGGGGCCCTGTGTATGACAGGCAGAGGATGTAAAGGCCAGAGCCTTGTGTATGACAGGCAGAGGATGTAGAGGCCGGGGCCCTGTGTATGACAGGCAGAGGATGTAGAGGCCGGGGCTCTGTATGACAGGCAGAGAATGTAGAGGCCGGGGCCCTGTGTATGACAGGCAGAGGATGTAGAGGCCGGGGCTCTGTGTATGACAGGCAGAGGATGTAGAGGCCGGGGCCCTGTGTATGACAGGCAGAGGATGTAGAGGCCGGGGCCCTGTGTATGACAGGCAGAGGATGTAGAGGCCGGGGCTCTGTGTATGACAGGCAGAGGATGTAGAGGCCGGGGCCCTGTGTATGACAGGCAGAGGATGTAAAAGCCGGGGCCCTGTGTATGACAGGCAGAGGATGTAGAGGCCGGGGCCCTGTGTATGACAGGCAGAGGATGTAGAGGCCGGGGCCCTGTCTATGATAGGCAGAGGATGTAGAGGCCGGGGCTCTGTGTATGACAGGCAGAGGATGTAGAGGCCGGGGCTCTGTGTATGACAGGCAGAGGATGTAGAGGCCGGGGCTCTGTGTATGACAGGCAGAGGATGTAGAGGCCGGGGCCCTGTGTATGACAGGCAGAGGATGTAAAGGCCGGGGCCCTGTGTATGATAGGCAGAGGATGTAGAGGCCGGGGCCCTGTGTATGACAGGCAGAGGATGTAGAGGCCGGGGCCCTGTGTATGACAGGCAGAGGATGTGGAGGCCGGGGCCCTGTGTATGACAGGCAGAGGATGTAGAGGCCAGGGCCCTGTGTATGACAGGCAGAGGATGTAGAGGCTGGGGCCCTGTGTATGACAGGCAGAGGATGTGGAGGCCGGGGCCCTGTGTATGACAGGCAGAGGATGTAGAGGCCAGGGCCCTGTGTATGACAGGCAGAGGATGTAGAGGCCAGGGCCCTGTGTATGACAGGCAGAGGATGTAGAGGCCGGGGCCCTGTGTATGACAGGCAGAGGATGTAGAGGCCGGGGCCCTGTGTATGATAGGCAGAGGATGTAGAGGCCGGGGCCCTGTGTATGACAGGCAGAGGATGTAGAGGCCGGGGCCCTGTGTATGACAGGCAGAGGATGTAGAGGCCGGGGCCCTGTGTATGACAGGCAGAGGATGTAGAGACCGGGGCCCTGTGTATGACAGGCAGAGGATGTAGAGGCCGGGGCCCTGTGTATGATAGGCAGAGGATGTAGAGGCTGGGGCCCTGTGTATGACAGGCAGAGGATGTAGAGGCCGGGGCGCTGTGTATGACAGGCAGAGGATGTAGAGGCCGGGGCGCTGTGTATGACAGGCAGAGGATGTAGAGGCCGGGGCGCTGTGTATGACAGGCAGAGGATGTAGAGGCCGGGGCGCTGTGTATGACAGGCAGAGGAGGAAGAGGCCGGGGCCCTGTGTATGACAGGCAGAGGATGTAGAGGCCGGGGCCCTGTGTATGACAGGCAGAGGATGTAAAGGCCGGGGCCTTGTGTATGACAGGCAGAGGATGTAGAGGCCGGGGCCTTGTGTATGACAAGCAGAGGATGTAAAGGCCGGGGCCTTGTGTATGACAGGCAGAGGATGTAGAGGCCGGGGCCTTGTGTATGACAAGCAGAGGATGTAGAGGCCGGGGCCTTGTGTATGACAAGCAGAGGATGTAGAGGCCAGAGCCCTGTGTATGACAGGCAGAGGATGTAGAGGCCGGGGCCCTTTGTATGACAGGCAGAGGATGTAGAGGCCAGAGCCCTGTGTATGACAGGCAGAGGATGTAGAGGCCGGGGCCCTGTGTATGACAGGCAGAGGATGTAGAGGCCGGGGCCCTGTGTATCACTGGCAGAGGATGTAGAGGCCAGAACCTTGTGTATGACAGGCAGAGGATGTAGAGGCCGGGCTCTGTGTATGACAGGCAGAGGATTTAGAGGCCAGGGCCCTGTGTATGACAGGCAGAGGATGTAGAGGCCGGGGCCTTGTGTATGACAGGCAGAGGATGTAGAGGCCGGGGCCCTGTGTATGACAGGCAGAGGATGTAGAGGCTGGGGCCCTTTGTGATGACAGGCAGAGGATGTAGAGGCCGGGGGCCCTGTGTACGACAGGCAGAGGATGTAGAGGCCGGGGCCCTGTGTATGACAGGCAGAGGATGTAGAGGCCAGAACTTTGTGTATGACAGGCAGAGGATGTGGAGGCCGAGACCCTGTGTATGACAGGCAGAGGATTTAGAGGCCAGGGCCCTGTGTATGACAGGCAGAGGATGTAGAGGCCAGGGCCCTGTGTATGACAGGCAGAGGATGTAGAGGCCGGGGCCCTGTGTATGACAGGCAGAGGATGTAGAGGCCGGGGCCCTGTGTATGACTGGCAGAGGATGTAGAGGCCAGAACTTTGTGTATGACAGGCAGAGGATGTGGAGGCCAGGGCCCTGTGTATGACAGGCAGAGGATGTAGAGGCCGGGGCCCTGTGTATGACAGGCAGAGGATGTAGAGGCCGGGGCCCTGTGTATGACAGGCAGAGGATGTAGAGGCCGGGGCCCTGTGTATGACTGGCAGAGGATGTAGAGGCCAGAGCCTTGTGTATGACAGGCAGAGGATGTAGAGGCCGGGGCTCTGTGTATGACAGGCAGAGGATGTAGAGGCCGGGGCCCTGTGTATGACAGGCAGAGGATGTAGAGGCCGGGGGCCCTGTGTATGACAGGCAGAGGATGTAGAGGCCGGGGCCCTGTGTATGACAGGCAGAGGATGTAGAGGCCGGGGCCCTGTGTATGACAGGCAGAGGATGTAGAGGCCGGGGCCCTGTGTATGACTGGCAGAGGATGTAGAGGCCAGAACCTTGTGTATGACAGGCAGAGGATGTGGAGGCCGAGACCCTGTGTATGACAGGCAGAGGATTTAGAGGCCAGGGCCCTGTGTATGACAGGCAGAGGATGTAGAGGCCGGGGCCCTGTGTATGACAGGCAGAGGATGTAGAGGCCGGGGCCCTGTGTATGACAGGCAGAGGATGTAGAGGCCGGGGCTCTGTGTATGACAGGCAGAGGATGTAGAGGCCGGGGCCCTGTGTATGACTGGCAGAGGATGTAGAGGCCAGAGCCTTGTGTATGACAGGCAGAGGATGTAGAGGCCGGGGCTCTGTGTATGACAGGCAGAGGATGTAGAGGCCGGGGCCCTGTGTATGACAGGCAGAGGATGTAGAGGCCGGGGGCCCTGTGTATGACAGGCAGAGGATGTAGAGGCCGGGGCCCTGTGTATGACAGGCAGAGGATGTAGAGGCCGGGGCCCTGTGTATGACAGGCAGAGGATGTAGAGGCCGGGGCCCTGTGTATGACAGGCAGAGGATGTAGAGGCTGGGGCCCTGTGTATGACTGGCAGAGGATGTAGAGGCCAGAACTTTGTGTATGACAGGCAGAGGATGTGGAGGCCGGGGCCCTGTGTATGACTGGCAGAGGATGTAGAGGCCAGAACCTTGTGTATGACAGGCAGAGGATGTGGAGGCCGAGACCCTGTGTATGACAGGCAGAGGATTTAGAGGCCAGGGCCCTGTGTATGACAGGCAGAGGATGTAGAGGCCGGGGCCCTGTGTATGACAGGCAGAGGATGTAGAGGCCGGGGCCCTGTGTATGACAGGCAGAGGATGTAGAGGCCGGGGCCCTGTGTATGACAGGCAGAGGATGTAGAGGCCGGGGCCCTGTGTATGACAGGCAGAGGATGTAGAGGCCGGGGCCTTGTGTATGACAGGCAGAGGATGTAGAGGCCGGGGCCCTGTGTATGACAGGCAGAGGATGTAGAGGCCGGGGCCCTGTGTATGACAGGCAGAGGATGTAGAGGCCGGGGCCCTGTGTATGACAGGCAGAGGATGTAGAGGCCGGGGCTCTGTGTATGACAGGCAGAGGATGTAGAGGCCGGGGCCCTGTGTATGACTGGCAGAGGATGTAGAGGCCAGAACCTTGTGTATGACAGGCAGAGGATGTAGAGGCCGGGGCTCTGTGTATGACAGGCAGAGGATGTAGAGGCCGGGGCCCTGTGTATGACAGGCAGAGGATGTAGAGGCCGGGGCCCTGTGTATGACAGGCAGAGGATGTAGAGGCCGGGGCCCTGTGTATGACAGGCAGAGGATGTAGAGGCCGGGGCCCTGTGTATGACAGGCAGAGGATGTAGAGGCCGGGGCCCTGTGTATGACAGGCAGAGGATGTAGAGGCCGGGGCCCTGTGTATGACAGGCAGAGGATGTAGAGGCCGGGGCCCTGTGTATGACAGGCAGAGGATGTAGAGGCCGGGGCCCTGTGTATGACAGGCAGAGGATGTAGAGGCCGGGGCCCTGTGTATGACTGGCAGAGGATGTAGAGGCCGAGACCCTGTGTATGACAGGCAGAGGATTTAGAGGCCAGGGCCCTGTGTATGACAGGCAGAGGATGTAGAGGCCGGGGCCCTGTGTATGACAGGCAGAGGATGTAGAGGCCGGGGCCCTGTGTATGACAGGCAGAGGATGTAGAGGCCGGGGCGCTGTGTATGACAGGCAGAGGATGTAGAGGCCGGGGCCTTGTGTATGACAGGCAGAGGATGTAGAGGCCGGGGCCCTGTGTATGACAGGCAGAGGATGTGGAGGCCGAGACCCTGTGTATGACAGGCAGAGGATGTAGAGGCCGGGGCTCTGTGTATGACAGGCAGAGGATGTAGAGGCCGGGGCCCTGTGTATGACTGGCAGAGGATGTGGAGGCCGAGACCCTGTGTATGACAGGCAGAGGATGTAGAGGCCGGGGCTCTGTGTATGACAGGCAGAGGATGTGGAGGCCGAGACCCTGTGTTTGACAGGCAGAGGATGTAGAGGCCGGGGCTCTGTGTATGACAGGCAGAGGATGTAGAGGCCGGGGCCCTGTGTATGACTGGCAGAGGATGTAGAGGCCAGAACCTTGTGTATGACAGGCAGAGGATGTAGAGGCCGGGGCTCTGTGTATGACAGGCAGAGGATGTAGAGGCCGGGGCCCTGTGTATGACAGGCAGAGGATGTAGAGGCCGGGGGCCCTGTGTATGACAGGCAGAGGATGTAGAGGCCGGGGCCCTGTGTATGACAGGCAGAGGATGTAGAGGCCGGGGCCCTGTGTATGTCAGGCAGAGGATGTAGAGGCCGGGGCCCTGTGTATGACAGGCAGAGGATGTAGAGGCCGGGGCCCTGTGTATGACAGGCAGAGGATGTAGAGGCCGGGGCCCTGTGTATGACAGGCAGAGGATGTAGAGGCCGGGGCCCTGTGTATGACAGGCAGAGGATGTAGAGGCCGAGGCCCTGTGTATGACAGGCAGAGGAAGTAGAGGCCGGGGCCTTGTGTATGACAGGCAGAGGATGTAGAGGCCAGGGCCCTGTGTATGACAGGCAGAGGATGTAGAGGCCAGGGCCCTGTGTATGACAGGCAGAGGATGTAGAGGCCGGGGCCCTGTGTATGACAGGCAGAGGATGTAGAGGCCGAGGCCCTGTGTATGACAGGCAGAGGAAGTAGAGGCCGGGGCTCTGTGTATGACAGGCAGAGGATGTAGAGGCCGGGGCCTTGTGTATGATAGGCAGAGGATGTAGAGGCCGGGGGCCCTGTGTACGACAGGCAGAGGATGTAGAGGCCAGAGCCCTGTGTATGACAGGCAGAGGATGTAGAGGCCAGGGCCCTGTGTATGACAGGCAGAGGATGTAGAGGCCGGGGCCCTGTGTATGACAGGCAGAGGATGTAGAGGCCGAGGCCCTGTGTATGACAGGCAGAGGAAGTAGAGGCCGGGGCTCTGTGTATGACAGGCAGAGGATGTAGAGGCCGGGGCCTTGTGTATGATAGGCAGAGGATGTAGAGGCCAGGGCCCTGTGTATGACAGGCAGAGGATGTAGAGGCCAGAGCCCTGTGTATGACAGGCAGAGGATGTAGAGGCCAGAGCCCTGTGTATGACAGGCAGAGGATGTAGAGGCCAGAGCCCTGTGTATGACAGGCAGAGGATGTAGAGGCCGGGGACTTGTGTATGACAGGCAGAGGATGTAGAGGCCGGGGCCCTGTGTATGACAGGCAGAGGATGTAGAGGCCGGGGCCCTGTGTATGACAGGCAGAGGATGTAGAGGCCGGGGCTCTGTGTATGACAGGCAGAGGATGTAGAGGCCGGGGCCCTGTGTATGACAGGCAGAGGATGTAGAGGCCGTGGCCCTTTGTATGACAGGCAGAGGAGGTAGAGGCCAGGGCCCTGTGTATGACTGGCAGAGGATGTAGAGGCCGGGGCTCTGTGTATGACAGGCAGAGGATGTAGAGGCCGGGGCCCTGTGTATGACAGGCAGAGGATGTAGAGGCCGGGGCCCTGTGTATGACAGGCAGAGGATGTAGAGGCCGGGGCTCTGTGTATGACAGGCAGAGGATGTAGAGGCCGGGGCTCTGTGTATGACAGGCAGAGGATGTAGAGGCCGGGGCCCTGTGTATGACAGGCAGAGGATGTAGAGGCTGGGGCTCTGTATGACAGGCAGAGGAGGTAGAGGCCAGGGCCCTGTGTATGACAGGCAGAGGATGTAGAGGCCAGAGCCTTGTGTATGACAGGCAGAGGATGTAGAGGCCGGGCCCTGTGTATGACAGGCAGAGGATGTAGAGGCCGGGGCCCTGTGTATGACAGGCAGAGGATGTGGAGGCCGAGACCCTGTGTATGACAGGCAGAGGATGTAGAGGCCGGGGCTCTGTTTATGACAGGCAGAGGATGTAGAGGCCGGGGCCCTGTGTATGACAGGCAGAGGATGTAGAGGCCGGGGCTCTGTGTATGACAGGCAGAGGATGTAGAGGCCGTGGCCCTGTGTATGACAGGCAGAGGATGTAGAGGCCAGGGCTCTGTGTATGACAGGCAGAGGATGTAGAGGCCGGGGCCCTGTGTATGACAGGCAGAGGATGTAGAGGCCGGGGCTCTGTGTATGACAGGCAGAGGAAGTAGAGGCCGGGGCCCTGTGTATGACAGGCAGAGGATGTAGAGGCCGGGGCGCTGTGTATGACAGGCAGAGGATGTAGAGGCCAGAGCCTTGTGTATGACAGGCAGAGGATGTGGAGGCCGGGGCCCTGTGTATGACAGGCAGAGGATGTAGAGGCCGGGGCCCTGTGTATGACAGGCAGAGGATGTAGAGGCCGGGGCCCTGTGTATGACAGGCAGAGGATGTAGAGGCCAGAGCCTTGTATATGACAGGCAGAGGATGTAGAGGCCGGGGCCCTGTGTATGACAGGCAGAGGATGTAGAGGCCGGGGACTTGTGTATGACAGGCAGAGGATGTAGAGGCCGTGGCCCTTTGTATGACAGGCAGAGGATGTAGAGGCCGGGGCCCTGTGTATGACAGGCAGAGGATGTGGAGGCCGGGGCCCTGTGTATGACAGGCAGAGGATGTAGAGGCCGGGGCCCTGTGTATGACAGGCAGAGGATGTAGAGGCTGGGGCTCTGTATGACAGGCAGAGGATGTAGAGGCCGGGGCCCTGTGTATGACAGGCAGAGGAAGTAGAGGCCGGGGCCCTGTGTATGACAGGCAGAGGATGTAGAGGCCGGGGCCCTGTGTATGACAGGCAGAGGATGTAGAGGCCGGGGCTCTGTGTATGACAGGCAGAGGATGTAGAGGCCGGGGCTCTGTGTATGAGAGGCAGAGGATGTAGAGGCCGGGGCCCTGTGTATGATAGGCAGAGGATGTAGAGGCCGGGGCCCTGTGTATGACAGGCAGAGGATGTAGAGGCCGGGGCCCTGTGTATGACAGGCAGAGGATGTAGAGGCCGGGGCCCTGTGTATGACAGGCAGAGGATGTAGAGGCCGGGGCCCTGTGTATGACAGGCAGAGGATGTAGAGGCCGGGGCCCTGTGTATGACAGGCAGAGGAGGAAGAGGCCGGGGCCCTGTGTATGACAGGCAGAGGAGGAAGAGGCCGGGGCGCTGTGTATGACAGGCAGAGGATGTAGAGGCCGGGGCCCTGTGTATGACAGGCAGAGGATGTAGAGGCCGGGGCCCTGTGTATGACAGGCAGAGGATGTAGAGGCCGGGGCTCTGTATGACAGGCAGAGGATGTAGAGGCCGGGGCCTTGTGTATGACAGGCAGAGGATGTAGAGGCCGGGGCCCTGTGTTTGACAGGCAGAGGATGCAGAGGCCGGGGCCCTGTGCATGACAGGCAGAGGATGTAGAGGCCGGGGCCCTGTCTATGATAGGCAGAGGATGTAGAGGCCGGGGCCCTGTCTATGATAGGCAGAGGATGTAGAGGCCGGGGCCCTGTGTATGACAGGCAGAGGATGTAGAGGCCGGGGGCCTGTGTATGACAGGCAGAGGATGTAGAGGCTGGGGCCCTTTGTGATGACAGGCAGAGGATGTAGAGGCCGAGGCCCTGTCTATGATAGGCAGAGGATGTAGAGGCCGGGGCTCTGTGTATGACAGGCAGAGGATGTAGAGGCCGGGGCCCTGTGTATGACAGGCAGAGGATGCAGAGGCCGGGGCCCTGTGTATGACAGGCAGAGGATGTAGAGGCCGGGGCCCTGTGTATGACAGGCAGAGGATGTAGAGGCCGGGGCCCTGTGTATGACAGGCAGAGGATGTAGAGGCCGGGGCCCTGTGTATGACAGGCAGAGGATGTAGAGGCCGGGGCTCTGTGTATGACAGGCAGAGGAGGTAGAGACCTGGGACTTGTGTATGACAGGCAGAGGATGTAGAGGCCGGGGCCCTGTGTATGACAGGCAGAGGATGTAGAGGCCGGGGCCCTGTGTATGACAGGCAGAGGATGTAGAGGCCGTGGCCCTTTGTATGACAGGCAGAGGATGTAGAGGCCAGAGCCTTGTGTATGACAGGTAGAGGATGTGGAGGCCGGGGCCCTGTGTATGACAGGCAGAGGATGTAGAGGCCGGGGCCCTGTGTATGACAGGCAGAGGATGTAGAGGCCGGGGCCCTGTGTATGACAGGCAGAGGATGTAGAGGCCGGGGACTTGTGTATGACAGGCAGAGGATGTAGAGGCCGGGGCCCTGTGTATGACAGGCAGAGGATGTAGAGGCCAGGGCCTTGTGTATGACAGGCAGAGGATGTAGAGGCCGGGGACTTGTGTATGACAGGCAGAGGATGTAGAGGCCGTGGCCCTTTGTATGACAGGCAGAGGATGTAGAGGCCGGGGCCCTGTGTATGACAGGCAGAGGATGTAGAGGCCAGAGCCTTGTGTATGACAGGCAGAGGAAGTAGAGGCCGGGGCCCTGTGTATGACAGGCAGAGGATGTGGAGGCCGGGGCCCTGTGTATGACAGGCAGAGGATGTAGAGGCCATAGCCTTGTGTATGACAGGCAGAGGATGTAGAGGCCGGGGCCCTGTGTATGACAGGCAGAGGATGTAGAGGCCGGGGCTCTGTGTATGACAGGCAGAGGATGTAGAGGCCAGAGCCTTGTGTATGACAGGCAGAGGAAGTAGAGGCCGGGGCCCTGTGTATGACAGGCAGAGGATGTGGAGGCCGGGGCCCTGTGTATGACAGGCAGAGGATGTAGAGGCTGGGGCCCTGTGTATGACAGGCAGAGGATGTAGAGGCCAGAGCCTTGTGTATGACAGGCAGAGGATGTAGAGGCCATAGCCTTGTGTATGACAGGCAAAGGACGTAGAGGCCGGGGCCCTTTGTATAATAATAATAATAATAATTTTTTATTTATATAGCGCCAACATATTCCGCAGCGCTTTACAAATTATAGAGGGGACTTGTACAGACAATAGACATTACAGCATAACAGAAATACAGTTCAAAACAGATACCAGGAGGAGTGAGGGCCCTGCTCGCAAGCTACAAACTATGGGGAAAAGGGGAGACACGAGAGGTGGATGGTAACAATTGCTTTAGTTATTCGGACCGGCCATAGTGTAAGGCTCGGGTGTTCATGTAAAGCTGCATGAACCAGTTAATTAATTTTTTTTTTTTTTTAATATAGGCCACACAGGGATCGTTAGGTTAATGCATGACAGGCAGAGGATGTAGAGGCCGGGGCCTTGTGTATGACAGGCAGAGGATGTAGAGGCCGGGGCCCTGTGTATGACAGGCAGAGGATGTAGAGGCCGGGGCCCTGTGTATGACAGGCAGAGGATGTAGAGGCCGGGGCCCTGTGTATGACAGGCAGAGGATGTAGAGGCTGGGGCCCTGTGTATGACAGGCAGAGGATGTAGAGGCCGGGGCCCTGTGTATGACAGGCAGAGGATGTAGAGGCCGGGGCCCTGTGTATGACAGGCAGAGGATGTAGAGGCCGGGGCCCTGTGTATGACAGGCAGAGGATGTAGAGGCCGGGGCCCTGTGTATGACAGGCAGAGGATGTAGAGGCCGGGGCCCTGTGTATGACAGGCAGAGGATGTAGAGGCCGGGGCTCTGTGTATGACAGGCAGAGGATGTAGAGGCCATAGCCTTGTGTATGACAGGCAGAGGATGTAGAGGCCGGGGCCTTGTGTATGACAGGCAGAGGATGTAGAGGCCGGGGCCTTGTGTATGACAGGCAGAGGATGTAGAGGCCGGGGCCCTGTGTATGACAGGCAGAGGATGTAGAGGCTGGGGCCCTGTGTATGACAGGCAGAGGATGTAGAGGCCGGGGGCCCTGTGTATGACAGGCAGAGGATGTAGAGGCCGGGGCCCTGTGTATGACAGGCAGAGGATGTAGAGGCTGGGGCTCTGTATGACAGGCAGAGGATGTAGAGGCCGGGGCTCTGTGTATGACAGGCAGAGGATGTAGAGGCCGGGGCTCTGTGTATGACAGGCAGAGGAGGTAGAGGCCAGGGCCCTGTGTATGACAGGCAGAGGATGTAGAGGCCGGGGGCCCTGTGTATGACAGGCAGAGGATGTAGAGGCCGGGGCCCTGTGTATGACAGGCAGAGGATGTAGAGGCCGTGGCCCTTTGTATGACAGGCAGAGGATGTAGAGGCCGGGGCTCTGTGTATGACATGCAGAGGATGTAGAGGCCGGGGCCCTGTGTATGACTGGCAGAGGACGTAGAGGCCGGGGCCCTGTGTATGACAGGCAGAGGATGTAGAGGCCGGGGCCCTGTGTATGACAGGCAGAGGATGTAGAGGCTGGGGCCCTGTGTATGACAGGCAGAGGATGTAGAGGCTGGGGCTCTGTATGACAGGCAGAGGATGTAGAGGCCGGGGCCCTGTGTATGACAGGCAGAGGATGTAGAGGCTGGGGCCCTGTGTATGACAGGCAGAGGATGTAGAGGCTGGGGCTCTGTATGACAGGCAGAGGATGTAGAGGCCGGGGCCCTGTGTATGACAGGCAGAGGATGTAGAGGCTGGGGCTCTGTATGACAGGCAGAGGATGTAGAGGCCGGGGCCCTGTGTATGACAGGCAGAGGATGTAGAGGCTGGGGCTCTGTATGACAGGCAGAGGATGTAGAGGCCGGGGCTCTGTGTATGACAGGCAGAGGATGTAGAGGCCAGAGCCTTGTGTATGACAGGCAGAGGATGTAGAGGCTGGGGCCCTGTGTATGACTGGCAGAGGATGTAGAGGCCGGGGCCCTGTGTATGACTGGCAGAGGACGTAGAGGCCGGGGCCCTGTGTATGACAGGCAGAGGATGTAGAGGCCGGGGCCCTGTGTATGACAGGCAGAGGATGTAGAGGCCGGGGACTTGTGTATGACAGGCAGAGGATGTAGAGGCCGGGGCCCTGTGTATGACAGGCAGAGGATGTAGAGGCCGGGGCCCTGTGTATGACAGGCAGAGGATGTAGAGGCCGGAGCCCTGTGTATGACAGGCAGAGGATGTAGAGGCCGGGGACTTGTGTATGACAGGCAGAGGATGTAGAGGCCGGGGCCCTGTGTATGACAGGCAGAGGATGTAGAGGCCGGGGCCCTGTGTATGACAGGCAGAGGATGTAGAGGCCGAGGCGCTGTGTATGACAGGCAGAGGATGTAGAGGCCAGGGCCCTGTGTATGACAGGCAGAGGATGTAGAGGCCGAGACCCTGTGTATGACAGGCAGAGGATGTAGAGGCCGGGGCCCTGTGTATGACAGGCAGAGGATGTAGAGGCCGGGGCTCTGTGTATGACAGGCAGAGGATGTAGAGGCCGGGGCCCTGTGTATGACAGGCAGAGGATGTAGAGGCTGGGGCTCTGTATGACAGGCAGAGGATGTAGAGGCCGGGGCCCTGTGTATGACAGGCAGAGGATGTAGAGGCCGGGGCCCTGTGTATGACAGGCAGAGGATGTAGAGGCCGGGGCCCTGTGTATGACAGGCAGAGGATGTGCAGGCCGGGGCCCTGTGTATGACAGGCAGAGGATTTAGAGGCCAGGGCCCTGTGTATGACAGGCAGAGGATGTAGAGGCCAGGGCCCTGTGTATGACAGGCAGAGGATGTAGAGGCCGAGACCCTGTGTATGACAGGCAGAGGATGTAGAGGCCGGGGCCCTGTGTATGACAGGCAGAGGATGTAGAGGCCGGGGCTCTGTGTATGACAGGCAGAGGATGTAGAGGCCGGGGCCCTGTGTATGACAGGCAGAGGATGTAGAGGCTGGGGCTCTGTATGACAGGCAGAGGATGTAGAGGCCGGGGCACTGTGTATGACAGGCAGAGGATTTAGAGGCCAGGGCCCTGTGTATGACAGGCAGAGGATGTAGAGGCCAGGGCCCTGTGTATGACAGGCAGAGGATGTAGAGGCCGAGACCCTGTGTATGACAGGCAGAGGATGTAGAGGCCGGGGCCCTGTGTATGACAGGCAGAGGATGTAGAGGCCGGGGCTCTGTGTATGACAGGCAGAGGATGTAGAGGCCGGGGCCCTGTGTATGACAGGCAGAGGATGTAGAGGCTGGGGCTCTGTATGACAGGCAGAGGATGTAGAGGCCGGGGCCCTGTGTATGACAGGCAGAGGATGTAGAGGCCGGGGCCCTGTGTATGACAGGCAGAGGATGTAGAGGCCGGGGCCCTGTGTATGACAGGCAGAGGATGTGGAGGCCGAGACCCTGTGTTTAACAGGCAGAGGATGTAGAGGCCGGGGCCCTGTGTATGACAGGCAGAGGATGTAGAGGCCGGGGCCCTGTGTATGACAGGCAGAGGATGTAGAGGCCGGGGCCTTGTGTATGACAGGCAGAGGATGTGCAGGCCGGGGCCCTGTGTATGACATGCAGAGGATGTAGAGGCCAGAGCCTTGTGTATAACAGGCAGAGGATGTAGAGGCCGGGGCCCTGTGTATGACAGGCAGAGGATGTAGAGGCCGGGGCCCTGTGTATGACAGGCAGAGGATGTAGAGGCCGGGGCTCTGTGTATGACAGGCAGAGGATGTAGAGGCCGGGGCCCTGTGTATGACAGGCAGAGGATGTGGAGGCCGAGACCCTGTGTATAACAGGCAGAGGATGTAAAGGCCGGGGCCCTGTGTATGACAGGCAGAGGATGTAGAGGCCGGGGCCCTGTGTATGACAGGCAGAGGATGTAGAGGCCGGGGCCCTGTGTATGACAGGCAGAGGATTTAGAGGCCGGGCCCTGTGTATGACAGGCAGAGGATGTAGAGGCCGGGGCCCTGTGTATGATAGGCAGAGGATGTAGAGGCCGGGGCCCTGTGTATGACAGGCAGAGGATGTAGAGGCCGGGGCCCTGTGTATGACAGGCAGAGGATGTGGAGGCCGAGACCCTGTGTATAACAGGCAGAGGATGTAAAGGCCGGGGCCCTGTGTATGACAGGCAGAGGATGTAGAGGCTGGGGCCCTTTGTGATGACAGGCAGAGGATTTAGAGGCCAGGGCCCTGTGTATGACAGGCAGAGGATGTAGAGGCCGGGGCCCTGTGTATGACAGGCAGAGGATGTAGAGGCCGGGGCCCTGTGTATGACAGGCAGAGGATTTAGAGGCCGGGGCTCTGTGTATGACAGGCAGAGGATGTAGAGGCCAGGGCCCTGTGTATGACAGGCGGAGGATGTTGAGGCTGGGCCCTGTGTATGACAGGCAAAGGATGTAGAGGCCGGGCCCTGTGTATTGTAGTAGAGCCCAGGGATATAACAGAGCAGGGTTTGTCAGGAGACATACTAGAGGATGATGTAGGCGGTCTGGATCCATAAGTATAGCTACTTAAGTATGCAGCAGAAATATGCCAGAAATGAACCTGAAGTGAATGTACGACTAACCACTGTTATTAAATGTACTAAGTTTCTTTCTCTTCCCCTCCTTACTCTCATCGTGGTTCCATTACTCCTCACTCTCCTTCGCTATCCGCAAACCCCAGCACCCTCTAACCAAATAATAATCTCTCATTCCCTCTTGCCTCCCCACCTGACCTCCTCCACAGACCTCCTCCCATCACATCTCTCCTACTAAAACATAAAACAAGCTGACCATTCTCCTACCACCTGCTCTCACTCTGCTGCCCTTCACTGCTGGCAACATTTCTCCCAAAAAATCACCAGTACACAGGCAGAGATGCTTACCTGTCCAAGGCCTCCAAACAATTGCACTAGCCAAGGTGCAGCGGACCCAAGTTAAGATGGCAGATACACAGGTGCAATAATACCGATAAGGCCGGAGTCACACTACAGCGAGATACGGCCGAGTCTCGCAGGTTAAAAACAAGCTCGGGCACCGGCACTCCGGAGCGGAGCGTGCAGCTCCATGTATTGCTATGCGGCTGCACGCTCCGCTCTATAGTGCCGGTGCCAGAGCTTGTGTTCCATGAGAACCCGGCTGCTGTGAACTGAGGTGACCTCAGTAAGGTTATCTCAGTTCACAGCAACTGGATCTCATGAGGTCAGCGTGAGTTCTGGACTGATGACTGCCAGAGTGCCAAGTGCCTGACTCGAATTTGCTCATTAGTCAGGCACTCACGCTGACTTAATGGATTAGTAATGTGGGTGTCATGTAGACATCGCCCCATTACTAAACTCTGGGCTTGATTACACAGCTGACATCAACCCCAAGATATTATCCCGCTTGCCAAAACACCAGTGCAAGCAGGAAGAGCCAACAATAAATGCCAGTGTTGGCGTATCTAACGGATACGCCAATTTTAGTATGGCTGTGGGCTGGTCTTATTAGGCTGGGTAGGGGCCAATATCCACCATTGTTTTCTGCCTACTGATATCTGCCTGCAGCTGTCTGCTTTACCTTAGCTGGTTATCAAAAATAGGGGGGGCACAGCATTTTTTCATTTATTTAATTATTACTAATAAATGGAAAAAAATATGTGGGGTACCCAGCTGAGGGAAAGCAGACAACTGGGGGATGATGTTATTATTCTGGGAAGATGCCAATATCCTTAAAGCTTCCCAGGCTATTAATATCCGCTCACAGCTGTCTGAGTAGTCTTGACTCTTTACCAGTTATTAAAATGGGGGGATCCCTCCAAAATGAGGTTTGGTCCCCCCTATTTTTAATTGCCAGCAAAGGTTATCCCACAACGATCCTCAACTCTGCTACATCCAGATGCTGTAGTGAGTGGTGACATCAGTAAAGTGATCGCACACCACGGCATCTGGCACGCACTGATGGCATTGGGTAAATCCGGCTGCTGGCATCAGTCAGGTTATCGCAGCTCACACCGCAAGCGGTGACGTCAGTAAGGTTACCGCAGTTCATCAGCTGTGAACTGCGATAACCTTACTGACATCAGCGCTTGTTGCAGCAGACGTAATCACACGCTACTGTCAGTTTACATTACTTATGTCAATGTTCAACACCCCAACTGGATGTAGCAGAGTTGGGGATTGTCGTGGGACGTGGGATGGATTTACGGTGGACTCCTTTGGATTATTTTGTTTTTAAAGGTAATAAATGGGTAATAGAGGGTCAGGGAGTGTTTTATGCAAACAAAGAACTGCAAGTGTTTATTACTTTTGACTATGGGGTTAGTAATGCAGGTGTATAGATGCCTTTCCATTGCCATCCCCTGGGCTTAATGTCAGAAGACCTTATACAGCTGATATTAACCCCAAAACCATTACCCCGCTTGTCAATGAACCAGGGCAATTGGGAAGAGTAGAGGCTAGGTGCCAGAATTGGCGCATCTAATGGATGCCCCATTTTTGGGGTGGTTGAGAGCTTGTGTTATTAGACTTAATATCCATGGCCCCTTCCTAGGCTATTAATATCAGCCCTCAGTTGTCAGCTTTGCCGGTTGGTAAAAATAGAAGTGACCCCAAGTCATTTGTTTGGGGGGACCACCCTTTTTACTAAGCAGACAGCTGAGGGCTGATATTAACATCCATGTTCAATGTCTCTTTCCCATGGAGGTGAACTGCTGCTATACTGTGTGCAGGGCTATATGAGGTCCATGAGGAGAGTTGTGCTGGGGTCATCATACTGTGTTGGGGTCACTGTGGGGTATGATATCTTGTGGGGGGCCTACTGTACGATCATACTGTGCATGTGGAGGGTACTATGAAGGATATCACTGTGGGGGCATCATATTGTATTTGGGGGTCACTTTCATGGCCTCCGTACAGTATCTTAGTCCATGGGGGGACTCATTTTTTGTAAGGGCTGCAAAGTAGTGAGAACTGCTCTCCTGTGACCCTTATGAATATATTTTTTTTGTCTGGAAGGGCCCAATTAGGACTTTTGCTATGGGGCCCCATGATTTCTATGTACGCAACTGACTATAAGGAAATATATTGGCATTGAGGGAATATTATGAATTGCTTCATTTATAGGCCAAGTTCACACTGGGTGCTTTTGCTGTACTTTTTTATGCTAATTTCCAGCTGTTTTTTTCCAGTACCAGCTGTGTCTATCACATTTCAGAAATCTCATGCGCACAGCTTGGTTTTTTTCTTGGTTACGAGAGCTGAGCTCTTAGCAAAATGCATGCCTTTACATATAGGCAAAGTTGTTATATTCCCAGACCTGGAGCCTCTTAATGCACACTGTCTTGTTACAGTTAATACAACCTGCAAAGAAAGTAGATGAATATCGATGTCCTTATACTGTACATCTAGTGTACACAATATACGGCAGTGCTGTTTTCACATTGGCCACTAGAGGTCAGTAGAGTACCGGGATCTCACTTTACCACTGCTGCACAGATAGGCTTCTGATCGCTAGCAGCTCAGGTCCTACAATGCCACAATGGCGACTTTTATGTGCAGTTTGTGTAGATAAAGTGCCACCAACACACGTTACATATATGTGACGACTTTAGTGTGAGCACCTTGTGACTGATCTGTTACACAGTTTAGATACCTTATAGTAGAACTACTTGTGACATAGACGTTCAGGCAGTGCTGCTGGATTTTATCCTTCTCTTTGGTTGCAGACTACAAATTACAGACATTGAGGATATGTGAAAGAAAATGTGTTTATTTTCATTTGCAATTGCACCAACAGTAGAAGCCTCGCTGAGTAACACGTTTGGGGATTGGAAGGAAAAAGTGTTTGCACAACAGGAAATGCCCCAAATAATAAGATCAGTAAATTCTGTAGACCTCGATACTGATAAAGAAAAAATCGGACCGTTCTGAAGTTCTTGGAACTCGGCAGCTACCAGCAGACTTCATACTTCTCACTGTCACTGACCGGGTCTCCATAAACCTCGACCTCACACAGTGTCAGGGACTCGGAGCGTCCGGGGATCACCACGCTGACGTACCGACCCTCCATCCCGTTACAGCAGAAGGACAAGGTGTCAGATGTCACATTTATGACCTTACCACACCTGGAGAAGAAAACCAACAAAACCTTGTGATGATCAACTGCAGATTCCACCAGGTCAAGTTTTAATATAAACAACCCTAAAAATGGTGATTGCATTAACGAATGTAAAAGAAACAAAAAAGACATACACAAAGAATAGACATAGTGGAAGCACAGACCTTACCACACCTGGAGGAGAAAACCAACAAAACCTTGTAATGATCAACTGCAGATTCCACCCGGTCAAGTTTTAGTATACCCCCCCTAAAAATGGCAATTGCATTAACGAATGTAAAAGACATAAAAAAGACATACACAAAGAATAGACATAGTGGAAGCACAGACCTTACCACACCTGGAGGAGAAAACCAACAAAACTTTGTAATGATCAACTGCAGATTCCACCCGGTCAAGTTTTAGTATACCCCCCCTAAAAATGGCAATTGCATTAACGAATGTAAAAGACATAAAAAAGACATACACAAAGAATAGACATAGTGGAAGCACAGACCTTACCACACGTGGAGGAGAAAACCAACAAAACCTTGTAATGATCAACTGCAGATTCCACGCGGTCAAGTTTTAATATAACCCCCCCCCCCCTAAAAATGGCAATTGCATTAACGAGTGTAAAAGACGCAAAGAAGACATACACAAAGAATAGACATAGTGGAAGCACAGACCTTACCACACGTGGAGGAGAAAACCAACAAAACCTTGTAATGATCAACTGCAGATTCCACCAGGTCAATTTTTAATATAAACCCCCTTTAAAATCTCAATTACATTAGCGAATGTAAAAGACACCAGAAAGACATACACAAAGAATAGACATGGTGGAAGCACACAGACCCAGGACTGTGGACACAAGTCATGGAGATGACTCTTTATGTAGAATGAGGGTCAGTGGCTTCTCTCATCCACTCCCCCAGCCTGGAGATGTCCCTTAGAAACACAAGATGGGACATTGTGGAGAAACAGAAGACATTGTACATAAACAGAAAGAAAGGACTTTCTGGAGAAACAGAAGATGGCAGATTCTGGAGAAATCTAAGATGGGAAGTTGTAGGGAAACAAGTGACAACTTTCTGGAGAAACACAAGACAAGAAAGCAGAGGACACGTTGGAAATACACACAATGAGACTGTGGTTGTGTCATACACAAGAGCATAACATGAATTATTGGCTCCTAAACACAACTTACACCGGGTTGTTGTTGTTGGTGGAATTCCCGATTCGGATCTCAGCTCCAAGCAGGCGTCTCTCACAACAGTCCATCCTGTTTGTCAGGACGACGTTCCATATCTTGTAGGTCTGCTTGAGGTCCAGCTTCCACCAGGGATTTTTCTCCTCATTGGTGTGAGTGCAGGAGCCGTTGTAGAAACTTGTGGCTTTACCACCATCTATGGCCTTTATGGCGTAGCCCATTATCGCATGTTGCAGAACAGACACCTGGGAGGCTTCTCCATATTTTGCTATATTGGGGCCTAAGGAAATAAAACCAGAAGAGCCTTCAGTTGCGAGAGGCGTAAATATGAGTCCTGACGTCCATTGTTGTCGTCCATTTTTCTTATTAGCCTAAAATATTTCAGAAGTGAAGGCAAAGTTGCTGAGAAATTAGCGTAAAAAGCTGCAGTGGTTCTCAAAGACCTAAGAAGAAATGGAGCTGGCTGGTAACAAAAACCACCAGATTACTAGAAAGCCCGGCTACAATAAAGTGAGCAAAGTGCAATAAAAACTATATATAGTTACTATTTCAATACAAAGTCCAGACCTGTTGGGGTGCAGATGGGTTGTCCATAAACCTCGACCTCGCACAGTGTCAGGTACTCCGCGCGTCCGGGGATCACCACGCTGACGTACTGACCCTCCATCCCGTTACAGCAGAAGGACAAGGTGGCGGATGTAACATTCGTGACTGTGCCGCACCTGGAGGAGAAAACCAGCAAACCCTGTGATGATCACCTTCACGTTCCTCCACATTTATCATGCTTTGGTCACGCACAAACATGATGCTAGAAAAATTCGCAGAAACATAAATTGACGTAAAAATAGTCAAAACAATTACAAGGAAATAACAGTGTGGAACAACACTTATTAAAAAAAACAGAAACACAATAAGCATAATCTGCGCACACCCAAAATAAAGAAAAGTGTTGTTAGACAAAGTGCAGTTATACATAATAAATTATGGAGTAAAGATGACAGTCTCAAGAAACGATTGCTACAAAAACAATTGCGCATGGTGTATAGGAGTAAAATATAATGAGAAGGGGAACCCGGTGCTGTGAAAAAGAAACGCGACTGGCACAGCGAAACAGTGCAGCTTCATCAGGGGTAAACACAGCGATGAGGATTATAGCTTTATACACGGCAAGATAATAAACCAGCAGACTTGTGT
The DNA here is from genome assembly GCF_032444005.1 of Ranitomeya imitator. NCBI lineage: Eukaryota > Metazoa > Chordata > Amphibia > Anura > Dendrobatidae > Ranitomeya > Ranitomeya imitator. The sequence continues at coordinate 568,750,715 of NC_091287.1, read as the reverse complement.
TTGATGCCGGTGCAAAGGAAATACTTAAGGGGATGTCATTATCGGCCCAAGAATAATTGCCTCTCTAAATGACACTCTTGTAAAATGGCCCCCGCTCGTGAGGAGCATCGATGATATACACAAGCATGCGCATTGAAAATATAGGAACGCTGACCCACTCTATAGAGCTCATCCACAAGGAAAGATGCACAGGACGTCAGTCACCGCTTAGAACATTCCGAATATATTCTATAGAAATTAGACCGGCCATTAATTAGAAATGGAAGACAGGACATAGTGAAAAAATAAAGGCCAGGCCAATCTCGAGACACTAACACAAACCTAAACATAGCGGTTGCTTCATTGTGTAGAGTGAATTATTGGCACCTAACACAAACTTACACCGGGTTGACGTTGTTGGGGGAGTTCCCGATTCGCACCTCGGCCCCCAGCAGCCGCTCTGGACAACAGTCCATCCTGTTTGTTAGGACGACATTTGAGATCTTGTAGATCTGCTTCAGGTCCAGCTTCCACCAGGGATTTTTGACCTGATTGGTGTGAGTGCAAGAGCCCTTGAGGTAAGTGGTGTCATTGCCGCCATCTATGGCATTTTTGGCGTATCCCATTACCAAATGTTGTAAGACAGACTCCTGCGAGGCTTCTCCGCTTTTTGCTATATTGGAACCTACAAAAATAAGTCCAGAATAGGTTTAATTAATCATACGGAGCTGATATTGGAGTTCTGCCATCCATTGTTGTGCTATTATCAATCTACACCCAAAAGAAGTCACAAGGAGAAGGAATACGGCCTGGAAAGTGGATGTATGAGGTGAAGGTGGTTTTTAATGCTTAGTATCAGATCCAGTAACACATGATGCCATTTGTTGTGTCCTTCATTCCACCAAAAAGAAAATGCTTACCATCTATCATGCCAACATAACAGTGCCGTCCAGAAAACACATAGAGACAAAGTAACAGCAGCATAGTCTCCAGGAATAAAGACATACAAGAACGATTTTATTACAAGGTTCAGACCTTTTGGGGTGCAGTCTATGTCAGAATAAACCTCAACCTCGCACAGTGTCAGGGACTCGGAGCGTCCGGGGATCACGACGCTGACGTATCGACCGACCATCCCGTTACAGCAGAAGGATATGGTGGCAGAGGTAACATTTCTGACCTTACCGCATCTGGAGGAGAAAACCAGCAAAGCCTTGTGATGATCAGTTGCACATTTCACCACAATTATCATGCTTAGGAAAACGAGTAAAATGTCAAATGACAGTAATAAAAATGAATGTAAACATGTGAAATATGGAAAGGACACTATGGAAAGACACTCAACAGTGGGTTTTGAACAATGTGTCTAGATGTTCTTGACAAACACAAAATAGGATATTGGGGAGAAAAGATGGAATATTGTGGAGAAACAAGAGATGGGACATTGTGGAGATTTATAAGATAGGGAATTATGGAAGAACACAAGATGGGACATTATGGAGGAATACAAGAGGGAACATTTTGGATGAACCCAAGATGGGACATTGTTGAGAAATACAGGATAAAATATTGTGGAGAAACACGAGTCGGGACGTTGTGGAGAAACAAGAGATGGGACATTGTGGAGAATCACGAGATGGGACATTGTGGAGAATCACAAGATGGGACATTATGGAGAATCACAAGATGGGGCATTATGGAGAATCGAAAGATGGGACATTATGGAGAATCACAAGATGGGACATTATGGAGAATCACAAGATGGGACATTATGGAGAATCACAAGATGGGGCATTATGGAGAATCGAAAGATGGGACATTATGGAGAATCACAAGATGGGACATTATGGAGAATCACAAGATGGGACATTATGGAGAATCACAAGATGGGACATTATGGAGAATCACAAGATGGGACATTATGGAGAATCAAAAGATGGGATATCATGGAGGAATACAAGAGGGAACATTTTGGATGAACCCAAGATGGGACATTGTTGAGAAATACAAGATAAAATATTGTGGAGAAACACGAGTCGGGACGTTGTGGATAAACAAGAGATGGGATGTTGTGGAGAATCATAAGATGGGACATTATGGAAAATCACAAGATGGGACATTATGGAGAATCACAAGATGGGAAATTATGGCGGAATACAAGAAGGACCATTATGGATGAACCCAAGATGGAACATTGTTGAGAAATACAAGATAAAATATTATGGAGAAACAAGAGATGGGAAGCTCTGGAGAAACAAGAGATGGGACATTATGGAGAATCACAAGATGGGACATTATGGAGAATCACAAGATGGGACATTATGGAGGAATGCAAGAGGGAACATTTTGGATGAACCCAAGGTGGTACATTGCTGAGAAATACAAGATAAAATATTGTGGAGAAACAAGAGAGGGGTTGTTGTGGGGAATGACAAGATGGGACATTTTGGAGAATCACAAGATGGGACATTATGGAGAATCACAAGATGGGACATTATGGAGAATCACAAGATGGGACATTATGGAGGAATACAAGAGGGAACATTTTGGATGAATCCAAGATGGGAGACTGGAGGAATATAAGATGGGAGATTGTGAAAGAACCTAAGATGAAACATTGTAGAAAAACATGATATAGGACATTGTGGAGAAAAATAACATGGGACATTGTAAAGGAGCACAAGATCGGATGTTGTGGAGAAGCACAAGGTGGGACATTATGGAGAATCACAAGATGGGACATTATGGAGGAATGCAAGAGGGAACATTTTGGATGAACCCAAGGTGGGACATTGCTGAGAAATACAAGATAAAATATTGTGGAGAAACAAGAGATGGGATGTTGTGGAGAATGACAAGATGGGACATTGTGGAGAATCACAAGATGGGACATTATGGAGAATCACAAGATGGGACATTATGGAGGAATACAAGAGGGAACATTTTGGATGAATCCAAGATAGGAGACTGGAGGAATATAAGATGGGAGATTGTGAAAGAACCTAAGATGAAACATTGTAGAAAAACATGATATAGGACATTGTGGAGAAAAATAACATGGGACATTGTAAAGGAGCACAAGATCGGATATTGTGGAGAAGCACAAGGTGGGACATTATGGAGGAACATAAGATGGGACATTGTGATGAAACACGAGGTGGGACATTATGGAGAAGCACAAGATTGGGACATTGTTTTTTCTTTGTGGAAAATGAGTTATTGACCTCTAAAACAAACTTACACTGGGTTGTTGTTGTCTGAGGAGTTCCCGATTCGGACCTCAGCCCCCATTAGCCTCTCTGTACAACAGTCCATCCTGTTAGTTAGAATGACATATGATATCTTGTAGGCCTGTTTTAGGTCCAGCTTCCACCAAGGATTGTTCACTTTATTGGTGTGAGTGCAGGAGCCCATGTAGTAACTGGTTTCTTTGCTACCATCTATGGCATTTTTGGCGTATCCCATTATCTCGTGTTGTAAGTCAGACTCCTGAGAGGCTTCTCCCCTTTTTGCTATATTGAAGCCTGAGGAAATAAGAACAGAAGATCTTTCAATCATCTGGAGCTGATATGTGAGTCCTGCCGTCCCTTCTTGTGCTCCTGGCCTTCTACACTCAAAAGAAGTCACAAAGAGAAATAATGTGGACTGAGAAATGGATATAAGAGGTGGAGGTGTTGCATCCAAGATGAAAATGTGCCTACTGCTGTGTCCTTCATACCTCCCCAAACTTAAAGAATTCACTATATTGTGTCTACATAAGTGTCATCCTGGGAACATCGCGTGCACAATTCACAGCTATGAGGATTCAGATAGTAACGGTACAGAATTAGTATTGCCCTTCAGTGTTTCCCCTTGGTGGATGTAGGGTGGTGGTGACCCAGCGTTGTGGTGGTGACCCAGCGTTGTGGTGGTGACCCAGCGTTGTGGTGTCTCCAGGGCATCCAACCCCTCAGCCCAGATATATGACCAACCTGTAGTCTGTGGTGTGGACAGGGTCTCATCTCCGGGTGCAGGATCACATCCCAGAGTCAGAACCACAGATCCCAGCAGAATCAGAGGCAACAGAAGATTCATCCTGAGGTAAGAAGAGGGACAGACGTGGAAAAGGTCATCTAATGTCCGGACAAGACAAATTTTGTAAATCTATTCTTTTTCTGATCTTGATTTATATTGTGTACTCCAGTCACAACCAGAGCAGCATTTTCTTTCCCAGGAATTGCTTCAAAAAATGTTACCAATGTAATAACAGATGCAGCTCTATTAGTTCTGCTATCCCCTATTATCTCTGCTGTCCCCTCTTATCTCTGCTGTCCCCTATTATCTCTGCTGTCCCATGTTATCTCTGCTGTCCCCTATTATCTCTGCTGTCCCCTCTTATCTCTGCTGTCCCATGTTATCTCTGCTGTCCCCTATTATCTCTGCTGTCCCCTCTTATCTCTGCTGTCCCCTATTATCTCTGCTGTCCCATGTTATCTCTGCTGTCCCCTATTATCTCTGCTGTCCTCTATTAGTTCTGCTATCCCCTATTATCTCTGCTGTCCCCTCTTATCTCTGCTGTCCCCTCTTATCTCTGCTGTCCCCTATTATCTCTGCTGTCCCCTCTTATCTCTGCTGTCCCCTATTATCTCTGCTGTCCCATGTTATCTCTGCTGTCCCCTATTATCTCTGCTGTCCCCTCTTATCTCTGCTGTCCCCTATTATCTCTGCTGTCCCATGTTATCTCTGCTGTCCCCTATTATCTCTGCTGTCCCCTCTTATCTCTGCTGTCCCCTATTATCTCTGCTGTCCCCTATTATCTCTGCTGTCCCATGTTATCTCTGCTGTCCCCTATTATCTCTGCTGTCCCCTCTTATCTCTGCTGTCCTCTATTATCTCTGCTGTCCCCTATTATCTCTGCTGTCCCCTATTATCTCTGCTGTCCCATGTTATCTCTGCTGTCCCCTATTATCTCTGCTGTCCCATGTTATCTCTGCTGTCCCCTATTATCTCTGCTGTCCCCTCTTATCTCTGCTGTCCCCTATTATCTCTGCTGTCCCATGTTATCTCTGCTGTCCTCTATTATCTCTGCTGTCCCCTCTTATCTCTGCTGTCCCCTATTATCTCTGCTGTCCCATGTTATCTCTGCTGTCCCCTATTATCTCTGCTGTCCCCTCTTATCTCTGCTGTCCCCTATTATCTCTGCTGTCCCATGTTATCTCTGCTGTCCTCTATTATCTCTGCTGTCCCCTATTATCTCTGCTGTCCTCTATTATCTCTGCTGTCCCCTATTATCTCTGCTGTCCCCTCTTATCTCTGCTGTCCTCTATTATCTCTGCTGTCCCATGTTATCTCTGCTGTCCCCTATTATCTCTGCTGTCCTCTATAATCTCTGCTGTCCCCTATTATCTCTGCTGTCCTCTATTATCTCTGCTGTCCCCTCTTATCTCTGCTGTCCCCTATTATCTCTGCTGTCCTCTATAATCTCTGCTGTCCCCTATTATCTCTGCTGTCCTCTATTATCTCTGCTGTCCCCTCTTATCTCTGCTGTCCCCTATTATCTCTGCTGTCCTCTATAATCTCTGCTGTCCCCTATTATCTCTGCTGTCCTCTATTATCTCTGCTGTCCCATGTTATCTCTGCTGTCCCCTATTATCTCTGCTGTCCTCTATAATCTCTGCTGTCCCCTATTATCTCTGCTGTCCTCTATTATCTCTGCTGTCCCCTATTATCTCTGCTGTCCTCTATAATCTCTGCTGTCCCCTATTATCTCTGCTGTCCCCTATTATCTCTGCTGTCCTCTATAATCTCTGCTGTCCCCTATTATCTCTGCTGTCCTCTATTATCTCTGCTGTCCCATGTTATCTCTGCTTTCTCAACTTAAGGCCCCTTCACATTAAGCGACGCTGCAGCAATACCGACAACGATCCGGATCGCTGCAGCGTCGCTGTTTGGTCGCTGGAGAGCTGTCACACAGACCGCTCTCCAGCGACCAACGATCCCGAAGTCCCCGGGTAACCAGGGTAAACATCGGGTTACTAAGCGCAGGGCCGCGCTTAGTAACCCGATGTTTACCCTGGTTACCAGCGTAAAAGTAAAAAAAAAAAAACACTTCATACTTACCTACCGCTGTCTGTCCCCGGCACTCTGCTTTCCTGCACTCACTGTGAGCACAGCGGCCGGAAAGCAGAGCGGTGACGTCACCGCTCTGCTTTCCGGCTGACCGACGCTCACAGCCAGAGCAGAGAAGCAGAGTGCCGGGGACAGACAGCGGTAGGTAAGTATGAAGTGTTTTTTTTTTTTTACTTTTACGCTGGTAACCAGGGTAAACATCGGGTTACTAAGCGTAGCCCTGCGCTTAGTAACTCGATGTTTACCCTGGTTACCAGTGAAGACATCGCTGGATCCGTGTCACACACGCCGATCCAGCGATGTCCACGGGAGATCCAGCGACGAAATAAAGTTCTGGACTTTGTTCAGCGACCAACGATCTCCCAGCAGGGGCCTGATGGTTGGTCGCTGTCACACATAACGATTTCCTTAACGATATCGTTGCTATGTCACAAAAAGCAACGATATCGTTAACGATATCGTTATGTGTGAAGGTACCTTTAGCTCTGCTTTCCCACTCTTATCTCTGCTGTCCTCCATTATCTCTGCTGTCCCCTCTTATCTGTGCTGTGCCCTCTTAGCTCTGCTGTTCTCTATTATCTCTGCTGTTCTCTATTATCTCTGCTGTCCCATCTTACCTCTGCTGTCCCCTATTATCTCGGATGTCCCCTATTATCTCTGCTGTCCCTATTATCTCTGATGTCCCCTAATATCTCTGCTGTCTCCTCTTATCTCTGCTGTCCTCTATTATCTCTGCTGTCCCCTCTTATCTCTGCTGTCCTCTATTATCTCCGATGTCCCCTATTATCTTTGATGTCCCCTCTTATCTCTGCTGCCCCCTCTTATCTCTGCTGTCCCCTCTTATCTCTGCTGACCTCTATTATCTCGGATGTCCCCTATTATCTCTGCTGTCCCTATTATCTCTGATGTCCTCCATTATCTCCGATGTCCCCTATTATCTTTGATGTCCCCTCTTATCTCTGCTGCCCCCTCTTATCTCTGCTGTCCTCCATTATCTCTGCTGCCCCCTCTTATCTCTGCTGCCCCCTCTTATCTCTGCTGTCCCCTATTATCTCTGCTGTCCCCTATTATCTCTGCTGTCCCCTCTTATCTCTGCTGTCCCCTCTTATCTCTGATGTCCTCTATAATCTCTGCTGTCCCCTTTTCTCTGCTGTCCCCTATTATCTCTGCTTTCCTCCTCTTATCTCTGCTGTCCTCTTATATCTGCTGTTCCCTCTTATATCTGCTGTCCCCTATTATCTCTGTTGTCCTCTATTATCTCTGCTGTCCCCTATCTCTTCTGTCCTCTATTATCTCTGCTGTTCCCTCTTATCTCTGTTGCCCCCTCTTATCTCTGCTGTCCTCTATAAACTCTGCTGTCCCCTCTTATCTCTGCTGTCCCCTATTATCTCTGCATTCCTCCTCTTATCTCTGCTGTCCTCTTATCTCTGCTGTTCCCTCTTATATCTGCTGTCCTCTATTATCTCTGCTGTCCTCTATTATCTCTGCTGTCCCCTATTATCTCTGCTGTTCTCTATTATCTCTGCTGCCCCCTATTATCTCTGATGTCCCCTATTATCTCTGCTGTCCTGTATTATCTCTGCTGTTCCCTCTTAACTCTGCTGCTCCTCCTATCTCTGCTGTCCTCTATAATCTCTGCTGTCCCCTATTATCTCTGCTGTCCCCTATTATCTCTGCTGTCCCTTATTATCTCTGCTTTCCTCCTCTTATCTCTGCTGTCCCCTATTATCTCTGCTTTCCCCCTATTATCTCTGCTGTCCCCTATTATCTCTGCTTTCCTCCTCTTATCTCTGCTGTCCCCTATTATCTCTGCTTTCCCCCTATTATCTCTGCTGTCCCCTATTATCTCTGCTTTCCTCCTCTTATCTCTGCTGTCCCCTATTATCTCTGCTGTCCCCTATTATCTCTGCTTTCCTCCTCTTATCTCTGCTGTCCCCTATTATCTCTGCTTTCCCCCTATTATCTCTGCTGTCCCCTATTATCTCTGCTTTCCTCCTCTAATCTCTGCTGTCCCCTATTATCTCTGCTGTCCCCTATTATCTCTGCTGTCCCCTATTATCTCTGCTTTCCCCCTATTATCTCTGCTGTCCCCTATTATCTCTGCTTTCCTCCTCTTATCTCTGCTGTCCCCTATTATCTCTGCTTTCCCCCTATTATCTCTGCTGTTCCCTCTTATCTCTGCTGTCCTCTCTTATCTCTGCTCTAGTAATAGGTAAGGTGACGGTTTCTCCTTGTTACTTAGTGTCATACACTGAGATTTCATCTTTGTTGCTGTTACATCAGATTTATGGACCAAAAACAGCAAGAAACTAATGAGAGAAAAGTCTGAACCCTACAATGTGCTCGGCCTGTGACCCCATCTTACAGTCAGCCCCTCCGGCTGATAACAGGGAGCAATAGTCTGCATCCATCTGGTCTAATGTTATCATGTCCTCAGTCTAGAGTGACTGATAACAGAGGATAATAGCTCGCCTGTGCCAATATATTAGATAGAGATAAACTGTAGGGGGAGTTCTTATGACCATGATGGATGGAGACCTTTTAAATAGTCAGTGACTAATTCCTGCACTGTTTCTTCAAGGGAACTGAAGGTAAACTAATCAAATTTACGGATAATGTAAAGCTAGGAGGGATAGCGAACACTAGAGAAGGCAGAGAAAGGATTCAGAAGGATCTAGAGACGCTTGAACAATGGACAGTGACTAATGGAATGATATTTATCAGAGAGAAATGCAAGATTCAACATCTGGGAAAAACGAAAATTACATCTATAGAATGGGAGGAGTAGAACTAAGCAACAGCACGTGTGAAAAAGACTTGGGTATACTAATAGATCACAGACTGCACATGAGTCAACAGTGTGATGCAGCAGCAAAAAAGGCAAACACAGTACTAGAATGTATAAGAGAAGCATAGAGTTTAGATCACGTGAAGCAATTCTCCCCCTCTACTCCTCCTTGGTCAGGCCTCATCTGGAATACTGGGTCCAGTTCTGGGGAACACATTACAAAAAAGACATTGAAAAACTGGAGCAAGTTCAGAGAAGAGCTACCAGGATGGTGAGCGGACTGCAAAGTATGTCCTACTAGGAATGATTAATGGATCTGGGAATATTTAGCTGCAAAAAAGAAGGCTACGAGGAGACTTAATAACCGTCTACAAATATCTAAAGCACTGTCACAGTGTAGAGGGATCATTATTCTCATCTACACATGGAAACACAAGAAGCAATGGGATGAAACAGAAAGGGAGAAGATACAGAAAAGAAAAACGTTTTGACAGTTAGGGTGATGAATGAGTGGAATAGCGGCCATAAGAGGTGGTGAGTTCTCCTTCCATAGAGGTCTTGAAACAGGCTGGACAGACATTTGTCTGAGATGGGTTAATGACTCCTGCATTGAGCAGGGGGTCGGACGCTAGGACCCTGGAGGTCCTAATGAGCCTGGAGGTCCCTTCCAACTCTAACATTCTAGGATTCATATACAGTACAGTACTCACGTGAGCAGGTCCTTTGGGTTCCCTGACCGGAGCCCCCTCAGAGATGGACATTTATACCTTATTATGCTCCAGTCCCACCTCCTACTCCCAATTTGACCTTAAAATGTGGATTTTCCAGTGAATTGACAGACAAGGCAAATGTTGACCACTTGTAAAACCAACCAGACTCGTCCACCTGCTGTAGGAATCGTGTTATTGGGAGGTCATAACCCTGTGATCATCATCAGGCGAGAGCGGGAGGGTGCTGACCCTACTGGTTTCTTTAATGTTGGGAGTGGCTGGAGCCCCACAGATATCGGTCAGTCATTCTCATTGGTGTAGTGCGTGCGGCCTCTTGTGCGTTTGGTTGGGGGACCCCTCAGTTCTCTGCTGGCTTCAGTGGAGCCATTTTTGGAGCAGGATTTTTCCACCATGTAAGATGATGAATTTATGGTCCAAGCTGAGGAGACCTATAGCAGCATTCCTGAGACAGGACTGAAGACTTCTAATGACTCACACAAAGCAGACGCCAGAACGGCCTCAATTATCCCAAATGCGGCCGTGTGGCCTGAGCATCCAGGGCACATTCCTGGATCATAAGACCACGTCATGAGAAGGTTGTAGCCTACAGAACCTGAATGTGCAGTTCGATGAGTAATGGAGGCACGACATGTCGTTGTTACTGCCGGGGGCACGCTTTGTTATATCATTATGGATTCATCTCTAATTCAGATGCTGTCACTTCATTCTCAGGAGCCTCCGACCCCATCAAAAATCATCCAAAAACAAACAAGAAAAGAGCCACGTACAGGAGCACGAAAGAAGTTATCCAAGAAGCGCGCACTCGCCCTACCCTAATGTCTGCTCTTCTAGTAAACGGGGCAAAGACAAAAAAAACCTCAGACAATAAGTTACAGGGAAAGTTCCAGACGACAATACTGCTAAAAAGAGAAATAATTAAAAATAATTCAATAGAATCCTAAGGGGGAACAAGACACCATGAATCCAGTCCACAGAAACCCGATTATGTGCAGAATGTTGGCATCACCTGGGGTGCGGAAAGTCAAGGAATATCATCTCTGGGTAAAGAACGCCCTGGGGACTTTACTGTCTGCCTTTGTTGGGGGATTGTTATCCAAAGATCATCAGTACAACAGTAGCCATGGGTTTGTGGTGTTAGTATTGGGGCTCCCACGTGGATACAGCACCCCCACATTACAGCGCCCATGGTATAGAGGAACTTTAAGTATGGATTACTTCTGGTGCTGTACTATGCGCACCCTCCAGCACCGCATACCGGACAGCACTACATGCTCTAAAGGAGAAGGCATGCATACGTCATGCTCAGGCTTAAACTATTATCGGAGGGACTAGCAAGATGTGTTCCACTGCGTCCTGCTGCCCACCTCAACTCGGTGTATATGTCCGAAAATGATACACGACAAAACACATTAACTCCGTCTGCATTAATATTATAGTCAATGGCCCTGACAAGAGTATATTCCTAAAATCTGTTTTTCAGGGGTTTGGATGTAAGTCCTGATGGAGGCCCTGAACGTAGAGGCAGATGTGATGTGAACCCAGACAATGTCGCACATAAACTGCACACATCCAGAGAAACAAATTCAAATAATTTTGAGGAAGAAATAAAAATAAAATGTGACATGCAGAAGTAGTGCTGAGTGCTGTTACCTCAAAAGCATCCAGCAACTATAAGGGTTAACATAGTAACATACATAGAAACATAGTTAGTAAGGCCGAAAAAAGACATTTGTCCATCCAGTTCAGCCTATATTCCATCATAATAAATCCCCAGATCTACGTCCTTCTACAGAACCTAATAATTGTATGATACAATATTGTTCTGCTCCAGGAAGACATCCAGGCCTCTCTTGAACCCCTTGACTGAGTTCGCCATCACCACCTCCTCAGGCAAGCAATTCCAGATTCTCACTGCCCTAACAGTAAAGAATCCTCTTCTATGTTGGTGGAAAAACCTTCTCTCCTCCAGATGCAAAGAATGCCCCCTTGTGCCCGTCACCTTCCTTGGTATAAACAGATCCTCAGCGAGATATTTGTATTGTCCTCTTATATACTTATACATGGTTATTAGATCGCCCCTCAGTCGTCTTTTTTCTAGACTAAATAATCCTAATTTTGCTAATTTATCTGGGTATTGTAGTTCTCCCATCCCCTTTATTAATTTTGTTGCCCTCCTTTGTACTCTCTCTAGTTCCATTATATCCTTCCTGAGCACCGGTGCCCAAAACTGGACACAGTACTCCATGTGCGGTCTAACTAGGGATTTGTACAGAGGCAGTATAATGCTCTCATCATGTGTATCCAGACCTCTTTTAATGCACCCCATGATCCTGTTTGCCTTGGCAGCTGCTGCCTGGCACTGGCTGCTCCAGGTAAGTTTATCATTAACTAGGATCCCCAAGTCCTTCTCCCTGTCAGATTTACCCAGTGGTTTCCCGTTCAGTGTGTAATGGTGATATTGATTCCTTCTTCCCATGTGTATAACCTTACATTTATCATTGTTAAACCTCATCTGCCACCTTTCAGCCCAAGTTTCCAACCTATCCAGATCCATCTGTAGCAGAATACTATCTTCTCTTGTATTACCTGCTTTACATAGTTTTGTATCATCTGCAAATATCGATATTTTACTGTGTAAACCTTCTACCAGATCATTAATGAATATGTTGAAGAGAACAGGTCCCAATACTGACCCCTGCGGTACCCCACTGGTCACAGCGACCCAGTTAGAGACTATACCATTTATAACCACCCTCTGCTTTCTATCACTAAGCCAGTTACTAACCCATTTACACACATTTTCCCCCAGACCAAGCATTCTCATTTTGTGTACCAACCTCTTGTGTGGCACGGTATCAAACGCTTTGGAAAAATCGAGATATACCACGTCCAATGACTCACCGTGGTCCAGTCTATAGCTTACCTCTTCATAAAAACTGATTAGATTGGTTTGACAGGAGCGATTTCTCATAAACCCATGCTGATATGGAGTTAAACAGTTATTCTCATTGAGATAATCCAGAATAACATCCCTCAGAAACCCTTCAAATATTTTACCAACAATAGAGGTTAGACTTACTGGCCTATAATTTCCAGGTTCACTTTTAGAGCCCTTTTTGAATATTGGCACCACATTTGCTATGCGCCAATCCTGCGGAACAGACCCCGTCGCTATAGAATATTAACCCCTTCATGACCCAGCCTATTTTGACCTTAATGACCTGGCCGTTTTTTGCAATTCTGACCAGTGTCCCTTTATGAGGTAATAACTCAGGAACGCTTCAATGGATCCTAGCGGTTCTGAGATTGTTTTTTCGTGACATATTGGGCTTCATGTTAGTGGTAAATTTAGGTCAATAAATTCTGTGTTTAATTGTGATAAAAACGGAAATTTGGCGAAAATTTTGAAAATTTCGCAATTTTCACATTTTGAAATTTTATTCTGTTAAACCAGAGAGTTATGTGACACAAAATAGTTAATAAATAACATTTCCCACACGTCTACTTTACATCAGCACAATTTTGGAAACAAAATTTTTTTTTGCTAGGAAGTAATAAGGGTTAAAATTTGACCAGCGATTTCTCATTTTTACAACGAAATTTACAAAACCATTTTTTTTAGGGACCACCTCACATTTGAAGTCAGTTTGAGGGGTCTATATGGCTGAAAATACCCAAAAGTGACACCATTCTAAAAACTGCACCCCTCAAGGTGCACAAAACCACATTCAAGAAGTTTATTAACCCTTCAGGTGCTTCACAGCAGCAGAAGCAACATGGAAGGAAAAAATGAACATTTAACTTTTTAGTCACAAAAATGATTTTTCAGCAACAATTTTTTTATTTTCCCAATGGTAAAAGGAGAAACTGAACAACGAAAGTTGTTGTCCAATTTGTCCTGAGTACGCTGATACCTCATATGTGGGGGTAAACCACTGTTTGGGCGCACGGCAGGGCTTGGAAGGGAAGGAGCGCCATTTGACTTTTTGAATGAAAAATTGGCTGCACTCTTTAGCGGACACCATGTCACGTTTGGAGAGCCCCTGTGTGCCTAAAAATTGGAGCTCCCCCACAAGTGACCCCATTTTGGAAACTAGACGCCCCAAGGAACTTATCTAGATGCATAATGAGCCCTTTAAACCCCCAGGTGCTTCACAAATTGATCTGTAAAAATGAAAAAGTACTTTTTTTTCACAAAAAAATTATTTTCGCCTCAATTTTTTCATTTTCAGATGGACAACAGGATAAAATGGATCCTAAAATTTGTTGGGCAATTTCTCCTGAGTACAACTATACCTCACATGTGGGGGTAAACCACTGTTTGGGCACATGGTAAGGCTCGGAGGGGAAGGAGCGCCATTTGACTTTTTGAATGAAAAATTATCTCCATCGTTAGCGGACACCATGTCGCGTTTGGAGAGACCCTGTGTGCCTAAACATTGGAGCTCCTCCACAAGTGACCCCATTTTGGAAACTGGACCCCCCAAGGAACTTATCTAGATGCCTAGTGAGCACTTTAAACCCTCAGGTGCTTCACAAATTGATCCGTAAAAATAAAAAAGTACTTTTTTTTCACAAAAAATTTCTTTTCGCCTCAATTTTTTCATTTTCACATGGGCAATAGGATAAAATGGATCCTAAAATTTGTTGAGCAATTTCTCCCGAGTACGCCGATACCTCATATGTGGGGGTAAACCACTGTTTGGGCACACGGCAGGGCTCGGAAGGGAAGGCGCGCCTTTTGACTTTTTGAATGGAAAATTAGCTCCAATTGTTAGCGGACACCATGTCGCATTTGGAGAGCCCCTGTGTGCCTATGCATTGAAGCTCCCCCACAAGTGACCCCATTTTGGAAACTAGACCCCCCAAGGAACTTATCTAGATGCATACTGAGCACTTTGAACCCCCAGGTGCTTCACAGAAGTTTATAGTGCAGAGCCATGAAAATAAAAAATAATTTTTCTTTTCTCAAAAATGATTTTTTAGCCTGGAATTTCCTATTTTGCCAATGGTAATAGGAGAAATTGGACCACAAATGTTGTTGTCCAGTTTGTCCTTGAGTACGCAGATACCCCATATGTGGGGGTAAACCACTGTTTGGGCGCACGGCAGGGCTCAGAAGGGAAGGCACGCCATTTGGCTTTTTAAATGGAAATTTAGCTCCAATCATTAGCGGACACCATGTCGCGTTTGGAGAGCCCCTGTGTGCCTAAACATTGGAGATCCCCCACAAATGAACCCATTTTGGATACTAGACCCCCAAAGGAACTAATCTAGATGTGTGGTGAGCACTTTGAACCCTCAAGTGCTTCACAGAAGTTTATAACGCAGAGCCATGAAAATAAAATAAAAAATTTATTTTCTCAAAAATGATTTTTTAGCCCGCAATTTTTTATTTTCCCAAGGGTAACAGGAGAAATTTGACCCCAAAAGGTGTTGTCCAGTTTCTCCTGAGTACGCTGATATCCCATATGTGGGGGTAAACCACTGTTTGGGCACATGCTGGGGCTCGGAAGTGAAGTAGTGACGTTTTGAAATGCAGACTTTGATGGAATGCTCTGCGGGCGTCACGTTGCGTTTGCAGAGCCCCTGATGTGGCTAAACAGTAGAAACCCCCCACAAGTGACCCCATTTTGGAAACTAGACCCCGAAAGGAACTTATCTAGATGTGAGGTGAGCACTTTGAACCCCCAAGTGCTTCACAGAAGTTCATAACACAGAGCAGTGAAAATAATAAATACGTTTTCTTTCCTCAAAAATAATTTTTTAGCCCAGAATTTTTTAATTTTCCCAAGGGTAACAGGAGAAATTTGACCCCAATATTTGTTGTCCAGTTTCTCCTGAGTATGCTGATACCCCACATGTGGGGGTAAACTACTATTTGGGCACTTGCCGGGGCTCGGAAGTGAAGTAGTGACGTTTTGAAATACAGACTTTGATGGAATGCTCTACGGGCGTCACGTTGCGTTTGCAGAGCCCCTGATGTGACTAAACAGTAGAAACCCCCCACAAGTCACCCCATTTCGGAAACTAGACCCCGAAATGAAATTATCTAGATATGTGGTGAGCACTTTCAACCCCCAAGTGCTTCACAGAAGTTCATAACACAGAGCCGTGAAAATAATAAATACGTTTTCTCTCCTCAAAAATAATTTTTTAGCCCAGAATTTTTTATTTTCCCAAGGGTTACAGGAGAAATTGGACCACAAAAGTTGTTGTCCAGTTTCTCCTGAGTACGCCGATACCCCTTGTGTGGGGGTAAACCACTGTTTGGGCACACGTCGGGGCTCAGAAGGGAAGTAGTGACTTTTGAAATGCAGACTTTGATGGAATGGTCTGCGGGCGTCACGTTGCGTTTGCAGAGCCCCTGGTGTGCCTAAACAGTAGAAACCCCCCACAAGTGACCCCATTTTGGAAACTAGACCCCCAAAGGAACTTATCTGGATATGTGGTGAGCACTTTCAACCCCCAAGTGCTTCACAGACGTTTACAACGCAGAGCCGTGAAAATAAAAAATCATTTTTCTTTCCTCAAAAATTATGTTTTAGCAAGCAATTTTTTATTTTCTCAAGGGTAACAGGAGAAATTGGACCCCAGTAATTGTTGCGCAGTTTGTCCTGAGTATGCTGGTACCCCATATGTGGGGGTAAACCACTGTTTGGGCACACGTCGGGGCTCGGAAGTGAGGGAGCACCATTTGACTTTTTGAATACAAGATTGGCTGGAATCAATGGTGGCGCCATGTTGCGTTTGGAGACCCCCTGATGTGCCTAAACAGTGGAAACCCCTCAATTCTAACTCCAACACACCCCTAAATCTTATCCCAACTGTAGCCGTAACCCTAATCACAACCCTTACCCCAACACACCCCTAACCACAACCCTAATTCCAACCCAACCCTAAGGCTATGTGCCAACGTTGCGGATTCGTATGAGATTTTTCAGCACCATTTTTGAAAAATGCGCGGGTAAAAGGCACTGCGTTTTACCTGCGGATTTACCGCGGATTGCCAGTGTTTTTTGTGCGGATTTCACCTGTGGATTCCTATTGAGGAACAGGTGTAAAACGCTGCGGAATCCGCACAAAGAATTGACATGCTGCGGAAAATACAACACAGCGTTTCCGCGCGGTATTTTCCGCACCATGGGCACAGCGGATTTGGTTTTCCATATGTTTACATGGTACTGTAAACCTGATGGAACACTGCTGCGGATCCGCAGCCAAATCCGCACCGTGTGCACATAGCCTAATTCTAAAGGTATGTGCACACGCTGCGGAAAACCCTGCGGATCCGCAGCAGTTTCCCATAAGTTTACAGTTCAATGTAAACCTATGGGAAACAAAAATCGCTGTACACATGCTGCGGAAAAACAGCACGGAAACGCAGCGGTTTACATTCTGCAGCATGTCACTTCTTTGTGCGGATTCCGCAGCGGTTTTACAACTGCTCCAATAGAAAATCGCAGTTGTAAAACCGCAGTGAAATGCGCAGAAAAACCGCGGTAAATCCACAGCGGTTTAGCACTGCGGATTTATCAAATCCTCTGCGGAAAAATCCGCAGAGGACCAGAATACGTGTGCATATCCCGAACCCTAACCCTACCCCTAACCCTACCCCTAACCCTAGCCCTAACCCTACCACTAACCCTACCCCTAACCCTAGCCCTAACCCTACCCCTACCCCTAACCCTAACCTTACCCCTAACCCTACCCCTAACCCTACCCCTAGTTCTAACTCCAACCTTAGTGAAAAAAAAAAAAATTCTTTATTTTTTTTATTGTCCCTACCTATGGGGGTGACAAAGGTGGGGGGGTCATTTACTATTTTTTATTTTGATCACTGAGATAGGTTATATCTCAGTGATCAAAATTCACTCTGGAACGAATCTGCCGGCCGGCAGATTCGGCGGGCGCACTGCACATGCGCCCGCCATTTTGGAAGATGGCGGCGCCCAGGAAAGAAGACGGACACCGGCAGGCTCGGTAAGTATAAGGGGGGGGGAGATCAGGGCACGGGGGGGCGTCGGAGCACGGGGGGGGGGCGTCGGAGCACGGGGGGAGGCGTCGGAGCACGGGGTGGGGGGCGTCGGAGCACGGATGAGGATCGGTGTGAGTGCGGGTGGATTGGAGCACGGGGTGGGGGATCGCTGTGCAGGGGGGGGGTGATCGGAGCATGGGGGTGGATCGCTGTGCGGGGGGGTGATCGGAGTGCGGGGGGGGTTGACTGGAGCACGGGGGGAGCGGACAGGAGGACGGGGGTGCGGAGCACAGGACGGAGGGGAGCGCTGCACAGATCGGGGGGCTGGGGGGGCGATCGGTGGGGTGGGGTGGGGGCACATTAGTATTTCCAGCCATGGCCGATGATATTGCAGCATCGGCCATGGCTGGATTGTAATATTTCACCAGTTTTTTAGGTGAAATATTACAAATTGCTCTGATTGGCAGTTTCACTTTCAACAGCCAATCAGAGCGATCGTAGCCACGGGGGGGTGAAGCCCCCTGGGCTAAACTACCACTCCCCCTGTCCCTGCAGATCGGGTGAAATGGGAGTTAACCCTTTCACCCGATCTGCAGGGACGCGATCTTTCTGTGACACAGCATATGCGTCACAGGTCGGATTGGCACCGACTTTCATGACGCATACGCTGTGTCACAGGTCGGGAAGGGGTTAATAGTAAAGCCGCACCCTATAATGGCAATGTCTCTATGGACAGCAGAGTGCACGTCCTCACCAGGGGATCCATCCCAGTGGTGCTTGAAAAAGGTCCACGGACCGAAACGTTGCAGATGGCAGAATAAATACGGGAGCTGTTTTTTCACAATTGCTGTGGTGCTGTCCTTCTCTTCATGCGCCCGTCGCTATAGAGTCCCTAAAAATAAGAAATAATGGTTTATCTATTACATTACTTAGTTCTCTTAGTACTCGTGGGTGTATGCCATCCGGACCCGGAGATTTATCTATTTTAATCTTATTTAGCCGGTTTCGCACCTCTTCTTGGGTTAGATTGGTGACCCTTAATATAGGGTTTTCATTGTTTCTTGGGATTTCACCTAGCATTTCATTTTCCACCGTGAATACCGTGGAGAAGAAGGTGTTTAATATGTTAGCTTTTTCCTCGTCATCTACAACCATTCTTTACTCACTATTTTTTAAGGGGCCTACATTTTCAGTTTTTATTCTTTTACTATTGATATAGTTGAAGAACAGTTTGGGATTAGTTTTACTCTCCTTAGCAATGTGTTTCTCTGTTTCCTTTTTGGCAGCTTTAATTAGTTTTTTAGATAAAGTATTTTTCTCCCTATAGTTTTTTAGAGCTTCAATGGTGCCATCCTGCTTTAGTAGTGCAAATGCTTTCTTTTTACTGTTAATTGCCTGTCTTACTTCTTTGTTTAGCCACATTGGGTTTTTCCTATTTCTAGTCCTTTTATTCCCACAAGGTATAAACCGCTTACACTGCCTATTTAGGATGTTCTTAAACATTTCCCATTTATTATCTGTATTCTTATTTCTGAGGATATTGTCCCAGTCTACCAGATTAAGGGCATCTCTAAGCTGGTCAAACTTTGCCTTCCTAAAGTTCAGTGTTTTTGTGACTCCCTGACAAGTCCCCCTAGTGAAAGACAGGTGAAACTGCACAATATTGTGGTCGCTATTTCCTAGATGCCCAACCACCTGCAGATTTGTTATTCTGTCAGGTCTATTAGATAGTATTAGGTCTAAAAGTGCTGCTCCTCTGGTTGGATTCTGCACCAATTGTGAAAGATAATTTTTCTTGGTTATTAGCAGAAACCTGTTGCCTTTATGGGTTTCACAGGTTTCTGTTTCCCAGTTAATATCCGGGTAGTTAAAGTCCCCCATAACCAGGACCTCATTATGGGTTGCAGCTTCATCTATCTGCTTTAGAAGTAGACTTTCCATGGTTTCTGTTATATTTGGGGGTTTGTAACAGACCCCAATGAGAATTTTGTTACCATTTTTCCCTCCATGAATTTCGACCCATATGGACTCGACATCCTCATTTCCTTCGCTAATATCCTCCCTTAAAGTGGACTTTAGACAAGACTTTACATAGAGACAAACCCCTCCTCCTCTCCAGTTTTTTACGATCCTTTCTAAACAGACTGTAACCCTGTAAGTTAACTGCCCAGTCATAGCTTTCATCTAACCGTGTCTCGGTTATTCCCACTATGTCAAAGTTACCTGTAGATATTTCTGCTTCTAGTTCTTCCATCTTGTTTGTCAGGCTTCTGGCGTTTGCGAGCATGCAGTTTAGAGGATTTTGTTTTGTTCCAATCTCCTCGCTGTGGATTGTTTTAGAAATGTTCTTACCTCCCTTCTGAGTATGTTTTCTTGGGTCTTCTTTGTTCGAGTCTAATGTTTTTCTTCCCGTCCCCTCTTCTTCTAGTTTAACGCCCTCCTGATGAGTGTAGCGAGTCTTCTGGCGAATGTGTGTTTCCCAGGTTTGTTGAGGTGTAGTCCGTCTCTGGCGAGGAGTCCATAGTACAAGTAATTCACACCGTGGTCCAGGAATCCAAATCCTTGTTGTCTGCACCATCGTCTTAGCCAGTTGTTTGCATCAAGGATCCTGTTCCATCTCCTGGTGCCATGCCCGTCTACTGGAAGGATAGAAGAAAAAACTACCTGTGCATCCAGTTCCTTTACTTTCTTCCCCAACTCTTCAAAGTCCTTGCAGATTGTCGGTAGGTCCTTCCTTGCCGTATCATTGGTGCCAACATGTATCAGAAGAAATGGGTGGACGTCCTTGGAGCTGAAGAGCTTTGGTATCCTATCGGTCACATCCTTGATCATCGCACCTGGAAGGCAGCATACTTCTCTTGCGGTTATGTCCGGTCTGCAGATGGCTGCTTCTGTGCCTCTCAGTAGTCACAGGGAAAGAGAAAGGGAGTGTGATCTGTCTCTCACAAAAGTTCAAGCAAGTCAACCATAGGGACACAGGATTCCATTAAAGAGTGAAGCTGGCCTAACCCCTGTACTGCCAGTACATGAAGTCTATCAGGAGCAGGAAGATAAGGACTGGAAGTAATTGTGTCACAGGGATCATCTCCGTCAGTAAACCCCCCTCCTCTATCTAACTGTGCTAGAAGGAATGCTGTGGACTACTGTGCCTTTGTAAAAAGTCTTGATCTGTGCTGAACTGTGCTATCAAAGAGACTGTTAGTCAATGTGCCTTTAAGAATCAGCTGTCCTGTTTATGAAGCCTGTGCTTAAGAGACTTGAATTGTACTGGACGTGCTGTGACATTAAACTACACTGTTCAGATATTCATGAGGACTCTATCAATTCTATTTGTGTGAGCAAGTGGATCCATGTTGTGCCTGAGGAAGCAGCAGTACATGGTCGCCCTGAGTTCCCCCAGAGTTCCAAAGAATTAATGAGAACTGTCCCTCATCTATCTGAACCTAGCAGCGTGTACGTAACAAAAGCAACGATAATGTGGTTGCATAAGTGTGCACAACCTCTCATAATCGGCCTGAGGTTGTGCTCAGAATCAGCTGATCACGTTTCCCCCCTGTTACATAGTAGTCAGCGCTCGGCCGCCGTAATTTCCATCAATTCTCATTGACCCCAGAGAAAGTGTTGCTACTCTTGGAGGATTTTCCTGTACACAGCTGACAACACAGCAAAGGATCTCAGTGTGGAAAGTTGTCAGGAGAAGGGACAGAAACATTTCCCAGGTAATATTGTTATTTATTTTAAGAGCACATTGATTCCCTGCTCTGTACATGAGGAGGTGACATAGAAAACACATATAAATTACAGTGAACCATGACAGATGGTAGAAGACACTGCCTTTGCTTGCTGTCTTTCGAGCATTAGATGTACAATGGGAACTGTGAAGACGCACAAGAAGGGGCTGAAATTTGGCACCACAGCGACATTACCGGGAAGTGGACGTCCCTCAGAAATTGGGGAAAAAAGAAGAAGGACATTGTCCCTGGAGGCCGACAGGAGCATTAGAGGAGCTGCAGGGATTTCTGGTCGTGTCCTACAGGTGACCACAATCTCCAGTATTCCTCACATCTCCGGCCTGTGGGGTCGGAGGGAGACAGAGCCTTTTCTTACATATAAACCTCCAAGCCGGCGATGTTCTTTGGCCATAATCCCAGAAGGTGTAGAACCGACATCGGTCACCACCAGAAGACCCCCATACCCACAGTGAGGCATTGTAGGGGCAGCATTGTGCTCTGGGGCTTTAGCCAAGGGGGAGGGAATTATGGACAGCACAAATATCAGAACCTTCAGCCTAAGAGACCTCCAAATCACCAAAGCAACGGCTTCACCAGTAGAAGATTGAAGTTCTAGAATGCCCAAATCCAGTCCTGAACGAAGAGGCAATCTATTATGACTAGTGTTGAGCGATACCTTCCGATATCGGAAAGTATCGGTATCGGATAGGATCGGCCAATATTCAAAAAATATCGGATATCGCCGATACCGATACCCGATCCCAATGCAAGTCAATGGGACCAAAATATCGGAATTAAAATAAACCCTTTCTTGCCTTGTAGGTTCATTCTACATGAAGGAAAACAACTAAGAATAATGCCGGATGTATTTGGGGAGGTGGCGGAGACATTAAAGTCATAGAGGTTTATCCCAATCAAATAGAATAGCATGTTTTTTGTTTTTTTTTTAAGACGTTCGGAGTGACAAAGATATTGACTATGTAAATTTTTTTTTTTATTTTGTCAGATATTGATGTTTCACTATTCCACGCCCTTCCCCTTCTTTTTTTTCTTTTTTTTTTTTCTTTTCCCACACTTTCATCTTCATCATCATCAGCATCTTTGACATCAACTTCTTCTTCACCTTATTCATCTTCTTCTTCATCCTTTACCTTTTTTTTTTTTTTTTTTATTACATTCTTCATATTCATTTTATTCAACTATTATTATTCTTCCTATTCTACATATTCTTTTTATTCCACTGTTATTATTCTTCCTATTCTACTTCTTCATCATATTCTCATTTGTGACAGGCATTCCCGTAGTTGTTATCTATAAAAGTTGGAAGATTACATCTTCCGTTCTGCCAGTCACAAAAGTTACATTTGTCCGCGTTCAGTTTGGCCTGCAGCATCAGGCTTTATCCAGGGGCACCACGAGGAGGAACGGACTCACCCCCATACACTGCTTAGTCTTCTTCTGCATATAATTTAGATAATATCTTTTGCTCTGATATTAAGTCTTATGCTTAATGTTCTTCTGCTCTTTGTTCTGCAGCCTCTTGTTCTTCTGCTTCTCGGTCTTCCATGTCGTCGTCTCCAGGGTCGTCGTCTCCAGTGTCACATAGTAACATAGTAACATAGTTAGTAAGGCCGAAAAAAGACATTTGTCCATCCAGTTCAGCCTATATTCCATCATAATAAATACCCAGATCTACGTCCTTCTACAGAACCTAATAATTGTATGATACAATATTGTTCTGCTCCAGGAAGACATCCAGGCCTCTCTTGAACCCCTCGACTGAGTTCGCCATCACCACCTCCTCAGGCAAGCAATTCCAGATTCTCACTGCCCTAACAGTAAAGAATCCTCTTCTATGTTGGTGGAAAAACCTTCTCTCCTCCAGACGCAAAGAATGCCCCCTTGTGCCCGTCACCTTCCTTGGTATAAACAGATCCTCAGCGAGATATTTGTATTGTCCCCTTATATACTTATACATGGTTATTAGATCGCCCCTCAGTCGTCTTTTTTCTAGACTAAATAATCCTAATTTCGCTAATCTATCTGGGTATTGTAGTTCTCCCATCCCCTTTATTAATTTTGTTGCCCTCCTTTGTACTCTCTCTAGTTCCATTATATCCTTCCTGAGCACCGGTGCCCAAAACTGGACACAGTACTCCATGTGCGGTCTAACTAGGGATTTGTACAGAGGCTGTATAATGCTCTCATCATGTGTATCCAGACCTCTTTTAATGCACCCCATGATCCTGTTTGCCTTGGCAGCTGCTGCCTGGCACTGGCTGCTCCAGGTAAGTTTATCATTAACTAGGATCCCCAAGTCCTTCTCCCTGTCAGATTTACCCAGTGGTTTCCCGTTCAGTGTGTAATGGTGACATTGATTCCTTCTTCCCATGTGTATAACCTTACATTTATCATTGTTAAACCTCATCTGCCACCTTTCAGCCCAAGTTTCCAACTTATCCAGATCCATCTGTAGCAGAATACTATCTTCTCTTGTATTAACTGCTTTACATAGTTTTGTATCATCTGCAAATATCGATATTTTACTGTGTAAACCTTCTACCAGATCATTAATGAATATGTTGAAGAGAACAGGTCCCAATACTGACCCCTGCGGTACCCCACTGGTCACAGCGACCCAGTTAGAGACTATACCATTTATAACCACCCTCTGCTTTCTATCACTAAGCCAGTTACTAACCCATTTACACACATTTTCCCCCAGACCAAGCATTCTCATTTTGTGTACCAACCTCTTGTGCGGCACGGTATCAAACGCTTTGGAAAAATCGAGATATACCACGTCCAATGACTCACCGTGGTCCAGTCTATAGCTTACCTCTTCATAAAAACTGATTAGATTGGTTTGACAGGAGCGATTTCTCATAAACCCATGCTGATATGGAGTTAAACAGTTATTCTCATTGAGATAATCCAGAATAACATCCCTCAGAAACCCTTCAAATATTTTACCAACAATAGAGGTTAGACTTACTGGCCTATAATTTCCAGGTTCACTTTTAGAGCCCTTTTTGAATATTGGCACCACATTTGCTATGCGCCAGTCCTGCGGAACAGACCCTGTCGCTATAGAGTCACTAAAAATAAGAAATAATGGTTTATCTATTACATTACTTAGTTCTCTTAGTACTCGTGGGTGTATGCCATCCGGACCCGGAGATTTATCTATTTTAATCTTATTTAGCCGATTTCGCACCTCTTCTTGGGTTAGATTGGTGACCCTTAATATAGGGTTTTCATTGTTTCTTGGGATTTCACCTAGCATTTCATTTTCCACCGTGAATACCGTGGAGAAGAAGGTGTTTAATATGTTAGCTTTTTCCTCGTCATCTACAACCATTCTTTCCTCACTATTTTTTAAGGGGCCTACATTTTCAGTTTTTATTCTTTTACTATTGATATAGTTGAAGAACAGTTTGGGATTAGTTTTACTCTCCTTAGCAATGTGCTTCTCTGTTTCCTTTTTGGCAGCTTTAATTAGTTTTTTAGATAAAGTATTTTTCTCCCTATAGTTTTTTAGAGCTTCAATGGTGCCATCCTGCTTTAGTAGTGCAAATGCTTTCTTTTTACTGTTAATTGCCTGTCTTACTTCTTTGTTTAGCCACATTGGGTTTTTCCTATTTCTAGTCCTTTTATTCCCACAAGGTATAAACCGCTTACACTGCCTATTTAGGATGTTTTAAACATTTCCCATTTATTATCTGTATTCTCATTTCTGAGGATATTGTCCCAGTCTACCAGATTAAGGGCATCTCTAAGCTGTTCAAACTTTGCCTTCCTAAAGTTCAATGTTTTTGTGACTCCCTGACAAGTCCCCCTAGTGAAAGACAGGTGAAACTGCACAATATTGTGGTCGCTATTTCCTAAATGCCCAACCACCTGCAGATTTGTTATTCTGTCAGGTCTATTAGATAGTATTAGGTCTAAAAGTGCTGCTCCTCTGGTTGGATTCTGCACCAATTGTGAAAGATAATTTTTCTTGGTTATTAGCAGAAACCTGTTGCCTTTATGGGTTTCACAGGTTTCTGTTTCCCAGTTAATATCCGGGTAGTTAAAGTCCCCCATAACCAGGACCTCATTATGGGTTGCAGCTTCATCTATCTGCTTTAGAAGTAGACTTTCCATGCTTTCTGTTATATTTGGGGGTTTGTAACAGACCCCAATGAGAATTTTGTTACCATTTTTCCCTCCATGAATTTCAACCCATATGGACTCGACATCCTCATTCCCTTCGCTAATATCCTCCCTTAAAGTGGACTTTAGACAAGACTTTACATAGAGACAAACCCCTCCTCCTCTCCGATTTTTACGATCCTTTCTAAACAGACTGTAACCCTGTAAGTTAACTGCCCAGTCATAGCTTTCATCTAACCATGTCTCGGTTATTCCCACTATGTCAAAGTTACCTGTAGATATTTCTGCTTCTAGTTCTTCCATCTTGTTTGTCAGGCTTCTGGCGTTTGCGAGCATGCAGTTTAGAGGATTTTGTTTTGTTCCAATCTCCTTACTGTGGATTGTTTTAGAAATGTTCTTACCTCCCTTCTGAGTATGTTTTCCTGGGTCGTCTTTGTTCGAGTCTAATGTTTTTCTTCCCGTCCCCTCTTCTTCTAGTTTAACGCCCTCCTGATGAGTGTAGCGAGTCTTCTGGCGAATGTGTGTTTCCCAGGTTTGTTGAGGTGTAGTCCGTCTCTGGCGAGGAGTCCATCATACCAGTAATTCACACCGTGGTCCAGGAATCCAAATCCTTGTTGTCTGCACCATCGTCTTAGCCAGTTGTTTGCATCAAGGATCCTGTTCCATCTCCTGGTGCCATGCCCGTCTACTGGAAGGATAGAAGAAAAAACTACCTGTGCATCCAGTTCCTTTACTTTCTTCCCCAACTCTTCAAAGTCCTTGCAGATTGTCGGTAGGTCCTTCCTTGCCGTGTCATTGGTGCCAACATGTATCAGAAGAAATGGGTGGACGTCCTTGGAGCTGAAGAGCTTTTTTTATCCTATCGGTCACATCCTTGATTATCGCACCTGGAAGGCAGCATACTTCTCTTGCAGTTATGTCCGGTCTGCAGATGGCTGCTTCGGTGCCTCTCAGTAGTGAGTCTCCCACCACCACTCTTCGTTGCTTCTTGGCTGTACTTTTTGCTGTCACTTGTTGCTGTGTGCCCTTTTCTTTTTTGCTTGCTGGTATTGCTTCATTCTTAGGTGTGCCATCTTCATCCTCTACAAAGATTTGATATCGGTTCTTCAGTTGTGTGGTTGGTGATTTCTCCATGGTCTTCTTGCTTCTTTTGGTCACATGCTTCCACTCATCTGCTTTTGGAGGTTCTCTGACACTTTTTGCACCTTCTGTGACCAGTAGAGATGCTTCTGTTCTGTCTAGAAAGTCTTCATTCTCTTTGATGAGTTTCAAAGTTGCTATTCTTTCTTCCAGACCCCGCACCTTTTCTTCTAAAAGGGCCACTAGTCTACACTTCTGACAGGTGAAATTGGATTCTTCTTCTGGTCGATCTGTGAACATGTAGCACATGCTGCAGCTCACCATGTAGGTTGTCACATCTGCCATGTTGCTCCTAGATCCTGCTGACTTGCTGTGTGTTTTCCTTCTTGTGTAATCTACTCAGCCAAGCTCTCTTGCAATAATGTCCTACAGGCAACGATCTTCTAGCTTAGGGAGACTTCGCTTCTCCCAGAAGGCACCTGGAATATGCAAATTAGCCTCCTGAAGCTTGAATCCCTGGTTTGGTGATGCTTTCGAAGCAGCTGGTCCCGGCTGTACCCAACGATCTTCTAGCTTAGGGAGACTTCGCTTCTCCCAGAAGGCACCTGGAATATGCAAATTAGCCTCCTGAAGCTTGAATCCCTGGTTTGGTGATGCTTTCGAAGCAGCTGGTCCCGGCTGTACCCAACGATCTTCTAGCTTAGGGAGACTTCGCTTCTCCCAGAAGGCACCTGGAATATGCAAATTAGCCTCCTGAAGCTTGAATCCCTGGTTTGGTGATGCTTTCGAAGCAGCTGGTCCCGGCTGTACCCAACGATCTTCTAGCTTAGGGAGACTTCGCTTCTCCCAGAAGGCACCTGGAATATGCAAATTAGCCTCCTGAAGCTTGAATCCCTGGTTTGGTGATGCTTTCGAAGCAGCTGGTCCCGGCTGTACCCAACGATCTTCTAGCTTAGGGAGACTTCGCTTCTCCCAGAAGGCACCTGGAATATGCAAATTAGCCTCCTGAAGCTTGAATCCCTGGTTTGGTGATGCTTTCGAAGCAGCTGGTCCCGGCTGTACCCAACGATCTTCTAGCTTAGGGAGACTTCGCTTCTCCCAGAAGGCACCTGGAATATGCAAATTAGCCTTCTGAAGCTTGAATCCCTGGTTTGGTGATGCTTTCGAAGCAGCTGGTCCCGGCTGTACCCAACGATCTTCTAGCTTAGGGAGACTTCGCTTCTCCCAGAAGGCACCTGGAATATGCAAATTAGCCTCCTGAAGCTTGAATCCCTGGTTTGGTGATGCTTTCGAAGCAGCTGGTCCCGGCTGTACCCAACGATCTTCTAGCTTAGGGAGACTTCGCTTCTCCCAGAAGGCACCTGGAATATGCAAATTAGCCTCCTGAAGCTTGAATCCCTGGTTTGGTGATGCTTTCGAAGCAGCTGGTCCCGGCTGTACCCAACGATCTTCTAGCTTAGGGAGACTTCGCTTCTCCCAGAAGGCACCTGGAATATGCAAATTAGCCTCCTGAAGCTTGAATCCCTGGTTTGGTGATGCTTTCGAAGCAGCTGGTCCCGGCTGTACCCAACGATCTTCTAGCTTAGGGAGACTTCGCTTCTCCCAGAAGGCACCTGGAATATGCAAATTAGCCTCCTGAAGCTTGAATCCCTGGTTTGGTGATGCTTTCGAAGCAGCTGGTCCCGGCTGTACCCAACGATCTTCTAGCTTAGGGAGACTTCGCTTCTCCCAGAAGGCACCTGGAATATGCAAATTAGCCTCCTGAAGCTTGAATCCCTGGTTTGGTGATGCTTTCGAAGCAGCTGGTCCCGGCTGTACCCAACGATCTTCTAGCTTAGGGAGACTTCGCTTCTCCCAGAAGGCACCTGGAATATGCAAATTAGCCTCCTGAAGCTTGAATCCCTGGTTTGGTGATGCTTTCGAAGCAGCTGGTCCCGGCTGTACCCAACGATCTTCTAGCTTAGGGAGACTTCGCTTCTCCCAGAAGGCACCTGGAATATGCAAATTAGCCTCCTGAAGCTTGAATCCCTGGTTTGGTGATGCTTTCGAAGCAGCTGGTCCCGGCTGTACCCAACGATCTTCTAGCTTAGGGAGACTTCGCTTCTCCCAGAAGGCACCTGGAATATGCAAATTAGCCTCCTGAAGCTTGAATCCCTGGTTTGGTGATGCTTTCGAAGCAGCTGGTCCCGGCTGTACCCAACGATCTTCTAGCTTAGGGAGACTTCGCTTCTCCCAGAAGGCACCTGGAATATGCAAATTAGCCTCCTGAAGCTTGAATCCCTGGTTTGGTGATGCTTTCGAAGCAGCTGGTCCCGGCTGTACCCAACGATCTTCTAGCTAAGGGAGACTTCGCTTCTCCCAGAAGGCACCTGGAATATGCAAATTAGCCTCCTGAAGCTTGAATCCCTGGTTTGGTGATGCTTTCGAAGCAGCTGGTCCCGGCTGTACCCAACGATCTTCTAGCTTAGGGAGACTTCGCTTCTCCCAGAAGGCACCTGGAATATGCAAATTAGCCTCCTGAAGCTTGAATCCCTGGTTTGGTGATGCTTTCGAAGCAGCTGGTCCCGGCTGTACCCAACGATCTTCTAGCTTAGGGAGACTTCGCTTCTCCCAGAAGGCACCTGGAATATGCAAATTAGCCTCCTGAAGCTTGAATCCCTGGTTTGGTGATGCTTTCGAAGCAGCTGGTCCCGGCTGTACCCAACGATCTTCTAGCTTAGGGAGACTTCGTGTCGTCATCTCCGCCGTCGTCGTCTCCGCCGTCGTCGTCGTCGTCATCGGGGTGGTCTTCCGGGTCGTCGTCATCATCATCGGGGTGGTCTTCCGGGTCGTCGACTTTAGGGTCTTCAACTTGGAAATGTAGCAGAAGGTACAAGAAGGCTGAGAAAATGCCAAGAACCAGCTGATGGAACTGGAACTCGGATGGCTACCCGAAGGTTCAAGAGCCTATGGAACTACCGAGGACCAGCTGACGTTACTGGAACCCGGTTACTAAGCAGGAGGTACCCGTGCTAAAAAGCACTACCAAGGACCGCCTGACGTTGGCGGAACTCGGATACCCAGAAGGAGGCACCTAAGCCAAAGGCTCTGCCCGGAACCAGCTGACGGTACTGGAACCAGGATGGGGAGCAGAAGGTACAAGAGCAAAAGAGACTGCCGAGAACCAGCTGACGGTACTGGAACCCGGATGGGTAGCCGAAGGTCCAAGAGCCAATGGAACTACCGAGGACCAGCTGACGTTACTGGAACCCGGTTACTAAGCAGGAGGTACCCGTGCCTGAAAGCACTACCAAGGACCACCTGACGTTGGTGGAACTTGGATACCCAGAAGGAGGCACCTAAGCCAAAGGCTCTGCCCGGAACCAGCTGACGGTACTGGAACCAGGATGGGGAGCAGAAGGTACAAGAGCAAAAGACACTGCCGAGAACCAGCTGACGGTGCTGGAACCAGGTGGTGGACCTGAAGGCCCACAGGAGAGGAGAGAACAGCTAGGCCGCGAGGCAGCCGCAGTTACCGAACCCCAACAGTCCTACAGGGGGAGCTGGGCCTACTGGCACTACAGAACCAGCCTTGACTACCAGTTCACGCAGCCCACATAGGAAGCTCCTAAACTGGAGGCACCCTGGAGTTGGCTAACCCGACCGCACCACGACGGGGCAAGCATAGGCGTCTCAGTGAGCTTGACACAACCCGGAAACAGCTGACGGTGCTGAAACCAGGCTTGGCACGAGGGAGTACCTGTGACAAGAACACTGCCGAGAACCAGCTGGCGGTGCTGGAACCCGGATGCGTTGCCCCAGTGTGCAAGAGCCAATGGCACGACCGAGGACCAGCTGACGGTGCTGGAACCCGGTTACTAAGCTGTAGGTGCCCGCGCTTAAAAGCACTACCAAGGACCGCCTGACGTTGGCGGAACTCGGATACCCAGGAGGAGGTACCTAAGCCAAAGGGTCGGCCTGGAACCAGCTGACGGTGCTGGAACCAGGAGGTGGACCCGAAGGCCCACAGGAGAGGAGAGAACAGCTAGGCCGCGAGGCAGCTGCAGTTACCGAACCCAACAGTCCTACAGGGGGAGCTGGGCCTACTGGCACTACAGAACCAGCCTTGACTACCAGTTCACGCAGCCCACATAGGAAGCTCCTAAACTGGAGGCACCCTGGAGTTGGCTAACCCGACCGCACCACGACGGGGCAAGCATAGGCGTCTCAGTGAACTTGACACAACCCGGAAACAGCTGACGGTGCTGAAACCAGGCTTGGCACGAGGGAGTACCTGTGACAAGAACACTGCCGAGAACCAGCTGGCGGTGCTGGAACCCAGATGCGTTGCCCCAGTGTGCAAGAGCCAATGGCACCGAGGACCAGCTGACGGTGCTGGAACCCGGTTACTAAGCTGTAGGTGTCCGCGCTTAAAAGCACTACCAAGGACCGCCTGGCGTTGGCGGAACTCGGATACCCAGGAGGAGGCACCTAAGCCAAAGGCTCGGCCCGGAACCAGCTGACAGTGCTGGAACCAGGTGGTGGACCCGAAGGTCCACAGGAGAGGAGAGAACAGCTAGGCCGCGAGGCAGCCGCAGTTACCGAACCCCAACAGTCCTACAGGGGGAGCTGGGCCTACTGGCACTACAGAACCAGCCTTGACTACCAGTTCACGCAGCCCACATAGGAAGCTCCTAAACTGGAGGCACCCTGGAGTTGGCTAACCCGACCGCACCACGACGGGGCAAGCATAGGCGTCTCAGTGAACTTGACACAACCCGGAAACAGCTGACGGTGCTGAAACCAGGCTTGGCACGAGGGAGTACCTGTGACAAGAACACTGCCGAGAACCAGCTGGCGGTGCTGGAACCCAGATGCGTTGCCCCAGTGTGCAAGAGCCAATGGCACCGAGGACCAGCTGGCGGTGCTGGAACCCGGTTACTAAGCTGTAGGTGCCCGCGCTTAAAAGCACTACCAAGGACCGCCTGGCGTTGGCGGAACTCGGATAGCCAGGAGGAGGCACCTAAGCCAAAGGCTCGGCCTGGAACCAGCTGACGGTGCTGGAACCAGGAGGTGGACCCGAAGGCCCACAGGAGAGGAGAGAACAGCTAGGCCGCGAGGCAGCCGCAGTTACCGAACCCCAACAGTCCTACAGGGGGAGCTGGGCCTACTGGCACTACAGAACCAGCCTTGACTACCAGTTCACGCAGCCCACATAGGAAGCTCGTAAACTGGAGGCACCCTGGAGTTGGCTAACCCGACCGCACCACGACGGGGCAAGCATAGGCGTCTCAGTGAGCTTGACACAACCCGGAAACAGCTGACGGTGCTGAAACCAGGCTTGGCACGAGGGAGTACCTGTGACAAGAACACTGCCGAGAACCAGCTGGCGGTGCTGGAACCCGGATGCGTTGCCCCAGTGTGCAAGAGCCAATGGCACCGAGGACCAGCTGACGGTGCTGGAACCCGGTTACTAAGCTGTAGGTGCCCGCGCTTAAAAGCACTACCAAGGACCGCCTGACGTTGGCGGAACTCGGATACCCAGGAGGAGGCACCTAAGCCAAAGGCTCGGCCCGGAACCAGCTGACGGTGCTGGAACCAGGTGGTGGACCCCAAGGCCCACAGGAGAGGAGAGAACAGCTAGGCCGCGAGGCAGCCGCAGTTACCGAACCCCAACAGTCCTACAGGGGGAGCTGGGCCTACTGGCACTACAGAACCAGCCTTGACTACCAGTTCACGCAGCCCACATAGGAAGCTCCTAAACTGGAGGCACCCTGGAGTTGGCTAACCCGACCGCACCACGACGGGGCAAGCATAGGCGTCTCAGTGAACTTGACACAACCCGGAAACAGCTGACGGTGCTGAAACCAGGCTTGGCACGAGGGAGTACCTGTGACAAGAACACTGCCGAGAACCAGCTTTCGGTGCTGGAACCCAGATGCGTTGCCCCAGTGTGCAAGAGCCAATGGCACCGAGGACCAGCTGGTGGTGCTGGAACCCGGTTACTAAGCTGTAGGTGCCCGCGCTTAAAAGCACTACCAAGGACCGCCTGGCGTTGGCGGAACTCGGATACCCAGGAGGAGGCACCTAAGCCAAAGGCTCGGCCTGGAACCAGCTCACGGTGCTGGAACCAGGAGGCGGACCCGAAGGCCCACAGGAGAGGAGAGAACAGCTAGGCCGCGAGGCAGCCGCAGTTACCGAACCCCAACAGTCCTACAGGGGGAGCTGGGCCTACTGGCACTACAGAACCAGCCTTGACTACCAGTTCACGCAGCCCACATAGGAAGCTCCTAAACTGGAGGCACCCTGGAGTTGGCTAACCCGACCGCACCACGACGGGGCAAGCATAGGCGTCTCAGTGAGCTTGACACAACCCGGAAACAGCTGACGGTGCTGAAACCAGGCTTGGCACGAGGGAGTGCCTGTGACAAGAACACTGCCGAGAACCAGCTGGCGGTGCTGGAACCCGGATGCGTTGCCCCAGTGTGCAAGAGCCAATGGCACCGAGGACCAGCTGACGGTGCTGGAACCCGGTTACTAAGCTGTAGGTGCCCGCGCTTAAAAGCACTACCAAGGACCGCCTGACGTTGGCGGAACTCGGATACCCAGGAGGAGGCACCTAAGCCAAAGGCTCGGCCTGGAACCAGCTGACGGTGCTGGATCCAGGAGGTGGACCCGAAGGCCCACAGGAGAGGAGAGAACAGCTAGGCCGCGAGGCAGCCGCAGTTACCGAACCCAACAGTCCTACAGGGGGAGCTGGGCCTACTGGCACTACAGAACCAGCCTTGACTACCAGTTCACGCAGCCCACATAGGAAGCTCCTAAACAGGAGGCACCCTGGAGTTGGCTAACCCGACCGCACCACGATGGGGCAAGCATAGGCGTCTCAGTGAACTTGACACAACCCGGAAACAGCTGACAGTGCTGAAACCAGGCTTGGCACGAGGGAGTACCTGTGACAAGAACACTGCCGAGAACCAGCTGGCGGTGCTGGAACCCAGATGCGTTGCCCCAGTGTGCAAGAGCCAATGGCACCGAGGACCAGCTGGCGGTGCTGGAACCCGGTTACTAAGCTGTAGGTGCCCGCGCTTAAAAGCACTACCAAGGACCGCCTGTCGTTGGCGGAACTCGGATACCCAGGAGGAGGCACCTAAGCCAAAGGCTCGGCCTGGAACCAGCTAACGGTGCTGGAACCAGGAGGTGGACCCGAAGGCCCACAGGAGAGGAGAGAACAGCTAGGCCGCGAGGCAGCCGCAGTTACCGAACCCCAACAGTCCTACAGGGGGAGCTGGGCCTACTGGCACTACAGAACCAGCCTTGACTACCAGTTCACGCAGCCCACATAGGAAGCTCCTAAACTGGAGGCACCCTGGAGTTGGCTAACCCGACTGCACCACGACGGGGCAAGCATAGGCGTCTCAGTGAGCTTGACACAACCCGGAAACAGCTGACGGTGCTGAAACCAGGCTTGGCACGAGGGAGTACCTGTGACAAGAACACTGCCGAGAACCAGCTGGCGGAGCTGGAACCCAGATGCGTTGCCTATCAAAGATTGGCTTCCTACAGCCCCAACTAGCGATGTTGGAGCAAAGGGTAAGCAGGGGGAGCAGAGTGTAGGCCGAAGCCTGCACTGGAGTCAGCTTTGTGTCTGCATTGCGTTTGCAGGAAACTTTGCCAGCTACACAGTGGGGGAACAGCAGGCGGTGCTGAACCCCACTAAAACATTGGCTGGTGTTTTTCTCTGTGCAGCTAGCACTTCCGGGCAAAAACTAGCGTTGTTAGAGCCCAGGGTCAGCAGGAGGAGGAGAGGAGCAGAGTGTAGGCCGAAGCCTAGTTGAACCAATTTCAAAGGTAACCTTTAACCCCCCTCAGGTGTTGCAAGGTACAAGAGCCACACCTTGTGCAGCATTAATGCTGCACAAGTAAAAGGTTGCTCTATTAATTTGTCTACTTGCACACGCTGAATGCAACACGTACACAATTTAGCCCATTCTACAGTCAAACTGTAGTTGAGGCGTGACTTGTATTTTTAAGGAGACGCAGCACAGGTGTCCCAAATAACGCCTTGGTGCTTGGCGCAGCTTCCTGAGCGTTGTTTTTTGCTGTACAGGAGTCTGCGCTCTTGTGTTATCCCTTGGCAATGCCCTGTTAGCGATGCCCGTCTTATGACCTCATTTTATGTTGGCCGCTGCGGTTAACGATGGCCATAAATCCCAGACCCACAGTGCCTTTTCATAAAGTCACACTGCGGTGCTGGGATTCGTGGCCTTGAGCAGTAAATATTTTTGCCGCTCACACAAGTCCTTACACCTGCTTCAGACTGGGCGGCCTCATCTGATCCCTTTTCGCATGCCGCGGCCATGAGGCCGCACAGTCTGAAGAAGGCGGAAGGAGATGAGTGACGACAGGCGAACATATGCACTGCTCGTGCCCATAAACCACACCCTCGCTGACAAAATATATGACAACGAGGGGCGTTGTTTCTAGCAGGGCGGATGCACAGGCGCAGCCAGCTAACCATGATGTCAAAAGACGGGAAACGCTACCAAGGGGGGTGCTGCGTATCATTAGAAAGGAAAGTCACACCTCAGGGACAGTGGAATGGTCTCAATGAGACACATTTTGTACGTGTTGAGTTCCACGTGGGCAAGTAGAAAAAGTCAGCCACCTTGTACAAATGCAGCAGTACTGCTGTACAAGGTGGCTATTATACATAGAAACACCTGGGGGTGGGGGGCAGGCTCCCTTCAATTTCAGTTCATGTGCCTGCATGGCGTTTGCAGGTCACGTTGCAAGCTACACAGCAGGGGAACAGCTGGCGTTGCTGAACCCCACTGACACATTGACTGGTGTTTTTCTCTGTGCAGCTCGCATGTCCGGGCAAAAACTAGCGTTGTTAGAGCCCAGGGTCAGCAGGAGGAGGAGAGGAGCAGAGTGTAGGCCGAAGCCTGCACTGGTGGCAGCTTTTGGTCGGTTGTGCCAGCGTGGCTTGTGCTGGACACGATGCAAGCTACACAGCAGGGGAACAGCTGGCGTTGCTGAACCCCACTGACACATTGACTGGTGTTTTTCTCTGTGCTCTCGCATTTCCGGGCAAAAACTAGCGTTGTTAGAGCCCAGGGTCAGCAGGAGGAGGAGAGGAGCAGAGTGTAGGCCGAAGCCTAGTTGAACCAATTTCAAAGGTAACCTTTAACCCCCCTCAGGTCTTGCAAGGTACAAGAGCCACACCTCGTGCAGCATTAATGCTGCACAAGTAAAAGGTTGCTCTCTTAATTTTGTTCCTTGCACACGCTGAATAAAACGCGTACACTATTTAGCCCATTATACTGTAAAACAGTAGTGGAGGCGTTACTTGTCTTTTTAAAGAAAAGCAGCACTGGTGTCGAAAATAACACCTTGGTGCATGGGCTCAGCTTCCTGAGCGATGTTATTTGCTGTACAGGAGTCTGCGCTCTTGTTATCCCTTGGCCATGCGCTGTGAGCGATGCCTGTCTTCTCACCTCATTTCATGTTGGCCGGTGCGGTTAGCGATGGACATGAAACCCAGACCCGCAGTGTCTTTTAATAAAGTCACACTGCTGAGCTGGGATTCGTGACCTTGCGCAGTAAATTTTGTCGCCTGTCCCTCATGTCCTTACACCCGCATCAGACTGGGCGGCCTCATCTGATCCCTTCTCGCATGCCGCGGCCATGAGGCCGCACATTCTGAAGAAGGCGGAAGGAGATGAGTAAAGACAGGCGAATATATCCACTGGTCGTGGCCATCAATCACACCCTCGCAGTCAAAATAAGTAAGACAACGAGGAGCGTGGTTTCAGGCAGGGCGGACGCACAGCCGCAGCCAGCCAGCCAAGCAAAGATGTCAGAAGACGGGCAGCGCTAACAAGGGGGGTGCTGCGTGTCATTAAAAAGGAAAGTCACACCTCAGGGACATTGTAATGGTCTGTAATGAGACACATTTTGTACGTGTTTAATTAAACGTGGGCAAGTAGACAAAGTCAGCCACCTTGTACAAATGCAGCAGTACTGCTGTACAAGGTGGCTGTTATACATAGAAACACCTTGGGGTGGGTGGCAGGGTCCCTTTAATTTCAGTTCATGTGCCTGCGTGGCGTTTGCAGGTCACGTTGCCGGCTACACAGCAGGGGAACAGCTGGCGTTGATGAACCCCACTAACACATTGGCTGGTGTTTTTCTCTGTGCAGCTAGCACTTCCGGGCAAAAACTAGCGGTGTTAGAGCCCAGGGTCAGCAGGAGGAGGAGATGAGCAGAGTGTAGGCCGAGGCCTGCACTGGTGGCAGCTTTTGGTCATTTGTGCCAGCGTGGCTTGTGCTGGACACGATGGCGGCTACACAGCAGGGGAACAACTGGCGTTGCTGAACCCCACTGACACATTGACTGGTGTTTTTCTCTGTGCAGCTCACATGTCCGGGCAAAAACTGGCGGTGTTAGAGCCCAGGGTCAGCAGGAGGAGGAGAGGAGCAGAGTGTAGGCCGAAGCCTAGTTGAACCAATTTCAAAGGTTACCTTTGTACAGGAGTCTGCGCTCTTGTTATCCCTTGGCCATGCGCTGTGAGCGCTTCCTGTCTTCTGACCTCATTTCATGTTTGCCGTTGCGGTTAGCGGTGGACATGAATCCCAGACCCACAGTGTGTTTTGAAAAAATCACACTGCGGTGTTGGGATTCGTGCCCTTGTGCAGTTAATATGTTTGCCGCTCACACATGTCCTTACACCTGATTCAGACTGGGCGGCATCATCTGATCCCTTATCGCATGCCGCGGCCATGAGGCCGCACAGTCTGAAGAAGGTGGAAGGAGATGACTTAAAACAGGCGAACATATGCACTGCACATGCCCATCAATAACACCCTCGCAGCCAAAATATATGAGACAACGAGGGGCGTTGTGTCGGGCAGGGCGGACGCACAGGCACAGGCAGCCAACCAATGATGTCAGAAGACGGGCAGCGCTAACAATGGGGGTGCTGCGTGTCATTAAAAAGGAAAGTCACACCTCCGGGACATTGTAATGGTCTCTAATGAGACACATTTTTTACGTGTTGAGTTCCACGTGGGCAAGGAGAAAAAGTCATCCACCTTGTACAAATGCAGCAGTACTGCTGTACAAGGTGGCTGTTATACATAGAAACACCTGGGGGTGGGGGGCAGGCTCCCTTAAATTTCAGTTCATGTGCCTGCGTGGCGTTTGCAGGTCACGTTGCAAGCTACACAGCAGGGGAACAGCTGGCGTTGCTGAACCCCACTGACACATTGACTGGTGTTTTTCTCTGTGCAGCTCGCATGTCCGGGCAAAAACTGGCGGTGTTAGAGCCCAGGGTCAGCAGGAGGAGGAGAGGAGCAGAGTGTAGGCCGAAGCCTGCACTGGTGGCAGCTTTTGGTCGGTTGTGCCAGCGTGGCTTGTGCTGGACATGATGCAAGCTACACAGCAGGGGAACAGCTGGCGTTGCTGAACCCCACTGACACATTGACTGGTGTTTTTCTCTGTGCAGATCGCATTTCCGGGCAAAAACTAGCGTTGTTAGAGCCCAGGGTCAGCAGGAGGAGGAGAGGAGCAGAGTGTAGGCCGAAGCCTAGTTGAACCAATTTCAAAGGTAACCTTTAACCCCCCTCAGGTGTTGCAAGGTACAAGAGCCACACCTTGTGCAGCATTAATGCTGCACAAGTAAACGGTTGCTCTATTTAATTTGCTCCTTGCACACGCTGAATAAAACACGTACACTATTTAGCCCATTATACTGTCAAACAGTAGTGGAGGCGTGACTTGTCTTTTGAAGGAGATGCAGCACAGGTGTCAAAATTTACACCTAGGTGCTGGGCGCAGCTTCCTGAGCGTTGTTATTTGCTGTACAGGAGTCTGCGCTATTGTGATCCCTTGGCCATGCGCTGTGAGCGCTTCCTGTCTTCTGACCTCATTTCATGTCGGCCGTTGCGGTTAGGGATGGACATGAATCCCAGACCCACAGTGTGTTTTCAAAAAATCACACTGCGTGGCTGGGATTCGTGGCCTTGTGCAGTAAATATGTTTGACGCTCACACATGTCCTTACACCTGCTTCAGACTGGGCGGCCTCATCTGATCCCTTATCGCCTGACGCGGCCATGAGGACACCCAGTCTGAAGAAGGCGGAAGGAGATGAGTGAACACAGGCAAACATATGCACTGCACATGCCCATCAATCACACCCTCGCTGTCCAAAAAAATAAGACAACGAGGGGCGTTGTTTCGAGCAGGGCAGACGCACAGGCGCAGCCAGCTAACCAATGATGTCAAAAGACGGGCAGCGCTAACAAGGGTGGTGCTGCGTATCATTAGAAAGGAAAGTCACACCTCAGGGACAGTGGAATGGTCTCAATGAGACACATTTAGTACGTGTTTAATTAAACGTGGGCAAGGAGAAAAAGTCATCCACCTTGTACAAATGCAGCAGTACTGCTGGACAAGGTGGCTGTTATACATAGAAACACCTGGGGGTGGGGGGCAGGCTCCCTTCAATTTAAGTTCATGTGCCTGCGTGGCGTTTGCAGGTCACGATGCAAGCTACACAGCAGGGGAACAGCTGGCGTTGCTGAACCCCACTGACACATTGACTGGTGTTTTTCTCTGTGCAGATCGCATGTCCGGGCAAAAACTGGCAGTGTTAGAGCCCAGGGTCAGCAGGAGGAGGAGAGGAGCAAAGTGTAGGCCGAAGCCTGCACTGGTGGCAGCTTTTGGTCGGTTGTGCCAGCGTGGCTTGTGCTGGACACGATGCAAGCTACACAGCAGGGGAACAGCTGGCGTTGCTGAACCCCACTGACACATTGACTGGTGTTTTTCTCTGTGCAGCTCGCATGTCTGGGCAAAAACTGGCGGTGTTAGAGCCCAGGGTCAGCAGGAGGAGGAGAGGAGCAAAGTGTAGGCCGAAGCCTGCACTGGTGGCAGCTTTTGGTCGGTTGTGCCAGCGTGGCTTGTGCTGGACACGATGCAAGCTACACAGCAGGGGAACAGCTGGCGTTGCTGAACCCCACTGACACATTGACTGGTGTTTTTCTCTGTGCAGATCGCATTTCCGGGCAAAAACTAGCGTTGTTAGAGCCCAGGGTCAGCAGGAGGAGGAGAGGAGCAGAGTGTAGGCCGAAGCCTAGTTGAACCAATTTCAAAGGTAACCTTTAACCCCCCTCAGGTGTTGCAAGGTACAAGAGCCACACCTTGTGCAGCATTAATGCTGCACAAGTAAAAGGTTGCTCTATTTAATTTGCTCCTTGCACACGCTGAATAAAACACGTACACTATTTAGCCCATTATACTGTCAAACAGAAGTGGAGGCGTGACTTGTCTTTTGAAGGAGATGCAGCACAGGTGTCAAAATTTACACCTAGGTGCTGGGCGCAGCTTCCTGAGCGTTGTTATTTGCTGTACAGGAGTCTGCGCTATTGTGATCCCTTGGCCATGCGCTGTGAGCGCTTCCTGTCTTCTGACCTCATTTCATGTCGGCCGTTGCGTTTAGCGATGGACATGAATCCCAGACCCACAGTGTGTTTTCAAAAAATCACACTGCGTGGCTGGGATTCGTGGCCTTGTGCAGTAAATATGTTTGACGCTCACACATGTCCTTACACCTGCTTCAGACTGGGCGGCCTCATCTGATCCCTTATCGCCTGCCGCGGCCATGAGGACACCCAGTCTGAAGAAGGCGGAAGGAGATGAGTGAACACAGGCAAACATATGCACTGCACATGCCCATCAATCACACCCTCGCTGTCCAAAAAAATAAGACACCGAGGGGCGTTGTTTCGAGCAGGGCAGACGCACAGGCGCAGCCAGCTAACCAATGATGTCAAAAGACGGGAAACGCTACCAAGGGGGGTGCTGCGTATCATTAGAAAGGAAAGTCACACCTCAGGGACAGTGGAATGGTCTCAATGAGACACATTTTGTACGTGTTGAGTTCCACGTGGGCAAGGATAAAAAGTCAGCCACCTTGTACAAATGCAGCAGTACTGCTGTACTAGGTGGCTGTTATACATAGAAACACCTGGGGGGGTGGGGCCAGGTTCCCTTTAATTTCAGTTCATGTGCCTGCGTGGCGTTTGCAGGTCACGTTGCCGGCTACACAGCAGGGGAACAGCTGGCGTTGCTGAACCCCACTAACACATTGGCTGGTGTTTTTCTCTGTGTAGCTAGCACTTCCGGGCAAAAACTAGTGGTGTTTGAGCCCAGGGTCAGCAGGAGGAGGAGAGGAGCAATGTGTAGGCCGAAGCCTGCACTGGTGGCAGCTTTTGTTCTGTTGTGCCAGTGTGGCTTGTGCTGGACACATTGCCGGCTACACAGCAGGGGAACAGCTGGCGTTGCTGAACCCCACTAACACATTGGCTGGTGTTTTTCTCTGTGCAGCTAGCACTTCCGGGCAAAAACTAGCGGTGTTTGAGCCCAGGGTCAGCAGGAGGAGGAGAGGAGCAGAGTGTAGGCCGAAGCCTGCACTGGTGGCAGCTTTTGTTCTGTTGTGCCAGCGTGGCTTGTGCTGGACACGTTGCCGACTACACAGCAGGGGAACAGCTGGCGGTGCTGAACCCCACTGACACATCACCTAGTGTTTTTTTCTGTGTAGACAACACTTCCAGGTGGCAACTGACAGTGTTGAAACCCAGGGAATCAAAGAGGAGCAGAGTGTAGTCCGAAGCCTGCAGTGGAGCAAGTTGAAAGGGAACCTTTACCCCCCCCCCCCCCCCAGGCATTTGTTGCTGAAAGAGCCATCTTGTACAGCAGTAATACTGCACATGGAAGATGGTGGCTCCGAAAATTATGCTCCTTGCAAACGCTGAAGTACACACTCATATAATGTGTCCCCTCACACCGTCAAACCATCCCGGAAGTGGGACTTTCCTTTGTAATGTGACACAGCACAGCCGTCATTCCAACCCCCTTGGTGCCGGGCGCCACCTCCTCAACGTTGTTTGGTTCTGTCACGGAGCCCGCGCTGTAATGTTATCCCTTGGCCATGCACAGTTAGCGGTGCCCGTCTTCTGACATCATGTAGGTGTCAGGCTGGCAGTGCCTGTGCGTCCAAGCTGCCCGAGATCCAACCTTGCAGTGTAATCTAATGTAGTCCCACTGCGGGCCAGGGATCCATGGGCATGCGCAGTGCATATCATCGCCTCTCACTCACCTCCTTCCTGCTTCTTCAGACTGTGCGGCGTCACGGCCGTGGCATGCTATTAGGGATCAGCTGACGCTGCCTAGTCTGAAGAAGCG
Source organism: Ranitomeya imitator (assembly GCF_032444005.1). NCBI lineage: Eukaryota > Metazoa > Chordata > Amphibia > Anura > Dendrobatidae > Ranitomeya > Ranitomeya imitator. The sequence goes on along the minus strand of NC_091287.1, from coordinate 568,708,938 downwards.
TGAAGAAGGGGAGTGAGAGGCTAGTATATGCACTGCGCATGGCCATGGATACCAGGCCCACTGTGGGATCACATTAGACGACACTGCGAGGTGTGATTTCGGGCAGCGTGGACGCACAGGCGCAGCCAGGACGACAACAAATGATGTCAGAGGACGGGCAGCGCAAACTGTGCATGGCCAAGGGATAACATAACAGCGAAGGGTCCATGACGGAATCAAACAACGCTAAGGAGGCAGCGCACGGTGCCAAGGGGGTAGCAATGACGGCTGTGCTGCGTCACATTACAAAGGAAAGTCCCACCTCCGGGACGGTTGGACGGTGTGAGGGGACACATTACATGAGTGTGTAGTTCAGCGTTTGCAAGGAGCATAATTTCAAGAGCGACCTTTCCCTTGTGCAGTATTAGTGCTGCACATGGTGGCTCTTTCAGTAACAAACGCCTAGGGGGGGGGGGGGACAGGTCCCCTTACATTTTAGTTGTGCCAGCGTGGCGGTCGCATGACACGTTGCCGGATACACAGCTGGGGATCAGCTGACGTTACTGAACCCCAATAACAGAGGAGCGACTGTTGACTGTGCAGACAGCACTTCCAGGCACCAACTGGCGGTGTTAGAGCCCAGGGACAGCAGGAGGAGCAGAGGAACAGAGTGTAGGCCGAAGCCTGATTGGAGCAAGTTGAAAGGGAACCTTTAACCCCCCCCCCAAGACGTTTGTAGCTGAAAGAGCCATCTTGTGCAGCACTAAGGATGCAAAAGGAAAAGGTGGTTCTTTTAATTATGCTCCTTGCAAACACCGAAGTAAACACTAAGAATGTGTCCCCTTATACCGTTAAACCGTCCCGGAGGTGCGAATTTCCTTCGTAATGGGACACAGCACAGCTGTCATTCCTATCCCCTTGGTGCCGTGCGCTGCCTCCTCAGCGTTGTTTTAAGCTGTCACGGAGCCTGCGCTGTTCTGTTAGCCCTTAGCCATGCCCAATTAGCGCTGCCTGTCTTCTGACATAATTTGGTGTCAGGCTGTCAGTGCCTGTGCGTCCACGCTGCTCCAGATCCCACCTCGCAGTCTCGTCTAACGTAATCCCACTGCGGGCCTTGGAACCATGTTGTGCATGCCGCACAGTGCATATCCTCGACTCTCACTCCCCTCCTTCCCTCTTCTTCAGACTGTGCGGTGTCACGGCCGTGGCATGCTATTAGGGATCAGCTGACGGCGCACAGTCTAAAGAAGGCGGAGGGAAATGAGCGAGAGCCCGAGGGGAAGATATGCACTGCGCATGCCCATGGATCCCAGGCCCGCAATGTGACTCAATCAGAAGACACTGCGAGGCGGGATCTCGGGCAGCGCGGCCGCACAGGCGCAGCCAGCCTGACACCAAATTATGTCAGAAGACAGGCAGCGCAAATAGGGCATGCCCAAGGGATAACAGAACAGCGCAGGCTCCGTGACAGCTTAAAACAACGCTGAGGAGGCAGCGCATGGCACCAAGGGGGTAGGAATGACGGCAGTGCTGCGTCACATTACGAAGGAAAGTCCCAGCTCCGGGACAGTATAACGGTATCAGTGAACACATTTTATAAGTGTTAAGTTCTGCGTGTGCAAGGAGCTAAAAAAAAAGAGCTACCTTTTCCTTGTGCAGCATTACTGCTGCACAAGATGGCTCTTTCAGTAACAAACGACGGGGGGGGGGGGGGACAGGTTCCTTTACATTTAGGTTGTTGTGCCAGCGTGGCGGTCGCAGGACACATTGCCGGCTACACAGCTGGGGATCAGCTGACGTTACTGAAACCCAATAACACTGGGTCGTATGTTTTTACTGTGCAGCCTGCACTTCTGAGCCGCAAGTGGCGGTGTTGGAGCCCAGGAATAGCAGTTCAGGTGGTAGAAAGATGAACACAGCAGGAGACCTGGATGACACCCAATTACTTAATCAGGCAGAGGAGTGGCAAATTCCTGCGAGATCCAGGCCTGGTTCATTTTCAGGAAAGTAAGCCGGTCAACGTTATCGGAGGATAGTCGCATGCGACGGTCTGTTAGTACACCACCTGCGGCACTAAAGACACGTTCCGATAAGACACTAGCCGCAGGGCAAGCCAGCACCTCCAATGCATACTGGCTTAGCTCTGGCCATGTATCCAGCTTAGAGACCCAAAACTTGAACGGGGAAGAGCCGTCTGGGAGTACAGTAAGAGGGCAAGCCATGTAGTCTGTCACCATCTGACGGAACCGTTGCCTCCTGCTGACTGGAGCCGCCGGTGATGGTGTAGACATTTGGGGCGGGCACACAAAAGTGTGCCAGAGTTGTGCCATACTGGGCTTGCCTTGGGCAGAGGCACTGCTTCTGCTCCCTCTTTGGGCAGAGCCTCCCCCACTGCCTCGACGCACTGAGCTGCTTTGTAAAGCACTAGCAGCACTCCTCTCAGTTGGACAGGAGAAGATGATGGAATTCACCATTGTGTCGTGGTACTCCCGCAATTTACGCTCCCGGGTCAACGCAGGGATGAGGTTTTGGACGTTGTCCTGGTAGCGAGGATCGAGGAGGGTGAACACCCAATAATCAGGCATGTTGAGAATGTGGTCGATGCGGCGGTCGTTTCTCAGGCACTGCAGCATGAAATCCACCATGTGCTGCAGAGTGCCAACTGGCCCAGAAACGCTGTCCCCTGCTTGAGACATGATCTCTGCCCGCTCGTCATCACCCCACCCTCGCTGTACACACTGACCACTGGACAATTGTGTCGCTCCCTCCTCTGGACGGAGCTCTTCCTCCTCCATTGACTCCTCCTCATCCTCCTCACAAATTGGCCCCTGCGTACCCCTTTGTGAGGAACCACGTGGTGCTGACTGTCCAGAAGCTGATGGAAAAGGTGACTCCTCATCCTCCACCTCTTCCACAACATCATCCCTTAACCCTTGCAAAGTTTGCTGAAGCAGGCAGATAAGGGGGACAGTCATGCTGACTAGTGCATCATCTGCACTTGCCATCCGTGTGGAATAATCAAAAGGACGCAAAACCTGGCAGACGTCCTTCATAGTGGCCCACTCTGTGGTTGTGAAGTCTGATCGGCGCTGACTGCGACTTCTTTGCGCCTGATGCAGCTGGTACTCCATAACTGCTTGCTGCTGCTCACACAACCGCTCCAACATATGTAACGTGGAATTCCACCGGGTAGGTAGGTCACATATGATGCGGTGTTCCGGAAGGCGGAATCGGCGCTGCAGAGCAGCAATGCGGGATCTGGCCAAGCTGGAACGCCGCAAGTGAGCACACTCTAGGCGGACCTTGTGCAGCAGGGCATCAAGATCCGGATAGTCCCTCAGAAAACTCTGCACAACCAAATTGAGCACATGTGCCAGACATGGGATGTGAGTGAGGTTGCCAAGGGCCAAAGCTGCCACCAGATTTCTGCCATTGTCACACACTACCATGCCTGGCTGGAGATTCGCTGGCAGTAACCACACGTCGCTCTCCTGCTTGATGGCATTCCAGAGCTCCTGCGCTGTGTGGCTTCGATGCCCCAATGAAACTAGTTTCAAGACGGCCTGCTGACGTGTGGCCACGGCTGTGCTCATGTCGGTCATAGGTAAACGTTCACGGGTCCATGTGGAGGTGGACTGTGATGGATCCTGCAGAGAGGAATCAGAGGAACTGGTGTAAGAGGAGGAGTCGATGCGTACAGACTGGATTCCTGCAATCCTTGGAGTGGGCAGGACACGTCCTGCGCCACTCGCACGATCTGTACCTGGCTCAACAACATTAACCCAATGGGCAGTGAGGGAAACATATCGCCCCTGTCCATGCTGACTGGTCCACGCATCGGTGGTGAGGTGGACCTTGCTACTGAAGGCGTTCAGTAGCGCATGTTTTATGTTTGCCTCAACATGCCTGTGCAGGGCAGGGACAGCTTGCCTGCTGAAGTAAAAGCGGCTGGGCACCTTGTACTGTGGGACTGCCAATGCCATCAAGTCACGGAAGCTGTCAGTCTCCACCAGCCTGAACGAGAGCATTTCCAGGGACATAGTAACATAGTAACATAGTAACATAGTTAGTAAGGCCGAAAAAATACATTTGTCCATCCAGTTCAGCCTATATTCCATCATAATAAATCCCCAGATCTACGTCCTTCTACAGAACCTAATAATTGTATGATACAATATTGTTCTGCTCCAGGAAGACATCCAGGCCTCTCTTGAACCCCTCGACTGAGTTCGCCATCACCACCTCCTCAGGCAAGCAATTCCAGATTCTCACTGCCCTAACAGTAAAGAATCCTCTTCTATGTTGGTGGAAAAACCTTCTCTCCTCCAGACGCAAAGAATGCCCCCTTGTGCCCGTCACCTTCCTTGATATAAACAGATCCTCAGCGAGATATTTGTATTGTCCCCTTATATACTTATACATGGTTATTAGATCGCCCCTCAGTCGTCTTTTTTCTAGACTAAATAATCCTAATTTCGCTAATCTATCTGGGTATTGTAGTTCTCCCATCCCCTTTATTAATTTTGTTGCCCTCCTTTGTACTCTCTCTAGTTCCATTATATCCTTCATGAGCACCGGTGCCCAAAACTGGACACAGTACTCCATGTGCGGTCTAACTAGGGATTTGTACAGAGGCAGTATAATGCTCTCATCATGTGTATCCAGACCTCTTTTAATGCACCCCATGATCCTGTTTGCCTTGGCAGCTGCTGCCTGGCACTGGCTGCTCCAGGTAAGTTTATCATTAACTAGGATCCCCAAGTCCTTCTCCCTGTCAGATTTACCCAGTGGTTTCCCATTCAGTGTGTAATGGTGATATTGATTCCTTCTTCCCATGTGTATAACCTTACATTTATCATTGTTAAACCTCATCTGCCACCTTTCAGCCCAAGTTTCCAACTTATCCAGATCCATCTGTAGCAGAATACTATCTTCTCTTGTATTAACTGCTTTACATAGTTTTGTATCATCTGCAAATATCGATATTTTACTGTGTAAACCTTCTACCAGATCATTAATGAATATGTTGAAGAGAACAGGTCCCAATACTGACCCCTGCGGTCCCCACTGGTCACAGCGACCCAGTTAGAGACTATACCATTTATAACCACCCTCTGCTTTCTATCACTAAGCCGGTTACTAACCCATTTACACACATTTTCCCCCAGACCAAGCATTCTCATTTTGTGTACCAACCTCTTGTGCGGCACGGTATCAAACGCTTTGGAAAAATCGAGATATACCACGTCCAATGACTCACCGTGGTCCAGCCTATAGCTTACCTCTTCATAAAAACTGATTAGATTGGTTTGACAGGAGCGATTTCTCATAAACCCATGCTGATATGGAGTTAAACAGTTATTCTCATTGAGATAATCCAGAATAACATCCCTCAGAAACCCTTCAAATATTTTACCAACAATAGAGGTTAGACTTACTGGCCTATAATTTCCAGGTTCACTTTTAGAGCCCTTTTTGAATATTGGCACCACATTTGCTATGCGCCAATCCTGCGGAACAGACCCTGTCGCTATAGAGTCCCTAAAAATAAGAAATAATGGTTTATCTATTACATTACTTAGTTCTCTTAGTACTCGTGGGTGTATGCCATCCGGACCCGGAGATTTATCTATTTTAATCTTATTTAGCCGATTTCGCACCTCTTCTTGGGTTAGATTGGTGACCCTTAATATAGGGTTTTCATTGTTTCTTGGGATTTCACCTAGCATTTCATTTTCCACCGTGAATACCGTGGAGAAGAAGGTGTTTAATATGTTAGCTTTTTCCTCGTCATCTACAACCATTCTTTCCTCACTATTTTTTAAGGGGCCTACATTTTCAGTTTTTATTCTTTTACTATTGATATAGTTGAAGAACAGTTTGGGATTAGTTTTACTCTCCTTAGCAATGTGCTTCTCTGTTTCCTTTTTGGCAGCTTTAATTAGTTTTTTAGATAAAGTATTTTTCTCCCTATAGTTTTTTAGAGCTTCAATGGTGCCATCCTGCTTTAGTAGTGCAAATGCTTTCTTTTTACTGTTAATTGCCTGTCTTACTTCTTTGTTTAGCCACATTGGGTTTTTCCTATTTCTAGTCCTTTTATTCCCACAAGGTATAAACCGCTTACACTGCCTATTTAGGATGTTCTTAAACATTTCCCATTTATTATCTGTATTCTCATTTCTGAGGATATTGTCCCAGTCTACCAGATTAAGGGCATCTCTAAGCTGGTCAAACTTTGCCTTCCTAAAGTTCAGTGTTTTTGTGACTCCCTGACAAGTCCCCCTAGTGAAAGACAGGTGAAACTGCACAATATTGTGGTCGCTATTTCCTAGATGCCCGACCACCTGCAGATTTGTTATTCTGTCAGGTCTATTAGATAGTATTAGGTCTAAAAGTGCTGCTCCTCTGGTTGGATTCTGCACCAATTGTGAAAGATAATTTTTCTTGGTTATTAGCAGAAACCTGTTGCCTTTATGGGTTTCACAGGTTTCACTTTCCCAGTTAATATCCGGGTAGTTAAAGTCCCCCATAACCAGGACCTCATTATGGGTTGCAGCTTCATCTATCTGCTTTAGAAGTAGACTTTCCATGGTTTCTGTTATATTTGGGGGTTTGTAACAGACCCCAATGAGAATTTTGTTACCATTTTTCCCTCCATGAATTTCGACCCATATGGACTCGACATCCTCATTTCCTTCGCTAATATCCTCCCTTAAAGTGGACTTTAGACAAGACTTTACATAGAGACAAACCGCTCCTCCTCTCCGATTTTTACGATCCTTTCTAAACAGACTGTAACCCTGTAAGTTAACTGCCCAGTCATAGCTTTCATCTAACCATGTCTCGGTTATTCCCACTATGTCAAAGTTACCTGTAGATATTTCTGCTTCTAGTTCTTCCATCTTGTTTGTCAGGCTTCTGGCGTTTGCGAGCATGCAGTTTAGAGGATTTTGTTTTGTTCCAATCTCCTCGCTGTGGATTGCTTTAGAAATGTTCTTACCTCCCATCTGAGTATGTTTTCCTGGGTCTTCTTTGTTCAAGTCTAATGTTTTTCTTCCCGTCCCCTCTTTTTCTAGTTTAACGCCCTCCTGATGAGTGTAGCGAGTCTTCTGGCGAATGTGTGTTTCCCAGGTTTGTTGAGGTGTAGTCCATCTCTGGCGAGGAGTCCATCGTACCAGTAATTCACACCGTGGTCCAGGAATCCGAATCCTTGTTGTCTGCACCATCGTCTTAGCCAGTTGTTTGCATCAAGGATCCTGTTTGGCAACAACAGTTTGGCAATGCCTGCATTCAGAGCCTGTGCTCGGGGGTGGTTGGCCGAGAATGCCCGCCTTTTCTCCCATGCCTGTACTACCGATGGCTGTAGAGTAGACTGGGAGTGTGAGGATGACTGGGAAGGTGGTGCTGTGGGTGGAATTACACAAGGTCTCTGGACAACAGTGCCAGAGGTTCTTCCATGGCGATCCTGGGAGGAAGCCAAACCAGCTGTGCGTGAGCTGGAGGAAGAGGCAACACGAGCTGAAGAGGTGGTAGCTGCCGCTGTTGGTTGGCCTACATCTTCAGTCTGTTTCTGTAACTCCACCGCGTGCCTGGTCCGCACATGTTTCCACATATTTGTGGTATTGAGGTTGCTGACATTTTTCCCTCTTTTTACTTTCTGATGACACAGCTTGCATTTGACAAAACAAATGTCATCTGCAACTGTGTCAAAAACGGACCAGGCACTGCAAGTCTTGGGAGCACCCTTTTTGGCTTTGGAAAGAGACAGGCTCCTAACGGGTGCCAAAGTGGAGGCTACAGGCTCCGCAGTCTTCCCCCTCCCTCTCCCTCTTTGGCCCGTAAGGGGAAGCTCTTCCTCAGAGCTGCTCCCACCACCTTCCTGTTCCTCACGCCACGATGGGTCAAGGACCTCATCATCTCCACTACCCTATGCCACCAACTGCTCCTCCTGGGTAGTCTCGGCAGCACAGTACGCACCAGAAAGCGGCACCTGAGTTTCATCATCAGATGCGTACTGCGCTGTGGTCACCGCAGGCACTGGCCCACCTGCCTCTTCAGAGTCAGAGAGATAAAGCTTTTGGGCATCACTGCACACTGCCTCTTCTTCCATTTCTCCAATGCTGCTTGGCTGGCCCCCTGTTTCCAAGCCAAGAGATTCAGAGAACAGAAGTAGAGACGGCTCCTGTCCTGGGCTCTCTGACTGCCTGGCCAATTTGGCAGGTGGTGAAGAGACAGATGGCTGCTCTCCAGTGCTGAGAGGATGTGGCACTAACTGAAGTCGATGCCGGGGCGTTAGCTGCCATCCACCCGACAACGGCTTCAATTTGGTCTTCACGCAGCAGCGGTGCACGGCGCTCTCCGACAAAGCTGCGCATGAAGGACTGTTCCCTGCTGAAACTGAGTGACGACGAGTCACCGGCGCCCGCAGCAGGCACAGAATCACCACATCCTCTCCCTGCTCCTCTCCCTGCTCCGCGCCCACGCCCACGTGCCTTACTCCCTGCCCTCTTCATCTTGGTTGACAGATAAAGATAAGCAGAAAAGTACTAAGGCCTTAGTGTGCTTATTCCTGTAATGCTCCTCCTAACAGGTGTAAGAAACACTAATGTTGTAAATTGTGGACTAAACTTTATTATTTTTCAAATGTGGCCTACACAAGTGTTAAGTTGTGTTTGGTGAACTTTACTTTTTTTTTTGTGCAGATCGGGCTACAGAGCTAGTTTAAATCACACGGAGACCGTGCAGACAGCCGTAAACGGCGCTGCAAGGCCAAAAAACCCTCCTCTAGGTTATCCTATGTAGTGTTTTTCCACTATTTAGCTGGAGACGGGTGGAAAAACACTAATAGGGAATTTTTTTTTAAATTTTTAAACAGGCTGCACTATTTGAAAGAAAGGAAATTGTTTTTCAAGGTATGAGGCAGTAACAAACCCTGAGCTGAATCCAACCAGCTATGGCTGCACACAGACTACAGGGCGAGCTGCGCTCACACAGAGACCGTGCAGACAGCCGTAAACGGCGCTGCAAGGCCAACAAACCCTCCTCTAGGTTATCCTATATAGTGTTTTTCCACTATTTAGCTGGAGACGGGTGGAAAAACACTAATAGGGAATTTTTTTTAAAATTTTTAAACAGGCTGCACTATTTGAAAGAAAGGAAATTTTTTCTCAAGGTATGAGGCAGTAACAAACCCTGAGCTGAATCCAACCGCCTATGGCTGCACACAGACTACAGGGCGAGCTGGGCTCACACGGAGACCGTGCAGACAGCCGTAAACGGCGCTGCAAGGCCCAAAAACCCCCCTCTAGGTTATCCTATGTAGTGTTTTTCCACAATTTAGCTGGAGACGGGTGGAAAAACACTAATAGGAAATTTGAGAAAAAATGTGCAGCAGGCTGCACTATGAGCAAAAAAGGACAACTGTGTGAGGCAGTGTGAACCCCCCCTGAGCTGAATACAACCGGGTATATGGCTGCACACAGACTACAGAGTGAGCTGCACACACACACACACAGAGACCTTGCAGAACGCTGTTAAAACAGCGCTGCAAGGCAAGAGCAAGGTGAACAGTGAAGAACACACAGCGTTTTGCTAAATTAGCCTTTGGAAAGGAAAATAAAGCAATTAGCTAGCTCAACTGGCCCTCAGTTAGAATACAGCGTCCTGTCCCTAACTGAAATCACAGCAGAGTGAGCGCAAAATGGCGGCAGCGTTTTTTATAGTGCAGAGTGACATCATTTCAGCAGCCAATCACAGCCTTGCCAGTACTTACATGCCCACCATGCTAAACAGGATGTGCCCACACTTCCAATCATTCCTCATTGGCTGCTGCGTTCAGTTTGAATTCTGGGAACTTCCGATTCCGGTATCCGATACGCGGGAAGTATCGGAATTCGGTATCGGAATTCCGATACCGCAAATATCGGCCGATACCCGATACTTGCGGTATCGGAATGCTCAACACTAATTATGACCTGAAAAGGACGCTGTATACAGGAGATGGCCCTTCAATCTGTGGTGACCTGAAGAGGGCGCTGTACACAGGAGATGCCCCCGCAATCTGTGGTGACCTGAAGAGGGCGCTGTACACAGGAGATGTCTCTGCAATCTGTGATGACCTGAAGAGGGCGCTGTACACAGGAGATGTCCCGCAATCTGTGGTGACCTGAAGAGGACGCTGTACACAGGAGATGCCCCCGCAATCTGTGGTGACCTGAAGAGGACGCTGTGCACAGGAGATGCCCCCGCAATCTGTGGTGACCTGAAGAGGCCGCTGTACACAGGAGATGTCCCTGCAATCTGTGATGACCTGAAGAGGGCGCTGTACACAGGAGATGTCCCCGCAATCTGTGGTGACCTGAAATAGACGCTGTACACTGGAGATGCCCCCGCAATCTGTGGTGACCTGAAGAGGACGCTGTACACAGGAGATGCCCCCGCAATCTGTGGTGACCTGAAGAGGCCGCTGTACACAGGAGATGTCCCTGCAATCTGTGGTGACCTGAAGAGGGCGCTGTAAACAGGAGATGCCCCCGCAATCTGTGGTGACCTGAAGAAGACGCTGTACACTGGAGATGCCCCCGCAATCTGTGGTGACCTGAAGAAGACGCTGTACACTGGAGATGCCCCCGCAATCTGTGGTGACCTGAAGAGGACGCCGTACACAGGAGATGCCCCCGCAATCTGTGGTGACCTGAAGAGGACGCCGTACACAGGAGATGTCCCGCTATCTGTGGTGACCTGAAGAGGGCGCTGTACACAGGAGATGTCCCCGCAATCAGGGGTGTCCTGAAGAGGGCGCTGTACACAGGAGATGCCCCCGCAATCTGTGGTGACCTGAAGAGGACGCTGTACACAGGAGATGTCCCCGCAATCTGTGGTGTCCTGAAGAGGGCGCTGTACACAGGAGATGTCCCCACAATCTGTGGTGACCTGAAGAGGGCGCTGTACACAGGAGATGTCCCCGCAATCTGTGGTGACCTGAAGAGGGCGCTGTACACAGGAGATGTCCCCGCAATCTGTGGTGTCCTGAAGAGGACGCTGTACACAAGAGATGTCCCCACAATCTGTGGTGACCTGAAGAGGGCGCTGTACACAGGAGATGTCCCCGCAATCTGTGGTGACCTGAAGAGGGCGCTGTACACAGGAGATGTCCCCGCAATCTGTGGTGTCCTGAAGAGGACGCTGTACACAGGAGATGTCCCCACAATCTGTGGTGACCTGAAGAGGACGCTGTATACAGGAGATGTCCCCGCAATCTGTGGTGACCTGAAGAAGACGCTGTACACTGGAGATGCCCCCGCAATCTGTGGTGACCTGAAGAGGACGCCGTACACAGGAGATGCCCCCGCAATCTGTGGTGACCTGAAGAGGACGCCGTACACAGGAGATGTCCCGCTATCTGTGGTGACCTGAAGAGGGCGCTGTACACAGGAGATGTCCCCGCAATCTGTGGTGTCCTGAAGAGCACGCTGTACACAGGAGATGTCCCCACAATCTGTGGTGACCTGAAGAGGACGCTGTATACAGGAGATGTCCCCGCAATCTGTGGTGACCTGAAGAAGACGCTGCACACTGGAGATGCCCCCGCAATCTGTGGTGACCTGAAGAAGACGCTGTACACTGGAGATGCCCCCGCAATCTGTGGTGACCTGAAGAGGACGCTGTACACAGAAGATGTCCCCGCAATCTGTGGTGACCTGAAGAGTGAGCTGTACACAGGAGATGCCCCCGCAATCTGTGGTGACCTGAAGAGGGCGCTGTACACAGGAGATGTCCCCGCAATCTGTGGTGACCTGAAGAGGACGCTGTACACAGGAGATGCCCCCACAATCTGTGGTGACCTGAAGAGGACGCTGTACACAGGAGATGTCCCCGCAATCTGTGGTGACCTGAAGAGGGCGCTGTACACAGGAGATGCCCCTGCAATCTATGGTGACCTGAAGAGGGCGCTGTACACAGGAGATGTCTCTGCAATCTGTGATGACCTGAAGAGGGCGCTGTACACAGGAGATGTCCCGCAATCTGTGGTGACCTGAAGAGGACGCTGTACACAGGAGATGCCCCCGCAATCTGTGGTGACCTGAAGAGGACGCTGTGCACAGGAGATGCCCCCGCAATCTGTGGTGACCTGAAGAGGCCGCTGTACACAGGAGATGTCCCTGCAATCTGTGATGACCTGAAGAGGGCGCTGTACACAGGAGATGTCCCCGCAATCTGTGGTGACCTGAAATAGACGCTGTACACTGGAGATGCCCCCGCAATCTGTGGTGACCTGAAGAGGACGCTGTACACAGGAGATGCCCCCGCAATCTGTGGTGACCTGAAGAGGCCGCTGTACACAGGAGATGTCCCTGCAATCTGTGGTGACCTGAAGAGGGCGCTGTAAACAGGAGATGCCCCCGCAATCTGTGGTGACCTGAAGAAGACGCTGTACACTGGAGATGCCCCCGCAATCTGTGGTGACCTGAAGAAGACGCTGTACACTGGAGATGCCCCCGCAATCTGTGGTGACCTGAAGAGGACGCCGTACACAGGAGATGCCCCCGCAATCTGTGGTGACCTGAAGAGGACGCCGTACACAGGAGATGTCCCGCTATCTGTGGTGACCTGAAGAGGGCGCTGTACACAGGAGATGTCCCCGCAATCAGGGGTGTCCTGAAGAGGGCGCTGTACACAGGAGATGCCCCCGCAATCTGTGGTGACCTGAAGAGGACGCTGTACACAGGAGATGTCCCCGCAATCTGTGGTGTCCTGAAGAGGGCGCTGTACACAGGAGATGTCCCCACAATCTGTGGTGACCTGAAGAGGGCGCTGTACACAGGAGATGTCCCCGCAATCTGTGGTGACCTGAAGAGGGCGCTGTACACAGGAGATGTCCCCGCAATCTGTGGTGTCCTGAAGAGGACGCTGTACACAAGAGATGTCCCCACAATCTGTGGTGACCTGAAGAGGGCGCTGTACACAGGAGATGTCCCCGCAATCTGTGGTGACCTGAAGAGGGCGCTGTACACAGGAGATGTCCCCGCAATCTGTGGTGTCCTGAAGAGGACGCTGTACACAGGAGATGTCCCCACAATCTGTGGTGACCTGAAGAGGACGCTGTATACAGGAGATGTCCCCGCAATCTGTGGTGACCTGAAGAAGACGCTGTACACTGGAGATGCCCCCGCAATCTGTGGTGACCTGAAGAGGACGCCGTACACAGGAGATGCCCCCGCAATCTGTGGTGACCTGAAGAGGACGCCGTACACAGGAGATGTCCCGCTATCTGTGGTGACCTGAAGAGGGCGCTGTACACAGGAGATGTCCCCGCAATCTGTGGTGTCCTGAAGAGCACGCTGTACACAGGAGATGTCCCCACAATCTGTGGTGACCTGAAGAGGACGCTGTATACAGGAGATGTCCCCGCAATCTGTGGTGACCTGAAGAAGACGCTGCACACTGGAGATGCCCCCGCAATCTGTGGTGACCTGAAGAAGACGCTGTACACTGGAGATGCCCCCGCAATCTGTGGTGACCTGAAGAGGACGCTGTACACAGAAGATGTCCCCGCAATCTGTGGTGACCTGAAGAGTGAGCTGTACACAGGAGATGCCCCCGCAATCTGTGGTGACCTGAAGAGGGCGCTGTACACAGGAGATGTCCCCGCAATCTGTGGTGACCTGAAGAGGACGCTGTACACAGGAGATGCCCCCACAATCTGTGGTGACCTGAAGAGGACGCTGTACACAGGAGATGTCCCCGCAATCTGTGGTGACCTGAAGAGGGCGCTGTACACAGGAGATGCCCCTGCAATCTATGGTGACCTGAAGAGGACGCTGTACACAGGAGATGTCCCCGCAATCTGTGGTGACCTGAAGAGGGCGCTGTACACAGGAGATGCCCCCGCAATCTGTGGTGACCTGAAGAGGACGCTGTACACAGGAGATGCCCCCGCAATCTGTGGTGACCTGAAGAGGACGCTGTACACAGGAGATGTCCCTGCAATCTGTGGTGACCTGAAGAGGACGCTGTACACAGGAGATGTCCCCGCAATCTGTGGTGACCTGAAGAGGGCGCTGTACACAGGAGATGCCCCTGCAATCTATGGTGACCTGAAGAGGGCGCCGTACACAGGAGATGCCCCCGCAATCTGTGGTGACCTGAAGAGGGCGCTGTACACAGGAGATGTCCCCGCAATCTGTGGTGACCTGAAGAGGACGCTGTACACAGGAGATGTCCCCGCAATCTGTGGTGACCTGAAGAGGACGCCGTACACAGGAGATGTCCCCGCAATCTGTGGTGACCTGAAGAGGGCGCTGTACACAGGAGATGACTCCACAATCTGTGGTGTCCTGAAGAGGACGCTGTACACAGGAGATGTCCCCGCAATCTGTGGTGACCTGAAGAGGGCGCTGTACACAGGAGATGACTCCACAATCTGTGGTGTCCTGAAGAGGGCGCTGTACATAAGAGATGCCCCGCAATCTGTGGTGACCTGAAGAGGACGCTGTACACAGGAGATGTCCCCGCAATCTGTGGTGACCTGAAGAGGGCGCTGTACACAGGAGATGCCCCCGCAATCTGTGGTGACCTGAAGAGGGCGCTGTACACAGGAGATGTCCCCACAATCTGTGGTGTCCTGAAGAGGGCGCTGTACACAGGAGATGTCCCCGCAATCTGTGGTGACCTGAAGAGGACGCTGTACACAGGAGATGTCCCCGCAATCTGTGGTGACCTGAAGAGGACGCTGTACACAGGAGATGTCCCCGCAATCTGTGGTGACCTGAAGAGGACGCTGTACACAGGAGATGCCCCCGCAATCTGTGGTGACCTGAAGAGGACGCTGTACACAGGAGATGTCCCCGCAATCTGTGGTGACCTGAAGAGGGCGCTGTACACAGGAGATGTCCCCGCAATCTGTGGTGACCTGAAGAGGACGCTGTACACAGGAGATGTCCCCGCAATCTGTGGTGACCTGAAGAGGGCGCTGTACACAGGAGATGTCCCCGCAATCTGTGGTGACCTGAAGAGGGTGCTGTACACAGGAGATGACCCCGTAATCTGACAGATGTGGAGCTGCTGACAGGAGGAGCTGGCAAAGATCGACCCTGACCCAAAACCACTGGGCGCTCTTTGTTTCTCAATATATTTGTGCAGATTGTGAGAAATATTAAAAGTGGAAATAGTCGTGAGATGATTCTCCTTAGGCCGCGGTCACACTTGTGAGTGCAATGAAGCTCGCTGGAGTCTCTCGCCTCAATACCCGGCACTCAGATTGGAGCGTGTGGCCGCAGAGCAATACAAGTTACCGCACGCTCTGCTCCTGAGTGCCGGGTATTGATGTGCGAGATTCATCTGAGTTTCTCTCATGTGAGTATGAGCCCTTAGTTGGATTATTTGCATAACAAAAACCTGGGATTTTACCAGGGGCGTGTAGACTTTTATATCCTCAGTAGTTATGTGTAAATATTCATACATGCAGTGTATTTGCTCTGCTTACTACACTTGCTGCCGTTGGGGTAGAGAATAGGGACAGTTGTCTTGTTTTGTGGTTTTGTATATTTTTGGTTTTGGCATAAAGCTGATTTGTGCACAGTATTATATAGTATTATACCATATGCCGATAACATTGAGACGGTATTTGGTAGTAATATTCAGTCACTGTATGTCGGTAGTAATTACTGTGTGCCGGTATTAATACGTCACTGTATTGTGATCATTCAATCACTTAATGGAATAATTAGTAAATCCTTGCACAGTGGTGTTATTTATTCACGGTGCTGTGGTATTATTTTTTTGTGGTGCGGTGGTATTATTTATTCATGGTGCGGTGTGTTATTTATTCACAGTGTGATGGTATTTATTATTCAAGGTGTGGTGGTATTATTCTTTCGTGGTGCGGTGGTATTATTTATCATGGTGTGGTGGTGTTATTTTTTTCACGGTGTGATGGTATTATTTATTCACAGTGCGGTGTTATTATTTATTCTTGGTGTGGTGGTATTATTTAATAATGGTGTGATGGTATTATTTATTCACGGTGTGGTGGTATTATTCTTGGTGTTTTGGTATTATTTTTTCATGGTGTGATGGTATTATTTATTCACGGTGTGATGGTATTATTTATTCACAATGTGATGGTATTATTTATTCACGGTGCAGTGGTATTATTTATTCATGGTGTGGTGGTATTATTTATTCACGGTGCGGTGGTATTATGTATGCACGCTGCAGTGGTGTTATTTCTTCATGGTATGGTGGTATTATTTCTTCACGGTGTGATGGTATTTATTCACGGTGCGGTGGTATTTATTCATGGTGTGGTGGTATTTTTTCATGGTGTGATGGTATTATTTATTGATGGTTCAATCGTATTATTTATTCACGGTGCGGTGGTATTATTTATTCATGGTGCGGTGGTGTTATTTATTCACGGTGTGGTGGTATTTTTTCACGGTGTGATGGTATTATTTATTCATGGTGCTGTGGTGTTTTTATTCATGGTGCGATGGTATTATTTATTCATGGTGCGGTGGTGTTATTTTTTCATGGTGTGATGGTATTATTTATTCTCTGTGCGGTGGTGTTATTTATTCACGGTGTGGAGTATTATTTTTTTCACGGTGTGATGGTATTATTTATTCATGGTGTGATGGTATTATTTATTCACGGTGCGGTGGTATTATTTATTCATGATGCGGTGGTGTTATTTATTCGTGGTGTGGTGGTATTATTTATTCACGGTGCGGTGGTATTATTTATTCATGATGCGGTGGTGTTATTTATTCATGGTGTGGTCAAGGGTGAACCTAGCCACACTGCTGCCTGGGGTGAACTTCAAAACCGCGCCCCCCAACACATATACAGTACAGCCCCCCTATAGGGCTCCCATCTCATATAGAGTCCCCCCATACATTACATGGGTGATAACTATTGTACATTCTACAATAGCTCATAAATCAGACAGTATAGTCCTCCATACAGTAGTGTGGGTACCGCACAGCGCTCCATACAAAATAAGATGCCCCATATATTGCTCCATACTGTATAATGGCCCCACATGATGCTCCATACTGTATAATGGCCACACATGATGCTCCATACTGTATAATGGCCACACATGACGCTCCATACTGTATAATGGCCACACATGATGCTCCATACTGTATAATGGCCACACATGATGCTCCATACTGTGTAATGGCCACACAGTGCTCCATACTGTATAATGGCCACACATGATGCTCCATACTGTATAATGGCCACACAGTGCTCCATACTGTATAATGGCCATACATGATGCTCCATACTGTACAATGGCCACACAGTGCTCCATACTGTATAATGGCCATACATGATGCTCCATACTGTATAATGGCCACACATGACACTCCATACTGTATAATGGCCACACATGATGCTCCATACTGTATAATGGCCACACATGATGCTCCATACTGTATAATGGCCACACATGATGCTCCATACTGTATAATGGCCACACATAATGCTCCATACTGTATAATGGCCGCACATGATGCTCCATACTGTATAATGGCTCCGCATGATGCTCCATACTGTATAATGACCGCACATGATGCTCCATACTGTATAATGGCCACACATGATGCTCCATACTGTATAATGGCCACACATGATGCTCCATACTGTATAATGGCCGCACATGATGCTCCATGCTGTATAATGGCTCCACATGATGCTCCATACTGTATAATGACCGCACATGATGCTCCATACTGTATAATGACCGCACATGATGCTCCATACTGTATAATGGCCACACATGATGCTCCATACTGTATAATGGCCACAGAGTGCTCCATACTTTATAATGGCCTTACATGATGCTCCATACTGTATAATGGCCACACATGATGCTCCATACTGTATAATGGCCACACATGATGCTCCATACTGTATAATGACCGCGCATGATGCTCCATACTGTATAATGGCCACACATGATGCTCCATACTGTATAATGGCCGCACATAATGCTCCATACTGTATAATGGCTCCACATGATGCTCCATACTGTATAATGGCCACACATGATGCTCCATACTGTATAATGACCGCACATGATGCTCCATACTGTATAATGATCGCACATGATGCTCCATACTGTATAATGACCGCACATGATGCTCCATACTGTATAATGACCGCACATGATGCTCCATACTGTATAATGGCCACACATGATGCTCCATACTGTATAATGGCCACACATGATGCTCCATACTGTATAATGGCCGCACATGATGCTCCATACTGTATAATGGCCGCACATGATGCTCCATACTGTATAATGACCGCGCATGATGCTCCATACTGTATAATGACCGCACATGATGCTCCATACTGTATAATGGCCACACATGATGCTCCATACTGTATAATGGCCACACAGTGCTCCATACTGTATAATGGCCATACATGATGCTCCATACTGTATAATGGTCACACATGATGCTCCATACTGTATAATGGCCACACATGATGCTCCATACTGTATAATGGCCTCACATGATGCTCCATACTGTATAATGGCCACACATGATGCTCCATACTGTATAATGGCCACACATGATGCTCCATACTGTATAATGGCCGCACATAATGCTCCATACTGTATAATGGCTCCACATGATGCTCCATACTGTATAATGGCCACACATGATGCTCCATACTGTATAATGACCGCACGTGATGCTCCATACTGTATAATGGCCGCACGTGATGCTCCATACTGTATAATGGCCGCACATGATGCTCCATACTGTATAATGGCTCCACATGATGCTCCATACTGTATAATGGCCCCACATGATACTCCATACTGTATAATGACTGCACACGATGCTCCATACTGTATAATGACCACACATGATGCTCCATGCGGTATAATGGCCGCACATGATGCTCCATACTGTATAATGGCCACACATGATGCTCCATACGGTATAATGGCCACACATGATGCTCCATACTGTATAATGGCCCCACATGATGCTCCATATTGTATAATGGCCACACATGATACTTCGTACCGTATAATGGCCACACATAGTTACTCCTACACACGCGGCTGCTCTCCGTACACCTTGCACACACGCAGCTCATCTCCATACACCTTACACACATTGCTCCGCTCCGTACACCTCGTACACACCCGGCTCACCTCATACAAACCCGGCTCTGCTCCGTACACCTTGTACACACGCAGCTCCGCTCCATACACCTCATACACACGCAGCTCAGCTCCATACACCTTACACACATAGCTCCGCTCCGTACACCTCGTACACACCCGGCTCTGCTCTGTAATCCTCATACATGCGGCTCCGCTCCGTAAACCTCGTACACACGCAGCTCTGCTCTGTACACCTTGCACACACGGCTCCGCTCCGTTCACCTCGTACACACCAGGCTCTACTCCATACTCCTCGTACACTCATGGCTCCGCTCCATACACCTCATACACACACGGCTCCGCTCCATACACCTCATACACACACGGTTCTGCTACATCCACACTGTAAACCCCTCCTGACCCCACACATAAGGCAGCTTACCATGGCAACCAGCACAGCAGATTCCTGCAATCCATGGAGGTCCCGATTATGTGACGCCTGACTCCTCCCCTCCTGTGACCGCATCACAGGTCCTGTGCGCACAGAGCAGCCAATATGTGGTGTGCTGCTCTGCGGGTGCAGGGATGACTGGCTGATATTGCACACCGTGGGTTGTGACTAACTTAACGGTTAGGTTGTGAGCAGGGGCGTGCGCACCGCATTAGTGACGCTCAGTAAATGTCAGGGATTATGGAGAGTTGGCACCACGTGTTCGGACTGCCGCTCTGCCGCCCCCTGTCTTTCAGTGAGGACTGCCGCCTGAAGCAAAGGGCTCAACTTGCTTCATGATAGCGGCGGCCCTGGGTGTGGTGATATTCAGCTCCTCTGTGTAGTATTGTGTGAACATTGTAAGCTATCATCTGTATGACATTGCGAAGTCACTATATGGATGTACCGTTTGGACGCCATATGGCAGTATCATTCATTCATTTCATAGAGGTATTATTTAGTCTCTCTGTGGTCAGAATATTTAGCCTATGCCAATGTTATTCTGACATTATGGCAGCATTATTTAGTTACTGTTTAGGGCGACATTAATTCTCAGGTTACGCTGTTAGGAGAAGCTCACATCATGAAGCATCTTCCTGCCTTATATAATCCGCTGCGTTCCAGAAATATCCGCTTGTCGTGTCGCACGATCCCGCAAGATGTTTTGTAAATCCGGTGAGTCCCTCTGTGCCGTTCACCGGAACTGTCACACGCGAATCTGCGGTCATATGTTGGTTGTATCCTCACCCGAGGAGCGTATGCGCCATTAACCCTCCATACCCCTGCAGGGCACTATATGGCAGGCTTGTGCACTTTATTTTTGCCCCTCGTCTTAGTCGATATCTGGTGACTCGGATTCAGCCCTGTGGAGTGCAGATAATCGCCCAGTATTCTGATGGTGATGACTGGACAGTTTTACAGATGTCTCCTCTGGGGGGTCAGGGGTCGAGTCACCGTGATGAGGCCACAAACCCGTCTGACCAGAAGTGAGATATGTATGATGACACAATGGCCGTACAGACGAGATCTGTGACCTTCCTGCAGCCATAAATCTACCAGGTGCCACACGAGATCCATCATCATCTGGAGATGTCATCACACCATGGGCTCTTAGCTCTGTGTGATATGACACAATAATAGTGCCGCCATATAGGTGCCTGTATACCGAGCCATCCACTGACCGCCAACATGACACATCAGCTACAGACATCTCCAGAAGTCCTAACAGTTTGCAATAATGCAGAGTCCAGGCCGCTCATCTCACTGAGCAGAAGTGTCAGGCCTGTGCTGGTTTTTAGCTTCTGATTAATGACATTCAGTAAGACTTCCTGCCAGGTATTCTCCGCTGACCCCATAACTGCAGAGTCCAGACCTCCTCTAGTATCAGCACAAGCACTCTGCCCCTGCCGGGAATAGTTTTATACAGGGGCATAATAATGACACTGCTATGTTTAAGGACACTTTACTGGGAGAAGAGGGAAGTCTGCTAAGATGAGCTGTGGATGTGAAAAGTCATCCTTGCGTCAGGACTAGATGACGAAGAAAAGGTTATATGAGCAACTTCAGTCAGAGAATAAGGTACTTGGATCTACGGGTGCATGTACACTGGAGGATACTGGTACTTAATTAACCGCCAAAGACTATATGAAACAAGCGGAGTACAAATGAAATGGAAAATCATAGTCTGTCTGTGGTGCATGTCTCCTAAGCACACTTTTAAAGTCTTTTCAGGAATTGGTAATGGTTCTGTATTCATGTACTGATGATGGTTCTGGTGATGTATTCAAGTATTATTGATAGTTTTGGTGCAGTATTCATGTACTCATGATGATCCTGCTGCTGTATTCATATACTGATGATAGTTCTGGGGCTGTATTCCTCTACTGAAGTAGGTTCGAGGGTTGTATTTCTGTACTGATGGTTTGGGTGATGTATTCATATGCTGATCATGGTTCTAGTACTGTATTCATTGAACGATGAAGTTCTGGTGATATATTCATGCACTGATGATAATTCTGCTGCTATATTCATTTATTGATGATGGTTCTGGTCCTTTTTTCTTGTACTAATGGTTCTGGGGATATATTCATGCACTGGTGGTGGCTCTGGGATATATTCCATATATTGATTGTTCAGGTTATGTATTTATGTACTTACTAGATGGTGGCCCGATTCTAACTCATCGGGTATTCTGGAATGCACAGCCACATAGTATATAACACAGTCCATGTAGTATATATATATCTCAGCCACGTAGTATATAACACAGCCCACATAGTATATAGCATAGCCACATAGTATATAACACAGCCCATGCAGTATATAACACAGCCCATGCAGTATATAGCACAGCCCACATAGTATATAGCACAGCCCAAGTAGTATATAGCACATCCCACATAGTATATAGCATAGCCACGTAGTATGTAGCATAGCCACGTAGTATATTGCACAACCACGTAGTATATAACAGCCCACGCAGTATTGTACACAGCCCAAGCAGTATATTGCACAGCCTATGTAGTATATAGCACAGCCCACGCAATATATAACACAGCCACATTGTATATTGCACAGGCCATGCAGTATATAACAGGCCACGTAGTATATATCACAGCCCACGCAGTATATAACACAGGCCACATAGTATATAGCAAAGCCCATGCAGTATATAACAGGCTTTGTAGCATATAACACAGCTCACGCAGTATATAACAGCCATGTAGTATATTGCACAGCCCATATAGTATATAGCACAGCCCACGCAGTATATAACACAGCCACGTAGTATATTGCACAGTCACGAAGTATATAGCACAGCCACATATTATATAGCACAGCCCACATAATATATAATAATAATCTTTATTTTTATATAGCGCTAACATATTCCACAGCGCTGTACAGTTTTGCACACATTATCATCACTGTCCCTGTTGGGGCTCACAATCTAAATTCCCTATCAGTAGGTCTTTGGAATGTGGAAGGAAACTGGAGAACCCAGAGGAAACCCACGCAAACACGGGGAGAACATGCAAACTCTTTGCAGATGTTGTCCTTGGTGGGGTTTGAACCCAGGACTCCAGCGCTGCAAGGTTGCTGTGATAACCACTGCGTCACCGTGCTGCCCAGTATATAACACAGCCCACACAGTATATAACAGCCACGTAGTATATAACACAGCCACGTAGTATATAGCACAGCGACGTAGTATATAACACAGCCAACGCAGTATATAACACAGGCCACGCAGTATATAACAGCCCTTGCAGTATATAACACAGCCCACGTAGTATATAACACAGCCCACGAAGTATATAGCAATGTGGCCACCATATCCCTGTTAAAAAAACAATTAAAATAAAAAATAGTTATATACTCACCTTCCGTCAGCCCCTGTATCCAGCCGAGGCCTTTACCGATGCTCCTCGAGATGCTCCGTTACCAGTAATGTCTAGCGGCAATAACCCGTGATCATTGCCGCAATGCATTCTTGGGACCAGATCACGAGCAGCGGGAAAGGCTGCGGCGGACTTCGGAAGGTGAGAATATAATGTTTTTTGTTTTTTTTTTAAATTATTTTTAACATATCTGTTTACTATTGATGCTGCATAGGTAGCATCAATAGTAAAAAGTTGGTCCGCGATGGTCGCTGATTGGTCGCGGCCGGCCGCGCGCGACCAATCAGCAAAGCGGTGTTTAAATCCCGCGCCAATGTCGCTGATTGGTTGTGGCCGGGCGCGACCAATCAGCGCAGCGGTGTTTAAATCCCGCGCCATAACCCGTGATGATGTAGCTGTCTCGCGAGACCGCTAAGTCATCTGGGTAATTTCGCAATGCATCACTGGGAACGGAAGCTGTCGACAGCATCGCGAGGAGCGGGAAAGCTGCGGAAGCGATGGAAGGTGAGAATAGCACGATTTTTTATTTTTTAAAGTATTTTTAACATTTTTTTTACTATTGATGCTGCATAGCCAGCATCAATAGTAAAAAGTTGGTCCGGGATGGGGCGACACACTGGCGCTGACTGGAGGGGAGTAGGGAGGGGGCACTGACTGGAGGAGAGTAGGGAGGGGCCAATTGCGGCCGGACTAAGCCTGTCGCTGATTGGTTGCAGCCTGCCAGCCGCGACCAATCAGCGATGCGGGATTTCCGTTACAGAGAAACAGACCGGCAGACAGACAAACAGACGAAAGTGGACTTATATAGATAGATGAATGTTCAGGTGCTATATCTATGTACTGATGATATTTCTGTTTTCATATACTGATGATGATACAGGTGCTGTGTTCATGTACTGATGATGTTTCTGATGCCTTTTTCCTGTGCTAATAGTGATTTTGGTGCTATAGTCATGGACTTATGATGGATGTGGTGCTGTATTCATGTAGAAATGATGGTTCTGGTATTCTATTAATTTGCTGATGGTAGTTTTGGTGCTTTATTCACGTGCTGGTGATGGGTCTGGTGCTGTGAATATTTATTGATTGTGATTCTGTGTTAGGAATCTGCTGCCCCTCTGCAGATTGACCACTGGTGGCTGCTATTTTGCACCTTGATAATTGTGCTGCATTTCCTCTCCTTACCACTGGAGGCGTGTTTTCAAAAGTATCTCAGGCAGATTTGGGTAGGTTTTGAGAAACCATTGAAGTACTAAGTTGAGCACATGGGCCAGACATGGTAGGTATTGCCAAGCTTCAGAGCTGCCATCAGGTTACAGCAATTTTCACACATGACCATGCCTGGCTGTAGGTTCAAGGGCGAGAGCCACAGATCAGTCTTGTCTGTTAGACCTTTCATCAACTCCTCGACGTCTTCCACTTCCAAACCCTGGTGCTTGTCTTGACTTGATGACGTAATAACATCGCTTGTTGGCAATTGTCACTCATCATCATCATCCACCTCTTGCGACAGTAATGGCATTTTCCCACTGTCGCCTTCTTGTGACCGTGGCTGCTCAAATATTTGGGCATTGCTTAGTGAAAGGGTGAGAGGCCAGAATCTATGGAAACGTGAGCAGCTCTTAGGCGTTTCCAAGTCTGGGATCACTTGACTCCAGGCACTCGACATGGTGGGAGGAAAGAGAATCAGGGCGTGGATTATGTGGTCCGGAATCACTGCTACTGAGACTGGACCGTGTGAAAGACAGGGTGGTGCTGGCAAAGTGACTGGAAGTGTTATCTGCTATCCACCTAACAACCTTTTCACACTGGTCTGGCCTCTAGAGTGGTGCCCTGTGCCCCCAACAAAGTGTGACAGGCAGCTAGGTGGACATGATGTGTGTTGTTCTCCCGCAGCAGGCACAGTTTGACCTTGCCCGCAGCTCATCATCAGCATCACGGTCACTTCCCTGTTTTTCGTCAGGCGCCTTGCTCATTTTAAATTATGAATGGTATGTCCCTGTTGAGGAAACTTTGCAGATTAGTATTGCAGGAAATGTGCCCACCTCAGATGGACTTGATACACTGCAGGAGCAATATATTGCTTACCAACCAATGAAATCTGGCTGTATGCTTTTGATGCTCAACCGGCGCAGTATAAATAATGTATAATATCTCTCTGCTGAAAAACATTTGCAGGATTAAGAGCAAAAAGAACATTATTCACCCTGAGAACTTGCAGCAGAAAGAGCGTGCAATTAACCCTATACTGTCCTACACTATCCCGTCAGCACAATCTCTCCCTAAGTGCTGCTTTCAGAATTATGAATATTGTTTATAATTAGCTATAAGAAGGGCGGTTATCACAGTATAAAGAAAGATTACATGTGTCTAATCCCTGCCTGTATACCGCTACACCTCTGTCTCGAGCTCCGCAGTGCAGCACCTCTCCCTACACTGCCTGTGTCCGGGGTACAGGGTGCCGAGCGCCTACAGATATGATACACACCCAATATATTTAAGAAGATATATCGTTTATTGTTAACAAAATAGTTACAACATTAATAAAACACAGAATGGAAAAGCCACCAGGTGGCAAGAAGGTGCAAGGTACCATACATGGGTAGGAATAATAAATACTTATACCAAAAACCAGGCTGGACCAGCACGTATAGAAATACAATTTAATTAATCATAAATAAGTTAAATATTAGAAATAAATAAGATAATAATGTATACTATTTATTATACCGTCCAAGCATAGTTATTAGTTACTTCATATATCAATTCAGCAACACACTATAAATAGAATGACTTTGCATAAAATTACATATATATATATATCTATACATATATATATATATATATATATATATATATATATATATATATATATATACTTTTTCTGTGCATATAAGTTAATATACAAATAATTACTTCATGTATAGGCTACAATAAAAACCCACTCACATCACAAAGTTCTATAATAAAAAATGACATATATTTAAATAAAATTCCATGCTGGATAACAAAGTGAACACTGTGCAAATATAAATCCTCTCAAGGAAATAAATAAAGAATCAATAGTAGTAAAGGATTCCAACTAGTGGCTATATTAAGTAGCCTGACCACTAGGCCACAAACGTGCCAGTGCATAGGAAAACATCATTGCGCCATCATTGCACCTTCTTGCCACCTGGTGGCTTTTCCTTTCTGTGTTTTATTAATATTGTAACTATTTTGTTAACAATAAACTATATATATTTTTAAGTATATTGGGTATGTATCATATCTGTAGGTGTACACTGTGGCGAGCATGTCGTCATGGTTCTTCATGATGCTATACAGCCAAGCAATCACAGTAATGACACAACCAAGATGGCTTCTGCATTATAGTGACTGGCAGGCAATCCCCACATGTTTATTGGTTATCTAAACAGCATCAAACATGAAGGGCAGGGACTTGAGCTTGCGCGCGATCATTCAAAAATGCCCGTAAAGTAACAAACATCTCAAGCACACTGATGCTGGAGCGAAAAACGAGTACTGACTCACTCATCACTAACCCTGTTTATTAATTTGTTCACAGATCTTTCCTGGTATAGAAATAAGGCTCACTGGCCTGTAATTTCCTGGTATAGAAGTAAGGCTCACTGGCCTGTAATTTCCTGGTATAGAAGTAAGGCTCACTGGCCTGTAATTTCCTGGTATAGAAGTAAGGCTCACTGGCCTGTAATTTCCTGGTATAGAAGTAAAGCTCACTTGCCTGTAATTTCCTGGTATAGAAGTTAGGCTCACTGGCCTGTAATTTCCTTGCTCCATTTTCTTTCCTTTTTTGAAGATAGGGACATTTGCCCTTCTCCAATCTTCTGGGACTTCTCCTGTTCTCCAGGATTTTTCACAGATTGCACAGTGAGATTTTTATCTAGCCAAATCTCCCATCCTTCTTTGACATTTCTATCCTTTAGAACATCTGGCCATTGGACCTTTCCTACCCTCTTTCTTTAATATGTTTTTTATTCTGCTCTTAAAGTACACACAACCACAAAGAAGGAAGCCTACTGTATATCCTGGCTGTTTGACTCTGTGCATGCCAGAGTGCTAGAATTGTGTTTGTTAGGTGCTACAAAACTACGTATGTGTGTATAGTCATGTGATATTAAGTTTAGGCATTTTGCAGAGCTAACAAATAATATGTTGTAATTTTCTGCATATGTGAACTGTGTTCTGGTTGTACTTAGATCACTTTTTTTCCTATTGCAATAGGTGATTGCAGGAGCAACTGTGAGAAGTGTAGCTCCCTTTACTGCGAGTGACGCGGAGCAAGATATTTCTAGCATGTAAGATGATGACTTTATGGTCCGACCTGAGGACATATAACACAGTGTTCCTTAAAACAAGACTTTTGACTTCAAAAACACCTCTGCATTCTACAGAAAATAGAAGTGATTCGATTATCATTCATGTAGCCGTGCTGTCCTGAGTATCGGGGGCACATTCCCTGATAATTCTCATCTCTACCTTGTAGTTCACAGGCCACTTTTAGCTTTATAAGATGGTTAAAGTCTATATAACATGAATTTGTGGTTAGGTGAGTAATGGAGACATTACGTCTGTGCCCTTATTGCTGTCGGGGTAACTGTTTGCCGTAATTTTTCTTCTTATGGAGGCACTCTATGCCAACTCCTGTCACTTAATTTCAAAGGTGCCACTGGCTCTGTGACGAGTCGTCACAGAGCCAGTGGACGTCACTGACGACACAGCGTCACCCTGGCTTGTTGTGGGGGTGAATTATTCTTAATTATGCTAGACGTGTTGTTCCTTTTTTCAGTAGGTCATTGGGCTTGAGCAATTGTTTCATATGAGCCTGTACATTGACTTATGTAATCAGCAGGCATTCCACAGAATAAATCCGACTACTACATGTTAAATAATTTACTCACCTTGGAGGACAAATATGCAGGTTAATTGAACAATCAATGAGGGATTGCCTCCCTCCACCTTTCCCCATTCTTATGGGAGAATGTCCTGAATGTGGAGAATAACAAGAGGGCTGCCTCTGTCTCCAGAGAGTGGAGGAGGATTGGCATGCAAGCAGTGGTGCCAATTGAAGGGGATAGTGAGCCCCTGGGACATCTACTGAGGTAAATTCATCTCATACTCTTGTATCGAAGGCTAATCCTATTCATTTCAAAAATTAAAGTGCAGGTAAACATCACCTCAGATTAGGCATACAAAGCAAGTTGTGAATTCAACCAATCGTTTCGATCCTGTCACGGGTCTTATTCACAAAGTCACTGTTGGTGTGCTGAGCTTGTCCAAAGGTGCTGAGGTGCTGTAAGTACCTGGAGGGGTAAAGTAGAGAGGTTTCCCCTTCATTTGGGTGTCTTGCTTTGCCCACCGGTGCCTCTGGTGTGCGTGCCGCATAACCAAGGAGAAACCCTTCTACTTTACTCCTCCAGGGACTCACAGCACACCAAGAGCAACTTTGTCAACAAGACCTGGGACCGGGTCGAAACGTTTAGCCGCATTCACAGCTTGCTTTGTGTGCCTAACCTGAGCATTTGTTTACCTGCAATTTAATTTTTTAAATAAAAAGGATTTGTTATCTATCTCCAGAGAGATTCTACAGAATCACACCCCAAAGAGGCACGGTTCCAGCAGGTGGAATACAGATCTGCACCACTGCCCATCACTGAACTCACAAAGACGTTTGGAGAACCCTGATTGGGACTGTACTATCTTTTGTTGCCGCTTGAGTTGGATATGCGTGCTACAGTCATGGTATCCGTCATCTGCAGGAGCATGGGCTGTGACTGCAGACTATAGCGGCAGGAGATACCAAAGTTGTGGGCAAACCAAAAGTTGGGAGACAGTGGCTATCACCTGATACTGGGGAAGTGGAATTACTGACCCCAGGTTTGGATTTTGTGGACTGGGGGCATTGCATTGTGGCCATCTTCCTAAAGTTGCTGTAAGACCATGGACGTAAGGAATAAAAATAGTTACATTGTTAACCTAGGTGATTATTATAACCCTCAACCTCTGATCCTCATAAGTGGTGGCAGCGGTGGGTTCACCTATCTGAGCGGTTACTTGGCAGAAGAGATGGCAGACTCCATCTACAAGAGGCTCTACAGGGAGGAGCTGAGAGCCCTTTCTGGGAGAGAGCTTGAGTGGTCGATGGAGGACAAACGGGCGACCCTAATACAACGCTTGGCTGAGTGGGACAATGAGGTCAGTTCAGATGTGGAGGAGGACACCTCTATGGAGGAACCCAAGCCCAGGGCTGTCATCCAGATGGTGGAGGATCGACCGACTGAGTTGAGGCGGATGCTGTCCACAGTAAGAGAACAGACCTCGGAGATGGAACGGGTAGTGGTAAGCAAATGTCTGTGTGTGCATGTAGCAGTACCCAAACCCGCCCCAGCGCAGATGACAGTAGTAGACCTTGTGGACTGGGGGCACTTCACTGTGGCTATCTTCCCAGAGATGCTGTAAGACTATGGACGTAAGGAATGAAAATAGTTACATTGTTAACCTTCCTAGGTGAGTAATACAACCCAGAACCTCAGTTCCTCACAGACCCCATAAAAAATCATCCAAAAAAACACAAGAAAAAACGGTGTGAGACAAGAACCATGCACTTAACAAACACATCTCTAATTACGTTACCAGAATTGCAAAGCGCACAAAAGAAGAAAATTTAAAAACATCGGCAGCGCTTTTTTTCGCCACAATTCTTACATGAAAAGACTTCTGGCTAGGCTTCGTCGTATATTAGATAGTGTAGCTGGACACACTGGTTGCTGCCAGTTTTGAGATGATGGCAATGATGGACACCTTCATGATGGGTCTGTTATTTGCTGCACTGTTTCCTTGGCCGACCACTGCATCTATGGTCCTCAATGTTGCGATATTTTTTGGTTTCCTCAATGCTAAGAATTCCCCATCATGTAATACCATCAGGGTGTGTCTGATTGGCTCCAGATTTATTCTTCAGCCAGACAATGAAAGAAGAGCAAGGAGTCCTGGGGGTTATGATCACATGAAGATACAGAAGGATCTGCACAAGCCTCATACGCAGAAGATCTGTCCTAAGACCTGGAAATGTGCCTGATGAGGATTGAGGGAAAATGGCCAAGTCCTGAATTGGTTTGTCTCTGATTCCAGGATGCTGGTATCCAGTCACTTGGATTTAATGCCATAATGTCAAGATATTCACTCTGTAATTTGATGACGACCATTAAAACTGGACTCGCAGATCAAGTATGGCAGAAGTCTCCTCATGGGGTGGTCCCTGAGGCTACAAACCCGTCTGACCTGTAATGAGACTTGTATGATGACACAATGGCCATACAGACGAGATCTGTGACCTTACTGTGGCCTAATTCTACCAGGCACCACACGATATCCATCATCATCTGGAGATGCCATCACACGCTGTGGGCGCAGCACTCTAACACCTCTGTGATTCAATTTGTAAGGATTCTGAAAAAAAAATCCCATCATTTCACACCCTGCTGAAGACTCAGAAAGCGGCCAACGACGTAAAGCTGCTCAGTCTTCCCCATAATTCCCAGAAGCTTTCACGTCACATGGTCTAGGTTAGTCAGTTAGGGGGGGGGGGGGGGAATATTACAGCCAGTATAAAAATGAGGAATGGCAAAGTAGCGCTATTTGGGGCTTTCATTGTATACGGTTAGGAGGTTAGAACGCACAGCTCAGTCCACCTTGGGATAATAGAAATGGCTCTAATCAGATTGTGCTGCATTACAGCAGTAGTGGTAAAGCAGATTCAAGTGATACATAGGAAGGCGCTGGAGCTGTGTAGTCACTCAGCATGATAGATAGGTAATTCTGTGGCTGTATAGTCACTCAGTGTGATGTATAGGGAAGTTCTGTAGCTGTTTAATCACTCAGTGTGAAATATAAGGAGGTTCTGTAGCTGTATAATCACTCAGTGTGATAGATAGGTAATTCTGTGGCTGTATAGTCACTCAGTGTGATGTATAGGGAAGTTCTGTAGCTGTTTAATCACTCAGTGTGAAATATAAGGAGGTTCTGTAGCTGTATAATCACTCAGTGTGATAGATAGGTAATTCTGTAGCTGTATAGTCACTCAGTGTGATGTATAGGGAAGTTCTGTAGCTGTTTAATCACTCAGTGTGAAATATAAGGAGGTTCTGTAGCTGTATAATCACTCATTGTGATGTATAGGGAAGTTCTGTAGCTGTATAATCACTCAGTGTGAAATATAAGGAGGTTCTGTAGCTGTATAATCACTCAGTGTGATAGATAGGTAATTCTGTGGCTGTATAGTCACTCAGTGTGATGTATAGGGAAGTTCTGTAGCTGTTTAATCACTCAGTGTGAAATATAAGGAGGTTCTGTAGCTGTATAATCACTCATTGTGATGTATAGGGAAGTTCTGTAGCTATATAATCACTCAGTGTGAAATATAAGGAGGTTCTGTAGCTGTATAATCACTCAGTGTGATATTTAAGGAGGTTATGTAGCTGTATAATCACTCAGTGTGAAATACAAGGAGGTTCTGTAGCTGTATAATCACTCAGTGTGAAATATAAGGAGGTTCTGTAGCTGTATAATCACTCAGTGTGAAATATAAGGAAGTTCTTTAGCTGTATAATCACTCTGTGAAATAAAAGGAGGTTTTGTGGCTGTATAATCACTCAGTGGGAAATATCGGGAAGTTCTGTAGCTGTATAATCACTCAGTGTGATATATAAGGAGGTTATGTAGCTGTATAATCACTCAGTGTGAAATATAAGGAAGTTCTGTAGCTGTATAGTCTCTCAGTGTGATAGATAGGGAAGTGCTGCAGCTGAATAGTCACTTAGGGTGCTGTATAGGGAAGTGCTACAGCTGAACAGTCACTTAGGGTGCTGTATAGGGAAGTGCTACAGCTGAATAGTCACTTAGGGTGCTGTATAGGGAAGTGCTACAGCTGAACAGTCACTTAGGGTGCTGTATAGGGAAGTGCCACAATGTTATAGTCACTCAGTGTGATATATAGGGGAGTGTTGTAGCTCTATAGTCAGTGTGATAGCTAGGGGAATGCTGCAGTTGTATGGTGTCTGAATGTGAAATATTGGAAAATACTAGGGTTGTATAGTCTCTGTGATAGATAGGGAAGTGCTGCAGTTCTGTAGTCACTCAGTGTGATAGGGAAATGAATAAGTCTCTCAATGGGATATATACAGTGGGAAAATAAGTATTTGATACATTGCTGATTTTGCAATCCCAGTTATTCTGGGTCTTCCAGCATAACAATGACCCGAAACGCACAGCCAGGGCAACTAAGGAGTGGCTCCGTAAGAAGCATTTCAAGGTCCTGGAGTGGCCTAGCCAGTCTCCAGACCTGAGCCCAACAGGAAATCTTTGGAGGAGTTGAAACTCAATGTTGCCCAGGGACATCTCCAAAACCTGAAAGATCTGGAGAAGATCAGTATGGGGGAGGGGGCCAAAATCCCTGCTGCAGTGTGTGCAAACTGGTCAGGAACCACAGGAAACATCTGACCTCTGTAACTGGAAACAAAGGTTTCTGCATCAAATATCAGGTTCTATTTTTATATTGTATCAAATACTTATTTCATGCAATAACATGCAAATTAGTTATGTAACAATCCTGCCACGTGATTTTCTGGATTTTTTTTCAAGATTCTGTCTCTCACAGGTGAAGTGCACCTACGATAACAATTACAGACCTCTCCAATCTGTGCAGGTGGAAAAAATTGCAAAATTGACAGTGTATCATATACTTATTTTCCCCACTGTAGGATCTGCTGTGGTGTTATAGTCACTGATTTGATATGTTAGGAAATACTGAACCTGTAAAGTCACTCATTGTGATATACAGGGAAGTTCTGTAGCTGTATAGTTACTGTGTGATACATAGGGAGGTGCTGTAGCTGTAGAGTCACTCAACAGGATATATCGGGACTAGAGATGAGCCAGCACTAAAATGATCAGGGCTTGTTGCTCGAACCGAGCAATTCCTAATACTCGGGGGCTCGTTTTGAGAAACTAGTATTATGGGAGTCATTGGGCAATCAGAGCATTTTTCCTGCAGACCCTGTAAAGAGGTCTGGGGGGGCAATGGAAATGTTGAAATGGTTGGGAAAAGTGCTGAATGGAAGGAGAACAGCATAGGGAAGACCCCTGGAAGCATCTCTGCCCCCAGATCGCTGCTGAGAACAATGGGGTCACACTTTTACTCCACTTTAAGGACTGACAATAAAACATTCCAAACCCACGAGAAATTGCATTTTACAAGAAAAAAAGTTAAACATTTTTTCGTCTATAATGACTTGTATGTGAGGCAACATTTAAAAAGAATGAAAAGAAAACATAATTTAAGTAAACCAAAATTGATTTATATATATAGGAAATTTCTGATACATACATATATATATATATATATATATATATATATATATGTATATATATATATATATATATATATATATATATAGTGATGTAGCGATGTCCTTGCTGTGCAGTGAATAGGCAGTGACCCATATAAAGTTCAAACAAAGTCTTGTTTATTTCATAGCATACTCACAAACAGGGAAAGAAAGCAAATAAGTCCTTCGGTATGCAGCCGGGAAAAAATAACAACAGTCCACAGTCCGCTGCCGTGAGCGTATTACACCCAGAGGCGTAGCTAGAGCTTTTGCCGCCCGGGGCTGTTCCCGAGTTTGGCGCCCCCCCCCTGGCTCAATACACACAAAGGTTACCAAAAATGGTTTTCCTGTTTTGTAGAACTTAAACTGGGCCTAATGGTGTCACCCCCACATGCCACACCTGTGACTTAATACCACCACACCATGACCAGGCCACATAGTGACCGAATAATACTACATACAAGGGACAAATACCACCGCACCATTTCCAGACCACATATTACCACCACATAGTGACTGAATACTACAATACTGATCAGTAATAAAAAAAAAAAACACAATACTATCACCATAAGTGCTAGTATTCACAGGAGATCTGTACTTAGTATGCAGTGTCTGTGTAGAGGTAATACAGAGATTACTGGTGACATTGTACACAGGACCTCTATATAGTATACGGTGTATAGTGTCAGTGTATAGGTAACACTGACTCACCAGTGACGTCTCTAGGTGAAGTCCTTCATCTTTCATCCAGCACAGACCGCCATCATCCCTTCCAGCCAGGACTCGTTTCTGCAGGAAATAACACAGTTATCTCGAGCTCCGCTTGCAGAACACATTACTTAATTTTTCACAACTTCTACATTACATCACATGAAGAAAAAAAGGTGATATAGTGTCACTCTGCACAGTAACAGGCCTGCCCCCCATTTAAAACAGTATACTCAAAAAATAAAATAAATACATCACTGCAGTAATAATATCCCTTAATTATCCCCTATGGTAACACTATTCCCCACCCTGGCCCCGTTTATCTCATTCCTGGCTCCAGCCATATGTTCTCGCATCCTGCCCTCATGAGTATCCATTCTACCCCATATGATCTCCCCATCCTGCCCCACCAGCCTCCATCGTATCCGTCCTGCCCCATGATCCAATCCTGCCCCGTGTCTCCAATCATGCCCCGTATCTACATTCTGCCCATGCCTCAAGTCCTGCCCCCAGTGTGTCCAGCATATTACCCCCATGTTGTCCAGCAATCTGCCCCAGTGTGTCCAGCATATTACCCCCATGTTGTCCAGCAATCTGCCCCAGTATGTCCAGCACTGCCCCCAGTGTGTCCAGCAATCTGCCCCAGTGTCCAGCATTGCCACAGTGTGTCCAGCAGTCTGCCCCAGTGTGTCCAGCATATTACCCCCAGTGTCCAGCATTGCCCCAGTGTGTCCAGCATATTACCCCCAGTTTGTCCAGCAATCTGCCCCAGTGTCCAGCATTGCCCCAGTGTGTCCAGCAGTCTGCCCCAGTGTGTCCAGCATATTACCCCCAGTGTCCAGCATTGCCCCAGTGTGTCCAGCGTATTACCCCCAGTGTGTCCAGCAATCTGCCCCAGTGTCCAGCATTGCCCCAGTGTGTCCAGAAGTCTGCCCCAGGGTCTCCAGCATTGCCTCAATGTGTCCAGAAATCTGCCCCAGGGTCTCCAGTATTGCCCCAGTGTGTCCAGCAATCTGCCCCATGGTCTCCTGTATTGCCCCAGTGTGTCCAGCATTCTGCCCCATGGTCTCCAGTATTGCCCCGGTGTGTCCAGCAATCTGCCCCATGGTCTCCTGTATTGCCCCAGTGTGTCCAGCATTCTGCCCCATGGTCTCCAGTATTGCCCCGGTGTGTCCAGCAATCTGCCCCATGGTCTCCAGTATTGCCCCGGTGTGTCCAGCAATCTGCCCCATGGTCTCCAGTATGTCCAGAAGTCTGCCCCAGGGTCTCCAGCATTGCCTCAATGTGTCCTGAAATCTGCCCCATGGTCTCCAGTATTCAGTGTGTCCAGCAATCTGCCCCATAGTCTCCTGTATTGCCCCAGTGTGTCCAGCATTCTGCCCCATGGTCTCCAGTATTGCCCCAGTGTGTCCAGCATTCTGCCCCATGGTCTCCAGTATTGCCCCAGTGTGTCCAGCAATCTGCCCCATGGTCTCCAGTATTGCCCCAGTATGTCCAGAAGTCTGCCCCAGGGTCTCCAGCACTGCCTCAATGTGTCCAGCAATCTGCCCCATAGTCTCCTGTACTGCCCCAGTGTGTCCAGCATTCTGCCCCATGGTCTTCAGTATTGCCCCAGTGTGTCCAGCATTCTGCCCCATGGTCTCCAGTATTGCCCCAGTGTGTCCAGCAATCTGCCCCATAGTCTCCTGTATTGCCCCAGTGTGTCCAGCAATCTGCCCCATGGTCTCCTGTATTGCCCCAGTGTGTCCAGCAATCTGCCCCATGGTCTCCAGTACTGCCCCAGTGTGTCCAGCATTCTGCCCCATGGTCTCCTGTATTGCCCCAGTGTGTCCAGCATTCTGCCCCATGGTCTCCTGTACTGCCCCAGTGTGTCCAGCATTCTGCCCCATGGTCTCCAGTATTGCCCCAGTGTGTCCAGCATTCTGCCCCATGGTCTCCAGTATTACCCCAGTGTGTCCAGCAATCTGCCCCATGGTCTCCTGTATTGCCCCAGTGTGTCCAGCAATCTGCCCCATGGTCTCCTGTATTGCCCCAGTGTGTCCAGCATTCTGCCCCATGGTCTCCAGTATTGCCCCAGTGTGTCCAGCATTCTGCCCCATGGTCTCCAGTATTACCCCAGTGTGTCCAGCAATCTGCCCCATGGTCTCCTGTATTGCCCCAGTGTGTCCAGCAATCTGCCCCATGTTCTCCTGTATTGCCCCAGTGTGTCCAGCAATCTGCCCCATAGTCTCCTGTATTGCCCCAGTGTGTCCAGCATTCTGCCACATGGTCTCCTGTATTGCCCCAGTGTGTACAGCATTCTGCCCCATGGTCTCCAGTATTGCCCCAGTGTGTCCAGCATTCTGCCCCATGGTCTCCTGTATTGCCCCAGTGTGTCCAGCATTCTGCCCCATGGTCTCCAGTATTGCCCCAGTGTGTCCAACATTCTGCCACATGGTCTCCTGTATTGCCCCAGTGTGTCCAGCATTCTGCCCCATGGTCTCCAGTATTGCCCCAGTGTGTCCAGCATTCTGCCACATGGTCTCCTGTATTGCCCCAGTGTGTCCAGCATTCTGCCCCATGGTCTCCAGTATTGCCCCAGTGTGTCCAGCAATCTGCCCCATAGTCTCCTGTACTGCCCCAGTGTGTCCAGCATTCTGCCCCATGGTCTCCAGTACTGCCCCAGTGTGTCCAGCAATCTGCCCCATGGTCTCCAGTATTGCCCCAGTGTGTCCAGCATTGCCCCAGCCCCAGACAGTCAGACATAAAGAAAAAAAAAAAAAAAGTAAAATCCTCACCTCTCCCGTTCCCAGCGCAGGTCCGGTGCAGCCAGTCAGCGTCTCTCCGGCTCTGCGACGCACAGGACAGAGAGGCAGAGCGGCGCGCACAGTAGTGACGTCATCGCGCCCTCTGCCCTGAGACGTCGCAGAGTCAGAGGACGCTGAAGCCGCAGGAACCAGGAGAGGTGAGTATTAGAGCGGGGGGCGGGGGCGGGGGCGGGGCCCGGTGGTGGTGGGAGCTGGCCCTGGTCGTGGCGGCGGACGGCGCCGCCCGAAGATTTAAAGGGGCGTCTTTTTTTTTTTTTTTCTTCTTCTCCTGCAGCGCCGGCCGCCCCCCGCATTGTGCCGCCCGGGGCGGACCGCCCCCCCGCATCCCCCTTCCTACGCCACTGATTACACCCCCGTGTACGCTGGGGTGTCTGGCTTTTCAGGCTCTGCCTGGCCCGTGTTTCTCCACACGGAAGGAGCTCTGCATAAGCCTCCTGCTAGGTCTGACTCCCAGACCAGACTGACACACCCAAACTCTCTTGCTGGGTTTTTTTTTCTATCCTCCAGATTCTATGGCCATGGGCCACTATAAGATCTGGGCTGGAGGAAACGGACCGGCCCCACTACCATCCTGCAGTCCGTTTCAAAATAAAAGCCCATACCAGGTTTTCCTGAATAAATTCTGGGACAAATAACTTGACCCAGTTCACACTTACTTTTATTCTTCCCTGTGTCTCACAGGCAATCTGCTGTGAGCACAGGGCACTCCAGCGGATCTAATATGCTTCTAAGCACATCCTGGGGGACACATAGCGACCCTCGCATATGACACCGGTCACTGCCTCACATACCCCCCCTCTGTTCAGACTTGTGGGGTTGAACATTTGTCAGCATACATGGTGCCCGTGACAGGGCATCTGCATTTCCCTGTGATTTCCCAGCCCGATGTTCCACAGAGAAGCTGAAATTTTGTAGGGACAAGAACCATCTGGTGACTCGGGCATTCCTTTCCTTTGCATTTCTCATCCAGACAAGGGGTGAATGGTCCGTTACCAACCGAAACTGACGCCCGAGCAAATAGTAGCGTAGGGACTCCAAGGCCCATTTGATCGCCAAGCACTCCTTCTCCACTATGCTATAATTTTTCTCTGCCGGGGTCAGTTTCCTGCTTAAATAGGTGACTGGATGCTCATCCCCGTTCACCTCTTGCGACAGCACCGCTCCTAAGCCTACCTCTGAGGCATCGGTTTGCACAATAAAGGTTTTCTTGAAGTCGGGGCTGATGAGGACTGGCTGTCCACACAACGCCGACTTCAGGGACTGGAACGCTTCCTCTGCTTGAGGATTCCACTTGACCATCACCGTTTTCTTCCCTTTTAACAGGTCCGTTAGGGAAGCCGATTTACCAGCAAAATTGGGTATAAACCGACGGTAATACCCAATGATGCCAAGGAATGCCCTCACTTGTTTGGAACTTAAGGGCTTGGGTCAGTTTTGAATGGCCTCAATTTTGTTCACTTGAGGTTTGATAACCCCCCGGCCGATCACGTATCCCAAGTACCGGGCTTCCGTGAGACCTATCGCACATTTCTTTGGGTTTGCTGTTAACCCTGCGGCTCTAAGAGACTCTAGCACTGCTTGTACCTGGGACAGATGGGTATCCCAGTCGGTACTAAAGATGACTATGTCATCCAAATAGGCCGATGCGTAATCTCTATGTGGTGCTAACACAATGTCCATCAGCCTCTGGAATGTGGCCGGAGCCCCATGTAACCCAAAAGGTAAGACAATGTATTGAAAGAGACCCTCTGGGGTTATAAAAGCAGTCTTTTCCTTCGCTGACTCTGTTAAGGGAACCTGCCAGTAACCTTTCGTGAGATCCAGCGTGGTGAAGTACTGGGCCTTCCCCAGTCTCTCAATTAGCTCGTCCACCCGTGGCATGGGATACAGGTCAAATTTTGACACTTCATTTAACTTCCTAAAGTCATTACAGAAGCGTAATGACCCATCAGGTTTTGGTATAAGTACAATGGGGCTAGCCCACTCACTTCGGGACTCCTCAATGACTCCCAACTGAAGCATTTGCTTTACCTCCGCCGCGATGGCTTGCCTTCGGGCCTCTGGCACTCGGTACGGTTTCATCCGCACCTTTACTCGGGGCTCAGTGACAATGTCATGCTGAATCACTGAGGTTCGCCCCGGCAGCTCTGAGAATACATCCATATTCTGCTGTACCAAAGCTCGAGCCTCCCGCCGCTGCTGTTTTGTGAGGGCATCATTGACCTTTACCTCACACCTGGCTGTGTCCTTGGCCAGGGCCAGAGGGACCTCCGATTGTATGACCGTAGTTGCATCTGTGACCAAACATTCTCGGTCCTTCCAGGCCTTTAGCAGGTTTACATGGTACAACTGCTCGGGTTTTCTTCTCCCGGGTTGGTACACTTTGTAATTCACTTCCCCCACCTTTCCCCGTATCTCATACGGCCCTTGCCACTTGGCCATGAGTTTACTCTCTGGGGTGGGCACTAGTACCAACACCCGGTCTCCTTCTTTAAAGGACCTGACCGTGGCCCTTTTATTATAGGTACGGCTCTGAGCGGCCTGGGCATCCAACAGATACTCCTTTACGATGGGTTGCACGACTGCAATCCGATCCTGCATACTTGCCACATACTCGATAACACTCTTATGTGGAGTGGGCTCCTGTTCCCATGTCTCTTTGGCTACATCCAGCAGCCCCCTCGGGTGCCTGCCATACAATAGCTCAAATGGGGAGAACCCCGTGGACGCCTGCGGTACCTCGCGTATGGCGAACATTAAATATGGCAACAACATATCCCAATGGTTCCCATCCTTGGCGACCACCTTTTTGAGCATGGCCTTGAGGGTCTTATTAAACCTCTCGACCAACCCATCGGTTTGTGGATGGTACACTGACGTACGCAACTGTTTAATTTGGAGCAATTTACATAGCTCCCTAGTCACTTTAGACATAAAAGGGGTTCCCTGATCTGTAAGGATCTCCTTGGGGAGCCCAAGACGACAAAACATGGCAAACAGTTCACGGGCTATTAGTTTAGCCGAAGTGTGCCGGAGCGGTATCGCCTCTGGATACCTGGTGGCGTAGTCTACAATTACTAATATGTGCTGATGGCCCCGGGCGGATTTTACTATTGGTCCCACCAGATCCATCGCTATCCGCTCAAAGGGTACTTCTATGATGGGCAGAGGTACTAACGGACTCCGGTAGTTCATGGTGGGTGAGGTTAGTTGACACTCAGGACATGTGTCACAGTACTTTGTAACCTCAACGTAGACACCAGGCCAAAAGAACCTCTGTAATATGCGCTCTAACGTCTTTTTGGCCCCCAAGTGCCCCCCCAACATGTGAGTGTGAGCCATGTTGAGCACCGCCCGACGATAGGGTTGGGGCACTACCAGTTGTTCCACCACCTCATCCCGGATTTTATCAACCCTGTACAGTAACTCCTGGATGACCGCCATCCGTGGAAATTCCTTTTCTGCACCAGGTTGTTGTGCCACCCCATTTACCTCGATTACTCTTTCCCTTGCCCGGGTCAGAGTGGGATCCTGGAGCTGGGCAGTCCCAAACTTACCAGGTGACACCTCCAGCTCATGAATTGGTGGATTCTCTTCCACTTCCCCTGCCAATACCTCTAGGGGAAACCTATCGGGATTACACACTGTCCCTATCGTGGCGACCCCTACGGCAGGTGTCCCTGACTCGGGATCTTCGGGTTCTGCACCCGAAATGCTTTTTACCCTGAGAGGGTTAACTCTGGTCTCCCAGAGGGACCAGAACAATGGTAAGTCTCTACCCATCACAGTCCCATATGGAAGAGTTTTTACCACTCCCACCACATGTTTTATCTCTCCACATGGGGTGGAGAACGTGACCTCCGCAGTCGGGTACTCTCGGAGGTCCCCATGTATGCACACTACCCCACCTTTCGTCCATTAGGACTGTCCCCAGCAACCAGGGACCCGTGTACCAGGGTCACCAGGCTCCCCGAGTCCAAGAGAGCATCTGTCTGGTACCCGTTAACGAGCACTCTGCACAGCTGAGGTTCGGTACCAGCAGGGTCTGTAGTGGCAATGCAGACTGGCTGGGCATACATAGACACGCGGCGGGTATACTCGCAGTCCATGGGTTCTGTTGTTAGGGGACAATTAGCAACCACATGTCCAAGTTCTTGGCACCGCCAACACGTAACGACTGTGGCACGAGGTAACCTTGGAGCCAGTTTAGGGGACACAGGTCTGTGGTCACTCTCTTTCCGAGACAACCCCTCAGCACGGACTCGGTCCGGTCTTGTCCCAGTGGAGGGCCGTGGACTTTTCTCAGACTCCTGAGCTGGCGGAGCCTTACGTGACAGCCGAAGCGGAGCAGTGTCCCGTATAAAGTCCTGGGTGGCCTTATATCGCTCTATCAGGCCTACAACCTGGTCTAGGGTACCCGGGTCCCCTGGACCCACCCAACGCTGAATGGCCGCTGGCAGAGCCCTCACCAGTCGGTCGACCACCACCCTCTCCACTATCTGACTTGTGGATAAAGTCTCAGGTTGGAGCCACCGTTTCACAAGCTGCAATAAGTCAAAAATCTGAGACCGGGCAGGCTGGGCTTCCACAAAAGTCCAAGAAAACACCCGTTGAGCTCTCACATAAGTATTAACCCCCAGTCGGGCAAGGATCTCACCTTTTAACTTGGAATAGTCCTGGGCATCCTCCCGACTGAGGTCAAAGTAGGCCTTTAGCGCATCACCCCTCAAGAACGGAGCCACAACTTCAGCCCACAGTGCTGCTGGCAGATTCTCCCGTTCTGCCGTGCGCTCGTAGACGGTGAGGAAGGCTGTCACGTCATCTTCCGGACTCAATTTCCTCAAAGCGGAGCGGACCTTGTCACGGGCATCGCGACGTTCCGGGGTCGGTGCTGGAGGTGCCTCTCGCAGGGCTGTAATTTGCTGCAGCAACAGATTATTAGTTTGTTGCTGTTGTTGCTGTGTGAGGACTAGCTGCCTCAGGATCTCCTCCATTTTGTCTGTAGGCCTGAGTTGCAATGTAGCAGGCTTAATAACAGACATGCAAATGGCGTTGGGGTATGCCTTAATTCACACTGCTCCGCATTCTCCAACCAAATGTGATGTAGCGATGTCCTTGCTGTGCAGTGAATAGGCAGTGACCCATATAAAGTTCAAACAAAGTCTTGTTTATTTCATAGCATACTCACAAACAGGGAAAGAAAGCAAATAAGTCCTTCGGTATGCAGCCGGGAAAAAATAACAACAGTCCATAGTCCGCTGCCGTGAGCGTATTACACCCCCGTGTACGCTGGGGTGTCTGGCTTTTCGGGCTCTGCCTGGCCCGTGTTTCTCCACACGGAAGGAGCTCTGCATAAGCCTCCTGCTAGGTCTGACTCCCAGACCAGACTGACACACCCAAACTCTCTTGCTGGGGTTTTTTTTCTATCCTCCAGATTCTATGGCCATGGGCCACTATAAGATCTGGGCTGGAGGAAACGGACCGGCCCCACTACCATCCTGCAGTCCATTTCAAAATAAAAGCCCATACCAGGTTTTCCTGAATAAATTCTGGGACAAATAACTTGACCCAGTTCACACTTACTTTTATTCTTCCCTGTGTCTCACAGGCAACCTGCTGTGAGCACAGGGCACTCCAGCGGATCTAATATGCTTCTAAGCACATCCTGGGGGACACATAGCGACCCTCGCATATGACACCGGTCACTGCCTCACAATATATAAATATATATCTATATATATATATATATACTGTATATATACTAGCTGAAGAGCCCGGCGTTGCCTGGGCATAGTAAATATCTGTTGTTAGTTATAGCACCTCACTTAACATAGTAACATAGTAACATAGTTAGTAAGGCCGAAAAAAGACATTTGTCCATCCAGTTCAGCCTATATTCCATCATAATAAATCCCCAGATCTACGTCCTTCTACAGAACCTAATAATTGTATGATACAATATTGTTCTGCTCCAGGAAGACATCCAGGCCTCTCTTGAACACCTCGACTGAGTTCGCCATCACCACCTCCTCAGGCAAGCAATTCCAGATTCTCAC
This sequence comes from Ranitomeya imitator, assembly GCF_032444005.1. Lineage (NCBI taxonomy): Eukaryota > Metazoa > Chordata > Amphibia > Anura > Dendrobatidae > Ranitomeya > Ranitomeya imitator. The sequence goes on along the minus strand of NC_091287.1, from coordinate 568,665,947 downwards.
TGCCCTAACAGTAAAGAATCCTCTTCTATGTTGGTGGAAAAACCTTCTCTCCTCCAGACGCAAAGAATGCCCCCTTGTGCCCGTCACCTTCCTTGGTATAAACAGATCCTCAGCGAGATATTTGTATTGTCCCCTTATATACTTATACATGGTTATTAGATCGCCCCTCAGTTGTCTTTTTTCTAGACTAAATAATCCTAATTTCGCTAATCTATCTGGGTATTGTAGTTCTCCCATCCCCTTTATTAATTTTGTTGCCCTCCTTTGTACTCTCTCTAGTTCCATTATATCCTTCCTGAGCACCGGTGCCCAAAACTGGACACAGTACTCCATGTGCGGTCTAACTAGGGATTTGTACAGAGGCAGTATAATGCTCTCATCATGTGTATCCAGACCTCTTTTAATGCACCCCATGATCCTGTTTGCCTTGGCAGCTGCTGCCTGGCACTGGCTGCTCCAGGTAAGTTTATCATTAACTAGGATCCCCAAGTCCTTCTCCCTGTCAGATTTACCCAGTGGTTTCCCGTTCAGTGTGTAATGGTGATATTGATTCCTTCTTCCCATGTGTATAACCTTACATTTATCATTGTTAAACCTCATCTGCCACCTTTCAGCCCAAGTTTCCAACTTATCCAGATCCATCTGTAGCAGAATACTATCTTCTCTTGTATTAACTGCTTTACATAGTTTTGTATCATCTGCAAATATCGATATTTTACTGTGTAAACCTTCTACCAGATCATTAATGAATATGTTGAAGAGAACAGGTCCCAATACTGACCCCTGCGGTACCCCACTGGTCACAGCGACCCAGTTAGAGACTATACCATTTATAACCACCCTCTGCTTTCTATCACTAAGCCAGTTACTAACCCATTTACACACATTTTCCCCCAGACCAAGCATTCTCATTTTGTGTACCAACCTCTTGTGCGGCACGGTATCAAACGCTTTGGAAAAATCGAGATATACCACATCCAATGACTCACCGTGGTCCAGCCTGTAGCTTACCTCTTCATAAAAACTGATTAGATTGGTTTGACAGGAGCGATTTCTCATAAACCCATGCTGATATGGAGTTAAACAGTTATTCTCATTGAGATAATCCAGAATAACATCCCTCAGAAACCCTTCAAATATTTTACCAACAATAGAGGTTAGACTTACTGGCCTATAATTTCCAGGTTCACTTTTAGAGCCCTTTTTGAATATTGGCACCACATTTGCTATGCGCCAGTCCTGCGGAACAGACCCTGTCGCTATAGAGTCACTAAAAATAAGAAATAATGGTTTATCTATTACATTACTTAGTTCTCTTAGTACTCGTGGGTGTATGCCATCCGGACCCGGAGATTTATCTATTTTAATCTTATTTAGCCGGTTTCGCACCTCTTCTTGGGTTAGATTGGTGACCCTTAACCCCTTCATGACCCAGCCTATTTTGACCTTAAAGACCTTGCCGTTTTTTGCAATTCTGACCAGTGTCCCTTCATGAGGTAATAACTCAGGAACGCTTCAATGGATCCTAGCGGTTCTGAGATTGTTTTTTCGTGACATATTGGGCTTCATGTTAGTGGTAAATTTAGGTCAATAAATTCTGTGTTTATTTGTGATAAAAACGGAAATTTGGCGAAAATTTTGAAAATTTCGCAATTTTCACATTTTGAATTTTTATCCTGTTAAACCAGAGAGTTATGTGACACAAAATAGTTAATAAATAACATTTCCCACACGTCTACTTTACATCAGCACAATTTTGGAAACAAATTTTTTTTTTGCTAGGAAGTTATAAGGGTTAAAATTTGACCAGCGATTTCTCATTTTTACAACGAAATTTACAAAACCATTTTTTTTAGGGACCACCTCACATTTGAAGTCAGTTTGAGGGGTCTATATGGCTGAAAATACCCAAAAGTGACACCATTCTAAAAACTGCACCCCTCAAGGTGCACAAAACCACATTCAAGAAGTTTATTAACCCTTCAGGTGCTTCACAGCAGCAGAAGCAACATGGAAGGAAAAAATGAACATTTAACTTTTTAGTCACAAAAATGATTTTTCAGCAACAATTTTTTTATTTTCCCAATGGTAAAAGGAGAAACTGAACCACGTACGTTGTTGTCCAATTTGTCCTGAGTACGCTGATACCTCATATGTGGGGGTAAACCACTGTTTGGGCGCACGGCAGGGCTTGGAAGGGAAGGAGCGCCATTTGACTTTTTGAATGAAAAATTGGCTGCACTCTTTAGCGGACACCATGTCACATTTGGAGAGCCCCCGTGTGCCTAAAAATTGGAGCTCCCCCACAAGTGACCCCATTTTGGAAACTAGATGCCCCAAGGAACTTATCTAGATGCATAGTGAGCCCTTTAAACCCCCAGGTGCTTCACAAATTGATCCGTAAAAATGAAAAAGTACTTTTTTTTCACAAAAAAATTCTTTTAGCCTCAATTTTTTCATTTTCACATGGACAACAGGATAAAATGGATCCTAAAATTTGTTTGGCAATTTCTCCTGAGTACACCGATACTTCACATGTGGGGGTAAACCACTGTTTGGGCACATGGTAAGGCTCGGAAGGGAAGGAGCGCCATTTGACTTTTTGAATGAAAAATTATCTCCATCGTTAGCGGACACCATGTCGCGTTTGGAGAGACCCTGTGTGCTTAAACATTGGAGCTCCCCCACAAGTGACCCCATTTTGGAAACTGGACCCCCCAAGGAACTTATCTAGATGCCTAGTGAGCACTTTAAACCCTCAGGTGCTTCACAAATTGATCCGTAAAAATGAAAAAGTACTTTTTTTTCACAAAAAATTTATTTTCGCCTCAATTTTTTCATTTTCACATGGGCAATAGGATAAAATGGATCCTAAAATTTGTTGAGCAATTTCTCCCGAGTACGCCGATACCTCATATGTGGGGGTAAACCACTGTTTGGGCACACGGCAGGGCTCGGAAGGGAAGGCGCGCCTTTTAACTTTTTGAATGGAAAATTAGCTCCAATTGTTAGCGGACACCATGTCGCATTTGGAGAGCCCCTGTGTGCCTATGCAATGGAGCTCCCCCACAAGTGACCCCATTTTGGAAACTAGACCCCACAAGGAACTTATCTAGATGCATACTGAGCACTTTAAACCCCCAGGTGCTTCACAGAAGTTTATAATGCAGAGCCATGAAAATAAAAAATAATTTTTCTTTTCTCAAAAATGATTTTTTAGCCTGGAATTTCCTATTTTTCCAATGGTAATAGGAGAAATTGGACCACAAATGTTGTTGTCCAGTTTGTCCTGAGTATGCAGATACCCCATATGTGGGGGTAAACCACTGTTTGGGCGCACGGCAGGGCTCAGAAGGGAAGGCACGCCATTTGGCTTTTTAAATGGAAAATTATCTCCAATCATTAGCGGACACCATGTCGCGTTTGGAGAGCCCCTGTGTGCCTAAACATTGGAGATCCCCCACAAATTACCCCATTTTGGAAACTAGACCCCCAAAGGAACTAATCTAGATGTGTAGTGAGCACTTTGAACCCTCAAGTGCTTCACAGAAGTTTATAACGCAGAGCCATGAAAATAAAAAAAAAAAAATATTTTCTCAAAAATGAATTTTAGCCCGCAATTTTTTATTTTCCCAAGGGTAACAGGAGAAATTTGACCCCAAAAGTTGTTGTCCAGTTTCTCCTGAGTATGCTGATACCCCATATGTGGGGGTAAACCACTGTTTAGGCACATGCTGGGGCTCGGAAGTGAAGTAGTGACGTTTTGAAATGCAGACTTTGATGTAATGCTCTGTGGGCGTCACGTTGCGTTTGCAGAGCCCCTGATGTGGCTAAACAGTAGAAACCCCCACAAGTGACCCCATTTTGGAAACTAGACCCCGAAAGGAACTTATCTAGATGTGAGGTGAGCACTTTGAACCCCCAAGTGCTTCACAGAAGTTCATAACACAGAGCAGTGAAAATAATAAATACGTTTTCTTTCCTCAAAAATAATTTTTTAGCCCAGAATTTTTTATTTTCCCAAGGGTTACAGGAGAAATTGGACCACAAAAGTTGTTGTCCAGTTTCTCCTGAGTACGCTGATACCCCATGTGTGGGGGTAAACCACTGTTTGGGCACACGTGGGGGCTCAGAAGGGAAGTAGTGACTTTTGAAATGCAGACCTTGATGGAATGGTCTGCGGGCGTCACATTGCGTTTGCAGAGCCCCTGGTGTGCCTAAACAGTAGAAACCCCCCACAAGTGACCCAATTTTGGAAACTAGACCCCCAAAGGAACTTATCTAGATGTGTGGTGAGCACTTTCAACCCCCAAGTGCTTTACAGAAGTTTATAACGCAGAGCCGTGAAAATAATAAATACGTTTTCTTTCCTCAAAAATAATTTTTTAGCCCAGAATTTTTTATTTTCCCAAGGGTTACAGGAGAAATTGGACCACAAAAGTTGTTGTCCAGTTTCTCCTGAGTACGCTGATGCCCCATGTGTGGGGGTAAACCACTGTTTGGGCACACGTGGGGGCTCAGAAGGGAAGTAGTGACTTTTGAAATGCAGACTTTGATGGAATGGTCTGCGGGCGTCACGTTGCGTTTGCAGAGCCCCTGGTGTGCCTAAACAGTAGAAACCCCCCACAAGTGACCCCATTTTGGAAACTAGACCCCCCAAGGAACTTATCTAGATATGTGGTGAGCACTTTGAACCCCCAAGTGCTTCACAGACGTTTACAACGCAGAGCCGTGAAAATAAAAAATCATTTTTCTTTCCTCAAAAATGATGTTTTAGCAAGCAATTTTTTATTTTCTCAAGGGTAACAGGAGAAATTGGACCCCAGTAATTGTTGCGCAGTTTGTCCTGAGTATGCTGGTACCCCATATGTGGGGGTAAACCACTGTTTGGGCACACGTCGGGGTTCGGAAGTGAGGGAGCACCATTTGAATTTTTGAATACAAGATTGGCTGGAATCAATGGTGGCGCCATGTTGCGTTTGGAGACCCCCTGAAGTGCCTAAACAGTGGAAACCCCTCAATTCTACCTCCAACACACCCCTAACCCTTATCCCAACTGTAGCCGTAACCCTAATCACAACCCTAACCCCAACACACCCCTAACCACAACCCTAACCCCAAAACACCCCTAACCCTAACCACAACCCTAATTCCAACCCAACTCTAAGGCTATGTGCCAACGTTGCGGATTCGTATGAGATTTTTCAGCATCATTTTTGAAAAATCCGCGGGTAAAAGGCACTGCGTTTTACCTGTGGATTTACCGTGGATTTCCAGTGTTTTTTGTGCGGATTTCACCTGTGGATTCCTATTGAGGAACAGGTGTAAAACGCTGCGGAATCCGCACAAAGAATTGGCATGCTGCGGAAAATACAACGCAGCGTTCCCGCGCGGTATTTTCTGCACCATGGGCACAGCGGATTTGGTTTTCCATATGTTTACATGGTACTGTAAACCTGATGGAACACTGCTGCGGATCCGCAGCGGCCAATCCGCACCGTGTGCACATAGCCTAATTCTAAAGGTATGTGCACACGCTGCGGAAAACGCTGCGGATCCGCAGCAGTTTCCCATGAGTTTACAGTTCAATGTGAACCTATGGGAACCAAAAATCGCTGTACACATGCTGCGGAAAAACTGCACGGAAACGCAGCGGTTTACATTCCGCAGCATGTCACTTCTTTCTGCGGATTCCGCAGCGGTTTTACAACTGCTCCAATAGAAAATCGCAGTTGTAAAACCGCAGTGAAATGCGCAGAAAAACCGCGGTAAATCCACGATAAATCGGCAGCGGTTTAGCACTGTGGATTTTTCAAATCCGCTGCGGAAAAATCCGCATAGGACCAGAATACGTGTGCACATACCGAAACCCTAACCCTACCCCTACCCCTAACCCTACCCCTAACCCTAACTCTAGCCCTAACCCTAACCCTACCCCTAACCCTACCCCTAACCCTAACCCTAACCCTACCCCTAACCCTAACCCTACCCCTAACCCTAACCCTACCCCTAACCCTAACCCTAGTTCTTACCCCAACCTTAGTGAAAAAAAAAAAATTCTTTATTTTTTTTATTGTCCCTATCTATGGGGGTGACAAAGGGGGGGGGGTCATTTACTATTTTTTTTATTTTGATCACTGAGATAGGTTATATCTCAGTGATCAAAATTCACTCTGGAACGAATCTGCCGGCCGGCAGATTCGGCGGGCGCACTGCACATGCGCCCGCCATTTTGGAAGATGGCGGCGCCCAGGAAAGAAGACGGACGGACCTCGGGCGGCCAGGTAAGTATAAGGGGGGGAGATCAGGGCACGGGGGGGGGGCGTCGGAGCACGGGGGGGTGGATCGGATCATGGGGGGGGTGGATCGGAACACGGGAGGGAGGATTGGAGCACGGGGAAGGATTGGAGCACGGGGTGAGGGATCGCTGTGCGGGGGGGGTGGATCGGAGCACGGGGGGGTCGCTGTGTGCGGGGGGGGGGGATCGGAGTGCGGGGGGGTTTGATTGGAGCGCGGGGGGTGTGATTGGTGCACGGGGAAGCGGACAGGAGGACGGGGGAGCGGAGCACAGGACGGAGGGGAGCGGACCACAGATCGGGGGGCTGGGGGGGCGATCGGAGGGGTGGGGTGGGTGCACATAAGTGTTTCCAGCCATGGCCGATGATATTGCAGCATCGGCCATGGCTGGATTGTAATATTTCACCAGTTTTTTAGGTGAAATATTACAAATCGCTCTGATTGGCAGTTTCACTTTCAACAGCCAATCAGAGCGATCGTAGCCACGAGGGGGTGAAGCCACCCCCCCTGGGCTAAACTACCACTCCCCCTGTCCCTGCAGATCGGGTGAAATGGGAGTTAACCCTTTCACCCGGCCTGCAGGGACGCGATCTTTCCATGACGCATATGCTGCGTCATGGGTCGGAATGGCACCGACTTTCATGACGCAGCGTATGCGTCAAAGGTCGGGAAGGGGTTAATATAGGGTTTTCATTGTTTCTTGGGATTTCACCTAGCATTTCATTTTCCACCGTGAATACCGTGGAGAAGAAGGTGTTTAATATGTTAGCTTTTTCCTCGTCATCTACAACCATTCTTTCCTCACTATTTTTTAAGGGGCCTACATTTTCAGTTTTTATTCTTTTACTATTGATATAGTTGAAGAACAGTTTGGGATTAGTTTTACTCTCCTTAGCAATGTGCTTCTCTGTTTCCTTTTTGGCAGCTTTAATTAGTTTTTTAGATAAAGTATTTTTCTCCCTATAGTTTTTTAGAGCTTCAATGGTGCCATCCTGCTTTAGTAGTGCAAATGCTTTCTTTTTACTGTTAATTGCCTGTCTTACTTCTTTGTTTAGCCACATTGGGTTTTTCCTATTTCTAGTCCTTTTATTCCCACAAGGTATAAACCGCTTACACTGCCTACTTAGGATGTTCTTAAACATTTCCCATTTATTATCTGTATTCTCATTTCTGAGGATATTGTCCCAGTCTACCAGATTAAGGGCATCTCTAAGCTGTTCAAACTTTGCCTTCCTAAAGTTCAATGTTTTTGTGACTCCCTGACAAGTCCCCCTAGTGAAAGACAGGTGAAACTGCACAATATTGTGGTCGCTATTTCCTAAATGCCCAACCACCTGCAGATTTGTTATTCTGTCAGGTCTATTAGATAGTATTAGGTCTAAAAGTGCTGCTCCTCTGGTTGGATTCTGCACCAATTGTGAAAGATAATTTTTCTTGGTTATTAGCAGAAACCTGTTGCCTTTATGGGTTTCACAGGTTTCTGTTTCCCAGTTAATATCCGGGTAGTTAAAGTCCCCCATAACCAGGACCTCATTATGGGTTGCAGCTTCATCTATCTGCTTTAGAAGTAGACTTTCCATGGTTTCTGTTATATTTGGGGGTTTGTAACAGACCCCAATGAGAATTTTGTTACCATTTTTCCCTCCATGAATTTCAACCCATATGGACTCGACATCCTCATTCCCTTCGCTAATATCCTCCCTTAAAGTGGACTTTAGACAAGACTTTACATAGAGACAAACCCCTCCTCCTCTCCGATTTTTACGATCCTTTCTAAACAGACTGTAACCCTGTAAGTTAACTGCCCAGTCATAGCTTTCATCTAACCATGTCTCGGTTATTCCCACTATGTCAAAGTTACCTGTAGATATTTCTGCTTCTAGTTCTTCCATCTTGTTTGTCAGGCTTCTGGCGTTTGCGAGCATGCAGTTTAGAGGATTTTGTTTTGTTCCAATCTCCTCACTGTGGATTGTTTTAGAAATGTTCTTACCTCCCTTCTGAGTATGTTTTCCTGGGTCGTCTTTGTTCGAGTCTAATGTTTTTCTTCCCGTCCCCTCTTCTTCTAGTTTAACGCCCTCCTGATGAGTGTAGCGAGTCTTCTGGCGAATGTGTGTTTCCCAGGTTTGTTGAGGTGTAGTCCGTCTCTGGCGAGGAGTCCATCATACCAGTAATTCACACCGTGGTCCAGGAATCCAAATCCTTGTTGTCTGCACCATCGTCTTAGCCAGTTGTTTGCATCAAGGATCCTGTTCCATCTCCTGGTGCCATGCCCGTCTACTGGAAGGATAGAAGAAAAAACTACCTGTGCATCCAGTTCCTTTACTTTCTTCCCCAACTCTTCAAAGTCCTTGCAGATTGTCGGTAGGTCCTTCCTTGCCGTGTCATTGGTGCCAACATGTATCAGAAGAAATGGGTGGACGTCCTTGGAGCTGAAGAGCTTTGGTATCCTATCGGTCACATCCTTGATCATCGCACCTGGAAGGCAGCATACTTCTCTTGCAGTTATGTCCGGTCTGCAGATGGCTGCTTCGGTGCCTCTCAGTAGTGAGTCTCCCACCACCACCACTCTTCGTTGCTTCTTGGCTGTACTTTTTGCTGTCACTTGTTGCTGTGTGCCCTTTTCTTTTTTGCTTGCTGGTATTGCTTCATCCTTAGGTGTGCCATCTTCATCCTCTACAAAGATTTGATATCGGTTCTTCAGTTGTGTGGTTGGTGATTTCTCCATGGTCTTCTTGCTTCTTTTGGTCACATGCTTCCACTCATCTGCTTTTGGAGGTTCTCTGACACTTTTTGCACCTTCTGTGACCAGTAGAGATGCTTCTGTTCTGTCTAGAAAGTCTTCATTCTCTTTGATGAGTTTCAAAGTTGCTATTCTTTCTTCCAGACCCCGCACCTTTTCTTCTAAAAGGGCCACTAGTCTACACTTCTGACAGGTGAAATTGGATTCTTCTTCTGGTCGATCTGTGAACATGTAGCACATGCTGCAGCTCACCATGTAGGTTGTCACATCTGCCATGTTGCTCCTAGATCCTGCTGACTTGCTGTGTGTTTTCCTTCTTGTGTAATCTACTCAGCCAAGCTCTCTTGCAATAATGTCCTACAGGCAAATTTACGGCGCGCGGTTTGGTGATGCTTTCGAAGCAGCTGGTCCCGGCTGTACCCAACGATCTTCTAGCTTAGGGAGACTTCGCTTCTCCCAGAAGGCACCTGGAATATGCAAATTAGCCTCCTGAAGCTTGAATCCCTGATTTGGTGAAGCTTTTGAAGCAGCTGGTCCCGGCTGTACCCAACGATCTTCTAGCTTAGGGAGACTTCGCTTCTCCCAGAAGGCACCTGGAATATGCAAATTAGCCTCCTGAAGCTTGAATCCCTGGTTTGGTGAAGCTTTCGAAGCAGCTGGTCCCGGCTGTACCCAACGATCTTCTAGCTTAGGGAGACTTCGCTTCTCCCAGAAGGCACCTGGAATATGCAAATTAGCCTCCTGAAGCTTGAATCCCTGGTTTGGTGATGCTTTCGAAGCAGCTGGTCCCGGCTGTACCCAACGATCTTCTAGCTTAGGGAGACTTCGCTTCTCCCAGAAGGCACCTGGAATATGCAAATTAGCCTCCTGAAGCTTGAATCCCTGGTTTGGTGATGCTTTCGAAGCAGCTGGTCCCGGCTGTACCCAACGATCTTCTATCTTAGGGAGACTTCGCTTCTCCCAGAAGGCACCTGGAATATGCAAATTAGCCTCCTGAAGCTTGAATCCCTGGTTTGGTGAAGCTTTCGAAGCAGCTGGTCCCGGCTGTACCCAACGATCTTCTAGCTTAGGGAGACTTCGCTTCTCCCAGAAGGCACCTGGAATATGCAAATTAGCCTCCTGAAGCTTGAATCCCTGGTTTCTCTTATTTCACCATCACGCCTCTCATTTTCCCCCTCACATCTCTCATTTTCTCCCTTAAACCTCTCATTTTCCCCCTCACTCCTCTTATTTTCCACCTCACTACTCTCATTCCCCCCTAACACTTGTCATTTCGATCTCACATCTGTCATTTTCCAATCACTCCACTATTTTCCCTCACTCCTCTCATTTTTCACTCACACCTTTTCATTTTCACCTCACACCTGTAATTTTCCCCTCAATATACACATATTTGTCATCTCCCTTATATATAGTATACACCTGTATGTCATATCCTGTATATAGTATATACCTGTATGTCATCTCCCCTGCAAATAGTATATACCTGCTGTATGTCATCTCCTCCTGTATATAGTATATACCTGTGTGTCATCTCCTCATGTATATAGTATGTACATGTATGTCATCTCCTCCTGTATATAGTATATACCTATGTGTCATCTCCTCCTGTATATAGTATATACATGTGTGTCATCTGCTCCTGTATATGGTATATATCTGTGTGTCATCTCCTCCTGTATATAGTATATACAGTACGTGTGTCATCTCCCCTGTATATAGTATATACCTGTGTGTCATCTCCTCCTGTATATAGTATATACCTGTGTGTAATCTCCTCCTGTATATAGTATATATCTGTGTGTCATCTGTATATAGTATGTACCTGTAAGTCATCTCCTCCTGTATATAGTATATACCTGTGGGTCATCTCTACTGTATATAATATATGCCTGTGTCATCTCTCCTGTATATAGTATATACCTGTGTGTCATCTCGTCCTGTATATAGTATATACCTGTGTGTCATCTCGTCCTGTATATAGTATATACCTGTGTGTCATCTCCCCTATATATAGTATATACCTGTTTGTCATCTCCCCTGTATATAGTATATACCTGTGTGTCATCTCCTCCTGTATATAGTATGTACCTGTATGTCATCTCCTCCTGTATATAGTATATACCTGTGTGTCATCTTCTCCTGTATATAGTATATACCTGTGTGTCATCTCCTCCTGTATTGTTGTGAATTCTGTGGTCGGGCTCCCTCCTGTGGTCATGAGTGGTACTTCGGCTGGTTCTGTCCATGGTCTTCCTCTGGTGGATGTGAGTGGGGCTGCGGCTTCTGAGTTTCCTTCCTCAGGTGACGAGGTTAAGTCGTTAGGTGCTGCTCTATTTAACTCTACCTAGTTCTTTGTTCCTTGCCTCCAGTCAATGTTCCAGTATTGGTCTTGCTCTCTCCTGGATCGTTCTTGTGACCTGTCTTCCCTGCATAAGCTAAGTTCTGCTTGTGTTACTTTTGTTTGCTATTTTTTCTGTCCAGCTTGCTATATTGGTTTGTCTTGCTTGCTGGAAGCTCTGGGACGCAGAGGGAGCACCTCCGTACCGTTAGTCGGTGCGGAGGGTCTTTTTGCGCCCTCTGCGTGGTTGTTTGTAGGTTTTTGTGCTGACCGCAAAGCTATCTTTCCTATCCTCAGTCTATTCATGTTATTAGTAACTTTCAGGTCATTTTGTGTGCTCTTAACCACCAGGTCCATTGTGGTTCTAAATCACCAGTTCATAACACTGTATATAGTATATACCTGTGTGTCATCTCTCCTGTATATAGTATATACCTGCATGTCATCTCCCCTGTATATAGTATATACCTGTATGTCATCTCCCCTGTATATAGTATATATGTGTGTGTCATCTCCTCCTGTATATAGTATATACCTGTCTGTCATCTCCCCTGTATATAGTATATACTGTTGTGAATTCCGCTCTTGGGCTCCCTCCGGTGGTTGTAAGTGGCACTTTTGTGAGTTCTGCTCTTGGGCTCCCTCCGGTGGTTTTAAGTGGAATGGCTGCTCCTTGGATTTAGCAGTCAGCAGCTGCTTCCACTGATTGTCTATTCTGCTCGGCTATTTAGCCTAGCTCTTTCCTTCAGCTTGTGCCACTTGTCAATGGTTCCTGGTTGGATTCACATCTCTTTAGATTTCCCTGTTTTCCTGACCAGTTCAGGAAAGTTAAGTCCTTGCTTGCTCTTTTCTGTCCACAGGTTGTGGACTAATCCGTTCTGTGCTTTCTATGTTTGTCCAGCTTGTCAGTATGAATTAATTGTGTAGCTGAAGCTCTGGGAAGCAGATTTACCCTCCACACCTTTAGTCAGGTGTGGAGATTTTTGTAAACTCTGTGTGGATTTTTTGTAGTGTTTTATACTGACCGCACAATATTCCATCCTGTCCTATCTATCTAGCTAGACTGGCCTCCTGTGCTCATCCTGGTTTCATTCTGTGTATGTCTTTTCCCTCTCCACTCACAGTCATTACTTGTGGGGGGCTATCTATCCTTTGGCGATTTTCTCTGAGGCAAGATAGTTTTCCTGTTTCTATCTTTAGGGGTAGTTAGATCTTAGGCTGTGACGAGGTGCCTAGGGATTGTCAGGAGCATTCCACGGCTACTTCTAGTGTTGTGTTGCGCTTAGGGACTGCGGTCAGTACAGGTACCACTTCCTTTAGAGCTCGTCCCATGTTGCTCCTAAACCACCAGATCATAAGAGTACAAGTGGCCAAAAATGAATTAAATGCATCTCAAAAGAAGGAAAAAATTCTGAGCCATTTTTTTTTCTGTGCTCTATTTTGTCTTTTTGTTTTCCTCTTGATCTCTGGGTGGTTCAGGATTTATGCTCTGGCATGGATGTTCAGGGTTTGTTTTCTCGTGTGGATCAACTTGCTGCAAGAGTACAGAGTATCCAAGATTATGTTGTCCAGACTCCGGCTTTGGAGCCTAGAATTCCTACTCCTGATTTGTTTTTTGGGGACAGATCCAAGTTTTTGAACTTTAAAAATAACTGCAAATTGTTTTTAGCTTTGAAACCCCGTTCTTCTGGTGATCCCATTCAGCAAGTTAAAATCATCATATCCTTGCTGCGTGGTGACCCTCAGGACTGGGCATTCTCCCTTGAATCAGGGGATCCGGCATTGCTGAATGTAGACGCATTTTTTCAAGAGCTCGGATTATTGTATGACGAACCTAATTCTGTGGATCATGCAGAAAAAACCCTGTTGGCCCTGTGTCAAGGTCAGGAAGCGGCAAAATTATACTGCCAGAAATTTAGGAAATGGTCTGTGCTCACTAAATGGAATGAGGATGCTCTGGCTGCTATTTTCAGAAAAGGTCTTTCTGACGCCCTTAAAGATGTTATGGTGGGCTTCCCTACGCCTACTGGTTTGAGCGAATCTATGTCTCTAGCCATTCAGATTTATCGGCGTCTGCGCGAGCGCAAAGCTATGCACCATATGGCAGTGTCCTCTGAGCATAGTCCTGAACCTATGCAATGTGATAGGATTTTGACTAGAAGAGAACGGCAGGAATTCAGACGTCAGAACAGGCTGTGTTTTTACTGTGGTGATTCTGCTCATGTTATTTCTGATTGCCCTAAACGTACTAGGAGGGTCGCTAGGTCTGTTACCATTAGTACAATACAGCCTAAATTTATTTTATCTGTGACCCTGATTTGCTCATTGCCGTCCTTTTCTGTCATGGCATTTGTGGATTCAGGCGCTGCCCTGAACTTAATGGACTTTGAATTCGCCAGGCGCTGTGGTTTTTCCTTGCAGCCTTTGCAGAGCCCTATTCCTTTGAGGGGCATTGATGCTACACCATTGGCCAAGGATAAACCTCAATACTGGACACAGATGACCATGTACATGGCTCCAGCACATCAGGAAAATTACCGTTTTCTGGTGTTGCACAAGCTGCATGATGTTGTTGTACTGGGTTTTCCATGGTTACAGGAACATAATCCGGTGCTGGATTGGAAAACTATGTCTGTGACTAGTTGGGGTTGTCGAGGAGTACATAGTGGCGTTCCTTTGATGTCAATTTCCTCTTCCCCCTCTTCTGAGGTCCCTGAGTTTTTGTCGGATTTCCAGGATGTATTTGATGAGCCCAAGTCCAGTTCCCTTCCTCCACACAGGGACTGTGATTGTGCTATTAACTTGATTCCTGGTTGTAAGTTCCCTAAGGGCCGACTTTTCAATCTGTCTGTGCCAGAGCATGCCGCCATGCGGAGCTATGTTAAGGAGTCTTTAGAGAAGGGGCATATTCGGCCCTCTTCGTCACCGTTGGGAGCGGGTTTCTTTTTTGTTGCTAAGAAGGATGGCTCCTTGAGACCCTGTATAGATTATCGTCTTCTTAATAAGATCACGGTCAAATTCCAATACTCCTTGCCTTTGCTTTCTGATTTGTTTGCTCAGATTAAGGGGGCTAGTTGGTTTACTAAGATTGACCTCCGAGGGGCATATAATCTTGTTCGTATTAAACAGGGTGACGAATGGAAAACTGCATTTAATACGCCCGAAGGCCATTTTGAATACCTTGTGATGCCATTTGGGCTCTCTAATGCTCCATCTGTGTTCCAGCCTTTCATGCATGATATTTTCCGCAATTATCTTGATAAATTCATGGTTGTATATTTGGATGATATTTTGATTTTTTTCCAATGATTGGGAGTCTCATGTGAAGCAGGTCAGGATGGTATTCCAGATCCTTCGTGATAATGCTTTATTTGTGAAGGGGTCTAAGTGCCTAATCGGAGTTCAGAAGGTCTCTTTTTTGGGTTTTATTTTTTCTCCCTCGTCTATAGAAATGGATCCTGTTAAGGTCCAAGCTATTCATGACTGGATCCAACCCACATCTGTGAAGGGCCTTCAAAAATGTTTGGGCTTTGCTAATTTCTATCGCCGTTTCATTGCGAACTTTTCCAGTGTGGTTAAGCCCCTTACTGATTTGACGAAGAAAGGCGCTGATGTGACAAATTGGTCCTCTGCGGCTGTTGAGGCCTTTCGGGAGCTTAAACGCCGATTTACTTCTGCCCCTGTGTTGCGTCAGCCGGATGTTTCTCTTCCTTTTCAGGTTGAGGTTGACGCTTCTGAGATTGGGGCAGGGGCCGTTTTGTCTCAGAGGGATTCTGATGGTTCTTTGATGAAACCGTGTGCTTTTTTTCCCAGAAAGTTTTCGTCTGCGGAACGCAATTATGATGTCGGCAATCGGGAGTTGTTGGCTATGAAGTGGGCGTTTGAGGAGTGGAGACATTGGCTTGAGGGAGCTAAGCACCGCGTTGTGGTTTTGACTGATCATAAGAATCTGATTTACCTCGAGTCGGCCAAGCGGCTGAATCCTAGACAGGCTCGATGGTCCCTGTTTTTCTCCCGTTTTGATTTTGTGGTCTCGTATCTTCCGGGATCTAAGAATGTTAAGGCTGATGCCCTCTCTAGGAGTTTTTCGCCTGATTCTCCTGGAGTCCTTGAGCCAGTTGGCATTCTTAAGGAAGGGGTGATTCTTTCTGCCATCTCCCCTGATTTGCGGCGGGTGCTTCAGGAATTTCAGGCTGATAGGCCTGACCGCTGTCCAGTGGGGAAGCTGTTTGTTCCTGATGGATGGACAAGTAAGGTGATTTCTGAGGTTCATTGTTCTGTGTTGGCTGGTCATCCTGGGATTTTTGGTACCAGAGATTTGGTTGCTAGGTCCTTTTGGTGGCCTTCCTTGTCGCGCGATGTGCGTGCTTTTGTGCAGTCCTGTGGGACTTGCGCCCGGGCCAAGCCTTGCTGTTCCCGCGCTAGTGGGTTGCTTTTGCCTTTGCCGGTCCCTGAGAGGCCCTGGACGCATATTTCCATGGATTTTATTTCGGATCTTCCTGTTTCCCAGAAGATGTCTGTTATCTGGGTTGTTTGTGACCGGTTCTCTAAAATGGTCCATCTGGTACCTTTGCCTAAGTTGCCTTCCTCCTCAGATTTGTTTCCATTGTTTTTTCAGCATGTGGTTCGTTTGCATGGCATTCCGGAAAATATTGTGTCTGACAGAGGTTCTCAGTTTGTCTCTAGGTTTTGGCGGGCCTTTTGTGCTAGGATGGGCATTGATTTGTCTTTTTCTTCGGCGTTTCATCCTCAGACTAATGGCCAAACTGAGCGAACTAATCAGACCTTGGAGACCTATTTGAGATGCTTTGTGTCTGCTGATCAGGATGATTGGGTGGCTTTCTTGCCGTTGGCCGAGTTTGCCCTTAATAATCGGGCTAGTTCGGCTACTTTGGTTTCACCTTTCTTTTGTAATTTTGGTTTTCATCCTCGTTATTCTTCTGGGCAGGTTGAGCCTTCTGATTGTCCTGGTGTGGATTCTGTGGTGGACAGGCTGCAGCAGATTTGGACTCATGTGGTGGACAATTTGACGTTGTCTCAGGAAAGGGCTCAACGTTTTGCTAACCGCCGTCAGTGTGTTGGTCCCCGGCTTCGTGTGGGGGATTTGGTTTGGTTGTCTTCTCGTCATGTTCCTATGAAGGTTTCTTCCCCTAAGTTTAAGCCTCGGTTTATTGGTTTATAAGATTTCTGAAATTATCAATCCGGTGTCTTTTCGTTTGGCTCTTCCAGCCTCTTTTGCCATTCATAATGTTTTCCATAGATCTTTGTTGCGGAGATATGTGGTGCCCGTTGTTCCCTCGGTTGATCCTCCTGCCCCGGTGTTGGTTGAGGGACAGTTGGAATATGAGGTTGAGAAAATTTTGGATTCTCATTTTTCGAGGCGGAGGCTTCAGTATCTTGTCAAGTGGAAGGGTTATGGCCAGGAGGATAATTCTTGGGTTGTTGCCTCCGATGTCCATGCCGCCGATTTGGTTCGTGCTTTTCACTTGGCTCGTCCTGATCGGCCTGGGGGCTCTGGTGAGGGTTCGGTGACCCCTCCTCAAGGGGGGGTACTGTTGTGAATTCCGCTCTTGGGCTCCCTCCGGTGGTTGTAAGTGGCACTTTTGTGAGTTCTGCTCTTAGGCTCCCTCCGGTGGTTTTAAGTGGAATGGCTGCTCCTTGGATTTAGCAGTCAGCAGCTGCTTCCACTGATTGTCTATTCTGCTCGGCTATTTAGCCTGGCTCTTTCCTTCAACTTGTGCCACTTGTCAATGGTTCCTGGTTGGATTCACATCTCTTTGGATTTCCCTGTTTTCCTGACCAGTTCAGCAAAGTTAAGTCCTTGCTTGCTCTTTTCTGTCCACAGGTTGTGGACTAATCCATTCTGTGCTTTCTATGTTTGTCCAGCTTGTCAGTATGAATTAATTCAGTGTAGCTGAAGCTCTGGGAAGCAGATTTACCCTCCACACCTTTAGTCAGGTGTGGAGATTTTTGTAAACTCTGTGTGGATTTTTTGTAGTGTTTTATACTGACCGCACAGTATTCCATCCTGTCCTATCTATCTAGCTAGACTGGCCTCCTGTGCTCATCCTGGTTTCATTCTGTGTATGTCTTTTCCCTCTCCACTCACAGTCATTACTTGTGGGGGGCTGTCTATCCTTTGGGGATTTTCTCTGAGGCAAGATAGTTTTCCTGTTTCTATCTTTAGGGGTAGTTAGATCTTAGGCTGTGACGAGGTGCCTAGGGAGTGTCAGGAGCATCCCACGGCTACTTCTAGTGTTGTGTTGAGCTTAGGGACTGCGGTCAGTACAGGTACCACTTACTTTAGAGCTCGTCCCATGTTTCTCCTAAACCACCAGATCATAACAATATACCAGTGTGTCATCTCCTCCTGTGTATAGTATATACCTGTGTGCCATCTCCCCTGTATATAGTATATATGTGTGTCATCTCCCCTGTATATAGTATATACCTGTATGTCATCTCCTGTATATAGTGTATATCTGTGTGTCATCTCCTCCTGTATTAGACCGCGTTCACACGTTATTTGGTCAGTATTTTTACCTCAGTATTTGTAAGCTGAATTGGCAGCCTGATAAATCCCCAGCCAACAGGAAGCCCTCCCCCCTGGCAGTATATATTAGCTCACACATACACATAATAGACAGGTCATGTGACTGACAGCTGCCGTATTTCTTATATGGTACATTTGTTGCTCTTGTAGTTTGTCTGCTTATTAATCAGATTTTTATTTTTGAAGGATAATACCAGACTTGTGTGTTTTAGGGCGAGTTTCATGTGTCAAGTTGTGTGTAGAGTTGCATGTGGTGACATGCATGTAGCAACTTTTGTTAGATGAGTTTTGTGTGGCGACATGCGTGTAGCAACTTTTTGTGTGTCCAGTTGCATGTGACAGGTTAGTGTAGCAAGTTGTGTGCAGCAAGTTTTGCGCATGGCGAGTTTTGCAAGTGGCGAGTTTTATGTGTGGTGCGTTTTGAGTATGTGCAAGTTTTGTGTGAGGCAACTTTTGCATGTGTTGCAACTTTTGTGCATGTGGCAATTTTTCCGCGTGTGCAAGTTTTGCGTGTGGCGAGTTTTCCATGAGGTGAGTTTTGCATGTGTGGCGAGTTTTGCGTGAGCCTAGTTTTGCGCGTGGCGAGTTTTGAGCGGCGACTTTTGTGTTTTGACTTTTATGTGGCGAGGTTGATGTATGTGTGGTGAAATGTGTGCTGAGGGTGATATATGTGTTCAAGCACATGGTAATGTGGTGAGTATCCCATGTCGGGGCCCCACCTTAGTAACTGTACGGTATATACTCTTTGGCGCCATCGCTCTCACTCTTTAAGTCCCCCTTCTTCACATCTGGCAGCTGTCAATTTGCCTCCAACACTTTTGCTTTCACTTTTTCCCCATTATGTAGATAGGGGCAAAATTATTTGGTGAATTGGAACCCGCGGGGTTAAAATTTCACCTCACAACATAGCCTATGACGCTCTCGGGGTCCAGACATGTGACTGTGCAAAATTTTGTGGCTGTAGCTGCGACGGTGCAGATACCAATCCCGGACATACACACATACATACACATATTCAGCTTTATCTCATCTCAAAGCGGAAAATACGGTATATGTACTGTATATATATATATATATATATATACAGTACATATACCGTATTTTCCGCTTTGTAAGACGCACTTTATTTCCCCCAAATTTGGGGGGGGGGAAATGGGGGTGCGTCTTACAAAGCGGATATACCGCTTACCGTTACAGGCTTGGATGAGGGGGTGTCCGCTGCTGCCGCCCGCCGCCCGCCACCGCTATCGCCCGCCACCGCTGCCGCGGTTGTCCGCTGCTGCCCGCTGCTGTCCTGGGAGATCCTGGAAACTGCGGTGCTGCGGGGGGCTCTGGTGACATTTTGTTTGTGAAAGACCAGAGCCCCCAGGCAGTTCGTCCATGCGTTCCTGTATGACTGACTTTGGGAAAATGGCCGCCGGAATCTCGAGAGATGAGATCTCAGCACTGAGATCTCATCTCTCGAGATTCCGGCGGCCATTTTCCCGGAGTTAGTTCCAGTATGACTGACTTCGGGAAAATTAAAATTAAATTATTCTGAACTCCTTCTTATACCGATGAGGGCCAAGAAGAAAATGATTCCTCCCTAGAAACCCCTGAAGACTCATCTTTACTGAAGGTACAGAATTGTGGATGAAAGCAATATGCGACAAAAAATGACGACTTAGCAGTGGACTCACTAAGACGATTGTTTAAAGCAAACTCAGCCAGTGGCAGAAAAGATCAATCCTCCTGGTTATTGGACACAAAACATCTAAGGTATGTCTCAAAACTTTGGTTTAGGCATTCAGTCTGGCCGTTAGTTTGAGGATGGAACGTTGAGGTAAAGGACAAACGCATCCCTAAATGGGAACAAAATGCCCTTCAAAATTTAGATACAAACTGGGTCCCCCGATATGACATAATAGTGGAGGGAACCCAATGAAGCTTCACGATCTCAGTGACAAACACTTGAGCCGATGTCTTGGCATTAGGGATTAAAAAGTAAAGCAATAAAGTGCGCTTTTCCGCTATCCTTTCCACCACAACTAAGATAACCATTCTACCAGAGGACTAAGAAAGATCTGTAATGAAATCCGTGGATAAATGAGTCCATGGTGGGTCAGGAATGGTTAATGTGAAAAGAGCCCCAGATAGACGAGTATGTGGGGTCTGGGAACGTGCACAGACACAACACGAAGACACAAAGTCAACTCCATTCTTACGCAATCTGGGCCACCAAAAATGATGAGAAAGGAGGTCCAGGTTCACCTGGATGATGAGCAAGAGCAGAGTTATGATGTACCCCTATAGTTTTGAGATATAGCTGTACAGGTACAAACAATTTCCCTGAAGGACCAGCAGGGGCATCCCCCTGAGCCTTCAATACCTCATCCTCAAGCTCAGAACACACTGCGGAGATGACCACCACTTCTTGTAAAATATGGACAGTATTATCAGAACTTCCACCTCCAGGCAAACTCTGAGACAAAACATCCGCTTTGACGTTCTTGTCATGCTCACGCCCTGACTGGTGGGCGTGAGCTCCGGGGGTTTGTGGCCCCACTGTGCCACAAACCAGACTACCCTGGAAGGGGCATGACTATGACAGCTGCCTGGGTTTTCACTGGAGCCTCTGATGGTGAGGTCAGGCTTGTGCGGCAGGCAGCTGCCAGGTGCTACTCCACTGTGGTATCTGGCTGACCTCCTGACGAAGCTGTGGATACGGCGAAACGCGCCTCAAGGTGTGCCTTGACTGGGTGACCCTCCTCCTTAGTCCTAAAGATGACCTCAGGTAAATAATTATTACATATGATCACTTGTTACAGCCTTGCTAGCCACATGGCAACTTAAGGTTATACCATTTCTTTTATACAGCAAGGTGTACACTGCCATATATCTCAAGTAAATCCTTTAGGACAGCCTTATCACCGGCATGATTTATGTACTATAATGCATATATATAAATATGTGGTTACACATTTTTGTTCCATATATATTGACTAGGTGGGGAGTCACGTCAGTCTCTGGCTCTGTTACGACCCCGTACTATTTACAGATTGAATCTCACCATGTTATTGTATGTTGAAGATTGGTTTTAATATATTTTTGTAATAAAATAATTGGTTTTATTGAAAACACATTTGAGATCCAGTCTCTTCATATTTCTCTGTTGGTGCCTATATATTTTTGGATGGAGGGATCTGAGTAATTTTTCATGAGAGGTTGGTGTCTGGCTGTGGCTGCTGATCCCACTTGGGAGACAGGAACACTATGACAGGTGCGGGCATCAGGCAGGACTGGCAGAAGAGCATGGCTGAAACTCAGACGAGTAGACTGGCACGACTGAGACACAGGGCTGGCAGAGACACAGGGCTGGCAGGTACGGCAGAGACACAGCTGGCAGATACGGCAGAGACAGGGCTGGCAGGTACGGCAGAGACACAGGGCTGGCAGGTACGGCAGAGACACAGGGCCGGCAGGTATGGCAGAGACACAAGGCAGGTATTTGGTGTGGTGTATGATGGAACAGGTAGGGTCCTGTTCACACAGGAGGTACGGAAACAAGCCATAAGGAAAGGAGAATGAAGGAACAGGTTGTGACCTGTTCACACAGAAAGAGAACCGCAAGGCTGCGAATAGGAGCGGTAGAGCAGCAAGACATAGTGCAGCAACAAAAGCTAAGCAGAGCGGAACCGCCAGGAATGCGGAGAGGAGCTGCAGCAAGAGATTACTGCAGCAGCAGAAGCTAAGCAGAGCGGAACGGAGCAGAACCACAGGAGTGCGGAGCAGAGACAAAGTCGCAGAGAGACAAGGGTAGAACCACAAAGTGCAGAGCCAAGAGCAGAGTGAAGGCACAGAGTGCAGAGCCAAGAGCCATGAGCAGAGTGAAGGCACAGAGTGCAGAGCAGAGCCAAGAGCAAAGCAAAGGCGCAGAGTGCAGAGCCAAGAGAAGAATGAAGGCACAGAGTGCAGAGCCAAGAGCAAAGCAAGTTCACAGAGAGTGGACCCGAGAGCAGAGCAGAGAGGCACTGCAAGGAAAGAAACCACAGACAAGGAGACAGAGATAGGACAAAGTTCAGACAAGGTAATGGAACAAGGCAAGGTACAAGAACAAAGACATAAGGACCAGGATATTCTGCCTCCTGGAGGGCTGACAGACCAAAACAAGGCAAGCAAGGACACAGACACTGAGACCAGGATATACAGCCTCCTGGAGGGCAGACCAAGAAGAACAATACAAAGCTAAGGAGTAGAGCCTACAGAGAAGGAGAAAGGCCTGGCAGCTCAGAAACAAAACACTAACTGAGTTAACACATTGCACAGGCCCAGTCCACTGGGTGGAGCTGCTCTAAATACAGGAGGCCTCTTGGTAATTGGTCAGGAACAGACTAGACAGGTGCATCTGATTCCTATAAGAACCAGAGAGTTCAAGCGCCGCCCCCCTATGCACACAGCAAGGAAGCATGCAGAGAGCAGATGCACAGAATGTGGAGCTGGCAAGAAACAGAAACCACAACATGACCTGGAGCAGTGGGTAAGATAGTACGAGAGATGAGAGGCCATGACGTGATGCCAGCAGAGTTGTTACAGTTCTTAATCCCAGGATGGTAAGTGACCACAAATTTATACCTGGTGAAAAATAAAGACCATCTAGCTTGCCTGGGTTTAAGATGTTTAGCTAATTCTACGTACATCAAGTTTTTGTGATCAGTAATGACTGTGACTGGGTGAACTGCCCCCTACAAAAAATGACTGCACTCCTCAAATGCCAACGTAGTGGCCAAAAGTTCCTTATTGCTTACATCATAGTTTCTTTTGGTCGATTGACAACTTTTTGGAGAAGGAGGCACATACAGTAGATGCCACTTTCTAGGGGATGACCTTGAGACAACACAGACCCGACCCCACCTCAGAAGCATCAACCTCGACAAATGGTTGAGGAGCATCGGGTTGGATGAGTACTGGTGCAGTAGAAAAACATTTCTTCAGAGAAGAAAATGCCTAACAAGTGCAGTTGGACCACCTCGAGAAATCCGCACTTTTCCTAGTCACATCAGTGAGGGCTTTGACTATAGGTGAGAAGTTTCGGATAAACTTTCGATAATAGTCCACAAACCCCAAATTTAGATTTTCTGAGAGGTCCCATTGAAGAACCTCATGAACCTTATCAGGATCCATGCAGAAACCTGCTGCTGACACTAGGAAACCTAAGAGGGGTGTTCATTAAAGATTTCCCCTGACCCACTTCCTGTGGACTGAGAGCAATGAAACTTGGCACAGTCATTAGTCCTTCTCTGCATAGGTGCCACCTAGGGACACACACTTCTCCCATCTCTTTAAGCAACTGTAAACACCTTGCTTGTAGTAGCCTACAGGTTGCTCCAAAAGCCACGTTGTGACATCGGAAATCAGAGTCTCATCATCTGTAAAATGCCTGCCCTTCAAAAATAACTTCATTGTTGAAAAGAGGTGGAAGTTCGATGGTGTGAGGTCGGGTGAATAAAGGGGATGTGGTAGAATTTCAAAGCCACAGGAGCATGCTTCCATTTGGCCAACATGTGAGTTGTGAGTTGGTGCATGGTCTTCTTTGTAGGTGGTGAGTCATGATGCTTACATTGCATCGACTGCACTTTAGTCTCAGGATCATAGTGATAGACCCAGCTTTCATCCTGTGTGATCATTCTGTAGAAAAAGTCCTCTTGGTTTCCATGGCTCATCCTCAATAGAGCCTGAGAGCATTCAACTTGTTCCTTCTCCTAGAAAGGTGTTTGTAGTCGGGGAACCCCACAAGCATATACATTAAGCATGTGAAGATCGTCTTGGATGATTTTATGCATGGACCCCACACTAGTCTTGACATGTTGGGCTAGGTGGCGAATGGTGAATGGTTACGTGGTGATTTTCCTAAATGGCGACCTCCACTTGCTGGATGGTGTGTTCATCAATATCAGAGTGGGGTTGCTCTGGAATTGGAGCTGTTTGTTCCGAAGTCCAACGATAGTTAAATTGACGATGCCAGTTCTTGACTAAATCATATGATGGGGAACCATCACCATAAACCTCTTTCATCTTATTGAAGGTCTCCTTTGTTGTGCGACCTTTCAAGTAAAGGAACTTGATGACGGCTTTGTATCCACTGGGGCCATTATCAAACCTCACATCACTTCAGCACCTGTAAAATCAAGACCGTTATCAGTTCTGAGTTGCAAATTGGCACATAACCTATAGAGATGTATACAGGGCCGGCTCCAGGATTTTGTGGGCCCCGGGCAAAAGAGTCTCAGTGGGCCCACATACCACGATTCATGATGCACAGATACGGAGGAGAAATAAAGATATACTACATAGGGCCTAGCCTTCCCCCTCATCCTTCACATAGGCAGATATGCACACACACAATACGCAGACATACACACACATCTACAGTACGCAGACATGCGCACTCACACACACACAATACGCAGACATGCACACACACAAATATGCAGACATGCACACACACACACAATACGCAGACATACACACACTCACACAATACGCAGACATACACACACTCACACAATACGCAGACATACACACACACACAATACGCAGACATGCACACACACACACAATACGCAGACATACACATACAGTACGCAGACATGCTGCACACACACACATACAGTACTCAGACATGCACACACACATGCAGCACTCAGACATGCACACACACAATACGCAAACATGTGTGCGCACACACACACACACAATACAGGCATACACAGACATACAGACAGACACAACACACAAGCCTCACTCACCTCCCCCAGGCTTGTCACCCATCAGGCTCCTCTGGCATGTGGATATGGAGGGAGCGCTGCTTGATCGATGGCAGTCACTTAAACAGACATGGCCACCCACAGTGCACGCTGCAGCTGTGTCTGTTACTAATGATGCGGTCAGGCAGACACTGTGCCTTTAACTTTGCTTGTGTGTCCGCCCGGCCGCGTCATTACTAGCAGAAGCAGAGACATCCCTGCAGAGTGCACTGTGCGCGGCCATGTTTATTTAAGTGACGGCTGAGCTCAAGTAGTGGCGAAGCTGCTGGGGGAGCGGCCCGGGTCCCCTAGTATCCCGGCCAAGAGTGGGCCCCCCCCATTTGTTCAGGGCCCCGGCATTTGCCCCGGTACGCCGGGTGCTGACGCCGGCCCTGGACCTATATCATTACACATGTCCTGTGATAAATAAAAATTTGGTCAGGGGAAATCTATATAATTGTCTAAGGGTCACTTCTGTCTTTCTGTCCTTCTGTCTGTCTGTCTGTCATGGATATTCATTGGTCACGGCCTCTGTCTGTCATGGAATCCAAGTCCCTGATTGGTCGCGGCAAAACAGCCACGAGCAATCAGCGACATGTACAGTCCGGAAGAAAATGGCCGCTCCTTACTCCCCGAAGTCAGTGCCTGGCGCCCGCATACTCCCCTCCAGTCACCGCTCACACAGGGTTAATGTTGGCGGTAACGGACCGTGTTATGACACGGGTAACGCACTCCGTTACCGCTGCTATTAACCCTGTGTGTCCCCAACTTTTTACTATTGATGCTGCCTATGCGGCATCAATAGTAAAAAAATGTAATGTTAAAAATAATAAAAAAAACAAAAAACCTGCTATACTCACCCTCCGTAGTCCGCCGAGCCGCCCGCGCCTGGAAGACGGCTAAGTCTTCTGGGTAATTTCGCAATGCATCCTGGGAACGGAAGATGGCGGCCGCCGCACGCCCATCGCCACAGCGCCGTTGGATCCCAGGGGTGAGTATGTAACAATTTTTTATTTTAATTTTTTTTAACAGGGATATGGTGACCACACTACTAAATACTGCGTGGGCTACACGGCTGCTATATACTACGTAGGCAGTACTATATACTACATGGCTGCTATATACTACGTGGGCAGTACTATATACTACATCTCTGGTCTCAGTCTACCACCCTACCCGTGCCCTCCGCTCCGCTGATGACCTCAGGTTAGCATCCTCAATAATCAGAACCTCCCACTCCCGTCTCCAAGACTTTACACGTGCTGCGCCGATTCTTTGGAATGCACTACCTAGGATAATACGATTAATCCCCAATCCCCACAGTTTTAAGCGTGCCCTAAAAACTCATTTGTTCAGACTGGCCTACCGCCTCAATGCATTAACCTAACGATCCCTGTGTGGCCTATATTAAAAAAAAAAAAAAAAAAAAAAAAAAAAAATTAATTAACTGGTTCATGCAGCTTTACATGAACACCCAAGCCTTACACTATGGCTGGTCCGAATAACTATAGCAATTGTTACCATCCACCTCTCGTGTCTCCCCTTTTCCTCATAGTTTGTAAGCTTACGAGCAGGGCCCTCACTCCTCTTGGTATCTGTTTTGAACTGTATTTCTGTTATGCTGTAATGTCTATTGTATGTACAAGTCCCCTCTATAATTTGTAAAGCGCTGCGGAATATGTTGGCGCTATATAAATAAAAATTATTATTATTATTATTACATGGCTGCTATATACTACGTGGGCAGTACTCTATACTACATGGCTGCTATATACTACGTAGGCAGTACTATATACTACATGGCTGCTATATACTACATGGGCAGTACTATATACTACATGGCTGCTATATGCTACGTAGGCAGTACTATATACTACATGGCTGCTATATACTACGTGGGCAGTACTATATACTACATGGCTGCTATATACTACGTGGGCAGTACTATATACTACATGGCTGCTATATACTACGTGGGCAGTACTCTATACTACATGGCTGCTATATACTACGTAGGCAGTACTATATACTACATGGCTGCTATATACTACGTGGGCAGTACTATATACTACATGGCTGCTATATACTACGTGGACAGTACTATATACTACATGGCTGCTATATACTACGTGGGCACTACTATATACTACATGGCTGCTGTATACTACGTGGGCAGTACTATATACTACATATATACTTCAGGTTTCTTGGTGGTGTGTGAACATGTTCTTACAGACTTGTTCTCTGTGCAGGTAGCCCATGTGTTCCTGTTTCCATAATTGTTCTCTTGTGTCTACAAGACTGGGGAGTTCCACCACTCCTCTTGGGCTAGCTGCACAAAAGCGGTTCTACCCTGTATGCACACATGGATTTTTCCTCTCTGAACCCTGTTCACACAGGTAATGTACAGATGATCAGGTTTTTAAATACATCAGATAGGGATTGCATACATTAGTTAGGACTGCTCTGATATGGGTATACCGTGAAGATTGGTAGAGCAGCTTAGTATACATTTTTTGCAAAAAAACGTATCAACTAAATACCCTGTTATTTACATCTTTTACTAGCACTTGCGGATTACTGCAAACATTTTTTCAAACTGAGTGTTTTTGGTTTTACCATTCTCTTTTGTGTCTTCAGGTTTCTTGGTGGTGTGTGAACATGTTCTTACAGACTTGTTCTCTGTGCAGGTAGCCCATGTGTTCCTGTTTCCATAATTGTTCTCTTGTGTCTACAAGACTGGGGAGTTCCACCACTCCTCTTGGGCTAGCTGCACAAAAGCGGTTCTACCCTGTATGCACACATGGATTTTTCCTCTCTGAACCCTGTTCACACAGGTAATGTACAGATGATCAGGTTTTTAAATACATCAGATAGGGATTGCATACATTAGTTAGGACTGCTCTGATATGGGTATACCGTGAAGATTGGTAGAGCAGCTTAGTATACATTTTTTGCAAAAAAACGTATCAACTAAATACCCTGTTATTTACATCTTTTACTAGCACTTGCGGATTACTGCAAACATTTTTTCAAACTGAGTGTTTTTGGTTTTACCATTCTCTTTTGTGTCTTCAGGTTTCTTGGTGGTGTGTGAACATGTTCTTACAGACTTGTTCTCTGTGCAGGTAGCCCATGTGTTCCTGTTTCCATAATTGTTCTCTTGTGTCTACAAGACTGGGGAGTTCCACCACTCCTCTTGGGCTAGCTGCACAAAAGCGGTTCTACCCTGTATGCACACATGGATTTTTCCTCTCTGAACCCTGTTCACACAGGTAATGTACAGATGATCAGGTTTTTAAATACATCAGATAGGGATTGCATACATTAGTTAGGACTGCTCTGATATGGGTATACCGTGAAGATTGGTAGAGCAGCTTAGTATACATTTTTTGCAAAAAAACGTATCAACTAAATACCCTGTTATTTACATCTTTTACTAGCACTTGCGGATTACTGCAAACATTTTTTCAAACTGAGTGTTTTTGGTTTTACCATTCTCTTTTGTGTCTTCAGGTTTCTTGGTGGTGTGTGAACATGTTCTTACAGACTTGTTCTCTGTGCAGGTAGCCCATGTGTTCCTGTTTCCATAATTGTTCTCTTGTGTCTACAAGACTGGGGAGTTCCACCACTCCTCTTGGGCTAGCTGCACAAAAGCGGTTCTACCCTGTATGCACACATGGATTTTTCCTCTCTGAACCCTGTTCACACAGGTAATGTACAGATGATCAGGTTTTTAAATACATCAGATAGGGATTGCATACATTAGTTAGGACTGCTCTGATATGGGTATACCGTGAAGATTGGTAGAGCAGCTTAGTATACATTTTTTGCAAAAAAACGTATCAACTAAATACCCTGTTATTTACATCTTTTACTAGCACTTGCGGATTACTGCAAACATTTTTTCAAACTGAGTGTTTTTGGTTTTACCATTCTCTTTTGTGTCTTCAGGTTTCTTGGTGGTGTGTGAACATGTTCTTACAGACTTGTTCTCTGTGCAGGTAGCCCATGTGTTCCTGTTTCCATAATTGTTCTCTTGTGTCTACAAGACTGGGGAGTTCCACCACTCCTCTTGGGCTAGCTGCACAAAAGCGGTTCTACCCTGTATGCACACATGGATTTTTCCTCTCTGAACCCTGTTCACACAGGTAATGTACAGATGATCAGGTTTTTAAATACATCAGATAGGGATTGCATACATTAGTTAGGACTGCTCTGATATGGGTATACCGTGAAGATTGGTAGAGCAGCTTAGTATACATTTTTTGCAAAAAAACGTATCAACTAAATACCCTGTTATTTACATCTTTTACTAGCACTTGCGGATTACTGCAAACATTTTTTCAAACTGAGTGTTTTTGGTTTTACCATTCTCTTTTGTGTCTTCTATATACTACATGGCTGCTATATACTACGTGGGCACTACTATATACTACATGGCTGCTGTATACTACGTGGGCAGTACTATATACTACATGGCTGCTATATACTACGTGGGCAGTACTATATACTACATGGCTGCTATATACTACGTGGACAGTACTATATACTACATGGCTGCTATATACTACGTGGGCAGTACTATATACTACATGGCTGCTGTATACTACGTGGGCAGTACTATATACTACATGGCTGCTATATACAAGGTGGGCAGTACTATATACTACTTGGCTGCTACTGTATATACTACGTGGACAGTATTATATACTACATGGCTGCTATATACTACATGGGCAGTACTATATACTACATAGCTGTTATATACTACGTAGAAAAATATCACCCGCAACTCCCAACAGGAAGTTGGGAGTTATAAACATCCAGATCCAGGTGACACAATTAGGGTTGGGGGAGGTGGCCTCCGGGTCCTAGAGTCAGAAGGACCAGGCAGAACTCTGCAAAGCAAACTGCTGAGACCTTCTGCAGACAGATGCAGTGCAATGGTCTGCAGCCTCTGAAACATCCGTGCCAGTAGGCAGAGATAAGGAGGAGATATAGGGCAGTGCAGCACTGAGGAGAGGACAGATTGGTGGTAGACAGAGATAAGGAGGAGATGTAGGATGGTGTAGCACTGTGGAGAGGACGGGTAGGTGGTAGTCAGAGATGAGGAGGAGAAGTAGGGCGGAGCAGCACTGTGGAGAGGACAGGTGGGCAGATAGACAGATGAGGAGATGTAGGGTGGTGTAGCACTGTGGAGAGGACAGGTAGGTGGTAGACAGAGATAAGGAGGAGATGTAGGATGGTGCGGCACTGTGGAGAGGACAGGTAGGGGGATAGACAGAGATGAGGAGATGTAGGGCGGTGCAGCACTGTGATGAGGACAAGTAGGTGGTAGATAGAGATAAGGAGGAGATGTAGGATGGTGCAGCACTGTGGAGAGGACAGGTAGGGGGATAGACAGAGATGAGGAGATGTAGATCCTGCAGGGAAAGGGGTACGGTGAGCACCCTGCCAACCACACTGCAGGTGTTCACATGACACCAACCCATTATTCTCTGTACATGGCCTCTCAGCACCTACACTGTGTTCCAAATTATTATGCAAATTGGATTTAAGTGTCATAAAGATTTCATTGTTTTGTTTTTCAGATAAACTCGTGGATGGTATTGTATCTCAGGGCTCAATGGATCACTGAAATCAATCTTAAACACATGTGATAATTAGTTTTCCAGGTGATTCTAATTAAAGGAAAACTGCTTACAAATTATGTTCCACATTATTAAGCAGCCACAGGTTTCAAGTAATATGAGAACTAAAAAGGATCTCTCTGCTGCTGAAAAGCATTAAATAGTGCAATGCCTTGGACAAGGTATGAAAACATTAGATATTCCACGAAAACTTAAGAGTGGTCATCATACTGTGAAGAGATTTGGGACTGAAACAGAGCACAGACAGAGTTCATGCAGATAAAGGCATAATGAGGAAGGTTTCTGCCAGACAAATTCATGGGATTAAGAGAGCAGCTGCCAAAATACCATTACAAAGCAGCAAACAGTTATTTGAAGCTTCTGGTGCCTCTGGAGTCCCTCGAACCTCAAGGTGTAGGATCCTTCAAAGGCTTGCTGTGGTGCATAAACCTAATATTCAGCCACCCCTAAACAGTGTTCACAAGCAGAAATGGTTGCAGTGGGCCCAGACATACATGAATACTAATTTCCAAATAGTCTTGTTTACTGATGAGTGTTGAGCAACCCTGGATGGTCCGGATGGATGGTGGATGGCCACCATGTCCCAACAAGGCTGCGACATCAGCAAGGAGGTGGAGGAGTCATGTTTTTGGCCAGAATCAATGGGAAACAGCTGGTAGGATGCTTTAAGGTTCCTGAAGGTGGGAAAATGACCCCTGCAAAGTATATAGCGTTTCTGACTGACAACTTTCTTCCAAGGTATAAAAAGCAGAAACGTGCCTTCAGGAGCAAAATCATCTTCATGCTGACAATGCCCCATCTCATGTTGCAAAGAATAGTGAGTCATTGGTTGCTATGGGCATAAAAGGAGATAAACTCATGGTGCGGCCACCATCTTCCCCTGACCTCAACTGTACGGGGAACCTTTGGAGGATCATCAAGCCAAAGATCTATGAGGGTGGGAGGCCGTTCACATCAAAACAGCGGCTCTGGGAGGGAAGAAATACAAGAAGAAACTCTCCGAAAACTCACAAGTTCAATGGAGGCAAGAATTGTGAAGGTGATATCAAAGAAGGCTCCGATGTTACATGTAACTTGGCTGGTAGGAGGTTTTGGGGTTAAATAGCTTTTTTGTTCAGGGAATGTGACTCCTAATGCTGCAAATTCCACAAATGAGACTTTTCAGTTCTTTAAAACAGATCAAATGTATAGAAATTCTACTGGGCCTAATAATTTGAAACAGTGCATTGTGGGGTTTTATTTATTTTGGAGATTATACTGTTATCATTGGGAGGTTTCTTCAATAAAATTCGATTTATAATCTAACGGGTGATGACTTTTATTAGACCGACTGTCATTTGCACTGACCATTTAGGAAAATCCGAGAAAAATATAATTTGCATAATAATTTGGAACACAGTGTAGTGTGCTGGAAACACAAAAACCCTCCGGTTTCACATCACTGACCGCTGCATGTGGAGCGCCCCCAGACACAGGGCCACAGGTTACTCGGTACCGGTCCTCTCTGTCTCAGTTCTGGAGTTGTCACGGTGGCGGGACCCGGTCCGTGACCCTGCTAAGGGGCGTCCAATGAAAGAGTTGATGGTAGTTTGTCAAGGGTTCGTGATGCCACCTGTGGTATTCGGTCAGGGTGACCGACGCTGCTTGGGGTCCGCTGGGGTGATGTGATGGCAGCTAGATGGTATACCTTCCCACAGGTGAAGTATGTCCCCAGGGCTTCCCAGTAGTGTAGGTTGCGATGGTGTGAGGCGCAGTTAATAACGAGGACACAGGGTTGCAGTCTCTTTACCTCTTTACTGGTGATCCTCAATCCAGAGCACTGTTAACAGAGCTTTCTGAGACCGGCCGGTCCGATGGGCACATCCAGAGTTCCCTTTACAGGTGGAAATCGTTGCCTACCAACTAGCGCCTGTGTGTTGCAGTCCTTCCCTGCTGAGCATTCGGGATAGTCCTCAGAACTGTCGTTTCTATTCTGATGTTCTGCTTCGTCCCCCAGATAATATGGCTGTCACCACCTCGCAGTCCGGGGCGCCTTCTTTCTCTTTCCCGCCTGCTCTTACCTCTTCTGGTCCTGTCCTTAGTCAGCAGGGTCACGCTCCGGTCGTCCGCCAGCGCTCCGGGGTCCGTCCCTGCAGACATGCTGCCCGGGTCCTTGCTCCCATGTCTGCTGCACTTCCTCCTTTCTCTCCCTCTCCTAGGGAGTGCATAGGGGGCGGGCAGGCGAGCTCTCTGGCTTCTTAAAGGGTCAGCCCCTCCTACTCACTGCCCTTCCTCCCGGCCTATCACCTGGAGGCTGGAGGTATATAAGGATCTCAGTCACTCCTGGACGCCGCCTGGGCAACTTCTATTATCCTGAAGTTGCTGCTCCAGGTCTTATCCTGCTAGGCTTATCAGTCCAATTTGCCTGTCTTACTCTGTGTTCCTTTTTTCCCTAGGATCGAGTCTGGTCTCCACAGCATCCGGAGTCCAGTATCCTGTGTGGTTCCCTGCAGTCTTCTTCCTGCTTCCAAGTTCCACATTCAGCCCTATTTTGTTTATTAATTTCTTCCTACCTCCTAGGTTGGTTTAACACAGGTGTCTGCCTCATCGGACCCTCTATTGGTGGTCTAGGGGAAATCCCTGTATAGGGGTCACTCCAAGCCTTGGTCTCCTTAGAGGCTTTCTGGTGTTGTGGCCCTGTGGCCTTCCTTTGGGGTGTCTCCCCTAGTGTTTGTATTACTGTACAATAAAGCGTTTGAACCTGCTTTCCTGGTCTGGTTCTCCCTTCCTGGTATCAGTAACCGCTGTATTTGCGGTCCAGTGGGTCCACCTGATAGACGGGCGGCACGGTGGCGCAGTGGTTAGCACTGCAGCCTTGCAGCGCTGGAGTCCTGGGTTCAAGCCCCACTAAGGACAACATCTGCAAAGAGTTTGTATGTTCTCTCCGTGTATGCATGGGTTTCCTCCGGGCACTCCGGTTTCCTCCCACATTCCAAAGACATACTGATAGGAAATTTAGATTGTGAGCCCCATCTGGGACAGCGATAATAATGTGTGCAAACTGTAAAGCGCTGCGGAATATGTTAGCGCTATATAAAAAAAAAATAAAGATTATTATTATTATAGACACGTCTGTAGGGCGTGACAATGGTTAGGACGCACCTGTTTGACGGGAAGGCTCGGAGCTATTCTGGGACCCTAGAGACGCCCCTCTCCACGCTTGCCCCATATGTCTTCTTAGGTGATGTATGTTAGACAGGGAACCTATAATCAACTGTCCTGCCTCTGTTTGAAGTAATGCTTGAAGTCAGTTACTTCCTCGGCGTTCTGGCCACTGGCTACGCGCCTCAGTCAGATGTTGCCGATCACGGGGCACGACTCCTAATGGTTCTCCTTTGTGCTTTGATCTCGTTTCTCACTTCTCCACAATATACTTTGCTTCGTGTCCTTTCTTTAGATACCGCCGCAAGGTAGTGCAGGCGCGGCTCTGTAACAATCTGTCCTTGTCGCTAAGTCACTGCCAGGTTCCCACGCCCGACAAGGACCCCTCTGAATCTTCACCGCAACACCCCCTGCCACGTGATGTTGCCTGGACAAAACCCAGCCAGCTTCTGACTAACTTCCTATCCAACCCCCAGTTTTACCAAAGTGTGAGGAGTGGCCTAATAAATAGAACCTTTTGCTCCCTCTAGTGGCCGGAGTGTGAAGTGTAGTGTGTGACTGTGATACCTGGTCAGGTGAACTCCTTTAGTGCCATCAGACGTACCATCACTCCCCTTAGTGGCAGAGCGACGTTACTGCAACGACCAGGTCTCTGGGGCGCTGCACATGCGCAATTATTATTATTATTATTTATTATTATAGCGCCATTTATTCCATGGCGCTGTACATGTGAGGAGGGGTATACATAATAAAAATAAGTACAGTAATCTTAAGCAATACAAGTCATAACTGGTACAGGAGGAGAGAGGACCCTGCCCGCGAAGGCTCACAATCTACAAGGGATGGGTGAGAATACAGGAGGAGAGAGGACCCTGCCTGCGAGGGCTCACAATCTACAAGGGATGGGTGAGGATACAGGAGGAGAGAGGACCCTGCCCGCGAGGGCTCACAATCTACAAGGGATGGGTGAGGATACAGTAGGTGAGGGTAGAGCTGGTCATGCAGCTGTTTGGTCGATCGGTGGTTACTGCAGGTTGCAGGCTTGTCGGAAGAGGTGGGTCTTCAGGTTCTTTTTGAAGGTTTCGATGGTAGGCGAGAGTCTGATGTGTTGTGGTAGAGGGTTCCAGAGTAGGGGTGATGTCCGAGAGAAATCTTGTATACGATTGTGGGAAGAGGAGATAAGAGGGGAGTAGAGAAGGAGATCTTGTGAGGATCGGAGGTTGCGTGTAGGTAAGTGCCGGGAGACTAGGTCACAGATGTATGGAGGAGACAGGTTGTGGATGGCTTTGTATGTCATGGTTAGGGTTTTGTACTGGAGTCTCTGGGTAATGGGGAGCCAGTGAAGCGATTGACAGAGGGGAGAGGCCGGGAAATAGCGGGGGGACAGGTGGATTAGTCGGGCAGCAGAGTTTAGAATAGATTGGAGGGGTGCGAGAGTGTTCGAGGGGAGGACACAGAGCAGGAGGTTGCAGTAGTCGAGACGGGAGATGATGAGGGCATGAACTAGGGTTTTTGCAGATTCTTGGTTTAGGAATGTACGGATTTGTGAAATATTTTTGACACGTACGGCAATGACACGTACCTCCCTTCCTCTGCAAAGCCAGTGAGTAGAGAGGTAGACTGAGATGAGAAGGAGATGGAAGGCACTGGGGAGAGCTTTGTTGGTGCGTTTGATAAGTTTATATTGCATTCTATAGTGGATGAGTAGGGAATATGAAAGTCCTGTACAACCGCTTTAGGTGCTAATTTGTTTTCTTTACATTTCTGTTTGACTTAAAGTTGCATGACGGTGGACCTGGCTGTCACCAGCACAGGAAGAGTGCTGGTATAAGAGGTTGTCTTCTTTGAAGCGTATGTTACATGCGTAATTTGTGAGATTCTTAAAGTTTTACTTTTTTACATTTTCTGCTTTAACGACTTTCTCACATAATACGTAATAATACATCCCTGCACCCTGGGCCTTATTGACGCGGGACGGATTATTATGCCATTTTTTTAATGCAACACTGTGACCGAAGTTGTGGTGATCACATTAAAGTTCCGACACCATCCTATCTAAGGGTAGACAGTGTCATCATTCCCTGTTCTGCAGTCACGCTATCCAATCGTGGACCGTGCTGGGCGTCGTGTTGCCACAGAAGCCTGTGACACCACCATCGCTGATCCGGAAGAACACAGAAGAAGGAAGAGAGAAGAAAGAAGAGAGAAGACAACTGTGTTTTTATCCCTGCCTGATCTCTCCTCATCAACTCCAATCCCCTCCTGCCACATGCACCCTCCACCACCTTCGTGCGCACATCCAGCAGCCGTGGAGCGTTGATTAGTGACACAGTTCACTGATCAGCACTCATGCTCGCTGTTTTACTTTTTTTTTCACCAACATTTTTTTCTTCCAAGTTGCTAATTTTTCTTCTTTTATTTTGAAAAAAATAAGTTTACACCAAGCACTATTCAATGGAGGAGACATACGCTTTCCTTACCTCTAACACAAAGAGAGAGGGAGAGGATCCCAACTTTCTTTATTTTTCAGACTCTGACTCATCATCCTCCTCCTCTTCCTCCTCAGTTGCTGCTGGACCGCCACAAAGATGTCCCGGGACAGAAGGTGAACCAATGCCCCCATTACAAAAGATGAACCAGCACCCCTCATTACTGACCCCGTACGGACCTCGACCCCCGAAAATTATGAGCCATTGATTCCTGATTTTGTGGCGCAGTCAATAATTTAGTTTGACACCATCGCAGAACTAGACTTTTTCAAAGTCTTTTTCTCTGAGGATTTTGTTAACCTCATGGTGGGCCAAACTAATTTGTACGCTCAGCAATTTTTGGCACAAAACGCAGATTTATCATTTTCTAACTGGTCTCCTATAGAGACAGTTGAAATAATGAAATTTTGGGGCCTGGTCCTTCATACGGGGTTAGTTAAGAAGCCAGAACTTCAGCAATATTGGAGTGTTGATGTTTTATACAACACTACAGTGTCCCGAATGGTCATGGCCCGGGCGCGTTTTCAGACCATCCAGAAATTCCTGCATTATAATGATAATGAGGGTAATGTTCAATCACCGCACACTCTTGATAGATGCTTGAGAGGATTTTATTGCACAGATATAGATGTAGCAATAACACAATTCATGAATAAGGCATTGGTGCAGGGATAGAGAAAATGGTGCGGCGACAAGAACAAAATGCTTCGGCCCTCGTAGAGTCTTATTCATATAGTCGCTGTTGGCCGGTTCACCGAAAGGAATAAAGGATATTCTGCTCGCAAAAAGGACCCCTGGGTCCAGGGTAGGTCCGGTGCGTCTGAGTGTTGGATTGTAGGCTGAAATGTCACATTGCACAATTGCATGAAGGTGGCTTATTTTCAGATTCTGGACTCTACTATAATGAAACATATGAACATGGGGGGAAATGATGAATTCTTTCATTTTTAGATTTAAATATCTGGCATTTCAAAAGTGTGAAAAATTACCTTTACAGTCAAAATGTGTTCTACTTATGTGTGCCCTGACACTGTCTTGTTAGGTTTTAGACGACCTTCAACAGATGTAGATGAATATCAATGTCCTGATGTACAGTTAGGTCCATATATATTTGGACAGAGACAACATTTTTCTAATTTTGGTTATAGACATTACCACAATGAATTTTAAACAAAACAAGTCAGATGTAGTTGAAGTTCAGACTTTCAGCTTTCATTTGAGGGTATCCACATTAAAATTGGATGAAGGGTTTAGGAGTTTCAGCTCCTTAACATGTGCCACCCTGTTTTTAAAGGGATCGAAAGTAATTGGACAGATTCAATAATTTTAAATAAAATGTTCTTTTTAGTACTTGGTTGAAAACCCTTTGTTGGCAATGACTGCCTGAAGTCTTGAACTCATGGACATCACCAGACGCTGTGTTTCCTCCTTTTTGATGCTCGGCCAGGCCTACACTGTGGTAGTTTTCAGTTACTGTTTGTTTGTGGGCCTTTCTGTCTGAAGTTTAGTCTTTAACAAGTGAAATGCTGCTCAATTGGGTTGAGATCAGGTGACTGACTTGGCCATTCCAGAATATTCCACTTCTTTGCTTTAATAAACTCCTAGGTTGCTTTGGCTTTATGTTTTGGGTCATTGTCCATCTGTAGTATGAAACGACGACCAATCAGTTTTGCTGCATTTGGCTGGATCTGAGCACACAGTATGGCGGCTCTGAAGACCTCAGAATTAATTCGGCTGCTCCTGTCCTGTGTCACATCATCAATAAACACTAGTGACCCAGTGCCACCGGCAGCCATGCATGCCCGCGCCATCACACTGCCTCCGCCGGGTTTATGCATGCCCGCACCATCACACTGCCTCCGCCGGGTGTTACAGATGATGTGGTATGCTTTGGATCATGAGCTGGACCTCGCCTTCACCATACTTTTCTCTTTCCATCATTCTGGTAGAGGTTGATCTTGGTTTCATCTCTCCATAGAATGTTCTTCCAGAACTGTGCGGCTTTTTTAGATGTTTTTTAGCCTTTTTCTTCTTGATGCTTATGAGTGGCTGCACCGTGCAGTGAACCCTCTGTAGTTACTTTCATGCAGTCTTCTCTTTATGGTAGATTTGGATATTGATACGCCGACCTCCTGGAGAGTGTTGGTCACTTGGTCGGCTGTTGTGAAGGGGTTTCTCTTCACCATGGAGATTATTCTGCGATCATCCACCACTGTTATCTTCCGTGGGCGCCCAGGTCTTTTTGCAGTGATGAGTTCACCAGTGCTTTCTTACTTTCTTTCTTTCTCAGGATGTACCAAACTGTAGATTTTGCCACTCCTAATATTGTAGCAATTTCTCAGATGTTTTTTTTCTGTTTTCGCAGCTTAAGGATGGCTTGTTTCACCTGTATGGAGAGCTCCTTTGACCACATGTTTACTTCACAGCAAAACCTTCCAAATGCAGCACCGCACCTCAAATCAACTCCAGGCCTTTTATCTGCTTAATTGAGAATGACATAACGAAGGGATTGCCCACACCTGTCCATGAAATAGCCTTGGAGTCAATTGTCCAATTACTTTTGGTCCCTTTAAAAACAGGGTGGCACATGTTAAGGAGCTGAAACTCCTAAACCCTTCATCCAATTTTAATGTGGATCCCCTCA
Organism: Ranitomeya imitator; assembly: GCF_032444005.1. NCBI lineage: Eukaryota > Metazoa > Chordata > Amphibia > Anura > Dendrobatidae > Ranitomeya > Ranitomeya imitator. The sequence continues at coordinate 568,627,306 of NC_091287.1, read as the reverse complement.
AATGAAAGCTGAAAGTCTGAACTTCAACTGCATCTGAATTGTTTTGTTTAAAATTCATTGTGGTAATGTCTATAACCAAAATTAGAAAAATGTTGTCTCTGTCCAAATATATATGGACTTAACTGTATATAGTGTACACAATATAGGGCACTAGAGGTCAGTAGAGTACCGGGATCTCACTTTCCCACTGCTGCACAGATAGGCTTCTGATCGCTAGCAGCTCAGGTCCTACAATGTCACAATGGCGACTTTTAGGTGCAGTTTGTGTAGATAAAGTGCCACCAACACACGTTACATATATGTGACGACTTTAGTGTGAGCACCTTGTGACTGATCTGTTACACTTTAGAGATATATTGACCTAGTTGAGACAGACGTTTAGGCAGATTTTACTCTTCTCTTTGGTTGCCGATTAGAAAATTCAGACATAAAGGATATGTGAAATGTGTTTATTTTTGAGTTTTTTTCTAAAGTACAGTGTTCATTTTTACACAGTGGAAAGCCCCGATAAAATAAAGAGCAGAAAATGCAGGAGAACCGGACAATAATAAAGGAAAGATCTGAGACTTTTGAAATTGTTAGAACTTGGCAGCTACCCAGAGACTGTATCAGTCATTATCATTAATGGGAGTCCATAAACCTCGACCTCGCACAGTGTCAGGTACTCGTAGCGACCGGGGATCACCACGCTGACGTACCGACCCTCCATCCCGTTACAGCAGAAGGACAAGGTGGCAGAGGTAACATTCATGACTGTGCCGCACCTGGAGGAGAAAACCAGCAAAGCCTTCTGATGATCAACTGCAGGTTCCATTAAGTCAAATTTTAATATAAACCTCTGTAAAAATGGCAAGTACATTAACGAAAATAAACACCCAACGCCCCGACATAGTGCACATATTGCAAGAATACACACTCAGGACTGTGGACATATGTCCTGGAGGTGTCCAGCAGAAAAACAAGATGAGACATTGTGGAAAAACAGAAGATGGCAGATTCTGAAGAAATGTAAGATGAGAAATTGTAGGGAAATGAGTGAGGACTTTCTGGAGAAACACAAATCAAGAATGTAGAGGACACCTTGGAAATACGCACAATGAGACTGTGTGGTTGTTTTATATATGAGAGTGGAAAGTGAATTATTTGCACCTTAACACAACTTACACCGGGTTGTTGTTGTCCGGGGAGTTTCCGATTCGGACCTCGGCTCCAAGCAGACGTCTCTCACAACAGTCCATCCTGTTTGTCAGGATGACATTTGATATCTTGTATTTCTGCTTGAGGTCCAGTTTCCACCAAGGATCTTTCGCCAGGTTGGTGTGAGTACAGGTGCCGCTGTAGAAACTTGTGGCTTTACCACCATCTATGGCCTTCATGGCGTATCCCTTTATCTTATGCGGATAAACAGACACCTGAGAGGCTTCTCCATATTTTACTATATTGGGGCCTGAGGAAATAAAACCAGAAGAGCTTTCAGTTGAGTGAGGCATGAATATCCTGACGTCCCTTATTTTCCAATTTTTCTTTTAAATCCAAAATATTTTGAGAAGGCAAATGAGCTGAGACATTGATGTAAAATGCTGCAGTAGTTTTAACATAAAACATATTCCCTTTCAGATGGAAGCGATCCCACTCTACTTCATCGCATACAAGCAGTCCCTCGCCAGCTTCAAGTCCACACTCACTGCCGCAAAATAAACTTACCTCCTATCTCACATATCCTCCCTGCTCACAACCCCAATTAGCTTTTCAACACTTTCAATTCTCTGTTCCGTCCTCCAGCACCTCCCCTCTCTCCTCTAATTTCTCCTGAAGACTTTGCCACTTTCTTTAAGCTGAAGATTGATACGATCTGTGAAAGCTTTGGCCCCCAGCCCACAATGCCCCTCATAGCTGCTCAACCCTGTTCCTCCAAAACCAGCTTCTCCACCTTGACAGAAGATCAGCTCTCCACCCTTCTGTCAAAATCACATCTCACCACTTGCACTCTTGACCGGCTCCCATCCCACCTCATCCCTAACCTCGACACAGTCTTCATCCCAACCCTAACACACCTCTTCAACCTCTCACTCACAACTGGTGTCTTCCCCTCATCCTTCAAGCATGCCAAGATCACAACCATCCTCTAAAAGCCCTCCCTCAACCCATTCTCTGTGTCCAGCTATCACCCAATATCTCTTCTTTTTTATGCCTCAAAACTACTGGAACAGCATGTCCATCTTGAACTGTCCTCCTACCTCTCCTCCTGCTCCCTCTTTGACCGGTTACAATCTGGCTTCCGACCGCATCACTCAACTGAAACTGCCCTAACTAAAGTAACCAATGACCTACTAACTGCCAAGAGCAAGCAACACTACTCTGTCGTCCTCCTGGACCTGTCTTCTGCCTTCGACACTGTCGACCATTACCTCCTACTACAGATTCTCTCATCTCTTGGCATCACAGACTTGGCCCTATCCTGGATGTTGTCATATCTAACAGACAGAACATTCAGTGTCTCCCTCTCCCACACCACCTCCTCACCTCGCCCCTTGTCTGTCGGTGTTCCTCAAGGCTCTGTTCTAGGGTCCCTGCTCTTCTCCATCTACACCCACAGCCTGGGACAGCTCACAGAATCCCACGGTTTGCAGTATCATCTCTACGCCGATGACACGCAGATCTACCTATGTGGACCCAACCTCACGTCCTTACTGACCAAAATCCCACACTGTCTGTTATTTCAGCTTTCTTTTCTGCACACTTTCTAAAACTGAACATGGACAAAACAGAATTCGTCATCTTTCCCCCATCTCACTCTACCCCTCCACGAGACCTATCCATCAATGTCAATGGCTGTTCACTTTCCCAAGTCCCGCACGCTCGGTGCCTCGGGGTGATCATCGACACTGCCCTCTCTTTCAAGCTCCATATCCACGCCCCTGCCTCTTCCTGCCGACTCAAACTCAAAAATATTTCCCGGATCCGCGCATTCCTCAACAACGAAACCACAAAAAACGCTAGTGCATGCCCTTATCATCTCCTGCCGCGATTACTGCAACCTCCTACTCTCTGGCCTCTCCTCTAGAACTCTGGCACCACTCCGAACCATCCTACACTCCGCTGCCCCTCTAATCCACCTGTCTCCACGTCATTCCCCAGCCTCTCCTCTCTGCCAAGGCCTTCACTGGCTTCCTATTGTCCAGAGGCTCCAGTTCAAAACTCTAACTATGACATGCAAAGCCATCCACAACCTGTCTCCTCCATACATCTGTGACCTGGTCTCCCGGTACTTTCCTGCACGCAACCTCCGATCCTCACAAGATCTCCTTCTCTACTCCCCTCTTATCTCTTCTTCCCACAGCTGCATCCAAGACTTCTCCCGTGCTTACCCCATACTCTGGAACTCTCTACCCCAACACATCAGACTCTCGCCTACCATCGAAACCTTCAAAAAGAACCTGAAGACCCACCTTTTCCGACAAGCCTACAACCTGCAGTGATCCTTAGTCTGCTGAACCGTCACATGACCAGCTCTACCCTCTCCTAGAGTATCCTCACCCATCCCCTGTAGACAATGAGCCCTCGCGGGCAGGGTCCTCTCTCCTCCTGTATCCTCACCCATCCCCTGTAGACAATGAGCCCTCGCGGGCAGGGTCCTCTCTCCTCCTGTATCCTCACCCATCCCCTGTAGACAATGAGCCCTCGCGGGCAAGGTCCTCTCTCCTTCTGTACTTGTGTTTGCCTTGTATTGCTCATGTTTATTGTGATTGTCTATATTTGCCCCTTTCACGTGTAAAGCGCCATGGAATAAATGGTGCTATATAAATGTATAATAATAATAATAATGACAAGAAGAACAAATCACGCCAGATATGTCACTGGAAGCAAGGCTTACCAAGCTAAGACTTGCCTTGTGTGGACACATCATGCGAAGAGATCAATCACTAGAGAAGGACATCATGGTTGGAAGAATAGAAGGAACAAGGAGAAGAGGAAGACCAGCAACCCGATGACTTGAGAGAATCAAGATATTGCCAGAGAAGGCCCTGGTGGACCTACCTATGCTTGCACAAGATGGATCTTCCTACAAATTGTTCAGCCATCAAGATGCTATGACTCGATAGCAAGCTGGAGGCCTGTTATGAACAGGTGATTCAGAACCACAATGGACCTGGTGGTTACGAGCACAGAAAATGACCTGATAGTTGCTAATCACATAGGACGAGCTCTGAGACGTGGGAACTCTGCTGACCGCAATTCCTAATCCTATCATACCACACTAAAGGTAGCCATGGAGCGTTCCTGACCAGACCTAGATGCCTCGGGCACAGCCTGAGAAACTAGCTAGCCCTGAAGATAGAAAAATAAGCCTACCTTGCCTCAGAGAAATTCCCCAAAGGAAAAGGCAGCCCCCCACATATAATGACTGTGAGTTAAGATGAAAATACAAACACAGGGATGAAATAGATTTTAGCAAAGTGAGGCCCGACTTACTGAATAGACCGAGGATAGGAAAGATAGCTTTGCGGTCAGCACAAAAACCTACAAACAACCACGCAGAGGGGGCAAAAAGACCCTCCGCACCGACTAACGGTACGGAGGTGCTCCCTCTGCGTCTCAGAGCTTCTAGCAAGCAAGAAAGACCAATATAGCAAGCTGGACAGAAAAAATAGCAAACAAAAGTAACACAAGCAGAACTTAGCTTATGCAGGGCAGTCAGGCCACAAGAATGATCCAGGAGGAAGCAAGACCAATACTGGAACATTGACTGGAGGCCAGGAACAAAGAACTAGGTGGAGTTAAATAGAGCAGCACCTAACGACTTAACCTCGTCACCTGAGGAAGGAAACTCAGAAGCCGCAGCCCCACTCACATCCACCAGAGGAAGCTCATAGACAGAACCAGCCTAAGTACCACTCATGACCACAGGAGGGAGCTTGACCACAGAATTCACAACAGAGGCCGTTAAATAATAATAGTAATAATATTTACTATTTTAATACAAAATTCAGACCTGTTGGGGTGCAGACCAGGTCTCCATAAACCTCGACCTCGCACAGTGTCAGGTACTCGTAGCGTCCTGGGATCACCACGCTGATATACTGACCCTCCATCCCGTTACAGCAGAAGGACAAGGTGGCAGAGGTAACATTCGTGACTGTGCCGCACCTGGAAGAGAAAACCAGCAAAGCCTTGTGATGATCAACTGCAGGTTCCAAGGTTCCATTAGGTCAAATTTTAATATTAACCCCCTAAAAATGCCAATTACATTAACAAATGTAAAACACCCAATGCCCCAACATAGTGGACATATTACAAGAATACACACTCAGGAATGTGTACACATGTCCTGGAGGTGTCCCGCAGAAACACAAGATGAGACATTGTGGAGAAACAGAACATGGCAGATTCTGGAGAAATGTAAGATGAGAAATTGTAGGGAAACAAGTGATGACTTTCTGGAGAAACACAAAAAAAGAATGCAGAGGACACCTTGGAAATACACACAATGAGACTGTGTGGTTGTTTTATGTATGACAGTGGAAAAGTGAATTATTTGCACCTAAACACAACTTACACCGGGTTGTTGTTGTCGGGAGAATTCCCAATTCGGACCTCGGCTCCAAGCAGACGTCTCTCACAACAGTCCATCCTGTTCGTCAGGATGACATTTGATATCTTGTAGGTCTGCTTGAGGTCCAGCTTCCACCAAGGATCTTTTGCCAGGTTGGTGTGAGTACAGGAGCCGTTGTAGAAATTTGTGGTTTTACCACCATCTATGGCCTTCATGGCGTATCCCTTTATCTTATGCGGATAAACAGACACCTGAGAGGCTTCTCCATATTTTACTATATTGGAGCCTGAAGAAATAAAACCAGAAGAGCTTTCAGTTGAGTGAGGCATAAATATGAGGCGAAGAGGAAGACCAACCGAATGGCTTAATACACTCAAGATAACTTCGGAGATGGCCCTGGTGGACTAATCTAGGCTTGCACAAGATCGATCTTCCTACAGATTGTTCAGCCATCAAGATGCTGTGGCTCGAGAGCAAGCCAAAGGAAGGTAAATAATAACAGTATTATTAGTTACTGTTTTAATACAAAATTCAGACCTGTTGGAGTAGAGACCAGATCTCCATAAACCTCAACCTCACACACCGACAGGTTCTCTGAGCGTCCGGGGATCACCACACTGACGAACCAGCCTTCCATCCCATTACAGCAGAAGGACAAGGTGGCAGAGGTAATATTTGTGACTCTGCCGCACCTGGAGGAGAAAACCAGCAAAAGATTGTGATAATTAACTGTACTTTCCATCACATTTATCACGCTTAGTTCAAGTAGTTAAATAAAACCAGAAAAATGGCAAATTCCACAAACAAAAGTGGTGAGCACCTACTACAGCAGCTCACACCAACTCATTAGATCATGGTGAAGTAAATGATATCACATTTGTCAGGGTTAACAAAAATTACTCATCACAACCTGGAGGCACGAACCAGCTGTTTCACATAACAGCGCGATGCAGCTCAGGTGGCTACCTACGAAAAACCGATATGTAGGCCTATGTTACCATCAGAGATAAGAGAGGTGTATAGAAGGAGATCTTGTGAGGATGGGAAATTGTACGTAGCGGAAGACGAGGTCACAGATGTATGGAGGAGACAGGTTGTGGATGGCTTTGTATGTCATGGTTATGGTTTTGAACTGGAGTCTCTGGGTAATGGGGAGCCAGTGCAGGGATTGACAGAGAGTAAAGACTGGGTAACAGCGGGAGGAAAGGTGGATTAGTCGGGCAGCAGACTTTAGGATAGCTTGTAGAGTGCGAGACTGTTAGAAGGGAGGCCACAAACAGGATGTTGCAGTAGTAGAGGCGGGAGATGATGAGGGCATGATCTAGAGGTTTAGCATATTCTTAACTAAAGAATGTACGGATCTAGGCAACATTTTTGAGTTGTAGATGGCAGGAAGTGGAAAGGGCATGGATATATGTTTTGAATGAGAAATGAGAATGAGTCCAGTGAGTTTGCAGGACACCCTCATCTACGCATTGTAGATGAGGGCCAGAAAGAGCAAGTGCTCCAGTGGATGGCAAGCGCTGCATCAAGTGGCCTCTTTTCCTCCACCGTGCCTCTCCTCCTCTTCCTTCACATCACACACAGTACAGTCCTCAGAGATGGCATCCCAATTACCCTTGACTCCCCATGAAGTGAAGGCCGGGGAACTACCAGTGTGCAGGGAGACTATCATACACAAGATGAGGTGCAAACAGCAAAGGGTAAATTTATTGGAAGGCAAAGAATGAAGTAGATGAGGAAGGTGCAAACAGGGGTATGCAATGGCAAAAGATCATTTACAAGAGTTGCATTGTTTAGCTGGGCCGTCAAATAGCACAGTGCTCCAACTATTACAGAATCAATATGCGTCACACAAGCAAATGCAAACAATAAGCAAAGAATGATGCTACTCTATGTATAACCTCCCTGGCCATTACTAAGCAGGCCTCACGGCTGCTGTGTTCTGTCTGTTGAAGCCTACACTGGGTCCTGACATGTGCATAAAACAGGAACAAACTCACGGTGATGTTGGGGACTCAGATCCAGTCCCGGGGGGCCCCCAACAGTCCAGTACGGTGGTGCGTATGGCTCTCTGCCAGCTCCGTGAAACATGGTCTTCTCCTTGCTTTTGGATCCAGGAGGTGCTCCTGGAAACTATAAATTCCTTTCTCTGTATCTTCGTGGCTTCTCGAACTAGCACAGGACAGCCACCCTTGCTGCATCCGAAGTCTGTACAATTTCACGAGTCCTCTCTGTCCCAGGCTGTGGGTCCTCTTTTGCAGCTATCAGCACAAAGTTCTCTGGCTCTGCAGCAGTTTCAGCTCACACACACTCTGTCCAGGCTCAACCCCTCCTCTTAGCACAGTCCAGTTCATTCACACAGTCTATTGCAGGGGGGAGCAGAACATTCCATCACAGCAGACAAGGGGGTACTGTCTCTTAAATTGGCAGCATGTTCCTTACTGTCCATAACGGCACCACCCCCTACACCCCTGTGTCACAACTCTCCAACTACCTGACTGACTGTGGGGAACCACAGATGGGCCATTCTGCAGAGCTGTTCACACCATCTATTCCATGGGCATCTGAGGTTTGCCCCAAAGATTCACAGACTCAAGAGGAGAAAAGCATCTGCATTGATGGCCAAAATTTTTTTCAGTTGGATTAGGAGCTGGATGAAGTAGAGTCCGAGCAGAATCCAGACCCTTGTCACCAGACATTAACCTTCAGGGGGAGGTGATCCTGATAAGACTCAGATAACTGAAGCGCAGGAGGACTGTACTGTACTTTCAGGGCAGAAAGCGGAGGATGACTCTTGGGGTGAGAAGTGGGAGAACATAGAGACTGATGATGATGTTGTAGATCCCACTTGTTGTGAACCCAGAGGCATGCAGCTGAGTAGCTCAACAGAGGAGGTGGAGAAGACAAGAAGGTTATGTTGTGGCTTTCTGTTCAGACACGGAGTGATGCAACCATGACACACACTGCATCCTCAGCCCCAACTCTAGCTGTGGCAAGTAGCAGTCGTGGGTCTGCAGTTCGCAGGGGCGGCAAGAGTTGCCTAGTTTGTGCCTTTTTGAGACCGCAAAGGATGACTCAACTCAGGTTATCTGCCAATTTTGAAAAATAAGACTCTGTAGGAGGCAAAAATTCCAATAATTTGACTACTATATGCGTTAACAAGCACATGTGCGATCAACATGCATAAGTCTATGAATCTTACTGCGCTAAAATGCGGCCTAGTGGGCCTCACCAACTACCAGCTGCCCCATCAACCGCATCTGCTGCTTCTTCCTCCTCCATCAACATGTCTCCGGCCACAGAGCCTCCACTTGCTTAGCCACTACAGTTGGGGTTAGTGAGAGCCCACCAGCAGTTGCGGAAGTGGACGTGCCTCCTGTTTTCTAATGATCTCATACACCAAGCATATCACATATTTCTCAATCCACGATAACATCTCCGCCTGCACCTCATTCACACTCCAGCAGTTTGTCGTGTTCACCCTACTTTACTCTCTTCCAGCACAGCAGCCAGACCTCAGTTTCGCAGTTGTGGTCACATAAAAGATTGTTTCCTCCTACATATGTCAAAGCTAAGAGCTTGCATTTCACCAACTCCAATCTGTTGTCCAAGGAAATGCTGCATTTCCGCCTGATGTATACAGATGCTTTCCAAAAGCTGATGGCAGTTGCAGTCCCCGAGTACTAGCTGCCCAATCGCCATTAGTTCTCTAAGAAAGCTGTGAATGTGTGACACTAGCATGTCACAGACAACATCACCAGTTCCTTGAAAAAATCTATGTCTACCAGGGTGCATTTTATCACTGACACCAGGAGGAGCAACATGGACAGGGGCATTACATCTCGGTGACTGCACTGGGTGACTCTGGTAGCTGTGGAGGCAGGTGTGGAAGTGGCTGCTCCACATGTCTTGGAATCCCCAAGGCTCGGTACCGTGTCCGGTGGTTGTTAAAGGGGTAGTCACGGTGGCAGTGACCCAGTCCATGGCTCTGGGCGTCCAAGTTAAAGGGAAAGTCTTTAAAGGGGTTGTTTTGAAAAGAATGTTCATGTTGCCACCTGTGGTATGCGATCAGGGGTGACCAATGCTGCTTAAAGGGGTCCACTGGGAATGTTGGCACTGCAGCAGGGATGGTATGGCTTCCCACAGGTGAAGCTTGATTCCCAGGGTGTAGTGGATAAAGATGACAGACGGTGTAGTGCCAGAAAGAATTAGAGGACACAAGGTTAATAATAATAATAATAATAATTTTTATTTATATAGCGCCAACATCTTCCGCAGCGCTTTACAAATTATAGAGGGGACTTGTACAGACAATAGACATTACAGCATAACAGAAATACAGTTCAAAACAGATACCAGGAGGAATGAGGGCCCTGCTCGCAAGCTTACAAACTATGGGGAGAAGGGGAGACACGAGAGGTGGATGGTGACAATTGCTTTAGTTATTCGGACCGGCCATAGTGTAAGGCTCGGGTGTTCATGTAAAGCTGCATGAACCAGTTAACTGCCTAAGTATGTAGCAGTACAGACACAGAGGGCTATTAACTGCATAAAGTGTATGAGAACATGATGCGAGGAACCTGATTGTTTTTTTTTTTTATATAAATAGGCCACACAGGGATCGTTAGGTTAATGCATTGAGGCGGTAGGCCAGTCTGAACAAATGAGTTTTTAGGGTACGCTTAAAACTGTGGGGATTGGGGATTAATCGTATTAACCTAGGTAGTGCATTCCAAAGAATCGGCGCAGCACGTGTAAAGTCTTGCAGTCTCTTTACCTTTCACTGGTGGTATACAGCCACAGTCCAGGGTACAGACAGGGCTGGCATTTGGCACAGGCAGACCAGGCAGACGCCTTGGGGCCCCCACCTAGAAAGGGGGCCCCCTGCCTGTGAAGCCCCTGTATGAAGTGCCCAGAGGGTCTACAGCAGTGAATAATGCTGTGCATTGCTTTGTTGTTCCGGAATGTCTCTCCCAAACCCCCCTTGAGACCCCCTCAGTGCTGTGATTTACTCATGTGGTCCGGAGCTCTGTGCTGTTTGCTGTAGGATCAGGTTTCACAGTCACATACAGCAGGGATCAGCATGGGCTCTGACCACAGTCACTAAATCACTGCTTTAATCTGACAGGGCGACCTGCTGTCACTAATGTCTGGGTGATACAAGGCAGGAATATTGTCTGCTGAATCAGGATATTTATTATATAGAGATAAATGAATTCCCACGTGAAACAATAAGGATAAACCATACACATATATAGTACAAGTGTGCATAGGAATCAGCATGTTTGGTGCATTTTTTTTTTGCAGCCAAAGCCTGCTCTCTTGGCAGTAAAAACACTGCTTTCAAAACACCCATTTTTTAGGGTATGTGCAGAGGATCCGGAAATGGCAGCCCTTTGGACGCAGCGGACATGTGCTCCATCCAAAGTGCCGCCATCTTTTGAACACAGGTGATTCCGCGTGTGTTCATTGATCTGTGCGGAATCCCTGCGTCCTATACATTGCAGGGGTGAGATTTCTCTTGCGGAGATTCGCGTCTACGCCATATAAATTGGCATGCTGAGGTCTGGAGAGACGCGCCGCATGTCCGTCTCTGCGGGTGAGGAGCCGGTGTCAGTGCACTCATAGTAGAGATGGAATTTCTTGGAGTCCCATGCACTATACTGTAACATGTGGCCGCTGCGGGTTGGATGCTATACAAGTACACAGCAGCCGACCCGCAGCGTTTACCGATTATGGGCACACACCCTTAGAGCTTTTGCTGTCTGTTTTTTACACTATGCATTTTGTCTACAGTACATGTTTAATAAAGTTAGTGTTATTCACAAAAAAACACAGCGAAAAACAACATTGCAACATTTGCAGGATTTTTTAAGCTTTTTCATTGCTTTCTATGGGTGAAAAAAATTGCTGAAAGAAGTGACACGCTGCAGATTTAAAAAACGCTTTAGTTGTGAAATTCAGTCGGGAGAAAATAAAAGGGTGCGCAGGAGATTTCTGAAAACCTCAGTTTTTGCTTGTGCTGTAAAATGCGGTAAACTTCTTATTTGCAGAAGAAAGAGATGCAAAAATTCTGCATATGAACATGGCGAAAAGCTGCTTTATAAAGTGCCAGCGAAACATAGGAGATTTCCGAAAGCAATGAAAGAATGAAAAAGCTGCAGCTATTGCAACGGCATTTTTCACTGCAATTTTTTAAGTGGTTTTGGTGAATTAAACTATTAGGTCTCGTTCACATCAGTATTTGTAATGCAGAAACAGCAGTGGAATGAGGCTATGTGCACACCTTGCGGAATCTGCTGCGGATTTTTCCATGCAAATTCCTAAAAATCTGCAGGTAAAACGCAGGGCGATTTACCGCGGATTTATCGTGGAATTACCGCGGTTTTTGTGCGGTTTTCAACAGCATTTTTACACCTGCGGATTCCTATTATGGAGCAGGTGTAAAACGCACAAAGAATTGACATGCTGCAGAAAATACAACGCAGCGTTTCCGCATGGAATGTGTACTGCGGATTTTGTTTTCCATACGTTTACATGGTGCTGTACAACGCATGGAAAACTGCTGCAGATCCACAGCTAAATCCGCAACGTGTTCACATAGCCTGAGAAACACGTCACCACTTCTGTAGTTCTCACCCTCCTGGTTTTGGCTTACATATGCTGATGTGAAATACTGACCAAACACTCAACATGTGAACGTGGCCTTCAACATACTGTAGACAAAACAAACATCCTCACTCCAAAAAAAAGCTGAAAAAAGTGTGAAGAACACCACAAAACAAGCTGAAAAACAGGTCAACATTTTTACTGCTAATAGTAAAGGTTTTGGCTACTGAAAAAAATGCTGCATGTGAACATAGTCTTAGTCTGAAACGCTATGTCTATCTGTTGTGTTACATAGGACTGCAGGTGACATCTACTACATTATCTGTTCTCAGAGAGTTATCACTGTTTTAGCTGAAGAGTTAAAAAAAATTAAGACGGTGTTGGGGGCAACTTTTTCTTGGGCCCCCAATCTTTTCTGACCCTAGCAACACCCCTGCGTACAGCTAATTGTGGCAGACCCGTTGGCCGATATAAGGCCCCTAAGTATGGGGGCCACAGTGCAATGTTATCATTTGGGGCCCTGTTGTGAATTCCGCTCTTGGGCTCCCTCCGGTGGTTGTAAGTGGCACTTGTGTGTGTTCTGCTCTTGGGTTCCCTCCGGTGGTTTTAAGTGGAATGGCTGCTCCTTGGATTTAGCTGTCTGCAGCTGCTTCCACTGATTGTCTTTCTGCTCGGCTATTTATGCCTGGCTCTTTCTTCAGCCAGTGCCACTTGTCAATGGTTCCTGGTTGGATTCACATCTCTCTTGGATTTCCCTGATATCCTGACCAGTTCTGCAAAGATAAGTCCTTGCTTTGCTCTTTTCTGTCCACATGTTGTGGACTTATTCGTTCTGTGCATTCTATGTTTTGTCCAGCTTGTCAGTATGGATTTTTTCAGTTAAGCTGGAAGCTCTGGGAAGCAGATTTACCCTCCACACCTTTAGTCAGGTGTGGAGACTTTTGTAAACTCTGTGTGGATTTTTGTAGTTTTTAATACTGACCGCACAGTATTCTATCCTGTCCTTTCTATCTAGCTAGACTGGCCTCCTGTGCTACATCCTGGTTTCATTCTGTGTATGTCTTTTCCCTCTCCCCTCACAGTCATTACTTGTGGGGGGCTATCTATCCTTTGGGGATTTTCTCTGAGGCAAGATAGTTTTCCTGTTTCTATCTTTAGGGGTAGTTAGTTCTCAGGCTGTGACGAGGTGCCTAGGGAGTGACAGGAGCATCCCACGGCTACTTCTAGTGTTGTGTTGCGCTTAGGGACTGCGGTCAGTACAGGTACCACCTCCTTCAGAGCTCGTCCCATGTTGCTCCTAAACCACCAGTTCATAACAGGGCCCCCACTTTAAATTTTTGCCTAGGGCCCCACTTTGTCTAAAACCAGCCCTGGGTACAGATCACAGGTGATGGTGAGTTCCTGACAGCATGGAAACTATTAGGAATCCAATTAGCCAGGTGGGATTGGGAGCCTTCCTTGCTGTGCTGTAGTGTGCGTCCCTTGCTGCTTGAGGATTCTCACAAGGTCCTCGCTCTCTCTCTCTCTGTCCTAGGACAGTCTGGGCTCTATATGCTGCTGTGCCTTTCGGGTGTAATTGTAGACAAGCTACTTTTAATCTCCTGTCCTTCATTTTCTGCTGTGGGGCATACAGTCCCACACAGCCTCAGACTCCTAGTGTCTGGTTCCTGCGCTTCAGCGTGGAGGGAGCCCAGTCGCAGCTCCCCTCCAGCTCCTCACTTTTCCTGTGCTCCTTCCTCCTTCACACTCTCTACAGACTAAACTACCTCCTCCAAGCCAGAACATATATAAGGAATTTCCCCTGAAATCGGGTCTAGAGCTCCTCCTTCTTGGCTGGAGTCAGAACATGTTGCATGTATGTGCTACCTGTCAAAGGGATCTTCCTCGCTTCCAGGCATGGCATCACCCTCCCCGAGAGGAAGGCAATACCACTGTTATACCCGAACTCCTGCAGTGCTACATCCCCCCCGTTAAATCCAGTACTCCCAGACTGGGAAAACACAAACAATAACAGGTTAGGAAGTGCAAACTTTTTTGAAATGCATTGCAACAGGCTAAATAAACTTTTTCATCTCTTTATCAGAGGTTTCTTTCCTTGAAAATTACAAAACATTATTTACAAAAGTACGAACATTTTAGCATCTTATACCAGGGTGTCCTTGTTCACAAACTGTAATGAAGCGGAGGACCCGATCTAAACCCTCATCGTAGGCGTTGGGTGGGCTGCAAGGCGTAAACATCCAGACCTTTCTTCAGCCACGCCAAACGGTTTTTGTTCTGGTCTTTTGAAACAAACTAGGTTCTGCTCACGCTGCCAGTGCGTGGTAAAATCTAGCAGTATAGCATAGTTCCCCCATGTAAACTGTGATTATTTAGTTAAAGCTTTCCAACACATATATGCAACAGAAGGGGAACTAGAATAACGGTATTAAATTTACACAAGACTGTCACCAGCTGCCTGCAGCGTTCCCACCGCCCCAACGCACGTTTTGTTAATTTTTCATAAGGAGGCGTCACTTCATCTAACTTTAATACCGCTAACTCTAGTTCCCCTTCTGTTGCATATATGTGTTGGAAAGCTTTAACCAAATAAAGAGAAGACAACAACTGTTGGCACAATTATTAGAAAATGGAAGAAACACAAGATAACTATCAATTAGTGATGAGTGAATAGTGAAATATTCGGATTCGGGAAAATCGGCACAAATAATTTCTAATATCCGTGTATTCGTACCGGATAACGAATCCAATGCAAGTCAATGGGAAAGCCGAATATTTTTCTGCTGGACCCAACACACAGGTCTGAGGGCCGGAGAAAAAGGCTGAAATGGATGGGAAAGAGACTATTGTCAGATTATTACGCTGGTTTTACGGATTTTTAAAAAGGCCTACTAAACCAAACCCCCCAAAAAAATTTTAAGGAGAGGAATGTTAAGAAACATTATTTCCTTCATAATTACATGTATGTAACGCAAAATAAAAATAATAAAAAAAAAATGATACCTCCCATTTAGCGTATGTTCACACGTAGCATTTTGGCTTTAGCGTTTCCATAGTGATGGCTCACACTCCTATATTCGGGAGGTCCCTCCCTCATGACAAACATCCAAATAGTGGAATACATATTCCCCATCCCTTTACAATGCCAGATAAACATGCCCATTTGAAATTTGGGCTTCACCCGCCACCACCACGTCGTCCACCGCCATATCATTATGTGGCGCTCGCTTCACATTTTCAGACGGCCAGTAGGTTCTGTGAAACCTGAGATTTGTAAGGTCCACGGTTCATTTTTGCCACCAGATCCCAGTGGAGCCGCTGTCATAGCGGGTGAAGCCGCTGTACGGTGAATATAATCCAGGAGTTGGGGAGAGAAATGGATTCTACCCGACACCAAACGCATTAGAATTACATTCTGAATCCAGTGTAACAAGCGAGGGCCGGTATTGTGCCCAGTCTGTCAGGCCGGAAACCCATGTCAGGAACACGTACAAGCCTCATTTTATTTGGAAGCAGCCTCTTCATGGGAAAGAGACAGGAGCGCCATTGACCAATCTGCACAAGACCGAGCACTTCTTCTGGAAACGACCCAACCAGGCAGAATGGATCTTTCATGGTTTTGAGCAACAATGAAGTAATTCCAGGATATGTCCCAGAGAGTGTCGAGGTCCGTGGAGTGTATTGTAACAGCGTGGCACGGGGTGGTAGTCATAGCCGAGTCCACTATGTCACAGTCAGTGAGCGCCCTGGCCCCCTGCACATGAAAAGACAGTTCTAGTCCCAGTCCCAGGTCACAGTGGGCTACCTCAGACATCTGACTCCTCTCCATGCTGGAAAGGATGCACCACACGTCACACGTTTAGGGCCCAACAGTGGCAACTTATACTTAATAAAGGTGATGAAGAGGTAAGCTATAGACTGGACCACGGTGAGTCATTGGACGTGGTATATCTCGATTTTTCCAAAGCGTTTGATACCATGCCGCACAAGAGGTTGGTACACAAAATGAGAATGCTTGGTCTGGGGGAAAATGTGTGTAAATGGGTTAGTAACTGGCTTAGTGATAGAAAGCAGAGGGTGGTTATAAATGGTATAGTCTCTAACTGGGTCGCTGTGACCAGTGGGGTACCGCAGGGGTCAGTATTGGGACCTGTTCTCTTCAACATATTCATTAATGATCTGGTAGAAGGTTTACACAGTAAAATATCGATATTTGCAGATGATACAAAACTATGTAAAGCAGTTAATACAAGAGAAGATAGTATTCTGCTACAGATGGATCTGGATAAGTTGGAAACTTGGGCTGAAAGGTGGCAGATGAGGTTTAACAATGATAAATGTAAGGTTATACACATGGGAAGAGGGAATCAATATCACCATTACACACTGAACGGGAAACCACTGGGTAAATCTGACAGGGAGAAGGACTTGGGGATCCTAGTTAATGATAAACTTACCTGGAGCAGCCAGTGCCAGGCAGCAGCTGCCAAGGCAAACAGGATCATGGGGTGCATTAAAAGAGGTCTGGATACACATGATGAGAGCATTATACTGCCTCTGTACAAATCCCTAGTTAGACCGCACATGGAGTACTGTGTCCAGTTTTGGGCACCGGTGCTCAGGAAGGATATAATGGAACTAGAGAGAGTACAAAGGAGGGCAACAAAATTAATAAAGGGGATGGGAGAACTACAATACCCAGATAGATTAGCGAAATTAGGATTATTTAGTCTAGAAAAAAGACGACTGAGGGGCGATCTAATAACCATGTATAAGTATATAAGGGGACAATACAAATATCTCGCTGAGGATCTGTTTATACCAAGGAAGGTGACGGGCACAAGGGGGCATTCTTTGCGTCTGGAGGAGAGAAGGTTTTTCCACCAACATAGAAGAGGATTCTTTACTGTTAGGGCAGTGAGAATCTGGAATTGCTTGCCTGAGGAGGTGGTGATGGCGAACTCAGTCGAGGGGTTCAAGAGAGGCCTGGATGTCTTCCTGGAGCAGAACAATATTGTATCATACAATTATTAGGTTCTGTAGAAGGACGTAGATCTGGGGATTTATTATGATGGAATATAGGCTGAACTGGATGGACAAATGTCTTTTTTCGGCCTTACTAACTATGTTACTATGTAAGAGAAAGAGGTACAATTCCTAAGCTGTCCCTATGTCCAGCAACGACTGTAGCAGACCAGGCAATAAATCCCAGTAGGCTCTATGGAGCCAAAAGTCTTTAGTGGGGCACATATCCAGTCCCTGTGCCTGTTCATTGGCAACTTTTGTCCCCTGCAGGGGTATGGTACGCTCCCAACAGGGGAGCACAACCTGCCACAGGCCAGCCTGCCTGGGCACTGAGCTGAAGACAGGGACTTCCTGTCTGCTTTGAGGCTGCTGACCCAGCCTCTTTTTCTTAACCTCTAACTTATACATACATAACCTAGTAGAGTAATGAAACATTAAGACAACGACAAACACAGCACATACATAACAGCAATACACAAAGTCATACCCACCTGCCAGAGTACCGCATGGGGGACCACATCAGGGAAGGAGAGAGGGAGCAGCCAAGGGTCCCCATCACCTCCTTACACCATTACTCAGGTGACAGGCAGTGCTACAGAGCTCAGGTAAAGGCCTTAGTGCGGCAATGACCATGTTCCAATATGGGTGGCGGCCTGAATAGGTCTGTGGAGCGTATTAACCGAGACTCTTAGATGTGCCTAAAATGTACAGACACTGGCCAATACCCCACCACCATTTTTTATAAGGACCCAAATTTAGAAAATGTAAGGGAAGCGCCAGTTTGATATGAGATAGAAGTCTCATTTAGGAGCCTGGAAAAGTCAGCATCGGTCTTTGTCCAGCACCGGAAATTGTAAATTACTAACGAATATGTATGCCCTATCTAACAATTTGTGAGCAGACATGTATGCTGACAAGGGACAACTGAACGCTGCGCTGGGACAATGAACTGGACGTGGTTGCTGACTGTTGTGTCTGTGCATCTGCAGGTTGTGGGCAGGCGGCCTCAGCATCTCCTTCCTGGACAGCAGATTGGGAATGATGCAACACACGGGAATTGCCAGTGGTTTCACCGTCAGACACGGATTCTGTACCCAGACGTTCAGCCCACTTACTGGGGTGCTGCGTATATGAGCATTATAAGGCGTATGCTAACAGAGGTATTAAACCAATTTCCCTTTATAAAGGGATGTGTGGGTCAGATTTTACAACTAGCAGCATATACTGTATAGAGAGCATGTTTCATTACTCATACAACCCCTGGCAAAAATTATGGAATCACCGGCATTGGACGATGTTCATTCAGTTGTTTAATTTTGTAGAAGAAAAGCCGATCACAGACATGACACAAAACTAAAGTCATTTCAAATGGCAACTTTCTGGCTTTAAGAAACACTAAAAGAAATCCGGAACAAAATATGTGGTAGTCAGTAATGGTTACTTTTTTTTTTAACCAAGCATAGGGAAAAATTTATGGAATCACTCAATTCTGAGGAAAAAATTATGGAATCACCCTGTAAATTTTCATACTCAAAAATAACACCTGCATCAAATTAGATCTGCTCGTTAGTCTGCATCTAAAAACGAGTGATCACACCTTGGAGAGCTGCTGCACCAAGTGGACGGACATGAATCATGGCTCCAACAGGAGAGATGTCAATTGAAACAAAGGAGAGGATTATCAAACTCTTAAAAGAGGGTAAATCATCACGCAATGTTGCAAAAGATGTTGGTTGTTCACAGTCAGCTGTGTCTAAAATCTGGACCAAATACAAACAACATGGGAAGGTTGTTAAAGGCAAACATACTGGTAGACCAAGGAAGACATCAAAGCGTCAAGACTGGAAACTTAAAGCAATATGTCTCCAAAACAGGAAATTCACAACAAAACAAATGAGGAAAGAGTGGGTGGAAACTGGAGTCAACGTCTGTGACCGAACTGTAAGAAACCGCCTAAAGGAAATGGGATTTACATACAGAAAAGCTAAACGAAAGCCATCATTAACACCTAAACAGAAAAAAACAAGGTTACAATGGGCTAAGGAAAAGCAATCGTGGACTGTGGATGAAAGTCATATTCAGTGATGAATCACGAATCTGCATTGGGCAAGGTGATGATGATGGAACTTCTGTTTGGTGCCGTTCCAATGAGATTTATAAAGATGACTGCCTGAAGAGAACATGCAAATTTCCACAGTCATTGATGATATGGGGCTGCATGTCAGGTAAAGGCACTGGGGAGACGGCTGTCATTACATCTTCAATAAATGCACAAGTTTATGTTGATATTTTGGACACTTTTCTTATCCCATCAATTGAAAGGATGTTTGGGGATGATGAAATCATTTCTCAAGATGATAATGCATCCTGCCATAGAGCAAACACTGTGCAAACATTCCTGGAAAAAAGACACATAAGGTCAATGTCATGGGCTGCAAATAGTCCGGATCTCAATCCAATTGAGAATCTTTGGTGGAAGTTGAAGAAAATGGTCGATGACAAGAATCCAACCTGCAAAGCTGATCTGGGGACAGCAATCAGGGAAAGTTGGAGGCAGATTGATGAAGAGTCCTGTGTGACAATCATTAAGTCCAGGCCTCAGAGACGGCAAGCTGTTAGAAAAGCCAGAGGTGGTGCAACAAAATACTAGTGATGTGTTGGAGGATTTGTTTGTTTTTCATGATTCCATATTTTTTCCCCTTTGCGTGGTTAAAAAAAAGTAACCATTACTGACTACCACATTGTTTGTTCTTGATTTCTTTTAGTGTTTCGTAAAGCCAGAAAGTTGCCATTTTGAAATGACTTTAGTTTTGTGCCATGTCTGTGATCGGCTTTTTTTCTACAAAATTAAACAAAAGAATGAACATCCTCCAAGGCCGGTGATTCCATCATTTTTGCCAGGGCTTGTATTATTATTCTGTGTAAGGCTGAAACCTGAATAATTGTGTGGAGCATTTTAATGTATTGATGTTCCACAATGTCCAAGTGCAGACCCAAAAATCAACATCAGTCTCCCAGATACAAGCTGAAAGAGACCGTGAGAAGGGCAACACATTAAAGAAAAATATAGAGAGAGCACAATGTGCAAAGGTTTCCAAAAATTACCCAAGGTATCTGTATCATGCACGCTGAAAGAGACCATGACGGGGACCTCACAATACATTTTACAGTTATTAGAATAGGTAGAGATAGAGAGTACAAGGTTCATCATTGCACTATGTACAAAGGTTTCCAAAAACAAAGACATTACCCACGTGGGGTATACACAGGTGACCACTAAGTACTTGTTGCAGAAGCAGGAGGAGGAGGAGGAGGAGATGATTTCCTAAACAAAATGGTTTTGGATGGTGAAGGACGGACGTTAAGACAAATTACAAAAAAGAACATTTAGGCTGCACTTACATTACGTTGCTGTCATCCGTAGGGCTAACAAAGTCAGAGGAAATCCAACCCTTGTTCAATTGTAGAAGAGTCAGCCACTGACAGGCGTGTGCTCCTATCCATTATGATTTCACCTGCCGAACTAAAAACCCGCTCAGACAACACACTTGCGGCAGGGCATGGCAGCACCTCCAAGGCAGGGATGTGAAATGCATGATGTTCCCTTTTCTCCCCAACCCTTTTAAGAATGTAAATATGACTATTGTGTTCGTACACTGTGTTACTGCTGCACAAAAAGTGTATTATCACCGTGTACCAGAGTATTGCTACACCTCCTGTGTATTACTCCATGCATAATGTGTATGCCATATCTACACAGTTGTTAGGGAAAGTTTGTCCCCGGGCCCAGTTTAGTGTCAGGAGTGTAGTGTTCCTAAATGGCCCCTAGAGGTGTGCACTGTAGTATGTATTTAGAGTTGGAGGGGAACAGTGCAAAAGTTAGTGAGAGATTCCATCTTTTAGGCTACGTTCACATTTGCGTTGTTGTGTGTTGCGTCGGCGACACAATGCACAACGCATGCAAAACGCATGCAAAATGCATAGTTTTGTGACGCATGCGTCCATATTTGGCTTGCTTTTGGACGCAAAAAAAAATGCAACTTGCTGCGTCCTATGCGCCCGGACACTTGCGCCAAAAATGACGCATGCATCACAAAACGCAAGACAACGCATGTCCATGCGCCCCCATGTTAAATATAGGGGCGCATGACGCATGCGTCGCCGCGGCTGCGCCCGACGCAACGCTAATGTGTACGTAGTCTTGGTTAGTTGGAGTCAGGGCCTGAGCACCCATGCAGCTCACTGGGCTGCCCAGCCAGAAGTTGCTGTGCCCCGCAATGTTTAAGAAGGGGCCCAGCATAGAACGGTTACAAAGAAAGAATTTCTCTAGGAGGAAAAGAGAACAGAAGTGCTGCAGATGCAGCTGAAGGAAATCTGTCCCTATGGAGCAAGAAGACAGGTCAGCACGGTCACTACACACGAGATGTGGCAGATCTTTGCCTGGGCTGCAGTCCTTAGAACTGGGGCGAAATGGTATAGGCCAAAGCCTGGCTTATGTTGTCTTACACGTGCTTCTGTAAAGCGGGGGGACGGCACATCAGGAAAAATAGTGACGGCTGGGAATCGGGTACTGTGGGGCTGCCACCGTCAAAAGTTTTCAGAAAGACTCCGTTCCCACAAGTCGAAATGACAAAATTTCCAGTGCTAGCAATCTGGCAATGTGGGTGTTTTGCGTTTAGGCCTGTGGGTGGGTGGATAGTTCTGCTTCCTGTGAAACGTCTGGGGAAGGGACATTTGAACGTTGCAGTGGGACAACGAACTGGATGTGATTGCTGACTGTTGTGTCTGTGCAACCGCAGGTTGTGGGCAGGAGGCATCAGCGCCTGCTTCCTGGACAGCAGATTGGAAAGTCGGTAGCGCAGGGGAAGGGGCAGTGGTTTCACCTTCAGACAAAGATATTGTACCAAGGCATTCTGCTCACCTACTGGGGTGCTTGGCTGCCATGTGCTTCTGCATGCTAGTGGTGATCAGGTTGGCAGTGTTCTTGCCTCTTCTCAGCTTGGTATGGCAGATTCTACAAATCATAGTTGATTTGTTTGAAAGAATTTCAGAAAAAACTGCCATGCAGGGGAACAACGCACACTTGGCCTGTTATCTAGCCGAGTGGGGGGCTCAGTGGAACAGTTGACTAATTCTCCTTCTGGTCAAACCACTACCTCTTCTTGCCTGTTTTCATGCTACAGATCCACCCTTCTCTGTAAATCTGTTCTCGTTATGCTTGCCACCGTGCCAGGTTGGATCAGTGGCCTTATCATAAACCAAGACATCTTCCAATTCATCAATCTGATCCTCCTGAGTTGCGATTTTAGGCTGACCTGATGGCAACTGTGCCTCATGATTATCTTCCACCTCTTCAGGCATGGATAGACCTTCCCCAACGTGGCTTTCTCTTAGCCGTGGGTACTCAGATGTTTTGGCGTCACTGCACTCCACCTCCTCAAGCCCCTCTTTAATGGTGCACGTTGTCAGGCCTGAAGAATTACAGTTCCTCAGTGTGGCCAGCTTTGGTATACAGTGGGGCAAAAAAGTATTTAGTCAGTCAGCAATAGTGCAAGTTCCACCACTTAAAAAGATGAGAGGCGTCTGTAATTTACATCATAGGTAGACCTCAACTATGGGAGACAAACTGAGAAAAAAAAATCCAGAAAATCACATTGTCTGTTTTTTTAACAATTTATTTGCATATTATGGTGGAAAATAAGTATTTGGTCAGAAACAAACAATCAAGATTTCTGGCTCTCACAGACCTGTAACTTCTTCTTTAAGAGTCTCCTCTTTCCTCCACTCATTACCTGTAGTAATGGCACCTGTTTAAACTTGTTATCAGTATAAAAAGACACCTGTGCACACCCTCAAACAGTCTGACTCCAAACTCCACTATGGTGAAGACCAAAGAGCTGTCAAAGGACACCAGAAACAAAATTGTAGCCCTGCACCAGGCTGGGAAGACTGAATCTGCAATAGCCAACCAGCTTGGAGTGAAGAAATCAACAGTGGGAGCAATAATTAGAAAATGGAAGACATACAAGACCACTGATAATCTCCCTCGATCTGGGGCTCCACACAAAATCCCACCCCGTGGGGTCAGAATGATCACAAGAACGGTGAGCAAAAATCCCAGAACCACGCGGGGGGACCTATTGAATGAACTGCAGAGAGCTGGGACCAATGTAACAAGGCCTACCATAAGTAACACACTACGCCACCATGGACTCAGATCCTGCAGTGCCAGACGTGTCCCACTGCTTAAGCCAGTACATGTCCGGGCCCGTCTGAAGTTTGCTAGAGAGCATTTGGATGATCCAGAGGAGTTTTGGGAGAATGTCCTATGGTCTGATGAAACCAAACTGGAACTGTTTGGTAGAAACACAACTTGTTGTGTTTGGAGGAAAAAGAATACTGAGTTGCATCCATCAAACACCATACCTACTGTAAAGCATGGTGGTGGAAACATCATGCTTTGGGGCTGTTTCTCTGCAAAGGGGCCAGGACGACTGATCCGGGTACATGAAAGAATGAATGGGGCCATGTATCGTGAGATTTTGAGTGCAAACCTCCTTCCATCAGCAAGGGCATTGAAGATGAAACGTGGCTGGGTCTTTCAACATGACAATGATCCAAAGCACACCGCCAGGGCAACGAAGGAGTGGCTTCATAAGAAGCATTTCAAGGTCCTGGAGTGGCCTAGCCAGTCTCCAGATCTCAACCCTATAGAAAACCTTTGGAGGGAGTTGAAAGTCCGTGTTGCCAAGCGAAAAGCCAAAAACATCACTGCTCTAGAGGAGATCTGCATGGAGGAATGGGCCAACATACCAACAACAGTGTGTGGCAACCTTGTGAAGACTTACAGAAAACGTTTGACCTCTGTCATTGCCAGCAAAGGATATATTACAAAGTATTGAGATGAAATTTTGTTTCTGACCAAATACTTATTTTCCACCATAATATGCAAATAAAATGATAAAATAACCAGACAATGTGATTTTCTGGATTTTTTTTTCTCAGTTTGTCTCCCATAGTTGAGGTCTACCTATGATGTAAATTACAGACGCCTCTCATCTTTTTAAGTGGTGGAACTTGCACTATTGCTGACTGACTAAATACTTTTTTGCCCCACTGTATGTCTCCAGGGACTCTAGGTGGGGGGAGGAAGAAGGACCAGGTTGAGGATTGTGAGGCCCAGCCTCCACTGAGACTGGACCATGTGGAAGACTTGGTAGTGCTACTTGTCAACACACTGGAGTCTTTGTCTGCCATCCAACCCACAACATCCTCACAGTTGTCTAGGTTCGACAATGGTGTAGAGCACTGACTGAATTTTGATAGGAAGCTAAAACGAGACACAGTCACTTTCTAATCAGTCACACGGCCTTGGCGGGCACCACCACATCCATGTCCACGTTCCTTAACTTCAACCTTTCCCATATTGAATACCTTATGAAAAAAAATTTCCTGGGTTTATTTTTCACAGGTACCCTCACAGACGTGTTAAGTACAAATTCCCTAAATCTAGCAATGTGTGGCTATTTTTTTCACGTTTGTGTATCTCAGCAGGCTTTGTGCCAGTCGCACAACTGCTAGATAAAGATACACTATTTATTTAACAAATAGAAAATTTGTATTTCTTTTATATCGCCTTTATGACACACGGCAACACCAGAATAAGGAAAATTATTGGCACTGGTAAATTGTGATGTTTGCTTATTGCTTTGCAGAAGTTGCACAACTGCTAAAGATAAAGATACGCTATTTATTTAACCAATATCTTTTTTTTTGTTTTTTTATATATCGCCTTTATGACACATGCCAACAGCATGCTCAGGGAATTACTGGTAAATAGTGACTTTTTCATAGCTCAGCAGCCGACCCTCACTCTAATTTTAGAGGGCCAGCAGCTGGCCCTCACTCTAATTTTAGAGGGCCAGCAGCCGGCCCTCACTAAGCATTTTTGCACGGCCAGCATTGCTACTGCAATATAATTTTTCCATCTGAGGTGAGCAAAGTTTATTTTTCGTATTAATACTGTAAAGTTTGAAACTTGGAGGGCCAGTAGGGAGCCCTCGCAATTTATAGAGGGCCAGCAGGCCTCATGTGGACAGATGACACCGATACAGAGCTTTTTGGTCTACAAATAAAAGAACACAGTTGTTAAAGTCAAATATGGTGGAGGTTCAAATATATGTTTAGGTTGTTTTGCTGCCTTTGGCCCTGGGTGCCTTGACTATATGCAAGGTGTCATGAAATGTGAAGATTCAAGAAGGATTTTGGGATCGCATTGTAGTGTCCAGGGTCAGAAAGCTGGCTTTTCATCCTAGCTCATGGGTGTTACAGCTGGACAATGACTCCAAACATACTTTAATTAAGAAGCACCCTGAAATGGATGGGAATAAAGCACAGGAGAGAGTGTTCACAAGTGGTAATTTCAGCTCTAGTAGCATAAAGTTTCCCACCACTACCTCTTACATACAGATGCTACAGAGAACCTGCAAACGGACACATTAAAATAGTTAATTTTTCCTGCTTTGCTGAATTTATAGGATTATAATTTATAAGGCAATAATCCCTGGCTACATGATTGTAATACGTTATCTCTACTGGCACATCTCACACTAGATTAATTGCAGATAAGGGAGGTATTATTGTAGAATATAAAAGGGACTTGAACTGGCCCTGAAAAGATATTTTCTTGTACGTGGCAGCAACAAACTCAGGAGGAACTCAAGCCACACTGCCAGCTTCGATGAATTTCTGAGTATAGATCACCATAAAAAAACATGAATCTTCAATTAGTGTATGTAAAAAAGCTGCAGCAAGAATTATAATTTAGAAGGCAACAATGCCTGACTAGTTGCAGCTAACAGCGGTATTAATAGGGAATAGAATAGATGTTAACTTTATATTTTTTTAGGTTGCAGCAGCAGGAATTATAAGGCAATTATCCCTGAATAGATGCCTATAATACGCTATTCCTCCTGTGACAGCTCACCCTACATGAATTGCAGATAAGAGCGGTATTATTAGAGAATAGAATCTATTTGAATTGCCCTGAAAAATATGATTAGTTTAATGTAGCAGCATCAAGGACTGTTGTTTCATTAGCCCTGTTGGGGAATATAGTGGAGTGTTTTGCATCTTATCAGCCTGATATGGAGGATACCAGGGTCTTCTGTACTTACTGTACTAACTTTGCTGTCTCCGATGTGAAATCCTGTATGCAGTGTGGAACTCCCTATGTGATGACCACCTGACAGCCCACAACAAGGCACTGGGTCATATACTAATAGAACCCACCGGCTCTTTTGGTTTCCAAAAATGTTCTCTCAACTAGAAGGTGGATACTCCAAAAAGCATTTTTCCCATTACTAAGTAATGGGTCTACTACACTGGTAAAGCATATTCACTAAGAGCAAGGGATGCCAAAAATTAGAAGGAGTCACGGCAATACCCCTTTGAAGAGACGTAGTTGAGGGCCTCAGAAAACATTTTTTTCCCATTAATAAGTAGTGGGTATCCTAAACTGGTAATGCCCATACACTAAGTGCATGGGCTGAAAAACATTTACCCTTGGAGTATATATATATAAAAGAATGCTAGAGGAAGGCCTCTAAAAATTGTTAATGTGGGCATCATAAACACCCGTAAAAATTAACGTCGCGTGATCAACCTATTTGTGGAGGAGGAGGAGAAGGACGACACAAAAAAGATGAAATCTTGAAACGTATACCTATAGTTTGGTGGTAAGGGGTGCATGAGAATAGACCAGAAAAAAAGCACAGGATTTGAGTTTTTGTTCTGCTGCTGTCATCTGGTGGGGTTGAGAAGTGTGGCCCAATCCAGGCCTTGTTCATTTTGATATGAGTCAGCCAGTCAGCATTTTCAGTTGACAGAACGATGCGCCTATCAGTTATAATACCCTCAGCGGCACTAAAAATCCGCTCTGACAAAACGCTAACTGTAGGGCAGGCCAGGACCTCCAAGGCATAGAAAGACAGTTCATGCCACGTGTCTGGCAGGATGCTGGTACTGTTGGGTAGGTACTCCTTCAGCATCTTCCAAAACTTTTCCTTCCTTGTCAAAGTACCTCTTGCAACAGAACGTAAGCACTGGGAGGGTCTGAGAAAACTGTCCCAGACCTTTGAGAGGGTTCTCCTGCCTCAGCATCTGGTGTCTGTCTTTCTTATCTTCACACCTTGGTTGTCCAAGGATCCGTGACTTCTGCCACCAACGTTGTCAGATGGGAATTTCTGGTACTGCAACATTTTATTAGACCTATGGAAAGTTCTCTGTGAAGCTTGGGCCTAGAAGGATGACCAACCAGTAATTAGTGTTGGCCAAAATGAGTACAACGCGATGGTCACGGGAACGGCAGCCCAACATAAACTCAGCCAGGATCACGCCAGAGTCTCAAAACCTTCTCTCTCTGAAGGTGGCCGAAATAAATTCTTAAAAAAGTGTCTTCCAACTTCTTTCTTTGCACCTTCACATCAAAAAACAACATTATTACCTTTGTTCCATCGAAGCTGATATGGAAATCAAATAAGAAATCACATCAAAAGCCGATCAAAGACACTAGATGATTGTTAAGGTACCGTCACACTAGACGATATCGCTAGCGATCCGTGACGTTGCAGCATCCTGGATAGCGATATCGTCCAGTGTGACAGGCAGCAGCGATCAGGCCCCTGCTGTGCTGTCGCTGGTCGGGGAAGAAAGTCCAGAACTTTATTTCGTCGCTGGATCTCCCGCTGACATCGCTGAATCGGCGTGTGTGACACCGATTCAGCGATGTCTTCGCTGGTAACCAGGGTAAACATCGGGGAACTAAGCGCAGGGCCGGTTACATAGTAACCCGATGTTTACCCTGGTTACCATCGTTAAAGTAAAAAAACAACCACTACATACTTACCTACCGCTGTCTGTGCTCGGCGCTCTGCTTCTCTGCTCTTGCTGTGAGCACAGCGGCCGGAAAGCAGAGCAGTGACGTCACCGCTCTGCTTTCCGGCTGACCGGCGCTCACAGCCAGACCAGAGAAGCACAGCGCCGGGGACAGACAGCGGTAGGTAAGTATGTAGTGGTTGTTTTTTTTACTTTTACGATGGTAACCAAGGTAAACATCGGGTTACTAAGCGCGGCCCTGCGCTTAGTTACCCGATGTTTACCCTGGTTACCGGGGACCTCGGGATCGTTGGTCGCTGGAGAGCGGTCTGTGTGACAGCTCTCCAGCGACCAAACAGCGATGCTGCAGCGATCCGGATCGTTGTCGGTATCGCTGCAGCGTCGCTTAGTGTGACGGTACCTTTAGTCAACCGGTCATTCAACCAGCAGCCATCTTGGCCAGCTCTCACATATACAGGAGCTGGCTAAGCACTACTGAGTTCTCTATGAGAAAGCCGTTGTATCAAGTCTCTTGATAGCTTATCTGTGGAAGGCAATAAACCAGACCTGCCAGACTGATAATTCCCCAACAATAAATTGTCCAGGGTTATCATCAAAGACATTACTGTAATGTGTTATGGGAAGCATGGTGGCTAAGTAATTAGCACAGTACTATGTATTGGGCAACTCGTGGCTCAGTTGTTAGCTCTGTAATATGTCTTGGGCAGCACAGTGGCTCAGTGGTTAGCACTGTATTGTGGCTCAGTGGTTAGCACTGTATGGTGGCTCAGTGGCTAGCACTGTATGGTGGCTCAGTGGTTAGCACTGTATTGTGGCTCAGTGGTTAGCACTGTATGGTGGCTCAGTGGTTAGCACTGTATTGTGGCTCAGTGGTTAGCACTGTATGGTGGCTCAGTGGTTGGCACTGTATGGTGGCTCAGTGGTTAGCACTGTATTGTGGCTCAGTGGTTAGCACTGTATGGTGGCTCAGTGGTTGGCACTGTATGGTGGCTCAGTGGTTAGCACTGTATTGTGGCTCAGTGGTTAGCACTGTATTGTGGCTCAGTGGTTAGCACTGTATTGTGGCTCAGTGGTTAGCACTGTATGGTGGCTCAGTGGTTAGCACTGTATGGTGGCTCAGTGGTTAGCACTGTATTGTGGCTCAGTGGTTAGCACTGTATTGTGGCTCAGTGGTTAGCACTGTATTGTGGCTCAGTGGTTAGCACTGTATTGTGGCTCAGAGGTTAGCACTGTATTGTGGCTCAGTGGTTAGCACTGTATGGTGGCTCAGTGGTTAGCACTGTATTGTGGCTCAGTGGTAGCACTGTATTGTGGCTCAGTGGTTAGCACTGTATTGTGGCTCAGTGGTTAGCACTGTATGGTGGCTCAGTGGTTAGCACTGTATTGTGGCTCAGTGGTTAGCACTGTATGGTGGCTCAGTGGTTAGCACTGTATGGTGGCTCAGTGGTTAGCACTGTATTGTGGCTCAGTGGTTAGCACTGTATTGTGGCTCAGTGGTTAGCACTGTATTGTGGCTCAGTGGTTAGCACTGTATTGTGGCTCAGAGGTTAGCACTGTATTGTGGCTCAGTGGTTAGCACTGTATGGTGGCTCAGTGGTTAGCACTGTATTGTGGCTCAGTGGTAGCACTGTATTGTGGCTCAGTGGTTAGCACTGTATTGTGGCTCAGTGGTTAGCACTGTATGGTGGCTCTGTGGTTAGCACTGTATTGTGGCTCAGTGGTTAGCACTGTATGGTGGCTCAGTGGTTAGCACTGTATTGTGGCTCAGTGGTTAGCACTGTATGGTGGCTCAGTGGTTAGCACTGTATTGTGGCTAAGTGGTTAGCACTGTATTGTGGCTCAGTGGTTAGCACTGTATTGTGGCTCAGTGGTTAGCACTGTATTGTGGCTCAGAGGTTAGCACTGTTTTGTGGCTCAGTGGTTAGCACTGTATTGTGGCTCAGTGGTTAGCACTGTATTGTGGCTCAGTGGTTAGCACTGTATTGTGGCTCAGTGGTTAGCACTGTATGGTGGCTCAGTGGTTAGCACTGTATTGTGGCTCAGTGGTTAGCACTGTATGGTGGCTCAGTGGTTAGCACTGTATTGTGGCTCACTGGTTAGCACTGTATGGTGGCTCAGTGGATAGCACTGTATTGTGGCTCAGTGGTTAGCACTGTATTGTGGCTCAGTGGTTAGCACTGTATGGTGGCTCAGTGGTTAGCACTGTATTGTGGCTCAGTGGTTAGCACTGTATTGTGGCTCAGTGGTTAGCACTGTATTGTGGCTCAGTGGTTAGCACTGTATTGTGGCTCAGTGGTTAGCACTGTATTGTGGCTCAGTGGTTAGCAGTGTATGGTGGCTCAGTGGTTAGCACTGTATTGTGGCTCAGTGTCTAGCACTGTATTGTGGCTCAGTGGTTAGCTGTCATGATCCCAATGGCAGGGGATCACAAAAGGACAAGCACAAAAAACAAAACAAGCTCTAGGGTGATGGAAACTGAGCTGACCGCGATCCTGAACCTAACACACAACTAGCTGTAGCCGGGGAACGTGCCTACGATGGTTCCTAGACGTCTCGCGCCAGCCGAAGGACTAACTTCCCCTATTAGAAGAAACACAGACCTCTCTTGCCTCCAGAGAAACACCCCACAGAAATAGCAGCCCCCCACATGTAATGACGGTGAAATGAGAGGAAAGCACATACGTAGTTATGAAAACAGATTCAGCAAAATGAGGCCCGCTAAAGCTAGATAGCAGAGGATACAAAAGTGAACTGCGCGGTCAGCGAAAAACCCTACAAAAAAAACCATCCTGAAATTACTTGAACTCATGTGCCAACTCATGGAACATGAGGAGTAATATCAGCCCACTAGAGCAACCAGCAAAAAGGAATCACATATCTGCAAGCTGGACTAAGACAAAAATTAAGCAAAACGTGGAACAGGAAAATAAAAAACTTAGCTTGTCCTGAAGATTACAGAAGCGGGAAGCAGAGGTAACAAGACACACTGATTACATTGATAGCCGGCGAGGAAATGACAAGAAAGCCAGGTTAAATAGGAAACTCCCATATCCTGATAGAACAGGTGGACACCAGAGACCGCAGAAAACACAAGTCACCCAGTACCATCTGTAACCACCAGAGGGAGCCCAAAAACAGAATCCACAACAGTTAGCACTGTATAGCGGCTCAGTGGTTAGCACTGTATTGTGGCTCAGTGGTTAGCACTGTATAGTGGCTCAGTGGATAGCACTGTATTGTGGCTCAGTGGTTAGCACTGTATTGTGGCTCAGTGGTTAGCACTGTATTGTGGCTCAGTGGTTAGCACTGTATTGTGGCTCAGTGGTTAGCACTGTATTGTGGCTCAGTGGTTAGCACTGTATTGTGGCTCAGTGGTTAGTACTGTATTGTGGCTCAGTGGTTAGCATTGTTGCTTTGCAGCACGGGGGTCCTGGGTTCAAATCCTTCTAAGGAAACATCTGCAAGGAGTTTGTATGTTCTCCTCGTGTTTCCGTGGGTTTCCTCCTACATTGCAAAGATATACTGATAGGGAATATAGATTTTGAGCTCCAATGGGGACAGTGATGACAATAACTAAAGCGCTGCAGGATATGATGGCGCTCTGTAAGTAAGCATAATGAATAAATGTGTTTTGGGGGCTTACGAACAACCTTCCAATCTCCAGATAATATGTCTTACAGGGTCCTTCACCTCGTCATAGTAGACCTGGCAAAGATAAAAAGAAATGTCCACTAAATTGGCAACAATGAAGGCCCCAATGACTCATGGAGAGCTGCGAACCTTCCGTAATGCCGCCACAGATCATTTACAGAGCGACCAACAACACCTAATTCACTTCTATGACTGCATCCAAGACCAAAGTAACCGTGGAAAGCAGAATAATGAGCCGGACTCCGGATATTTGGACCCGCTAATTATTGATTATGAAACCATATGACACCCACAGATGGTGACGGCAAGTTCCTAATTCCGCTACTAGAAGGAGCTCATTATCAAAACAGCCAGAGAGTCAGGCAACGTCCAAACTAGGACAGCACCATAGAGAATAAAAGCATGATCGACTCCGAGCTACTGATGACGGAATACCTCATCCCCCGCTAGATGCCTCCATCTCAGAGGAACAGCGTTCTCTGCAATAGTGACAGGCCTCAATGGTTGAATACCTCATCCCCAGCCAGATGCCTCCATCTCAGAGGAACAGCGTTATTTGCAATCTTCCATACATTATTTGCATTCAGAGAGATCATTTAGAAATGAACCAAACTAAGTCTCAGGCGCTCAATATTACCCTTTTATCGCGACTTAAAACACAGAGAAAGAAACTTCTCCTTCCGCGGCACTTTGATTCTATCAAGTTTCTGAGTATCAACATTTTTCCACCAACCGAAAAACTTCAGTTCATAGCCTGATCTATAAAGCTCTACTGGCCTCCATACCAGACATACTGAGCTCCTGGGCTCCCTCCTTAGTGGCATGGCTAATGTTCAACTCATCAATTGTCCTTAAAGGGAACCTGTCACTCCCAAAATCGATGGTGAGGTAAGCTCACCGTCATCAGGGGCTTATCTCCAGCATTCTGTAATGCATTCTGTAATGCTGTAGATAATATCATCTCTGACCCTTACTGTTCCTCCACTGCACTGGGCTAACTGATAAACCTTTCAGTTGGTTTCTTACCCAGACACTTGCAATATCTTCGGCCGAGGTTCTCTGCTCATCTCTTACATATATTTCCTATGAAGTTGTCATGAATCTGACCTCCTGTAAATTCACCCCTGAGACTCTCACATTGCCGCTGCATGATGTCCTGCTTGACCATTGTCTGTTCATGGTGCACTCTGTGAAGTGCAGGTTGATCCGTCATGCGAACTCAAGATCACTTAGAAACACCAATCTTTGCCTATTAATTCTCATGTAAAATAATCAAGATCTATATATAAAAAACAGACAAGAAACTGCAACAAAGAAAGGACAATGTAGAGGAACCAAGAGGGAAGAGTGTGCACAAACATTCTAGAAATGTTCTGGAGATACATGAGAAGTCCAATCTAGAGGAAGACGAGAAAGAACTTTATATAAAAATACAAGATGAGGTTTAAGGAGAAACAAAATGGGGAAAGGCAAGATGGCAATTGTGGATGTTTGATGGCAAAGTCAGGAGACAGTAAATTATTGGCAGCAGATACGAACTTACACCGGGTTGTTGTTGTTGGGGGATTTCCCGATTCGGACCTCGGCCCCCATCAGTCGCTCCGGACAACAGTCCATCCTATTTGTCAGGACAACATTCCATATCTTGTAGCTCTGTATCAGGTCCAGCTTCCACCAGGGATTTTTTTTATTCGTGGTGAGGATGCAGGAGCCGTTGTCGTAATTGACATCTTTGATACCATCGATGGCATTCTTGGCATTTCCCATTTTCCGAGGTTGTTGAACAGACACTTGAGAGGCTATTCCATTTCTTGCTATATTGGGGCCTGAGGAAATAAGACCAGAAAATTGTTTCATTATATGGAACTTTTATGTGAGTCCATAGTCCATAGTCCCACCACTTATTCAAACCCAGAAAAGTCAGAAGGACAAGTGTCACGAATCCCACCGTGCTTCCACCAATATGTCACAAATCGGAGGGTGACCTTTGGCCAGCACACAGCTATCACATGTGCAGGGGGCTTATCTTAGTTATCCCACCACTGCTACAATGTGATGAAAACACAAACAAGGCTATTGACCTACCAATTTACCGCAGGGGCTTATTTTAGTTATCCCACTGCTGCTACAACATAACACAAACTGCAAGGATTTATGTATATCCCGCTTTCCAGTTCTGCTTCGGAACTTGCAGCTCTCTGGCGCCCCCCTTACCCTCAGTTCAGCCAGGGAACTACATCTAGGATAATTGGTCGCCGGATGGGCCACTTCACTATGGACTGGCTAGCAGGCGCGCTGCAGCGAGGGAATTATAAATGCTCAGGCCGCAGCCAGACAATAGCTTAGATAACCCCATCTTGTCGCTGACAGCTCACCTGCCTAGCCGAGAACACACTTCGCTGCCACCAGCTCACATTTCTCCACAGAGAGGTTCAGAGCCAACCCAAATTAGTAGCGTAATTAACTTCAGGAGACTTAGGGTACGTTTTAGAGCAAGGGAACAAAGCTAGAAAATATTATAACTTTTACTCCATAAAAAGATTAGGCAGTGTTTATAAAAGGTATATCAAGATTTTACAATGTGAGACAATTTAAAGTATGTACAGCAATTATAAAAAAACAGGAATTAAAACAGAAAGTAACACTCACATGTGCTCAGATCATTTCAGCTAACCATGCTGGTGGGCGGAGCCAAATATCCCAGTTCATCAGGGAGTCTTGATAGTGTGAAGTCCCAGGCAAGAATGAAGGTTGGGTTGAGTGCCGTGCCTTAGGCTATGTGCACATGTTGCGGATTGGGGTGCAGAATTTTCCACACAAAATCCGCATCTCCTGGCAGAAACCGCAGGTGCGGATTTGCCGCGGATTTTGTGCGGTTTTGATGTGGAATTGATGCAGATTTTGTGCAGATTTTCTGCATTTTTTACCCCTACGGATTTCTATTATGGAAGGGGTCAGAAACGCTGCAGTTCCGTGCAAAGGAATAGCATGCTACTTCATTTGTTCTGCAGCGGTTTTCATGCGGATTTTTCCGCACCATTAGCACAGCTTTTTTTCCAATTGGTTTACTTGCATCCTCCCCTCTCCTCAAAGTTACAGATTTTACCAGCAATACTTATAATTCTCATAACTTGGCTTGTGAATCTAGCAGAATAACGCACACACCACCTCACTCATCTTATTTTGAAATTAGCTTTCTAATGATACCTATTCGTACTAGTTGTTCAACACAGTTCAGGAGAAATCCGCACTTTGTACTCGCTGCGTTTAGCTGCTAGCACTTACAGTGGTTGACAGATCTACTGATGGAAATTCGCAATATGTACTCCTTATTTTTCTAGCCCAAATCGGTGGCCCAATATTTTACTATAATAGAACAAAGAACCTCATGTCTTTTGAGAGAGACTATACCAGTTTTAGCTGGTACTAGATGGGAGAATTGTCTACAGGGGCAGTAAACATTCTTTTGGTGGGAGGGAATGAGAGGTTTGGAATTCACACACACACACAGCAGCAGAAGCGAAGAGAGGGGGGTTGGACTAGCCCACAGCGTCACAACAAGGAATATAGACCGAGAAGTGGATGATATAGGTGGAGGTGTTGGATCCAGGACGACAAGGTGCCTTCTGCTGCTCTACCAAAAACCAAAGGAGTAAACGATATTGTATCAGCATAACAGTATCATACAGGAGACAACTAGTTCAAAGCTACCAAATACTAAGGATGTAGAATTACCATTTTATTACAAAGTTTATCCATAGTTGGTGCATGTGATGGAGATCTCAGTAGCAGCGGCTCCAGAACCTCTGACCTCTCTGCCCATGATATAACCACCCTGTGTATATTACTGCTCTATGGTACAGATATATGACCGCCCTGCAGTCCGCGGTGTGGACAGGATCTCACCTCTAGGTGCAGGATCACATCCCAGAGTCAGAACCACAGATCCCAGCAGAATCAGAGACGACAGAAGATTCATCCTGAGGAAACAAGAGGAACAGAGATGGAAAAAAAAATTACAAAATATCCATAGAAGAGAAGCTTTGTAAATCATTTATTTTGCTGATCTTGATCACAACCTGGGCAGCATTCACTTGGCTGATAAGTGATTCTTGGAATATGTTACCACTGTAATGACTCTGAAGGGGTTAACTAGTGTGATGCTTTTATAGGGTGGGTCGTTCCGGACGCAGTGATACTAAATGGAAGTATTTTTTTTGCTTTAAAAAATTTCTATTTATGGCTACAATATATTTAAATTTTTGTCTTTATTATTTTGTGATTTAACAAAATATATTTTTACAACTTCTTTTTAACTTTTTTTTTTACACCTTTTTACTTAGTCCCGCTATGGGAGTTTCACTTTCTACAGCCTGATTGCAGTTATAATGCCGGAGCCGGAGCCGGAGCCAGAGCAGGAGCATTGCTACGCTATATAAGGCTATGTGCACACGATGCGGATTTTGCTGCGGATCCACAGTGTTTCCGCAGCTGCAGATCCGCAGCAGTTTCCCATGCATTTACAGTTCAATGTAAACCTATGGGAAACCAAAAACGCTGTGCACATGCTGCGGAAAAAAACGCGCGGAAACGCAGCGGTTTACATTCCGCAGCATGCCACTTCTTTCTGCGGATTCCGCAGCGGTTTTACAACTGCCCTTATGGAAAACCGCAGTTGGAAAACCGCAGTGAAAACCGCAGAAAAACCGCGATAAATCCGCGGTATATCCGCGATAAATCCGCAGCGGTTTTCCACTGCAGATTTATCAAATCTGCTAAAATCCGCAGTGGACCTAGAATACATGTGCACATAGCCTCACTGTCCGTTCTGCAATGACAGTAGTTAGTTACGCCAAACACTGCGCATGATATACCGTATATACTCGAGTATAAGCCGACCCGAGTATAAGCCGAGACCCCTAATTTAGCCACAAAAAACTGACTCGAGTATAAGCCTAGGGTGTGAAATGCAGCAGCTACGGGTAAATTTCAAAAATAAAAATAGATAAAAATAGATACCAATAAAAGTAAAATTAATTGAGACATCGGTAGGTTAAGTGATTTTGAATATCCATATTGAATCAGGAGCCCCATATAATGCTCCATACAAAATACACCCCATATAATGCTCCATAAAGTTTATAATGGGCCCCATAAGATGCTCCATAATAAAATATGCCCAATACAATGCTCCATAAAGTTTATGATGGGTCCCATAAAATGCTCCATA
This sequence comes from Ranitomeya imitator, assembly GCF_032444005.1. Classification (NCBI taxonomy): domain Eukaryota; kingdom Metazoa; phylum Chordata; class Amphibia; order Anura; family Dendrobatidae; genus Ranitomeya; species Ranitomeya imitator. The sequence continues at coordinate 568,590,338 of NC_091287.1, read as the reverse complement.
GATTATGCCCCATATGCTGTGATTAACCCCTTCCCGACCTTTGACGCATACGCTGCGTCATGAAAGTCGGTGCCATTCCGACCCATGACGCAGCATATGCGTCATGGAAAGATCGCGTCCCTGCAGGCCGGGTGAAAGGGTTAACTCCCATTTCACCCGGCCTGCAGGGACAGGGGGAGTGGTAGTTTAGCCCAGGGGGGGTGGCTTCACCCCCTCGTGGCTACGATCGCTCTGATTGGCTGTTGAAAGTGAAACTGCCAATCAGAGCGATTTGTAATATTTCACCTAAAAAAATGGTGAAATATTACAATCCAGCCATGGCCGATGCTGCAATATCATCGGCCATGGCTGGACACACTAATGTGCACCCACCCCACCCCTCCGATTGCCCCCCCAGCCCCCCGAACTGTGGTCCGCTCCCCTCGGTCCTGTGCTCCGCTCCCCCGTCCTCCTGCCCGCTCCCCCCGTGCTCCAATCACACCCCCCGTGCTCCAAACAAACCCCCCCGCACTCCGATCCCACCCCCCGCAAAGCGATCCCCCCCCGCACAGCGATCCCCCCCCGTGCTCCGATCCACCCGCCCGCACAGCGATCCCCCACTCCGTGCTCCAATCCACCCCCCCGTGTTCCGATCCACCCCCCCGGTGCTCCGACGCCCCCCCCCCGTGCCCTGATCTCCCCCCCCTTATACTTATCTGGCCTCCCGGGGACCATCCGTCTTCTTTCCTGGGCGCCGCCATCTTCCAAAATGGCGGGCGCATGTGTAGTGCGCCCGCCGAATCTGCCGGCCGGCAGATTCGTTCCAGAGTGAATTTTGATCACTGAGATATAACTTATCTCAGTGATCAAAATAAAAAAAAAAAGTAAATGACCCCCCCCCCCCTTTGTCACCCCCATAGGTAGGGACAATAAAAAAAATATATATTTTTTTTTTTCCACTAAGGTTGGGGTAAGAACTAGGGTTAGGGTTAGGGGTAGGGTTAGGGTTAGGGTTATGGGTAGGGTTAGGGTTAGGGTTAGGGTTAGGGGTAGGGTTAGGGGTAGGGTTAGGAATGTGCACACATATTCTGGTCCTCTGCGGATTTTTCCGCTGCGGATTTGATAAATCCGCAGTGCTAAACCGCTGCGGATTTATCGCAGATTTACCATGTTTTTTCTGCGCATTTCAATGCGGTTTTACAACAGCGATTTTCTATTTGAGCAGTTGTAAAACCGCTGCGGAATCCGCAGAAAGAAGTGACATGCTGCGGAATGTAAACCGCTGCGTTTCCGTGCAGTTTTTCTGCAGCATGTGTACAGCGATTTTTGTTTTACATAGGTTTGCATTGAACTGTAAACTCATGGGAAACTGCTGCGGATCCGCAGCGTTTTCCGCAGCGTGTGCACATACCTTTAGAATTAGGCTATGTGCACACGGTGCGGATTTGGCTGCGGATCCGCAGCAGTGTTCCATCAGGTTTACAGTACCATGTAAACATATGGAAAGCCAAATCCGCTGTGCTCATGGTGCGGAAAATACCGCACGGGAACGCTGCGTTGTATTTTCCGCAGCATGTCAATTCTTTGTGCGGATTCCGCAGCGTTTTACACCTGTTCCTCAATAGGAATCCGCAGGTGAAATCCGGACAAAAAACACTGGCAATCCGCGGTAAATCCGCAGGTAAAACGCAGTGCCTTTTACCCGCGGATTTTTCAAAAATGATGCTGAAAAATCTCATACGAATCCGCAACGTTGGCACATAGCCTTAGGGCTAGGGTTGGGTTGGAATTAGGGTTGTGGTTAGGGTTAGGGGTGTGTTGGGGTTACGGGTGTGTTGGGGTTAGGGTTGTGATTAGGGTTACGGCTACAGTTGGGATAAGGGTTAGGGGTGTGTTGGGGTTAGTGTTGGAGTTAGAATTGAGGGGTTTCCACTGTTTAGGCACATCAGGGGGTCTCCAAACGCAACATGGCGCCACCATTGATTCCAGCCAATCTTGTATTCAAAAAGTCAAATGGTGCTCCCTCACTTCCGAGCCCCGACGTGCACCCAAACAGTGGTTTACCCCCACATATGGGGTACCAGCATACTCAGGACAAACTGCGCAACAATTACTGGGGTCTAATTTCTCCTGTTACCCTTGTGAAAATAAAGAAATGCTTGCTAAAACATCATTTTTGAGGAAAGAAAAATGATTTATTATTTTCACGGCTCTGCATTATAAACTTCTATGAAGCACTTGGGGGTTCAAAGTGCTCACCACACATCTAGATAAGTTCCTTTCGGGGTCTAGTTTCCAAAATGGGGTCACTTGTGGGGGGTTTCTACTGTTAAGCCACATCAGGGGCTCTGCAAACGCAACGTGACCCCCACAGAGCATTCCATCAAAGTCTGCATTTCAAAATGTCACTACTTCACTTCCGAGCCCCGGCATGTGCCCAAACAGTGGTTTACCCCCAAATATGGGGTATCAGCGTACTCAGGAGAAACTGGACAACAACTTTTGGGGTCAAATTTCTCCTGTTACCCTTTGTAAAATAAAAAATTGCAGGCTAAAAGATCATTTTTGAGAAAATATTTTTTTTTTTTTATTTTCATGGCTCTGCGTTATAAACTTCTGTGAAGCACTTGGGGGTTCAAAGTCCTCACCACACATCTAGATTAGTTCCTTTGGGGGTCTAGTTTCCAAAATGGGGTCATTTCTGGGGGATCTCCAATGTTTAGGCACACAGGAGCTCTCCAAACGTGACATGGTGTCCGCTAATGATTGGAGCTAATTTTCCATTTAAAAAGCCAAATGGCGTGCCATCCCTTCCGAGCCCTGCCGTGCGCCCAAACAGTGGTTTACCCCCACATATGGGGTATCAGCGTACTCAGGACAAACTGGACAACAATATTTGGGGTCCAATTTCTCCTATTATCCTTGGCAAAATAGGAAATTCCAGGCTAAAAAATCATTTTTGAGGAAAGAAAAATTATTTTTTATTTTCATGGCTCTGCGTTATAAACTTCTGTGAAGCACCTGGGGGTTTAAAGTGCTCAATATGCATCTAGATAAGTTCCTTGGGGGGTCTAGTTTCCAAAATGGGGTCACTTGTGGGGGAGCTCCAATGCATAGGCACACAGGGGCTCTCCAAACGCGACATGGTGTCCGCTAACAATTGGAGCTAATTTTCCATTCAAAAAGTCAAATGGCGCGCCTTCCCTTCCGAGCCCTGCCGTGTGCCCAAACAGTGGTTTACCCCCACATATGAGGTATCGGCGTACTCGGGAGAAATTGCCCAACAAATTTTATGATCCATTTTATCCTACTGCCCATGTGAAAATGAAAAAATTGAGGCGAAAAGAATTTTTTTGTGAAAAAAAAGTACTTTTTCATTTTTACAGATCAATTTGTGAAGCACCTGAGGGTTTAAAGTGCTCACTAGGCATCTAAATAAGTTCCTTGGGGGGTCTAGTTTCCAAAATGGGGTCACTTGTGGGGGAGCGCCAATGTTTAGGCACACAGGAGCTCTCCAAACGCGACATGGTGTCCGCTAACGATGGAAATAATTTTTCATTCAAAAAGTCAAATGGCGCTCCTTCCCTTCCGAGCCTTACCATGTGCCCAAACAGTGGTTTACCCCCACATGTGAGGTATCGGTGTACTCAGGAGAAATTGCCCAACACATTTTAGGATCCATTTTATCCTGTTACCCATGTGAAAATGAAAAAATTGAGGCTAAAAGAATTTTTTTGTGAAAAAAAAGTACTTTTTCATTTTTACGGATCAATTTGTGAAGCACCTGGGGGTTCAAAGTGCTCACTATGCATCTAGATAAGTTTCTTGGGGCGTCTAGTTTCCAAAATGGGGTCACTTGTGGGGGAGCTCCAATTTTTAGGCACACGGGGGCTCTCCAAACGTGACATGGTGTCCGCTAAAGAGTGAAGCCAATTTTTGATTCAAAAAGTCAAATGGCGCTCCTTCCCTTCCAAGCCCTGCCGTGCGCCCAAACAGTGGTTTACCCCCACATATGAGGTATCAGCGTACTCAGGACAAATTGGACAACAACTTTCGTGGTTCAGTTTCTCCTTTTACCATTGGGAAAATAAAAAAATTGTTGCTAAAAGATAATTTTTGTGACTAAAAAGTTAAATGTTCATTTTTTCCTTCCATGTTGCTTCTGCTGCTGTGAAGCAACTGAAGGGTTAATAAACTTCTTGAATGTGGTTTTGAGTACCTTGAGGGGTGCAGTTTTTAGAATGGTGTCACTTTTGGGTATTTTCAGCCATATAGACCCCTCAAACTGACTTCAAATGTGAGGTGGTCCCTAAAAAAAATGGTTTTGTAAATTTCGTTGTAAAAATGACAAATCGCTGGTCAAATTTTAACCCTTATAACTTCCTAACAAAAAAAAATTTTGTTTCCAAAATTGTGCTGATGTAAAGTAAACATGTGGGAAATGTTATTTATTAACTATTTTGTGTCACATATCTCTCTGGTTTAACAGAATAAAAATTCAAAATGTGAAAATTGCGAAATTTTCAAAATTTTCGCCAAATTTCCGTTTTTATCACAAATAAACGCAGAATTTATTGACCTAAATTTACCACTAACATGAAGCCCAATATGTCACGAAAAAACAATCTCAGAACCGCTAGGATCCGTTGAAGCGTTCCTGAGTTATTACCTCATAAAGGGACACTGGTCAGAATTGCAAAAAACGGCAAGGTCTTTAAGGTCAAAATAGGCTGGGTCATGAAGGGTTTAAAATAAAAAAATCACATACTCATCTCTCGTCGCTCAGGCCCCCTGCCCTTGCGATATTCACCTGTCCCGTTCCACCGCTGTGCGCTGCTCTGTCTTCCAGCTCTGATTGTTCAGGCAGATGGCGGCACACACTAAACACGTCATCGCACCCTCTGACCTGGACAGTCACAGGCAAAGGTCGTGGAAGACGGAGCGGCGCCTGGCGATGGAACGGGGTCAGGTGAATATCGCGCAATGCTCACCCTCCCCCGTTATACTCACCTGCTCCTGGCGCGGTCCCTAGCAGCGTCTCACTGTCAGAGCCGGTGGCATCTTCATATGTTCAGCGGTCATGTACCACTCATTAAAGTAATGAATATGCGTCCATATTCATTAATGAGCGGTACCACGTGACCGCTGAACACAGAAAGAGCTGCCCGGAGACCATCGGACATTCAGGGACTGCGCCGGGAGCAGGTGAGTATGTGACAGCCGCCGCTCCTCCTCCGACCTCCCCCCCCCCCCCCGCCGACAATGACTCGAGTATAAGCCGAGAGGGGGACTTTCACCCTAAAAAAATGGGCTGAAAATCTCGACTTATACTCGAGTATATACGATAACTTAATTGCTAGAGCAAATATAATAAACATGGAGTAAAAACTCCATATATAGAGACAGAAACATATATCAATACAAAGTCATTATTAAAGCAAGGATCGGGTAGATAAATGCGGATATCTCATGTAGAAAAGGAGCGAGAAGACCAGCAGTAAATATGTCATGAGGACATTCCTCCAGGAGCTAACACAATTTACAACTGAGTTGAAGTTGGAAGATGGAGGAGCGGAACCAATTACCAAGAGCGGGAAACTCCGTCCGCAGACAGAACTACAGGAATTGCAAGAACAATTGAAAGCCTTAACAAGAGCCCTGAAGAAATCTCCCCAACCCTCTGAACGTGAGGCAGACTCTGACAGAACCTTTAAAACAGTGCTCTCCAACACCACAAATCACCACAAGGAAAGAGCTCAAGAACCTGGGACAGATTGGAGAGTGTGAGCAGAAAGAGAAACTGTCTTATATGAACTTGAGTTCCTGGCATTGAAATGGACTATCTGTGAACGATTTAGAGATTATCTCTATTACAACAAAGAGTTTGAGGTTTACACGGACAACAACCCCTTGACCTATGTTCTCACTACAGCCAAACTGAATGCAACAGGTCAGAGATGGACAGCCGAACTAGCTGACTTTAATTTCAGCATTAAGTACAGGCCAGGGAAATGCAATGTGGATGCTGACGGACTGTCGAGAATGCCACTAGAGCCTGAGGAGTTAATGCAAGAATGTTCAGAGGAAGTCAGTCTGGAAGCCATTGAGAACACTACCCACGCAGTACAAGCTCATCAACAGGAGGATACACCATTGTGGTGTCTGTTGACGGTGGAAACCACCGTAAAAGCGAAACAAGATCCCCCCTGTCCATTCAACAACTACCAAAAAGAAAAAACCGTGGAGCACAACAGGAAGATCAGATAATTGGCAGAATACTTCCTTATGTGGACCAAAATAGTTTTTCAAATAAACGAGAGAGAGATAATAAGTCACCAGCAATATCGGTTTTAGTTAAAGAATGGATGAAGCTCCACCTAAGTGAAGACGGTATCCTGTATCGTAAAGGAGGGCAAAAACAGCAGTAGGTGCTACCCAGAGTGTCCGTAGGTTGGTCTTCAAAGAACTCCATGAAAACATGGGACACCTGGGAGTGGAAAGAACAACAAACTTGATCCGTGAACGTTTTTTCTTGCCGGACATGCAGAGAGATATTGAGATGTATGTGCAGCGCCCCAGAGTCCTGGTTCGTTGCAGTAATGTTGTTCTTCCACCAGGGGGAGTGATGTTACGTCTGAAGGCAATGAAGGAGATCTGCTGTCCAGGTATCACAGCCACACACACACTTCACCCATCAGTCCACCAGGGGGAGCTAAGGGTTCTATCTATTAGGCCACTCCTCACAAAGGGTAAAACTGGAGGGTTGGTTAGGAAGTTAGTCAGTATCGGAAGGAGGAGAGGAGCGTTCCTGGCTGGGGACCAACGAGGAAAGGTCTCCCGGTCGAGCTGGCTGGGGTAATCCCTGGCCAGATCCAGACTGAAGTCTGAGGAGGAAGGAAAGAAGGACACGGAGCTGCGCCTGCAACCCATGCAGCAGCATCCTAAGAAAGGACAAGAAAGGAATTGTGCTGTAGTGAGTGAGAAAAGAAGTCATAGCAACAGGAGTGAAACATCAGTGGGAGACCAGCTAGAAGCAGGCTGCCTCCATCTGAAGCGCAGATCCGGTGGCCAGAATACAGAGGGAGTAAAGAGCTCTATGCCGTTACTTCAGAGACTGGCAGGGCAGTTGATTCCAAGTTGGCTGTCCGACCTTTATACCTAAGAAGACACAGTGGCAACTTGTGGGGATCAGGGCGTCTCTAGTGTCCCTATAAACAAGCCTCAGGCCATCAGTCATACGGGTTTTGTCCTATCCGTACCATCTGGGGGACAGAGAGAGAAGTAACAACAGTGAGGACCTTATGGTAGGTTATGCAAGTAGGGACCTACTACGTTACTGTGCGCAAGGGGAAGGCTATTGAATTCCTCCTGGACAAGGGGACTCTTGATTTGCCTTCAGACCGGCTGGACTCTGCCTACCGTGTGGTCCCTACTCTGGACTGTGGATGCTGAACCTTCAGTAAAAGGTAAAGAGACTGCAACCCTGTGTCCTCGTTATTCACTGCGACTCACATCATCCATCATCTACACTCTGGGAAGCCCTGGGGACATACTTCACCTGTGGGAAGGTATACCATCTAGCTGCCATAACATCACCCCAGCGGACCCCTAAGCAGCGTCGGTCACCCTGACTGAATACCACATGTGGTGTCACGAACATTATCCCTTTAAAGATCTTTCCCCAATTATATAACGGACGTTCCCCTAGGGCCACAGATCGGGTCAGGCCACCGTGACATCCCATTCCCCGAACCGAGGGACCCGGCTCCGAGTACCCCACAGCCCTTGGGGGCGATGCATACGTGACCAGGGAGTGTGGGTGTCTGAAAGATAACCATCCCAACACATCAACCCGTGCACCTATGGGCAACATGCAGACTATGTGCAGCGCCCCAGAGTCCTGGTCATTGCAGTGATGTCGCTCTGCCACTAAGGGGAGTGATGTTACATCTGATTGCACTAAAGGAGTTCACCTGACCAGGTATCATAGTCACACACTACACTTCACACTCTGGCCACCAGGGGGAGCAAAAGGCTCTATGTATTAGGCCACTCCTCACACTTGGGTAAAACTGGGGGTTGGACAGGAAGTGAGTTAGAAAGCAGCCTGGGAGAGTTCCAGGGAGGACCTGTCAGGGGTGGGATCCTGGCAGGGACCTAGCAAAAAGGACAGATCGTTACGGAGCCGCGCCTGCACTACCTTGCGGCGGCATCTTAAGGAAGGACACGAAGCGAAGTATATTGTGGAGAAGTGAGAAACGAGATCACAGCACAAGGAGATAGACCAGTAGGAGTCGTGCCCCGAGATCGGCAACATCCTACTGAGGAGCGTAGCCGGTGGCCGGAACGCCGAGGAAGTAACAGACTTCAAGCATTACTTCAAACAGCGGCAGGACAGTTGATTATAGGTTGGCTGTCTACCTTACATCACCTAAGCAGACATAGGGGGCAATTGTGGGAGAGGGGCGTCTCTAGGGTCCCAGAATAACTCCAGGCCTTCCCGTCAAACGGGTGCGTCCTAGCCAGATAAACTGGGGGACGGAGAAGAGAGAGAACAGATACGACAGTTGTGAGGACTATCTCGTGGTGCTCAGCAGGGAAGGACACACAGGCGCTAGTTGGTAGGCACTGATTTCCACCTGCAAAGGGAACTCTGGATGTGCCTTCGGACCGGCCGGTCTCAGCCATCCCTGTTAGCAGTGCTCTGGATTGCGGATCCCGAAGTCTTCAGTAAAAAGGTAAAGAGACTGCACCCTTTGTGTCCTCGTTATTAACCATGCCTCACATCATCACCATCTACATTACCGGGAAGCCCTGGGGAAACACTTCACCTGTGGGAAGGTATTCCATCTAGCTGCCATCCCATCACCCCAGTGGACCCCCAAGCAGCGTCGGTCACCCTGACCGAATACCACAGGTGGCGACACAAACACTTGACAAACTTTCATCACCTTTCATTGGACGCCCCTTAGCAGGGTCACGGACCGGGTCTAGCCACCATGACAACCCCAGGACCGAGACTGAGAGGCCCGGTACCGAGTACCCCGTGGCCCTGCGTCTGGGGGGGCTCCATATGTATCCGTTTGAGATGGTCTCATTAGACTTTTTATATCTCGAGGCATGCAAGGGAGATTACGAATACATCTTGGTGGTGATGGACCATTTTACTTGATTTGCTCAAACATATGCCACCACTAATAAATCTGGTCGAACAGCGGCAGAGAAGATCTTCAATGATTTTGCTTTGAAGTTTGGGTTCCCTATGAGGTTACACAAGGAACAAGGAAGAGAATTTGAGAACCAGCTCTTTGCCAAATTAGGAAAGTACTGTAGAATTCAGAGATCCCATACAACACCCTATCACCCAGAGGGTAATGGACAAGTGGAACGTTTTAACCGGACATTATTGTCAATGCTGCACACTTTAACAGCTGATGAGAAGAAAGATTGGAAGAGTTCTCTGTCAAAAGAGGTACATGCATATAACTACCAAGGCAACGGGTTACTCACCTTTCTTTCTGTTGAATAGACGATCGCCAAGACTGCCAATTGACATCACGTTCGACACTCCGGTGTCAGAGACTTACGAAACATATCCGGAGTATGTTCGGAAATGGAAGGAACGGATGAGAGGCATACATCATAGTCTCCAAAGTGGCTTCCCAAGGGCTGAGCAAGATTAAGTTGTACTATCATCAAAAATGTTATGGAGCAGAATTAACACCGGGAAGTCGGGTGCTAGTCAAGAACGTACATGAAAAAGGTGGCCCAGGAAAACTTTGTTCATACTGGGAAGACAAGGTGTATGTGGTCGCAAGGAGGAAAGCCGATGACAGTCCAGTGTATGAAATCAATTGGAAACGGGGGACAAGAAAACCAGAATAGTCCATCTGAATTAACTACTACTCTGTGATTATCTCCCACCACAACAAGTCTCCCCAGAAGTAGACCAACATCGATCGAAATCGTCTAGGGGAATACCAGAGACTGAAGCTCCGGAGGTGGATAGTGACCTTGAAAGTTCCGATGAAGACGAGCAGATTGTTGTACCTCTTGGACTGGTAAGGAGAGGGATGTACTATCCTCAGGAGAGTGAACTTAGTCCAGATGCTCTAGAGTTTGTACCAAGGAGTACAGATGAAGTCCAATTCACTTCTGATGATCGAACACTGATCACTTCAGCAACCAATCGACACTCAGGAGGAGTGGTATTACCAGACTGTGCAGAACCAGATGATTCAGAAGTACAGGAACTTACAGGCATTTCCAAGAGCATATGAGGAAGTACGAGAAATGAGTGCGGCGGAAGAGACTCCTGCAACTGAAGAACCCGGGGTATCTGAGGAACAACCCATCAGGAGGCTGTCAACTCGAGAAGTGAGGAGGCCCGTGATGCTGATGTGTGAGACACTTGGTGAACCTAGTCAAGTGCCAAGGATTGTCGATTGGAAACAGGTATCCCTACCTACAGACCAGGTAAGCCCACTTGAGTGGTATTCACCAACGAGAGGCAGTATGGAAGATGTTACCTGTTGGAAAGACTTGCTTTCACGCTGTGATTTTCCTTAAAAGATTTTGTAGAAACAAAGAACTGTTTAAACCCTAGTGAAAGGGAGAGCTAGTTGAAGACGTATGGAACAAAACAAAATCCTCTAAACTGCATGCTCGCAAGCGCCAGAAGCCTGACAAACAAGATGGAAGAACTAGAAGCAGAAATATCTACAAGTAACTTTGACATAGTGGGAATAACCGAGACATGGTTAGATGAAAGCTATGACTGGGCAGTTAACTTACAGGGTTACAGTCTGTTTAGAAAGGATCGTAAAAATCGGAGAGGAGGAGGGGTTTGTCTCTATGTAAAGTCTTGTCTAAAGTCCACTTTAAGGGAGGATATTAGCGAAGGGAATGAAGATGTCGAGTCCATATGGGTCGAAATTCATGGAGGGAGAAATGGTAACAAAATTCTCATTGAGGTCTGTTACAAACCCCCAAATATAACAGAAACCATGGAAAGTCTACTTCTAAAGCAGATAGATGAAGCTGCAACCCATAATGAGGTCCTGGTTATGGGGGACTTTAATTACCCGGATATTAACTGGGAAACAGAAACCTGTGAAACCCATAAAGGCAACAGGTTTCTGCTAATAACCAAGAAAAATTATCTTTCACAATTGGTGCAGAATCCAACCAGAGGAGCAGCACTTTTAGACCTAATACTATCTAATAGACCTGACAGAATAACAAATCTGCAGGTGGTCGGGCATCTAGGAAATAGCGACCACAATATTGTACAGTTTCACCTGTCTTTCACTAGGGGTACTTGTCAGGGAGTCACAAAAACACTGAACTTTAGGAAGGCAAAGTTTGACCAGTTTAGAGATGCCCTTAATCTGGTAGACTGGGACAATATCCTCAGAAATAAGAATACAGATAATAAATGGGAAATGTTTAAGAACATCCTAAATAGGCAGTGTAAGCGGTTTATACCTTGTGGGAATAAAAGGACTAGAAATAGGAAAAACCCAATGTGGCTAAACAAAGAAGTAAGACAGGCAATTAACAGTAAAAAGAAAGCATTTGCACTACTAAAGCAGGATGGCACCATTGAAGCTCTAAAAAACTATAGGGAGAAAAATACTTTATCTAAAAAACTAATTAAAGCTGCCAAAAAGGAAACAGAGAAGCACATTGCTAAGGAGAGTAAAACTAATCCCAAACTGTTCTTCAACTATATCAATAGTAAAAGAATAAAAACTGAAAATGTAGGCCCCTTAAAAAATAGTGAGGAAAGAATGGTTGTAGATGACGAGGAAAAAGCTAACATATTAAACACCGTCTTCTCCACGGTATTCACGGTGGAAAATGAAATGCTAGGTGAAATCCCAAGAAACAATGAAAACCCTATATTAAGGGTCACCAATATAACCCAAGAAGAGGTGCGAAACCGGCTAAATAAGATTAAAATAGATAAATCTCCGGGTCCGGATGGCATACACCCACGAGTACTAAGAGAACTAAGTAATGTAATAGATAAACCATTATTTCTTATTTTTAGGGACTCTATAGCGACGGGGTCTGTTCCGCAGGACTGGCGCATAGCAAATGTGGTGCCAATATTCAAAAAGGGCTCTAAAAGTGAACCTGGAAATTATAGGCCAGTAAGTCTAACCTCTATTGTTGGTAAAATATTTGAAGGGTTTCTGAGGGATGTTATTCTGGATTATCTCAATGAGAATAACTGTTTAACTCCATATCAGCATGGGTTTATGAGAAATCGCTCCTGTCAAACCAATCTAATCAGTTTTTATGAAGAGGTAAGCTATAGGCTGGACCACGGTGAGTCATTGGACGTGGTATATCTCGATTTTTCCAAAGCGTTTGATACCGTGCCGCACAAGAGGTTGGTACACAAAATGAGAATGCTTGGTCTGGGGGAAAATGTGTGTAAATGGGTTAGTAACTGGCTTAGTGATAGAAAGCAGAGGGTGGTTATAAATGGTATAGTCTCTAACTGGGTCGCTGTGACCAGTGGGGTACCGCAGGGGTCAGTATTGGGACCTGTTCTCTTCAACATATTCATTAATGATCTGGTAGAAGGTTTACACAGTAAAATATCGATATTTGCAGATGATACAAAACTATGTAAAGCAGTTAATACAAGAGAAGATAGTATTCTGCTACAGATGGATCTGGATAAGTTGGAAACTTGGGCTGAAAGGTGGCAGATGAGGTTTAACAATGATAAATGTAAGGTTATACACATGGGAAGAGGGAATCAATATCACCATTACACACTGAACGGGAAACCACTGGGTAAATCTGACAGGGAGAAGGACTTGGGGATCCTAGTTAATGATAAACTTACCTGGAGCAGCCAGTGCCAGGCAGCAGCTGCCAAGGCAAACAGGATCATGGGGTGCATTAAAAGAGGTCTGGATACACATGATGAGAGCATTATACTGCCTCTGTACAAATCCCTAGTTAGACCGCACATGGAGTACTGTGTCCAGTATTGGGCACCGGTGCTCAGGAAGGATATAATGGAACTAGAGAGAGTACAAAGGAGGGCAACAAAATTAATAAAGGGGATGGGAGAACTACAATACCCAGATAGATTAGCGAAATTAGGATTATTTAGTCTAGAAAAAAGACGACTGAGGGGTGATCTAATAACCATGTATAAGTATATAAGGGGACAATACAAATATCTCGCTGAGGATCTGTTTATACCAAGGAAGGTGACGGGCACAAGGGGGCATTCTTTGCGTCTGGAGAAGAGAAGGTTTTTCCACCAACATAGAAGAGGATTCTTTACTGTTAGGGCAGTGAGAATCTGGAATTGCTTGCCTGAGGAGGTGGTGATGGCGAACTCAGTCGAGGGGTTCAAGAGAGGCCTGGATGTCTTCCTGGAGCAGAACAATATTGTATCATACAATTATTAGGTTCTGTAGAAGGACGTAGATCTGGGTATTTATTATGATGGAATATAGGCTGAACTGGATGGACAAATGTCTTTTTTCGGCCTTACTAACTATGTTACTATGTTACTATGTTAGGCTGAACTGGATGGACAAATGTCTTTTTTCGGCCTTACTAACTATGTTACTATGTTACTATGTATGAAAAGCTCCAGCTGAAAAGATGCTGCTTGTTTTAATTTTTTATTTCTTACAGATGTCCTACAAGTAAAAGGTCACAATAATAGGTTGTTATTAATGTCTATAAATGTTATGCCAATATATATATCAAATAACATCACTCCCACTGTCCTAGAATTGGTCAGATCGATCAATTGAGCCAAATATCGAGGACGACATTCAAAAAGCAGGGAAGAGTGTGACATGCAGAAATAGTGCTAACTGTTGTTGCTTTAAAAGGCATCCAGCAACTAGAGAGGTTAACACAGTCACGGGAAACAGGGAGTGGTTAACAGAGCCCCAGGGGGATTGTGGGAAACTTGTTTAGGATTCTGGCAGCAGCCAAAGGAATGAGTGGTGTGTTTCTGTGATCTCTCTCACAGAAGTTCAGGCAAGTGAACAATAGGGACACAGGATTCCATTACAGAGTGGAGCTGGGCTAACCCCTGGACAGCTAGTCGAGAAAGTCTATCAGGAGCAGGAAGATAAGTACTCTTAATAAATTGTGTCACAGGGATAATATTCCTCAGCAAACCCTCCTCCCCTTGTCCATTAAACTGTGCTAGAAGGAATGCTATATAGGATTCTGACCAACTATTGTGAGAAGCTTGTGGAAGGAAATCCCAAATGTCTGACGCAAGTCATTCAGTGTGAGGGCAATGGCTCCAAATACTAATGAAATGGATGGAAACTTTTGACTTTGCCGTAAGTAATAAAAATGTCTTAAAACATTTTCTCTCTCTCATTATTCTGGCATTTGGCAAATATTAATAATTATGGTAATCCTAATTGTCCTAAACGGGAAAGGTTTATTCTGATTTCATGTCAGATATTGAGAAAAACATAAAGATGTGTATGGAAACTTCTGGTTTCAACTGTATATAGTGTACTTTCTTGCTATATATAGCGCTGTCCCTTTGTTTATAGTGTACTTTCTTGTTACTTATAGAGCTGTCCCTTAGCATATAGCATACTTCCTTGATATATATAGTGCTGTCCCTTAGTATATAGTATAATTCCTTGTTATATATATTTTTATGTCCCTCAGTATATAGTATACTATCTTGTTATTTATAGCACTGTCCCTTAGTATATAGTGTACTTTCTTGTTATATATAGCACTGTTCTTTATTACATAGTTTCCACTTATTATTTATAACACCTTCCCTTATTATGTAGAATCCTTTCTAGTTATGTATAAGGCTATTCTTTATTATATACATCCTTTGTTGTTATATATAGCATTATGTTTTACAGTTATTTCATTTTATATCTAACAAGAGAGGATGCTATAAAATAAAGAAAAGGGCGCTATAAATAACAGAGATAACAAGAGAATCCGATATGTAAGGGACAGTACTGTACATGACAAATGAGGGCAGTAAGTAAGAAGGGTCGGTAATATACATATTGACAGTAGACTATGGAAGGTATAATAAACCGTATATAAACACAGACAGTACATGCAGCGGGTGAAATAAGTATTCAACACCAGTTTTCTAATCTATTTGTAAAGCTGCTATTGACATGAAATTCTCTGCAAATGTCTGAAACAACAACAACCAATCCAATCCACACAGGGAATGAAATAATGTATACTATGAATCTTTGCTATATAATATAATAATAATATAATATAATATAATAAAAGGGAAAGGCCCCAGACACATTTCTTGCACAGGGACCCCAAGCTGTCAGTTCATGCCCCTGCTTTGCTGTTTTCCATTATCTTTACTGTCCTCTCTTATCTCTGTGATCCCCTCAAATCTCTGTTGTCCACGCTTATCTTTGTTGTCCTCTCTTATCTCTGCCGTTCTCTATTATCTCTGTTGTCCTCTATTATCTCTGCTGTCCTCTATTATCTCTGCGATCCCCTATTATCTCTCCTGTCCCCTATTATCTCTGCTGTCCCCTATTATCTCTACTGTGCCCTATTATCTCTGCTGTCCTCTATTATCTCTGCTGTCCCCTATTATCTCTACTGTGCCCTATTATCTCTGCTGTCCTCTATTATCTCTGATGTCCCCAAATATGTCTGCTGTCCTCTATTATCTCTGCTATCCTCTACTATCTCTGCTGTCCCCTATTATCTCTGCTGTCCCCTATTATCTCTGCTGTCCCCAAATATGTCTGCTGTCCTCTATTATCTCTGCTGTGCCCTATTATCTCTGCTGTGCCCTATTATCTCTGCTGTCCCCTATTATCTCTGCTGTCCCCTATTATCTCTGCTGTCCCCTATTATCTCTCCTGTCCCCTCTTATCTCTGCTGTCTCCTATTATCTCTGCTGTCCCCTATTATTTCTGCTGTCCTCTATTATCTCTGCTGTCCCCTATTATCTCTGCTGTCCCCAAATATGTCTGCTGTCCTCTATTATCTCTGCTGTCCCCTATTATCTCTGCTGTCCTCTATTATCTCTGCTGTCCCTTATTATCTCTGCTGTCCCCAAATATGTCTGCTGTCCTTTATTATCGCTGCTGTCCTCTATTATCTCTGCTGTCCTCTATTATCTCTGCTGTCCTCTATTATCTCTGCTGTCCCTTATTATTTCTGCTGTCCTCTATTATCTCTGCTGTCCTCTATTATCTCTGCTGTCCCTTATTATCTCTGCTGTCCCCAAATATGTCTGCTGTCCTTTATTATCTCTGCTGTCCCCTATTATCTCTGCTGTCCCCTATTATCTCTGCTGTCCCCAAATATGTCTGCTGTCCTCTATTATCCCTGCTGTGCCCTATTATCTCTGCTGTCCCCTATTATCTCTGCTGTCCCCTATTATCTCTCCTGTCCCCTCTTATCTCTGCTGTCTCCTATTATCTCTGCTGTCCCCTATTATTTCTGCTGTCCTCTATTATCTCTGCTGTCCCCTATTATCTCTGCTGTCCCCAAATATGTCTGCTGTCCTCTATTATCTCTGCTGTCCCCTATTATCTCTGCTGTCCTCTATTATCTCTGCTGTCCCTTATTATCTCTGCTGTCCCCAAATATGTCTGCTGTCCTTTATTATCTCTGCTGTCCCCTATTATCTCTGCTGTCCTCTATTATCTCTGCTGTCCCCTATTATCTCTGCTGTCCCCAAATGTCTGCTGTCCTCTATTATTTCTGCTGTGCCCTATTATCTCTGCTGTCCCCTATTATCTCTGCTGTCCCCTATTATCTCTCCTGTCCCCTCTTATCCCTGCTGTCTCCTATTATCTCTGCTGTCCCCTATTATTTCTGCTGTCCTCTATTATCTCTGCTGTCCCCTATTATCTCTGCTGTCCCCAAATATGTCTGCTGTCCTCTATTATCTCTGCTGTCCCCTATTATCTCTGCTGTCCTCTATTATCTCTGCTGTCCCTTATTATCTCTGCTGTCCCCAAATATGTCTGCTGTCCTTTATTATCTCTGCTGTCCCCTATTATCTCTGCTGTCCTCTATTATCTCTGCTGTCCTCTATTATCTCTGCTGTCCCTTATTATCTCTGCTGTTCCCAAATATGTCTGCTGTCCTTTATTATCTCTGCTGTCCTCTATTATCTCTGCTGTCCTCTATTATCTCTGCTGTCCCTTATTATCTCTGCTGTCCCCAAATATGTCTGCTGTCCTTTATTATCTCTGCTGTCCCCTATTATCTCTGCTGTCCTCTATTATCTCTGCTGTCCTCTATTATCTCTGCTGTCCCTTATTATCTCTGCTGTTCCCAAATATGTCTGCTGTCCTCTATTATCTCTGCTGTCCTCTATTATCTCTGCTGTCCCCTATTATCTCTGCTGTCCCCTATTATCTCTGCTGTCCCTTATTATCTCTGCTGTCCCCAAATATGTCTGCTGTCCTCTATTATCTCTGCTGTCCTCTATTATCTCTGCTGTCCCCTATTTTCTCTGCTGTCCCCAAATGTGTCTGCTGTCCTCTATTATCTCTGCTGTCCCCTATTATCTCTGCTGTCCTCTATAATCTCTGCTGTCACTTATTATCTCTGCTGTCCCATGTTATCTCTGCTGTCCTCTATAATCTCTGCTGTCCCTTATTATCTCTGCTGTCCTCTATTATCTCTGCTGTCCCTTATTATCTCTGCTGTCCCTTATTATCTCTGCTGTCCCCAAATATGTCTGCTGTCCTCTATTATCTCTGCTGTCCTCTATTATCTCTGCTGTCCTCTATTATCTCTGCTGTCCTCTATTATCTCTGCTGTCCCTTATTATCTCTGCTGTCCCCAAATATGTCTGCTGTCCTCTATTATCTCTGCTGTCCCTTATTATCTCTGCTGTCCCTTATTATCTCTGCTGTCCCCAAATATGTCTGCTGTCCTCTATTATCTCTGCTGTCCTCTATTATCTCTGCTGTCCCTTATTATCTCTGCTGTCCCCAAATATGTCTGCTGTCCTCTATTATCTCTGCTGTCCCTTATTATCTCTGCTCTAGTAATAGGCAAGTTGAAAAGTCTCCTTGTTACTCAGCGTCATACTGGAGGGAGCGCACTGATCACAGGGGCCCCAAGCTGTCAGTGTCCGCCCCTGGGGGAGCGCACTGATCACAGGGGCCCCAAGCTGTCAGTGTCCGCCCCTGGGGGAGCGCACTGATCACAGGGGCCCCAAGCTGTCAGTGTCCGCCCCTGGGGGAGCGCACTGATCACAGAGGCCCCAAGCTCTCAGTGTCCACCCCTGGGGGAGCGCACTGATCACAGGGGCCCCAAGCTGTCAGTGTCTGCCCCTGGGGGAGCGCACTGATCACAGGGGCCCCAAGCTGTCAGTGTCCGCCCCTGGGGGAGCGCACTGATCACAGGGGCCCCAAGCTGTCAGTGTCTGCCCCTGGGGGAGCGCACTGATCACAGGGGCCCCAAGCTGTGCACTGATCACAGGGGCCCCAAGCTGTCAGTGTCTGTCCCTGGGGGAGCGCACTGATCACAGGGGCCCCAAGCTCTCAGTGTCCGCCCCTGGGGGAGCGCACTGATCACAGGGGCCCCAAGCTGTCAGTGTCCGCCCCTGGGGGAGCGCACTGATCACAGAGGCCCCAAGCTCTCAGTGTCCGCCCCTGGGGGAGCGCACTGATCACAGAGGCCCCAAGCTGTCAGTGTCCACCCCTGGGGGAGCGCACTGATCACAGGGGCCCCAAGCTCTCAGTGTCCGCCCCTGGGGGAGCGCACTGATCACAGGGGCCCCAGCTGTCAGTGTCCGCCCCTGGGGGAGCGCACTGATCACAGGGGCCCCAAGCTCTCAGTGTCCACCCCTGGGGGAGCGCACTGATCACAGGGGCCCCAAGCTCTCAGTGTCCGCCCCTGGGGGAGCGCACTGATCACAGGGGCCCCAAGCTGTCAGTGTCCGCCCCTGGGGGAGCGCACTGATCACAGGGGCCCCAAGCTGTCAGTGTCCGCCCCTGGGGGAGCGCACTGATCACAGGGGCCCCAAGCTGTCAGTGTCCGCCCCTGGGGGAGCGCACTGATCACAGAGGCCCCAAGCTGTCAGTGTCCGCCCCTGGGGGAGCGCACTGATCACAGAGGCCCCAAGCTCTCAGTGTCCGCCCCTGGGGGAGCGCACTGATCACAGGGGCCCCAAGCTGTCAGTGTCCGCCCCTGGGGGAGCGCACTGATCACAGGGGCCCCAAGCTGTCAGTGTCTGCCCCTGGGGGAGCGCACTGATCACAGGGGCCCCAAGCTGTCAGTGTCCACCCCTGGGGGAGCGCACTGATCACAGGGGCCCCAAGCTGTCAGTGTCTGTCCCTGGGGGAGCGCACTGATCACAGGGGCCCCAAGCTCTCAGTGTCCGCCCCTGGGGGAGCGCACTGATCACAGGGGCCCCAAGCTGTCAGTGTCCGCCCCTGGGGGAGCGCACTGATCACAGAGGCCCCAAGCTCTCAGTGTCCGCCCCTGGGGGAGCGCACTGATCACAGAGGCCCCAAGCTGTCAGTGTCCACCCCTGGGGGAGCGCACTGATCACAGGGGCCCCAAGCTCTCAGTGTCCGCCCCTGGGGGAGCGCACTGATCACAGGGGCCCCAGCTGTCAGTGTCCGCCCCTGGGGGAGCGCACTGATCACAGGGGCCCCAAGCTCTCAGTGTCCACCCCTGGGGGAGCGCACTGATCACAGGGGCCCCAAGCTCTCAGTGTCCGCCCCTGGGGGAGCGCACTGATCACAGGGGCCCCAGCTGTCAGTGTCCGCCCCTGGGGGAGCGCACTGATCACAGGGGCCCCAAGCTCTCAGTGTCCACCCCTGGGGGAGCGCACTGATCACAGGGGCCCCAAGCTCTCAGTGTCCGCCCCTGGGGGAGCGCACTGATCACAGGGGCCCCAAGCTGTCAGTGTCCGCCCCTGGGGGAGCGCACTGATCACAGGGGCCCCAAGCTCTCAGTGTCCGCCCCTGGGGGAGCGCACTGATCACAGGGGCCCCAAGCTGTCAGTGTCCACCCCTGGGGGAGCGCCCTGATCACAGGGGCCCCAAGCTGTCAGTGTCCGCCCCTGGGGGAGCGCACTGATCACAGGGGCCCCAAGCTCTCAGTGTCCGCCCCTGTACGGAGATTTCATCTGTTACATCAGATTTATGGACTGAAAACAGCAAGAAACTAATGAGAGAAAAGTCTGAACCCTCCAATGTGCTCGGCCTGTGACCCCATCTTACAGTTAGCCCCTCCGGCTGATAACAGGGAGCAATAGTCTGCATCCATCTGGTCTAATGTTATCATGTCCCCGGTCTAGAGTGACTGATAACAGAGGATAATAGCTCGCCAGTGCCCATATACTAGATAGAGATGAAGCTCCTGTGACCATGAATGATGGAGACCTTCTAAGTACTCACGTGATGCTGCAGTCTGTGTGAGCGGCGCGGCCTCAGAGTTGGACATTTATACCTTATTACGCTCCCGTCCCCCCATATCTGCCCTTATAGTGAAGTGTTTACAGCTAATAGCAGTGACCGGCCCCCGCGGGCAGCGTCTCACTGGGAGGTCGCGACCCGCCATCAGCGTCTCGTCATCCTTTTATGATGATTGACATCTGTCAGAATCTAGTGTCTAAGCGGCTTCAGAAGCCCCCGATTGGCGATTTGGGGGATGTCAGTGACTTCTCTAGGGTCCCGTAGACATTTGGTTTTCATGTTGGGGTCATATGTGACTTTGGGGCCCCCTCAGTTCCTAGCTGGGTGCAGCACCGTTCCATGTGGCCATGATACTTCTATCAGGTAAGATGATGGTCCCGGAGGAGACACATGATGGCATCCCACCGGACAGGACGAGCGGAGCAGAAAGGCAAACACAAAACAGAGGCTACAAGTGCTGCAATTATCATAAAAGCCGCCGTGCGGCCATAGCGGCACCTTCCCCGGCCTTGACCCCGCCGCTCGCCTGCAGGCGACAGGACTTCAGCTTCATATGTGCTGGTTTAGGTCACTATTATTCAGTGCACTATTGTTGTTAGGACTTTGCGCCACACTCATTTTTCGCACTTTGATTTTTGGGAACGCGTCTCGGTGCTATAATTATTGGGGTATTTTTTCATGTGACCCTGACGTTTTAGAAGATAGCCCATGCACAGTTTTTTTTTAGGATGCTTTCACATTGCGTTTCTGCTCCCATTCACTGGCTCCGTCAAGGTTTACGTCTGAACCCCCCGCAAAATGGGATTAAGGCATACGTGACAGATGGGGCCATAGACTATAATGGTGCCGGGAGAGGGAGCGTGCTCTCTGACATGCACCATTTACTGGAGGTGGGTACTCGGACCTACTAGACTGCATCTGGGTGTCCATCTCCTGTAGGTGTACACTCACGAAAATGATGCACGTCCAAGTGCACGCTCGCTCTCCCGGTACCATTATAATCTATGGCCTTGTCGGCCCATATGTCCAAATCCCGTTTTGCAGGGGGCTCTGACATAAACCCAGACGGGGCCACTGAATGGGTGCAGAAACGCAATGTGAAAGCACCCTGAGAAATCGTGGGCAGAGGAAGCTGTCATGGAGGCCAAAACAGACAAATCCGGATCAGACAAGACATTACCTTTGAGGACCAGGATTGAATTACTTTTTTCTAGTCATTGTATAGCGTTATTATTCCGTTAGCTATATAATTCAGTCACTGGTAGAGTTTGTCAACTTTTTTCAAAGTAGCCATGTGTAGCATTCTCTGGTCTCCTGGGACTCAATCAAACCCGTTTCAAACCCCTTAACATAAACACAGCCTTAGTAATGTGAAGGTGGTCTGGAAATGTGGTGATGACCAACAGATTATAATAACACATTGCGCTGATGACTGTCATGATCCAGACCGGGTTTTGGGTCTTGTCTCTCCTTTCCTGGTTTGGTCATGTCAGGGGTTAACTTTCTCTGCCTCATTCCGGTTTCGGCTCTGCTATTTCTCTGCGCTGCGTCCTGCAGGCAGTGCCAGTTATATTTCCTGCCTTCAGCGTGTGTAGCTGGCTGATTTGTCCTGCTGCATTTAGCTGTTTTTGCCCGTGTGTGCATTCCTCTCTCCCAGCCCCATCTCTGTGTGTCTCTGTGTGTTGGATTCCCCGATACTCGACTCTGCTTTGGCTCTGACCTGACTCTATCTCTTCCTTTTGGTACTTCTGCTACAGACCGGTACTGACCTTTTGGCACTCCTCTGACTCTGTGTTTGGATTTCCCCTTAGCACTATGCTACTCTGTGGTATTGACCCAGCTTGTTTGACTATTCTGCTGCCACCTGGTGGTAGCCTGGCTGCAGTTCTGCTGGTCTGCTCTGAGCAGGATTTCAGCCGTCTCTCCACTCAGCTGGCATCTAGTGGTGTTTGCATTTACCTGCAGTGCTGCAGTGTGACGCTGACATTTTATGATTATTTTATGTGACCCCAAATGATGGTGTTGCTGTCAGAGGTAATTTTATCCTGCTGTTGGAGACACATGTGATTTGATATATGTTCCATAAAGCCCTCCACTTCCTCCCAACTAATACACTTGCCAAAGGCAACAAATGCCTTCTGGGACGGCAGGTGCCAGTGCTGTTGGTGGTGCTTCTCTGTGCATAGTGTCAGTGCACAGGTAATACAGTGACCACCAGTGACATTATACACAGGAGCTCTGTATATAGTGTATAGTGTACAGGTAATACAGTGATCACCAGTGACATTATACACAGGAGCTCTGTACATAGTGTCAGTGCACAGGTAATACAGTGATCACCAGTGACATTATACACAGGAGCTCTGTATATAGTGTCAGTGTAAAGGTAATGCAGTGATCATGAAAAAAGCAAATCCGAATAAATCTAATTGGAAATATCCAACAAATCCCACCAATATTAGAAGAACATAGCTAAAGTTATAAACTAGAGGTATCTTGGGAGTGTGGGACAGCACACTTTGTATGTGCAATGGTTGTCCATACTAATATTTTATTTGTACCACCCATAAATGGTGTTTTTCCATATAGGCCACATCATTTAGTACCATTATATTTTTTTGGGGTGACACTATTTTCTTGTTGTTGTTTATATATTTTTTACCCTACACACATTAAAGGTTATGTTTTAATTCCTACTTTAGCTAATACAGTGATCACCAGTGACATTATACACAGGAGCACTGTATGTAGTGTTAGTGTACAGGTAATAAAGTGATCACCAGTGACATTATACACAGGAGCTCTGTACATAGTGTCAGTGTATAGGTAATACAGTGATCGCTAGTGACATTATACAGTGTACAGGTAATACAGTGATCACCAGTGACATTATACACAGGAGCTCTGTAAGTAGTGTTAGTGTACAGGTAATACAGGGATCACCAGTGATATTATACACAGGAGCTCTGTATGCAGTGTTAGTGTACAGGTAATACAGTGATCACCAGTGACATTATACACAGGAGCTCTGTATATAGTGTCAGTGTATAGGTAATACAATGGAAATCATCTCAATCTCTTCATACCATGCACTATCCTCCCTCCCCCACTGCATCTAGTTCACTCTCTGACTTTGAAGCAGTTACAGAAGAAGAAGTAATCAGGCTCCTTGCATCTTCTCGCCCGACCACTTGCACCAGTGACCCCATTCCGTCACATCTCCTCCAGTCCCTTTCCCCGGCTGTCACCTCTCACCTAACAAAAATATTCAACCTTTCCCTCACTTCTGGTATTTTTCCCTCCTCATTTAAGCATGCCATCATACATCCATTACTTAAAAAACCATCCCTCGATCAAAACTGTGCCGCTAATTATAGACCTGTCTCTAATCTTCCCTTCATCTCTAAACTCCTCGAACGCCTGGTCCACTCCCATCTTACCCGCTATCTCTCAGTTAACTCTCTTCTCGACCATCTTCAATCTGGCTTCCGCTCTTTACACTCTACTGAAACTGCCCTCACTAAAGTCTCTAATGACCTACTAACAGCTAAATCTAATGGTCACTACTCCATGCCAATTCTCTTGGATCTCTCTGCAGCATTCGATACTGTGGATCATCAGCTCCTCCTCACTATGCTCCGCTCCATCGGCCTCAAGGACTCTCCTGGTTCTCCTCCTATCTCTCTGACCGATCCTTCACTGTATGTTTTGCTGGTTCCTCCTCCTCTCACCTTCACCTTACTGTTGGGGTTCCTCAAGGATCAGTCCTAGGCCCCCTCCTCTTCTCGTTGTATACTGCCCCTATTGGACAAACAATCAGTAGATTTGGTTTCCAGTACCATCTCTATGCTGACGACACCCAATTATACACCTCTTCTCCTGTTGTCACGCCGACCATTTTAGAAAACACCAGTGATTGTCTTACCGCTGTCTCTAACATCATGTCCTCCCTCTATCTGAAACTAAACCTGTCAAAAACTGAACTCCTCGTGTTCTCTCCCTCTACTAATATTCTGCCACCTATATACGTGGATGAGATGTGTCTGAGGGATGTGATCACAAATCGCTATATAAACAATGACAGGTAGCGTTACTCACTAACTGTGCCACCAGTCTCTATCAGCCGCGCGTGGTGATCCGGAAGGATGATGCAGTGATACATTGAACAGGTTTATTTACAGTACCTTGGTGAGAGTGAGGACTGTAGGTTAGAGCTGTTACAGAATCACCAGATAGAGATAATAGAAGCTTCAGGTTAGAGGTAACAAGAGAATCCTTTCTCCAGCTCTGCAGCACATGTGGGATCCAAGATGGCACGGAGTACAAAAACAGGAAGAGAAGGAAAAAGATAGGAGGAGCTAAAAACAGAAAGGTGTTGTGGGAAAATTCCATAACAAATATTACAGTGATATAGCAAACGGCCAGTAGATGGCAGCAAAGTATAACAAATGATAGAACCAGGCTTATTAGCACTACATAAAGGTCCATGTATGGCTGAAAGTCTATAATAATAAACTGAGCAGCACACTCCCCGTCTGAAATCCTTGGATTTCACTATACCATAAGTCTCGAATTGGGAGTGTTCACCAGAAGTGCATGGAGGGATACCTCAACCTGTAAGATAAAAACAACGCATGCAATGCAACAATAACATATTGAATAACAAGTCTAGAACGATTTCTTGAAGTAATCCAAAGGATAACCCATCTTCGGATTGGAGAAGCCGCGCTAGGCCAAACTGTCTCCAACCCATTTGTAATCCAAAGGTTGAAGTTCCTTGGAAGAGTTCCTACTGATTGGATGGATAATCAATCCTCAACCGGTATGAGTAAAATAATCTCTGATATAGGCCTAATGAAAGTTTTGGGGTCACCTTGCTTAGTAACTGTCACTTCTACCTTGCGTACCTTGCCATCGTCACTTGGAAAGGTTTTAGAGATAAGTCCCATAGGCCATGTGCTTCTTTCCTCCTTCTGGTCTTTCATGAGGATAATATCTCCTACTTGTAAATTT
The DNA here is from genome assembly GCF_032444005.1 of Ranitomeya imitator. NCBI lineage: Eukaryota > Metazoa > Chordata > Amphibia > Anura > Dendrobatidae > Ranitomeya > Ranitomeya imitator. Next base: position 568,564,929 of record NC_091287.1, on the reverse strand, counting down.
GGCTTAACGTGTTGCCATTTTCTTCGTTTTTGGAGAAGTGTCAGGTACTCCTTCTTCCATCTATTCCAGAAACAATTAGCCAGATGTTGCACATATTTCCACCGTCTCTGATATTTGTTACCGGACACAGAGTCTTCAGGCGGGTTAGGAACAGTTCCAAGTTTCTGGGTGAGGAGAGTTGCCGGAGTGAGAATTGTAGGAGATTCTGGATCCGTAGATATGGGTACAAGAGGTCTTGAGTTTACTATAGCAGAGACTTCTGCTAAGAAAGTGGTCAAGGTCTCGTGAGTGAGCCTTGAAAGATTTGAGTCCATCAGCATAGATTCCAGTATCTGACGAGTAATGCCTATCATTCTTTCCCATGATCCGCCCATATGGGAAGCATGAGGAGGATTGAAGACCCAGGAACAGTCATTGGTTGTCAAGAAGTTCTGGACTGGTGTTGAATTCAGTTGTAGTTCTCGACAGGCACCTACAAAGTTTGTTCCACAATCAGATCTTAGTTGTTTTACTGGTCCTCTGATGGAGAAGAATCGTCTTAGGGCATTAATGAAACTGGAAGAATCCATGGACTCTATCACTTCTATGTGTATTGCTCGTACACTCATGCACGTGAACAACACTGCCCAACGTTTACTTTCCGCATGCCCGCCTCTGGTCCGACATGCAGCGACTGCCCATGGGCCAAAAACGTCCAAGCCAACATAGGTAAATGGGGGCTCTGTGCTTGTCCTATCAGCAGGCAAATCAGACATCTGTTGTTGTTGTTGCAGTTTTCCTCTTGTCTTACGACACTGAACACAATCATGAATTAAATGGGAAATCGGTCTCTTTGCTCCCACAATCCAGAGGCCTGCAGCTCTTAAGGCACCTTCAGTGAAGTGTCTGCCTTGATGTTTGATTTTTTTCATGGTAATGTCGTATAAGTAGAGTGGTGATATGGTGATGACCAGGAATAATTAGAGGATTCTTTTCCGCCTCATCCAATTTAGCTTTGTTTAAACGACCACCAACTCTCAATAAACACCTTTCGTCTATTACTGGGTTTAAGTTGACAATGGGGCTGTTTTTAGGAACGTCTTGTTTTTTACGTATACATTCCAGTTCCTTGTGAAAAACATTCTGCTGCACATTGCGTATCACAATGAGTTCACTCAGAGCAATGTCTTCTGCAGAGAGAGGCTTATGGCAGATATGCCAACCATGACAATCAGTGTTACTGTCCTTATTGCGATAGCATTTTACAATGTGTACTAACCTTGCAATGGCACGAACCAGCCTCGTCCATCTTGAGAAGCGATCAAAACGCCGACAGTCCAAGCCAACCTCCTCCTTGAGTTTGGTGATGAAGGTGCTGACATCAGGACGGATCTCTGGGTCGACATCTGGATCCTCAAGGCTGAAGCTGTCTTCAACGGCAGTCTCTTTGCACTGTTCGTGAAGGAACTCCGGTCCTGTCAACCAAGAAGAGCTTGCGAAGGCACCAATAGACACTGGTCTAGTAGCAAGGTCCGCAGGGTTAAGATGGGATGGGACGTGCTGCCATTGCTGGGGTTTGGAGGATTTCCTGATCCTTTCCACTCGGTTACTGACATAGACGTAGAAGCGTTTCGTCTGGTTGTATATGTAGCCCAGAACTACCTTACTGTCTGTGTAGAATCTTGTGTCATCCACGTGAATAGCTAGTTCGCTCTGTATGAAGTCTGCAATCTCTATGGCTAGTACAGCCCCACAGAGCTCGAGTCTGGGTATGGTGTGCTCGGGTTTAGGAGCCAGTTTAGCCTTTCCAAACAGAAATCCAACATGGGCTTAATTGTTAGAGTCTACAACCTTCAAGTAAGCGACAGCGGCAATAGCTTCAGTGGAGGCATCAGCGAATACATGAATCTCCTTCCTTTGACTTGTAGTTAGGGATGCTGGAGTGTAACAACGTGGTATGTGGATCTTATCCAAGGCGCAAAGAGATTCTCTCCATGACTTCCACTTTAGTTGTTTGTCTGCAGGGAGTGGTATATCCCAGTCCTTAATGTACTCTGAGAGTTGTCTCAGCAGGAGCTTGCCTTGTATAGTCAGGGGTGCGACAAACCCAAGTGGATCATATAGACTGTTCACCACTGACAGAACCCCACGCTTAGTAAATGATTTTTCTGCACCACTAACCTGAAAGCTGAAGGAGTCATTTAGCAAGTTCCACCTCAGGCCTAGACTTCTCTGTACTGGTGGATTGTCTGAGCCTAGGTTCAAGTCCCTAAATTCTGCGGCATGATCATTAGGGTGAAAGGCCTTCATGACAACAGCACTATTGGAGGCAATTTTATGCAATCTTAAATGAGCTTTAGAAAGCATACCTTGTGTCCGTTTGAGCAGATCTGTGGCTTCTTCCGCCGTGGGCAGGGATTTAAGACCGTCGTCCACGTAGAAGTCCTTTTCAACGAACTGTTGAGCATCCTTCCCGAACTCTGCTGCACCATCGGAGGCGGTCCTACGTAGGCCGTAGGTGGCGACTGCAGGAGAAGGACTGTTTCCGAAAACGTGCACCTTCATGCGGTATTCGATCATTTCCTTGTTGGTGTCGTTGTCTCGGTGCCATAGAAAACGGAGATAATTTCTGTGATCTTGTTGCACGATGAAACAATGGAACATTTGTTCGATGTCGGCGGTAATGGCGACCGGTTCCTTTCTGAATCTCATGAGCACTCCCACCAGGTTATTAGTCAGGTTCGGACCAGTGAGGAGAAGGTCATTCAGAGATACGCCGTCATGTTTGGCGCTTGAATCGAACACCACCCTGATTTGTTTCGGCTTTCTTGGATGATACACTCCAAAGGAAGGTAGATACCAGCATTCTTCATCAGCTTGCAATGGTGGAGCTGGCTCTGCGTGATCATTGCGAAATATCTTGTCCATAAAAGCTATGAAATGTTCCTTCATTTCAGGCTTGTTCCTTAATGTTCTCTGCAGTGAGATGAATCTAGATAAGGCCTGTTCTCTGTTGTTAGGAAGCCTGGTCCTTGAAGCCTTGAAGGGTAAGGGAGCAACCCAGCGGTCAGATTCATTTTTGAAGAATCCACTGTCCATGATTTTAAGAAACTCCTTGTCTTCTATGGATAAGGCAACTTTGTTGTCATCTTTTGTTGTGTGAAACACTGTTCTCCCTAAGTCATCACCGTAGGGAGTGGGAATGATGTCAGGCTCCTGGATGGAATCAGAGAACCTCTCTTTCACTTCGTAGTGATGAAGGCATGGCTTAAAGTGAGTTGCGCGACCATTTTGGAGCAGATACGTTTTACAGGCGTTGACTTCGGATGCCTTGTGACTCCTATCCAGACATACATCGCCCACGATTACCCAGCCTAGGTCGAGTCTTTGGGCGTATGGAGCATCATCTGGGCCATTGCATTGCTGGCGTACCTTGTGGACCTTCAGAATGTCCCTTCCGAGTAGGATTAGAATATCAGCATTCATGTCCAGAGGAGGAATTTCATTAGTCAGGTGCCTCAAGTGGCGATGATAAAGTGCGGCTTCCGGAGTGGGAATCTCCTCCCTGTTATCAGGTATCTGGTCACATTCAATTAGGGTTGGCAAAGGTATATGCACGTTTCCCTTGATTGAAGAGACTATGTACCCAGAGGCTCTCCTGCCAGAAGTCTCAATACGACCAGAGCAGGTGTTGAGGGTGTATGGAGTCGTTTGTCCCTTTATGTTGAAGATCTCAAAGAATTTGGGCCTTGCTAGAGATCGGTTACTTTGCTCATCTATTATGGCATACATTTTGGAGGCCTTGTCGGGTTGTCCTTCTGGATAGACCTTAATCAGACATACCTTGGCACAGCATTTAGGATCAGTCCCTTCTCCACATACCTCAGTACATGAGGAGGAAACAGCGGTTGCAGTTGGGTCAGGGACCTGTGGCTCCCCGCCATGCTTTTGAGCAGGGTTAGATGCTGCAGAAGGTTGTGAGTTGTATGGAGCTGGCGTGGGATGCATGGCTGTGACGTGTTTATCACTGCTGCATTCAGTGCACTTAATGGCGGCCTTACACTCCTTAGCGAGGTGGTCTGAGGAGGTGCAACACTTATAACATATCCCAAGCTCCTTGAGGGTATCTTTACGCTCCTGCAAAGTCCTTGCTCTGAATCCACGGCATTCTTTAAGTGGGTGAGGCCTTTTGTGGATAGGGCACATACGGTTACTGTCCATGACTTTAGGAGCAACATTATTTGTCTTAGTGAAGGCAGGTGTAGTAAGTGGAACGTCAGTCTTTCTCACAGATACTGTGTTTCTTGAATCTCTACGTTTGGCAATGTTATCATACCTTGTAGATGATGATGATGCTGGTGGAGTAGGCTCAGTGAAGTCGAAGCTGGGATCATTCTTCTTCCGAGCTTGGTCACTGATGAACCTGGAAAAATATGAAAAGGGGGGAAAGGACACATTATACTGCCTTTTATACCGTGAGCCGTGGTCTGCCCATTTATCCTGCATGCCGTGTGGCAACTTGGACACTGTTGGAATAACGCCATGAGCAGTATCTAGGTAGCTCAGTCCAGAGAGACGTGGGTCTAATTTTGCCAATTCTATTTCCTTTAGCAGGTCGCTCAGATCTTGAAGTTTTCTATTGTCCTTGTTAGTTATCTTTGGGAAGGTTTGCAGTCTTTTAAATAAGGCACATTCTATAGCTTCTGAGCTGCCATAGGTTTGTTCCAGTCTCTCCCAGGCTGCAATAAGACCTGCATCTGAATAGTCCACATGAACTGCCCTTATTGTCTTTATGCGCTCTTAACAAGCAAATCCAGTTGTTCCTTGCCGGTGATATTAAGGTCTTGGATCACTGCTTGAAAGGTGGATTTCCAGGCTCTATAATTCTCAGCATGATCATCAAACTTTGAGAGACTAATGTTTATTAACTCCCGGCGAATCATGTATCTGGCGAAGTCAGACATGTCCGATCTCTCGGTCATTGTTGCAGGATGAACTTGTGGTATCCGTAGGGAATGTAAGTTCTCTGGCTTATATGACTGCGACAAATCAGGACGAAATGATGCGGCATAAGGGTTAAACTGCGGTTTAGTCTCTATAGGTTCTGCTGGCTGTGGCCTAAATTGTAAGTTAGTGCTGGAAGTTACCTTGTCCGCAGTAGGTGGCGACATTTCTTGACTTGCGGGCGCATCCGTGTTAGAAACTGGAGGTGGTGCTGGTGCAGATGTTGCATGTCTTAACACGTAGTCTGAAGTTCGATCAGCTGCGTCTTCCATTTCTTCTGGAATAAGACAGTCCGGATTATCATCTTGTCCCAGTGCTTGTTCAAGGACCTTCAGTTTAGCAAGGGCTGTTGCTTCTTCCTTTTCTGCTTGGAGTATTTTTAATTTCCTTTGAGCTTCCATTTTGTTTCTTTGAGCTTCCATCTCATTTCTTTGAGCTTCCATTTGGGCTTCTACTTCGACTTCAGCCTCCTTCTTAGCAAAGGAGCTTTTTACTCTAGCTTCCTCTGCAGCTGCACGGATCTCCAGTAGCTTGTCGGACAATGTTGATTTCCTGGAGTGAGATGATCTGGAAGACCGAGCTGTGATTTTGGTCGATGTTGTGCGATGTGACCTAACCTCTTGGAGGTGAGCAATGCGGAGTTCTGCTTTATCCTGGGCATCTCGCACTAATGAGGTCTTTTCTTGGAGAAGAGTTTCCCTTTCAGTTACTTCTGCTGGGGCATCTTCCATGTCACAGTTACTCAGGAATGTGATGTACTTTGCAGACAGTCTCTGGTAGCGATCATAGGCGGCAGATAAACTCTTCAATGTGGCGGTTAAACCTGCAGCGTCACTGTGATAGTGTGGAAGAGCTGCTAAATAGTGATCAACTCTGCCCCATAAATGTTCTAGGTTATCATGGAACTCGTCTCTAGTAGTCTCAAAGTTCTCTCTGGCCTTTTGTGTCGGCTTGGTTACACGTTTGGGTCGTACGTCCTGCTCTGCAGTAAGTGTGGGTTCTGCTCCTGCAGCATCTATGGTGTCGGGAACATGATGTGCTTCACTTGCAGATGGGTCCATGGTGCCCTTTGTGGACATGTTTTAGATAAGATGGCGGACGGTTAAGACTTGCTAGCAGACAATGCATATGCACACAGACACTGTAGACTTAGGTCTCTTGTTACTATTCTGCCACCGATATACGTGGATGAGATGTGTCTGAGGGATGTGATCACAAATCGCTATATAAACAATGGCAGGTAGCGTTACTCACTAACTGTGCTCCTAGTCCTTATCAGCTGTGCGTGGTGATCCGGAAGGATGATGCAGTGATACATTCAACAGGTTTATTTACAGTACCTTGGTGAGAGTGAGGACTGTAGGTTAGAGCTGTTACAGAATCACCAGATAGAGATAATAGAAGCTTCAGGTTAGAGGTAACAAGAGAATCCTTTCTCCAGCTCTGCAGCACATGTGGGATCCAAGATGGCACGGAGTACAAAAACAGGAAGAGAAGGAAAAAGATAGGAGGAGCTAAAGACAGAAAGGTGTTGTGGGAAAATTCCATAACAGATATTACAGTGATATAGCAAACGGCCAGTAGATGGCAGCAAAGTATAACAAATGATAGAACCAGGCTTATTAGCAATACATAATGTCCATGTATGGCTGAAAGTCTATCATAATAAACTGAGCAGCACAACTAACCTACCTTTGCCTGACATTGCCATCTCCGTGTGCGGTTCCACCATTACTCCAAAGCAACATGCCCGCTGCCTTGGGGTCATCCTTGATTCTGACCTTTCATTCACCCCCCACATCCGATCACTGGCTCGCTCTTCTTACCTGCATCTCAAAAACATTTCTAGAATTCGCCCTTTTCTTACTTTCGACTCTGCAAAAACTCTGACTGTTTCACTTATTCATTCTCGTCTGGACTATTGTAACTCTCTACTAATCGGTCTCCCTCTTACCAAACTCTCCCCGCTCCAATCTGTCCTGAATGCTGCAGCCAGGATCATATTCCTCACCAACCGTTACACCGATGCCTCTACCCTGTGCCAGTCATTACACTGGCTACCCATCCACTCCAGAATCCAGTACAAAACTACTACCCTCATCCACAAAGCACTCCATGGCTCAGCACCACCCTACATCTCCTCCCTGGTATCAGTCTACCACCCTACCCGTGCCCTCCGCTCCGCTAATGACCTCAGGTTAGCATCCTCAATAATCAGAACCTCCCACTCCCGTCTCCAAGACTTTACACGTGCTGCGCCGATTCTTTGGAATTCACTACCTAGGTTAATACGATTAATCCCCAATCCTCACAGTTTTCAGCGTACCCTAAAAACTCATTTGTTCAGACTGGCCTACCGCCTCAATGCATTAACCTAACGATCCCTGTGTGGCCTATTTATATATAAAAAATAAATAAAAACAATCAGGTTCCTCGCATCATGTTCTCATTCACTTTATGCAGTTAATAGCCCTCTGTGTCTGTACTGCTACATACTTAGGCAGGTAACTGGTTCATGCAGCTTTACATGAACACCCGAGCCTTACACTATGGCCGGTCCGAATAACTAAAGCAATTGTTACCATCCACCTCTCGTGTCTCCCCTTTTCCTCATAGTTTGTAGCTTGCGAGCAGCAGGACCCTCATTCCTCTTGGTATCTATTTTGAACTGTATTTCTGTTATGCTGTAATGTCTATTGTCTGTACAAGTCCCCTCTATAATTTGTAAAGCGCTGCGGAATATGTTGGCGCTATATAAATAAAAAATTATTATTATTATTATTAATACAATGATGACGAGTGACATTATACACAGGAGCTCTGTATATAGTGTTCAGGTAATACGGTGATCACCAGTGACATTATACACAGGAGCTCTGTATATAGTGTTCAGGTAACACGGTGATCACCAGTGACATTATACACAGGAGCTTTGTATATACAGTCAGTGTACAGGTAATACAGTGATCACTGGGATTGAGGGGTCAGAGGTTATACACTAGGGATTGAGGGGTCAGAGGTTATACACTAGGGGTTGAGGGGCTGGAGGTTATACACTAGGGGAATGAGGGACCAGGGGTTATACACTAGGGGAATGAGGAGTCAGAGATAACACTGTAGACAAGGGACTCTGGGGATATGAGGCTGGAAGTTATACACTGGGAATGAGGGTCTGGAGGTTATACACTAGGGACGAGGGGCTGGAGATTATACTGTACACTGAGGACGAGGGGCCGGAGGTTATATGTAAGGAATGGAAACGGAGGCACAAATGGCGAAGTTCACATTAGTTTTTATTGTAATTAAACGTGGAACCTCTGGACCACGGTCCGGGGGGCTCGGAAGGGGGTGTGACAATGTTAGCCCCAGACACCTGTGGTAAGTAAGACCCCTCGAACAGGGTCAGAATGGGATACCTGGGGGACAAGGGTGCAGTTAGACCCCAGACTCGTGGTAGCTGACCCTGCGGGATAGACGGACAAGCAGGGTTAGCAGGTGATGTAGAGCTAACCGGTGGGTACCGGGGTACGTGTAGAAGCTGGTTCCAGCGGTACTGATGTTCTCCTGAGGTTCTGGTGACTGAGTGGTGGGACGAGAAGGAACTGGAGTAGGCAGATTGGAGATCGTCCAGGAAAGCCAAGTAATGGGTAGCAGATAGTCTGTGAAGACAGACAGTGTAAGCGGAGCACTGACAGAGACTTCAGAAACAGAAGCACATGCTAGCAGAAACCGGTAGTTAGCAGCTGAGGATACTTGCTGCTCCGCCACCCTCCCTATGGTGGAGGGGCCAGAAATAGTAATCATTAACACGCCATTGGTCAGAAGCACCTTTTGGGAAATGCGATCTGTCTCTTTAAGAGACCAGGAATGAGCGTGCGCACGACCTAAGCACACAGCCCGAGGACCTGCTGGCTGCATGCCAGGAAGCAGAGGAGGGAGAGGAAGCAGAGGCCCCGTCCGGACAGTGTGGAGCCGACACAGAGCGGGAGTCCCGACGGGGACCCTGCGAAGGTACAGGGACCGGACCGAGTGTAACATTATACAATGGGGAATAGGGCCAGAGATTATACACTGTTGACAATGGGCCGGAGGTTATACACTGGGGATGAGGGGACAGAGGTTATACATTGGGGAATGAGGGGCCGGAGGTTAAACACTGAGAAATGAGAGGCTGGAGGTTATACACTGGGGATGAGGGGACGGAGGTTATACACTGGGGACGAGGGGCCGGAGGTTATATACTGGGGATGAGGGGACGGAGGTTATACACTGAGAAATGAGAGGCTGGAGGTTAAACACTGAGAAATGAGAGGCCGGAGGTTATACACTGGGGACGAGGGGCCGGAGGTTATACACTGGGGACGAGGGGCCGGAGGTTATACACTGGGGACGAGGGGCCGGAGGTTATACATTGGGGAATGAGGGGCCGGAGGTTATACACTGGGGATGAGGGGCCGGAGGTTATATACTGGGGACGAGGGGCCGGAGGTTATATACTGGGGAATGAGGGGCCGGAGGTTATATACTGGGGAATGAGGGGCCGGAGGTTATACACTGGGGATGAGGGGACGGAGGTTATATACTGGGGACGAGGGGCCGGAGGTTATACACTGGGGATGAGGGGACGGAGGTTATATACTGGGGATGAGGGGACAGAGGTTATATACTGGGGAATGATGGGCCGGAGGTTATACACTGGGGATGAGGGGACGGAGGTTATATACTGGGGATGAGGGGACGGAGGTTATATACTGGGGACGAGGGGCCGGAGGTTATACACTGGGGATGAGGGGACGGAGGTTATATACTGGGGATGAGGGGACAGAGGTTATACACTGGGAATGAGGGGCCGGAGGTTATACACTGGGGACGAGGGGCCGGAGGTTATACATTGGGGAATGAGGGGCCGGAGGTTATACACTGGGGATGAGGGGCCGGAGGTTATATACTGGGGACGAGGGGCCGGAGGTTATATACTGGGGAATGAGGGGCCGGAGGTTATATACTGGGGAATGAGGGGCCGGAGGTTATACACTGGGGATGAGGGGACGGAGGTTATACACTGGGGAATGATGGGCTGGAGGTTATACACTGGGGATGAGGGGACGGAGGTTATATACTGGGGATGAGGGGACAGAGGTTATATACTAGGGAATGAGGGGCCGGAGGTTATACACTGGGGACGAGGGGCCGGAGGTTATACACTGGGGACGAGGGGTCAGAGGTTATATACTGGGGAATGAGGGGCCGGAGGTTATATACTGGGGAATGAGGGGCCGGAGGTTATACACTGGGGATGAGGGGACGGAGGTTATACACTGGGGAATGACGGGCTGGAGGTTATACACTGGGAATAAGGGGCTGGAGGTTATACACTGGGGATGAGGGGACGGAGGTTATATACTGGGGACGAGGGGCCGGAGGTTATACACTGAGGATGAGGGGCTGGAGGTTATACACTGGGAATAAGGGGCTGGAGGTTATACACTGGGGATGAGGGGACAGAGGTTATATACTGGGGACGAGGGGTCAGAGGTTATACACTGGGGACGAGGGGCCGGAGGTTATACACTGGGGATGAGGGGCCGGAAGTTATATACTGGGGACGAGGGGTCGGAGGTTATATACTGGGGACGAGGGGTCAGAGGTTATATACTGGGGATGAGGGGTCAGAGGTTATATACTGGGGACGAGGGGCCGGAGGTTATACACTGGGGACGAGGGGCCGGAGGTTATATACTGGGGACGAGGGGTCGGAGGTTATATACTGGGGACGAGGGGCCGGAGGTTATATACTGGGGAATGAGGGGCCGGAGGTTATACACTGGGGACGAGGGGCTGGAGGTTATACACTGGGAATAAGGGGCTGGAGGTTATACACTGGGAATAAGGGGCTGGAGGTTATACACTGGGGACGAGGGGCCGGAGGTTATATACTGGGGAATGAGGGGCCGGAGGTTATACACTGGGGACGAGGGGCTGGAGGTTATACACTGGGAATAAGGGGCTGGAGGTTATACACTGGGAATAAGGGGCTGGAGGTTATACACTTTGGGAATGAGGAACCAGAGGTTATATACTGGGGATGGAGGGCTGGAGGTTATACAGGGTGGAGCGCGGTAATTTGCTTTTTTGCACTGCATGCTGTGGCGGCACTGTCGGTCGAAGAGAGGGGAGAGTGGGTGTGGCTTACAGTGGCTGATGGGAGATTTGTATTCCTCTGCCTTTCAGTTGCCATCATGCAGTGGACACGTGAGGAGAGGTCATTTTGTGTTGAAGCGTATTTTTCAAATGCCCACTCAATCATTGCAGTGCAGCGTGCTTTTCGTTTACAATTCGCTGTTCCTCCACGCGGACGTGTTCCTGGACGGCAATCAATTGTAAATTGGGTGAATTTTCACATTTTCACCTCAGTGGGTGTGTAAACAAACAAAATATGCGTTACTGGAGTGAAACAAACCCCAGAGAAGTTCACGAGAGACCTCTGCATTCGGACCGCGTCACTGTGTGGTGCGCCATATCACGAGTAGGCATCATTGGTCCTTACTTTTTTCAGGATAATGGTCGTGCCATAACTGTGAACTCCGAACGGTACTTGTCTATGATACAGGATTATTTTCAGCCGGCTCTTGAGGCAATGGAACTAGAGGATACATGGTTCCAACAGGATGGTGCCACTGCACACACAGCGAGGGTTACCATGAATTGTTTGAGGCAAATGTTTCCTGGACGGCTTATCTCTTTGAGGGGAGATGTGAACTGGCCAGCACGCTCACCAGATTTAGCCCCATGCGATTTTTTCCTTTGGGGTTACCTGAAGTCTAAGGTGTATATCAACCGTCCCAACACCTTGGAAGACCTAAGGAACAATATTGAAGCTGAAATTGGCAGAATACCAGTGGACATGCTTGTTAGAGTTCATGAAAACTTCAGAAAACGTATGCAGCAGTGTGTGGATAGCGAAGGTCGACATTTGCCAGATACACTATTTAAAACCATGTAATTTAAAAATTCCATTACTGTTCAGTATAATTAAAATATAAAATAAATTTTTCTAATGATCATAATTTTTTTATTTCATTCCCAAATCAGCAAATTACCGCGCTCCACCCTGTACAATGGGTAATTGGGGTCCAGATATTATACACTGGGGGGAAGGAGGTTAAACACTGGAAGGCAAGGGGTAGGATTTTTATAAACTGGTATATACTGGTGGCAGGTTATACAGTACACTTGGGTCAATGAGGCCAGAATTTATATATCAGGGGGCTAGATATTACATGCCAGTGGATTTGGGGTTGGATGTTATACACCAGAGGTAATTTGACAAAATGAGAAACCTACATTTAGTGACTAAGATGAGCAGCCTAATACTTTTATCCATTTAGTGCATTAGGTGACAGCAGCAGGTTCGGGGCGAACAATTTATTTTGGCCTTCTGTTTCTTCTCAAAATTCCCACACCAAGCTATAAATAAAAGGATTTCTATTACCTTCTGATCTACCAGAACTTATTAGTTCAGAGCCTCTGATAATCCATCTCTTGTCTAGTCCCACTAATGACAGATAACATGGATTTCCGCTGCAGACATGGCTGCAGGGTGCGAGTTCTTCTCATTCTTCTCCCTACCTCTTACAGATTGCTTTTTACCAGAGGTCTGATAGTTTACAGAGCGTTCAGTTCTCTTCTTGGGGCGACTGGCATCGCTTCCTAAAGCATGAAATAGATGAAATACTGTCCACCCTGCACCCGTAATCAGTAGATAACTGACTGCATTCAGATGGAGACACCTTCGTTCTGACAAATACTTGCCACCTGCCCTGGGACTGTAGCGATTTCATGGATTATTATGGGACAGACTCAGGTGACGTCACTGATGGTCGATGATGTTGCAGGATTTTAGTCCCTTACACATTGGGCAATGATCTGCGAAATGAAAATGTATAGGAGCGCTGGTTCCCGGTCACTGAGCATAAATAAACAGCTGACAAATGAGCAAATGCTTCGCTGCCGATCAGGTCTTACCATCCAGCTTGAACATTAGTGAACCCTTCAGAAATGTCCATATTTCTGCAAAATTTCGACGTAAAACTAAATAAGTATTTCAAACAGTTTCAAAAAGGAGATAAAGAACAAATGAGTAAAAAAAATAGCCTTTGTCATTTTTTTTATTGTGGAGAATATTAAAATATGACTTATCTGTGACCCAGATAATTTAAAGGTGAAATTAGAATGTGGTGTTTTAAGTTAATGAGATGACGAGCAGGTGTGAGGGATCCACATGTTTTATTCTGTTCAACACACATTTGTATCATGGCATAAATAAATGCGATTTCAATCCAATAGTATAAGAGTGAACACGATTACAAAGGAACCCAAGGTCACATCTAAGCAACTAAAGGCCTTCCTTACATTAGCTAATGCCAATGTTCATAAGTGCTCCATCAGGAGGACTCGGAACAACAAAGGTGTACATGGCAGGTTTGCAAACAGAACATTGCTGCCCATCTACAATTTGCTAAGTATCATCTAGACAATGCTTTGTAGATGGATGAGACGAAAGTAGAGCTTATTGGTGGAAATGAGAAATGTTACAGTATAAAACCACTTTCATTTATCACTTACAGCTCCCAAATGTTACACATAAACACTTCTAACATTATTACTGAGTAAAAATATAACGGTTATGCAATGGTTTACTGTATATAACCATGTGTCATATCCTGTCGGGTTCGGTAAGGAGATAGGAAAAGCCGACAAATGAATTACCGGCTTTTCTGCTATCTAGTATATGTGTGTGTGTCACTGACATATATATACCTATTCTATGTGTATATATCTATCCGTTCTTTTCTATTTCTAACCTATTCAGTGTGACTTTACAGTAGCGGCATATGAATTACCGGCTTTTCAAAGGACACCGGTGCCTGAACATCGGACAGCACTCGTATGGTGCGAGTGCTGTGCGTTTTCTTCCCGCACCTATTGTCTCACATTGGCGAGTCTCGTCCGAGAATACCATGCTGCGATTTTTTTCTCAGTCCAATTTTGGCTGCGATAAAACTTGCAAATGAGATGTCACCTATTGACTAACATTGGTTCGAGTGCAGTCTGATTTTTTCTCGGATTGCACTCTTCCATTTCTCACACAAATGAGTATGACCCTGAGATGAAGGAAGTCTCATGGTCAGGTCTGGTTCCATTTCTGCTGACTCTGTTTTGCTGTTTTTCCTTCTTCAGGAGACCCTTAACCCACCGCCCCGGGGACAGCTCCGGGGGCCGCCTTGTGCTCCTGTTATGGCCACATTCTACAGATGACACAACGATGATGATCTGGAGGAGCAGAACATTTACAGTAATTTGTTTAGACCCAACAAGAAGAAGATCAGGCCGATTATGGCCGACAGCCGGAGGAATGCTTGGACATGGTCATTTCTAGCAGGGAGGACAGTTTCTGTGAGACATTTCGGGACGTCCCAGCAGTGAACTCCCTGCTCCGCGCAGCGTCTTAAAGGATCGTAACCAGTGGGACGAGATCTCCGAACGTGGGAGATTGGCTCCAGTGACCGGAGATGAGATGATTTATCTGCAGACGATCGATTTCCAGTAAAATATCCTGAAATTCGCACAGATCAGACAGAAACAAATGCCGGGCGCCATGTAACGCACTGCTGGAGAGTCAGAGGGGCAATGATGGCCGGCGCGGTGGGCTTTCCCATTATACCTTGCAGCCATCACATCTTAGGGGATCGCAGCCAGTGGACGGGGGCTTTCTAGGCTGTGACAGCGGAGGGACAGGAGGTCACAGAGCACAGACTGTACTGGATATTGCTGCGCTAGAGACGCACATGGAGAATGGGAGACTTGATAATCACTGTCCCCATTGGGGCTCATAATCTCAAGTGCCTCCCCATGATTATATCCTTGGAGTGTAGGCGGAAACCGGAGAAACCAGAGGAAACCCGCGAAACACAGGGAGAGCATACAGTCTCCATATGTTGCCCTTAGTGGGATTTGAACCCAGGGCTGCAAGGCTACAAGACTAACCACTGAGCCACTGTGCCACTGTAATGACCAGAGGTCCGAATAAGATCCAGTGAGTCACAAACCAAGACCAAGGCAGAAATCTCCAACGGTATTTACTCAAAGGCAAAATAATCAAGGTAATATGGAGAATATTAAGACAGATGCACCCCAAAGATACACTAATTCAGCAGCAGCTGAAATCACTGTGCCACTCAAAGGTCTCCTGAGAACTGTGTACTACAACAGACTAGTAAGAAATTTACCTAACAGGCAACTAAAAACAGGAACAAGTGTAAATTGAATGTAGTGTTATTAAGGGAGCCCCTGGAATGGCACACTGAGTATAACTTACACAACTCTAATATAAGATACACCTCTAAAGTAACAATTTAACACTCTGAGCAGAGATACCCGGGTATCTATAACTATGGTACCGTATCCTGAGATGGATTTCCTCTCAGGCAGGAATCCGCACAGGCTGCAGCCAGTTCATATTTTCAGCGCCAATAAGTTACAGCAAACTCCTCTTGTCTTGTCGGCCGATGCCGAGCCCAAACGCCGGGGACTTAGTTAGTGGTCTCACGATGTTGTCTCTGCTTCTGTAGCTCCTAGGAATGGTTCCACGACAATCCGTCTGTCTCTGTATCAGCAGTCTGTCCAGACTTGTTTCTCCACTCAATGCACAGGGAATCCACAGACTTCCAAATACGTACTGGGTTCTTAGTAAAGACTCAGTCTTTTGTTAAATAAAGGGTTAACTCCTCTCCAGGAAACGTTAGCCACACAAGTCTCTCACAGAGTTAAACAAAAGGTTAATTCTTCTCCAGGGGAACGTTAGCAACAAAAAGTCTCTCAAAAGCTTCTTTTCCTCCAAAAACACTTGCAGTAAATCCACACAGTCTCTCTTTAAGATATCACAGCAGCTTCTGCCTTTGCTTCCCGCCTTTTTCTCTCTCAGCTCTCACTTCCCAGTTTCACTTTACACCCGAGACACTAGACCCCACCCAGCAGCACACATTGTCTCTGGGAGTTTTGCACGGTCTGTTCTCTTCTGCAATAGGCAAAAACCACAGGGTCCTAGTGCCCTCTCAGTGGGACTACAGTTCACCCTCTTACATGCCACCCCACTAGAGGTTGGCGTCCTCGACATACCTTCCCACTCAAATTCATCTTGAGCATATCGCTGAGGCGGTATTCCTGCCGTAGATCGTGTAGTTCTCCTGAGTCCTACATCAACAGGTGCGACCTTAGAGGGAGCTAGAGTCTCTTCCATGGTCGTGTCAGTGGGCGTAAGTGGAGTTGTCTCCTCCAGCGGCTCGATGTCCTGTGATACAGCGTCAGGACCAAGCAGTTGACCTGATGCACTCTCCTCAACAACATCCTCCATATCCCCAACATTCTCATCACCCGAGGCCAGATCGGTCACAGGGGGCAAATAAGCAGGCGCAGGAGTAAGCACACCATCAAACTCAAGATCATTCAGAGCTTCCGCCCCTTGAAACATGGCCTCTGGCTCTAGGGGGGTAGGCGCCGAATCTTCAAACCAGCACCGCTGTAACATGTTACGATGCAAATTACGGGTTGGCCCCCCTGTCCCCACCGGTTCGACCTCGTACACTGGAATCTCAGGGTTCACCTGTTTTTTTATCAGATACGGTATCGCCTCCCATCGGTCACTCAGCTTTCCTGACCGTCGTTTTGTCCTCACCAACACTCTGTCTCCCGGAGAGAACAGCTCTGTTTGTACAGGTCGCGTGTCCTTATGGACCACCTGGCGAAGGCGGTCACCCACCACCTGATGCACCACCCTCAACCGCCGCCGATGCTCTCGTACCCACTCGGATGCAGTCCGAAGGGGGGCGGAGGAGGGATCTGGCATGCTCAAATCCTCAATGTCTCGGCCAGGTCTACCAAACATCAACATGTGTGGTGAGTAACCAGTAGTACTGTGCACCCTGTTATTGTAAGCCCACATCAATTCGGGGAGATACTCAGGCCAGCATGTCTGTTGCTGACTCTCTAAGGACCTCAACATTTGCAACAGGGTCCGATTAAAACGCTCACACGCCCCGTTACCCTGAGGGTGGTAAGGCGTTGTTCTCGACTGCTCGATACCATAGAGCTGGTGCAACTCTTTCATCAGCGTTCCCTGAAAGCAGGCCCCTTGATCTGAATGTATTCTCTGCGGACACCCGAACACTTGGAAGAAATGTCGGCACACTGCCTCAGCCGCCGACTTGGCCGTCTGATCTCTTGTCGGCACCGCTACAGCATACTTGGTAAAGTGATCTGTCATCACCAGGCAGTAGGAGTACCCTGATGTAGAGTACCCTATCAACACGTAGTCAATCATGAGTAGTTCCAGTGGAGCTGAAGTCTTAATAGACTGTGTGGGAGCCCGCTGCTCAGGGCTTTTGTTGAGCCCACAAATTCGGCACTGCCGACACGCGTCGGCCACCATCCCTCCCAACTCAGGGCAGTAGAGGACTCGCTGCAACCACTGAAGTGTCTTTTCACTTCCAAAATGGGCCCCCTTCTCATGCGCCTCACGAGCGACCACCGGCCCCATCCCCACAGGAATTATCAGTTGGTACCGATGCTGCAGCTCCGATGGCAGGTACACCTTACGATACAAAAGACCTTGTTCCACACACAATTTATCCCATTGTCGAAGGAGTTTCATTCCTTCCATGGACAACTGAGCCTTGTCCTCTGCACTGGGCCAGGCCTTGTTTTGTACCCAACGGCGCACAAGTGCAACGTCCGGACACTCATCCTGGACTCTTGTCCAATCTGAGGGTGTTTTACCCAGGACACAGGGCATCCCGGTGGCCACCCCACTTGAGTGTACCACACTTTGGAAGATAGGTATTTGCCCCAAAGCTGGAGTTTCAGTATCCTCAAGTTGTTCATCAACATCTTCCCCGGATGACCCAAGGGGCACCCTTGACAATGCATCTGCATTGCCGTTCTCTCGACCAGAGCGAAATTTAATGCGGTAATTGAACCTGGCCAGTCTGGCGACCCACCGCTGCTCCAACGCCCCCAGTTTTGCATTCTCTAAGTGAGCTAGCGGGTTGTTATCTGTCATGACTAGCACCTCAGCTCCTGTTAGATACTCGGCGAAGCGTTCTGTCATTGCCCACACCAGGGCCAGCAATTCCAGACGGAATGAGCTGTAGTTAGCCGGATTTCGCTCGGAGTCTCTTAAAGATCTGCTGCCATAAGAAATCACTCGTTCTCGGCCGTCCTGCACCTGTGCTAGTACTGCCCCCAACCCATGAAGACTACCATCGGTATACAACAAAAAAGGGGTGTCAAACCGGGCGTAGGCCAGCAATGGGGCACTCGTTAGGGCGGTTTTCACTCCATCAAATGCCTTTTTCTGTAGGGGCCCCCATGGAATGGGGCGATTTCGAGGACCCAGCGCTGTCCCTCTCAAAAGTTCATTCAAGGGACTCACCACTTGTGAGAATTTAGGCACAAACCGCCGATAGTATCCTGCTAGGCCCAGGAAGGCCCGCACTTCTCGCAGGTCACAAGGAGGTGGCCACTCTTGTACCGCCTTAATCTTACTGGCTAAAGGTAGTACCCCGTCCGGGGTCACCAGATGCCCCAAATATTCAATCTGGTTTCGTAACAGCTGACATTTTTTTGGCTTTATTTTCAGGCCGTAGCTCTTGAGCCGCCGGAGAACTTGACGCAGCTTCTCCAGATGATCTTCAAATGAGGTTCCGAACACCACAATGTCGTCCAAATATATCAGGACTGATTCAAAATTTAGATCACCCAAGCAATGTTCCATCAGGCGTTGGAAGGTTCCCGGGGTGGTAGCGAGGCCAAAGGGCATCCGGTTGAACTCAAAGAGCCCCATTGGCAATACAAACGCCGTCTTGGCCCGATCTTTTTCAGCCATTGGGACCTGCCAGTACCCGCTTGCCAAATCCAACGTTGAGAAATACTTGGCCCGACCCAGGGCCGACAGGGATTCTTCAATACGGGGTAAAGGATAGGCATCCCGTACGGTGTGGGCATTCAATTTCCGATAGTCCACACAAAATCGGAGTGTCCCATCCTTCTTGCGGACCAAGACTACAGGGGCCGCCCAGGGACTCCGGCTCTCTCGGATCACTTGGTTGTCCAGCATACTGGCCACCATGCTCTTCACCTCTTGATAGAGCGCCGGAGGAATTTGGCGATATCTTTCTCTAATGGGTGGAGTATCCCCCGTTGGAATCTCATGCTCAATCGTCTGGGTACACCCGAAGTCCTCTCCATGTCGGGAAAAGGTCTCTTGATGTTCCCACAAAACTCTCTCCAACTGCTCCAACTGCACGGGGGTCAGCTTCTCCCGATCCACTCCCATCTGCTCCATGATCACATGAACATTCCATTCCTCCGTAGGAGGTTCAGTCCGGCCTACCTCGACCGCGAATGTCCAGGATGACTGTTGGTCTGGTCGCAATTCGAACCCTGCATTTTCCGGCACCTTCTCTGCCGGTACGAACAGTTCAGCCAGTATGGTCACAGCGGGAATTGCAACAGCTTCATCTAAAACATTGATGCATCGGACCGGTACTCGTCCATTCTTCACAATCGCCAAAGAACGGGCCACATGTACCTTGGCAAATGAGGAACCCTCTCGGGCGGGCTCAAGTAGCACTTCAAGCCCATTCAATCTCTGTGCAGCTCCCACAGGCAGCATTAAGAGTTCCTCTTGTCTGGGTCCCAGCAGGATCGGGGCCCTCGAAGTCACTCGGACCCGGCCCACCCGGCCACCTGGGACCGCACTTTTCAGCAAGTCGCAACTCAGCACTAGACGGTGTAGAATTCTCTGTGTGGGTCGGTGTCTTGTCGCACGGGCCCAGTATCGGGGTCCTTCACTGGCATACATCTGGTGATTCAAATCTCGCAGCACGTTCATTCCGAGCGTCACTTCCATCCCTCTTCTAGGGGGGTGATCCACCAGTACTACCCCTTTCTGCCCCAGCTCTTGACCAAACATTTTTAGTTGCATCCACACGATCCCTTTTACTGACAATTGACCATTATTTGCGGCGGTCAGTCGTATCACTCGGCCATCCTCTGGAATCACTAGTCGACTGAAGTATCTCTCATATACTTCTAGAGGCATTATAGTACATTCGGATCCCGTGTCAACCAAGCACCTCATCTTCCGCCCTTCAAACTCTGCTTCTATCACTGGACTACATGCAAACAAATCTTGTTCATTCCGTCGAGGGCTTTGTGTGGGTGGGGCCGCTGCTGCTTGCCCTCTCATGGCAGCGGCCGGAAGTTTAAAGCCGGCGACGGGGTTTCTGGGGCTGTAAGCGCCCGGCAGTAACGCGAGATGTGTCCCTGGCGGCCACACTTCCAGCAGGTGATTGTTCCTCGTGGGCGAGGGCTTGACTCATTCTGATAGGACGACCTGGCCATTTGCGGGGTCACCGTTCCAGGGGGTGAGGCAGGAGGTTCCCGCGAGGGGGTAGAGGCGGGATCAACTGTCAGTTGAGACAATTTCAGCTTCAACTCCTTCACCTCAGCACGCAGAGCTTGTACCACGCTTACCAGCCCCTCTCCCCCCGACCCTGATGAACCACCTTCCTCCAGCTGGGCACTGTTCACTGACCCCTCGGGAACATTGGCCGATTTCTCTTCCCTTTCCACTGCAGCTCGGTAAATCTGCCAGAAAGATAACTCTGGTGCAACCCGGGCCATTTCCAACAGTTTGTCCCGGAGAAGTCTATTGGCTACACCGGTGATGAATTGGTCCCGGAGCAAGCGGTCTACCTCCCGGAATGCCCCCATGGCCCCCGGGTCTAGTCGCTGCATCTCATTCAACATCTCTTGCAAAATATTAGAGTACTGCATCAGGGACTCACACTCTCTCTGGGGACGATTAAAGAATAGGGACCGAAGCTGAGCCTCACGCGCTCGGCCCCCCAAACTCCCCTCTAACAGTTCCAAAATCTTTTCTAATGTATCCCTCTCTGATTCTGGGCGCACCATCACCATACGCCTAATATCACCCTCCAGTGCATTTAATGCCAGCTCAGCGCGTAACGCGGGGGTCAAATTACACATGCGCAGAATACTCCGGATTCTCTCAGCCCAATCTTGCAACGCCATATTGCGCCCATCGTATTTCGGCATGTGCTGAAGTAAAGCCCCTACAGGCACATACCCTCCCGGAGTCGCAGCGGCTGCCAAGGGAACCCCAACCCCTGAGGAGGATGCGGATACAGCGGGGTCATTTCCACCCTCGCCCTCGTCCATGACAAACACTGGATCCTGCCGACTACGCCAAAAATGTAATGACCAGAGGTCCGAATAAGATCCAGTGAGTCACAAACCAAGACCAAGGCAGAAATCTCCAACGGTATTTACTCAAAGGCAAAATAATCAAGGTAATATGGAGAATATTAAGACAGATGCACCCCAAAGATACACTAGCTCAGCAGCAGCTGAAATCACTGTGCCACTCAAAGGTCTCCTGAGAACTGTGTACTACAACAGACTAGTAAGAAATTTACCTAACAGGCAACTAAAAACAGGAACAAGTGTAAATTGAATGTAGTGTTATTAAGGGAGCCCCTGGAATGGCACACTGAGTATAACTTACACAACTCTAATATAAGATACACCTCTAAAGTAACAATTTAACACTCTGAGCAGAGATACCCGGGTATCTATAACTATGGTACCGTATCCTGAGATGGATTTCCTCTCAGGCAGGAATCCGCACAGGCTGCAGCCAGTCCATATCTTCAGCGCCAATAAGTTACAGCAAACTCCTCTTGTCTTGTCTTGTCGGCCGATGCCGAGCCCAAACGCCGGGGACTTAGTTAGTGGTCTCACGATGTTGTCTCTGCTTCTGTAGCTCCTAGGAATGGTTCCACGACAATCCGTCTGTCTCTGTATCAGCAGTCTGTCCAGACTTGTTTCTCCACTCAATGCACAGGGAATCCACAGACTTCCAAATACGTACTGGGTTCTTAGTAAAGACTCAGTCTTTTGTTAAATAAAGGGTTAACTCCTCTCCAGGAAACGTTAGCCACACAAGTCTCTCACAGAGTTAAACAAAAGGTTAATTCTTCTCCAGGGGAACGTTAGCAACAAAAAGTCTCTCAAAAGCTTCTTTTCCTCCAAAAACACTTGCAGTAAATCCACACAGTCTCTCTTTAAGATATCACAGCAGCTTCTGCCTTTGCTTCCCGCCTTTTTCTCTCTCAGCTCTCACTTCCCAGTTTCACTTTACACCCGAGACACTAGACCCCACCCAGCAGCACACATTGTCTCTGGGAGTTTTGCACGGTCTGTTCTCTTCTGCAATAGGCAAAAACCACAGGGTCCTAGTGCCCTCTCAGTGGGACTACAGTTCACCCTCTTACACCACCCTCTATATAGTAAAGTGCTAACCACTGAGCCACTGTGCCGCCCTCTATATAGTAAAGTGCTAACCACTGAGCCACTGTGCCGCCCTCTATATAGTAAAGTGCTAACCACTGAGCCACTGTGTCGCCTTCTATATATTACAGTGCTAACCACTGAGCAACCATTCCACCCTCAATATAGTACAGTGCTGACCACTGAGTCACCGTGCCGCCCACAATATAGTAAAGTGCTAACCACTGAGCCACTGTGTCGCCTTCTATATATTACAGTGCTAACAACTGAGCAACCATTCCACCCTCAATATAGTACAGTGCTGACCACTGAGTCACCGTGCCGCCCACAATATAGTACAGTGCTGACCACTGAGTCACCGTGCCACCCACAATATAGTACAGTGCTGACCACTGAGTCACCGTGCCGCCCACAATATAGTACAGTGCTGACCACTGGGTCACCGTGCCGCCCACAATATAGTACAGTGCTGACCACTGAGTCACCGTGCCGCCCACAATATAGTACAGTGCTGACCACTGAGTCACCGTGCCGCCCACAATATAGTACAGTGCTGACCACTGAGTCACCGTGCCGCCCACAATATAGTACAGTGCTGACCACTGAGTCACCGTGCCGCCCACAATATAGTACAGTGCTGACCACTGAGTCACCGTGCCGCCCACAATATAGTACAGTGCTGACCACTGAGTCACCGTGCCGCCCACAATATAGTACAGTGCTGACCACTGAGTCACCGTGCCGCCCACAATATAGTACAGTGCTGACCACTGAGTCACCGTGCCGCCCACAATATAGTGCAGTGCTGACCACTGAGTCACCGTGCCGCCCACAATATAGTACAGTGCTGACCACTGAGTCACCGTGCCGCCCACAATATAGTACAGTGCTGACCACTGAGTCACCGTGCCGCCCACAATATAGTACAGTGCTGACCACTGAGTCACCGTGCCGCCCACAATATAGTACAGTGCTGACCACTGAGTCACCGTGCCATCCACAATATAGTACAGTGCTGACCACTGAGTCACCGTGCCGCCCACAATATAGTACAGTGCTGACCACTGAGTCACAGTGTCGCCCACAAAATAGTACAGTGCTGACCACTGAGTCACCGTGCCATCCACAATACAGTACAGTGCTGACCACTGAGTCACCGTGCCACCCACAATATAGTACAGTGCTGACCACTGAGTCACCGTGCCACCCACAATATAGTACAGTGCTGACCACTGAGTCACCGTGCCACCCACAATATAGTGCAGTGCTGACCACTGAGTCACCGTGCCGCCCACAATATAGTACAGTGCAGACCACTGAGTCACCGTGCCACCCACAATATAGTGCAGTGCTGACCACTGAGTCACCGTGCCACCCACAATATAGTACAGTGCTGACCATTGAGTCACCGTGCTGCCCACAATATAGTACAGTGCTGACCACTGAGTCACCGTGCCACCCACAATATAGTACAGTGCTGACCACTGAGTCACCGTGCCACCCACAATATAGTACAGTGCTGACCATTGAGTCACCGTGCTGCCCACAATATAGTACAGTACTGACCACTGAGTCACCGTGCCGCCCACAATATAGTACAGTGCTGACCACTGAGTCACCGTGCCATCCACAGTATAGTACAGTGCTGACCACTGAGTCACCGTGCCGCCCACAATATAGTGCAGTGCTGACCACTGAGTCACCATGCCGCCCACAATATAGTGCAGTGCTGACCACTGCGTCACCGTGCCACCCACAATATAGTACAGTGCTGACCACTGAGTCACCGTGCCGCCCACAATATAGTACAGTGCTGACCACTGAGTCACCGTGCCGCCCACAATATAGTACAGTGCTGACCACTGAGTCACCGTGCCGCCCACAATATAGTACAGTGCTAACCACTGAGTCACCGTGCCACCCACAATATATTGCAGTGCTGACCACTGAGTCACCGTGCCGCCCACAGTATAGTACAGTGCTGACCACTGAGTCACCATGCCGCCCACAATACAGTACAGTGCAGACCACTGAGTCACCGTGCCGCCCACAACATAGTACAGTGCTGACCACTGAGTCACCGTGCCACCCACAATATAGTACAGTGCTGACCATTGAGTCACCGTGCCACCCACAATATAGTACAATGCAGACCACTGAGTCACCGTGCCGCCCACAATATAGTACAGTGCTGACCACTGAGTCACCGTGCCGCCCACAATACAGTACAGTGCAGACCACTGAGTCACCGTGCCGCCCACAGTATAGTACAGTGCTGACCACTGAGTCACCGTGCCGCCCACAATATAGTACAGTGCGGACCATTGAGTCACCGTGCCACCCACAATATAGTACAGTGCAGACCACTGAGTCACCGTGCCGCCCACAATATAGTACAGTGCTGACCACTGAGTCATCGTGCCACCCACAATATAGTACAGTGCTGACCACTGAGTCATCGTGCCACCCACAATATAATACATTGCTGACCACTGAGTCACCGTGCCGCCCACAATATAGTACAGTGCTGACCACTGAGTCATCGTGCCACCCACAATATAGTACAGTGCTGACCACTGAGTCACTGTGCCACCCACAATATAGTACAGTGCTGACCACTGAGTCACCGTGCCGCCCTCAGTATAGTACAGTGCTGACCACTGAGTCACTGTGCCATCCACAATATAGTACAGTGCTGACCACTGAGTCACCGTGCCGTCCACAATATAGTACAGTGCTGACCACTGAGTCACCGTGCCGCCCACAATATAGTACAGTGCTGACTACTGAGTCACCGTGCCGCCCACAATATAGTACAGTGCTGACCACTGAGTCACCGTGCCGCCCACAATATAGTACAGTGCTGACCACTCAGTCACCGTGCCACCCACAATATAGTGCAGTGCTGACCACTGAGTCACCGTGCCGCCCACAATATAGTACAGTGCTGACCACTGAGTCACCGTGCCGCCCACAATATAGTACAGTGCTGACCACTGAGTCACCATGCCACCCACAATATAGTACAGTGCTGACCACTGAGTCACCGTGCCACCCACAATATAGTACAGTGCTGACCACTCAGTCACCGTGCCACCCACAATATAGTGCAGTGCTGACCACTGAGTCACCGTGCCGCCCACAATATAGTACAGTGCTGACCACTGAGTCACCGTGCCGCCCACAATATAGTACAGTGCTGACCACTGAGTCACCCTGCCACCCACAATATAGTACAGTGCTGACCACTGAGTCACCGTGCCACCCACAATATAGTACAGTGCTGACCACTGAGTCACCGTGCCGCCCACAATATAGTACAGTGCTGACCACTGAGTCACCGTGCCGCGCACAATATAGTACAGTGCTGACCACTGAGTCACCGTGCCGCCCTCAGTATAGTACAGTGCTGACCACTGAGTCACTGTGCCATCCACAATATAGTACAGTGCTGACCACTGAGTCACAGTGCCGTCCACAATATAGTACAGTGCTGACCACTGAGTCACCGTGCCGCCCACAATATAGTACAGTGCTGACCACTGAGTCACCGTGCCGCCCACAATATAGTACAGTGCTGACCACTGAGTCACCGTGCCGCCCACAATATAGTACAGTGCTGACCACTCAGTCACCGTGCCACCCACAATATAGTGCAGTGCTGACCACTGAGTCACCGTGCCGCCCACAATATAGTACAGTGCTGACCACTGAGTCACCGTGCCGCCCACAATATAGTACAGTGCTGACCACTGAGTCACCGTGCCGCCCACAATATAGTACAGTGCTGACCACTGAGTCACCATGCCGCCCACAATATAGTACAGTGCTGACCACTGAGTCACCGTGCCATCCACAATATAGTACAGTGCTGACCACTGAGTCACCGTGCCGTCCACAATATAGTACAGTGCTGACCACTGAGTCACCGTGCCGCCCACAATATAGTACAGTGCTGACCACTGAGTCATAGTAACATAGTAACATAGTTAGTAAGGCCGAAAAAAGACATTTGTCCATCCAGTTCAGCCTATATTCCATCATAATAAATCCCCAGATCTACGTCCTTCTACAGAACCTAATAATTGTATGATACAATATTGTTCTGCTCCAGGAAGACATCCAGGCCTCTCTTGAACCCCTCGACTGAGTTCGCCATCACCACCTCCTCAGGCAAGCAATTCCAGATTCTCACTGCCCTAACAGTAAAGAATCCTCTTCTATGTTGGTGGAAAAACCTTCTCTCCTCCAGACGCAAAGAATGCCCCCTTGTGCCCGTCACCTTCCTTGGTATAAATAGATCCTCAGCGAGATATTTGTATTGTCCCCTTATATACTTATACATGGTTATTAGATCGCCCCTCAGTCGTCTTTTTTCTAGACTAAATAATCCTAATTTCGCTAATCTATCTGGGTATTGTAGTTCTCCCATCCCCTTTATTAATTTTGTTGCCCTCCTTTGTACTCTCTCTAGTTCCATTATATCCTTCCTGAGCACCGGTGCCCAAAACTGGACACAGTACTCCATGTGCGGTCTAACTAGGGATTTGTACAGAGGCAGTATAATGCTCTCATCATGTGTATCCAGACCTCTTTTAATGCACCCCATGATCCTGTTTGCCTTGGCAGCTGCTGCCTGGCACTGGCTGCTCCAGGTAAGTTTATCATTAACTAGGATCCCCAAGTCCTTCTCCCTGTCAGATTTACCCAGTGGTTTCCCATTCAGTGTGTAATGGTGATATTGATTCCTTCTTCCCATGTGTATAACCTTACATTTATCATTGTTAAACCTCATCTGCCACCTTTCAGCCCAAGTTTCCAACTTATCCAGATCCATCTGTAGCAGAATACTATCTTCTCTTGTATTAACTGCTTTACATAGTTTTGTATCATCTGCAAATATCGATATTTTACTGTGTAAACCTTCTACCAGATCATTAATGAATATGTTGAAGAGAACAGGTCCCAATACTGACCCCTGCGGTCCCCACTGGTCACAGCGACCCAGTTAGAGACTATACCATTTATAACCACCCTCTGCTTTCTATCACTAAGCCAGTTACTAACCCATTTACACACATTTTCCCCCAGACCAAGCATTCTCATTTTGTGTACCAACCTCTTGTGCGGCACGGTATCAAACGCTTTGGAAAAATCGAGATATACCACGTCCAATGACTCACCGTGGTCCAGCCTATAGCTTACCTCTTCATAAAAACTGATTAGATTGGTTTGACAGGAGCGATTTCTCATAAACCCATGCTGATATGGAGTTAAACAGTTATTCTCATTGAGATAATCCAGAATAACATCCCTCAGAAACCCTTCAAATATTTTACCAACAATAGAGGTTAGACTTACTGGCCTATAATTTCCAGGTTCACTTTTAGAGCCCTTTTTGAATATTGGCACCACATTTGCTATGCGCCAGTCCTGCGGAACAGATCCTGTCGCTATAGAGTCCCTAAAAATAAGAAATAATGGTTTATCTATTACATTACTTAGTTCCCTTAGTACTCGTGGGTGTATGCCATCCGGACCCGGAGATTTATCTATTTTAATCTTATTTAGCCGGTTTCGCACCTCTTCTTGGGTTAGATTGGTGACCCTTAATATAGGGTTTTCATTGTTTCTTGGGATTTCACCTAGCATTTCATTTTCCACCGTGAATACCGTGGAGAAGAAGGTGTTTAATATGTTAGCTTTTTCCTCGTCATCTACAACCATTCTTTCCTCACTATTTTTTAAGGGGCCTACATTTTCAGTTTTTATTCTTTTACTATTGATATAGTTGAAGAACAGTTTGGGATTAGTTTTACTCTCCTTAGCAATGTGCTTCTCTGTTTCCTTTTTGGCAGCTTTAATTAGTTTTTTAGATAAAGTATTTTTCTCCCTATAGTTTTTTAGAGCTTCAATGGTGCCATCCTGCTTTAGTAGTGCAAATGCTTTCTTTTTACTGTTAATTGCCTGTCTTACTTCGTTGTTTAGCCACATTGGGTTTTTCCTATTTCTAGTCCTTTTATTCCCACAAGGTATAAACCGCTTACACTGCCTATTTAGGATGTTCTTAAACATTTCCCATTTATTATCTGTATTCTTATTTCTGAGGATATTGTCCCAGTCTACCAGATTAAGGGCATCTCTAAGCTGGTCAAACTTTGCCTTCCTAAAGTTCAGTGTTTTTGTGACTCCCTGACAAGTCCCCCTAGTGAAAGACAGGTGAAACTGCACAATATTGTGGTCGCTATTTCCTAGATGCCCGACCACCTGCAGATTTGTTATTCTGTCAGGTCTATTAGATAGTATTAGGTCTAAAAGTGCTGCTCCTCTGGTTGGATTCTGCACCAATTGTGAAAGATAATTTTTCTTGGTTATTAGCAGAAACCTGTTGCCTTTATGGGTTTCACAGGTTTCTGTTTCCCAGTTAATATCCGGGTAGTTAAAGTCCCCCATAACCAGGACCTCATTATGGGTTGCAGTTTCATCTATCTGCTTTAGAAGTAGACTTTCCATGGTTTCTGTTATATTTGGGGGTTTGTAACAGACCCCAATGAGAATTTTGTTACCATTTTTCCCTCCATGAATTTCGACCCATATGGACTCGACATCCTCATTTCCTTCGCTAATATCCTCCCTTAAAGTGGACTTTAGACAAGACTTTACATAGAGACAAACCCCTCCTCCTCTCCGATTTTTACGATCCTTTCTAAACAGACTGTAACCCTGTAAGTTAACTGCCCAGTCATAGCTTTCATCTAACCATGTCTCGGTTATTCCCACTATGTCAAAGTTACCTGTAGATATTTCTGCTTCTAGTTCTTCCATCTTGTTTGTCAGGCTTCTGGCGTTTGCGAGCATGCAGTTTAGAGGATTTTGTTTTGTTCCAATCTCCTCGCTGTGGATTGCTTTAGAAATGTTCTTACCTCCCATCTGAGTATGTTTTCCTGGGTCTTCTTTGTTCAAGTCTAATGTTTTTCTTCCCGTCCCCTCTTCTTCTAGTTTAACGCCCTCCTGAGTCACCGTGCCGCCCACAATATAGTACAGTGCTGACCACTGAGTCACCGTGCCGCCCACAATATAGTACAGTGCTGACCACTCAGTCACCGTGCCGCCCTCAATATAGTACAGTGCTGACCACTGAGTCACCGTGCCGCCCACAATATAGTACAGTGCTGACCACTGAGTCATCGTGCCACCCACAATAAAGTACAGTGCTGACCACTGAGTCATCGTGCCGCCCACAATATAGTACAGTGCTGACCACTCAGTCACCGTGCCACCCACAATATAGTACAGTGCTGACCACTGAGTCACCGTGCCGCCCACAATATAGTACAGTGCTGACAACTGAGTCACCGTGCCACCCACAATATAGTGCAGTGCTGACCACTGAGTCACCGTGCCGCCCACAATATAGTACAGTGCTGACCACTGAGTCACCGTGCCGCCCACAATATACTACAGTGCTGACCACTGAGTCACCGTGCCGCCCACAATATAGTACAGTGCTGACCACTGAGTCACCATGCCGCCCAAAATATAGTGCAGTGCTGACCACTGAGTCACCATGCCGCCCACAATATAGTGCAGTGCTGACCACTGCGTCACCGTGCCACCCACAATATAGTACAGTGCTGACCACTGAGTCACCGTGCCGCCCACAATATAGTACAGTGCTGACCACTGAGTCACCGTGCCGCCCACAATATAGTACAGTGCTGACCACTGAGTCACCGTGCCGCCCACAATATAGTACAGTGCTGACCACTGAGTCACCGTGCTGCCCACAATATAGTACAGTGCTGACCACTGAGTCACCGTGCCACCCACAATATAGTGCAGTGCTGACCACTGAGTCACCATGCCGCCCACAATACAGTACAGTGCAGACCACTGAGTCACCGTGCCGCCCACAACATAGTACAGTGCTGACCACTGAGTCACCGTGCCACCCACAATATAGTACAGTGCTGACCATTGAGTCACCATGCCACCCACAATATAGTACAGTGCAGACCACTGAGTCACCGTGCCGCCCACAATATAGTACAGTGCTGACCACTGAGTCACCGTGCCGCCCACAATACAGTACAGTGCAGACCACTGAGTCACCGTGCCGCCCACAGTATAGTACAGTGCTGACCACTGAGTCACCGTGCCGCCCACAATATAGTACAGTGCTGACCATTGAGTCACCGTGCCACCCACAATATAGTACAGTGCAGACCACTGAGTCACCGTGCCGCCCACAATATAGTACAGTGCTGACCACTGAGTCATCGTGCCACCCACAATATAGTACAGTGCTGACCACTGAGTCATCGTGCCACCCACAATATAATACATTGCTGACCACTGAGTCACCGTGCCGCCCACAATATAGTACAGTGCTGACCACTGAGTCATCGTGCCACCCACAATATAGTACAGTGCTGACCACTGAGTCACCGTGCCACCCACAACCCACAATATAGTACAGTGCTGACCACTGAGTCACCGTGCCACCCACAATATAGTACAGTGCTGACCACTGAGTCACCGTGCCACCCACAACCCACAATATAGTACAGTGCTGACCACTGAGTCACCGTGCCACCCACAATATAGTACAGTGCTGACAACTGAGTCACCGTGCCGCCCACAATATAGTACAGTGCTGACCACTGAGTCACCGTGCCACCCACAATATAGTACAGTGCTGACCACTGAGTCACCGTGCCACCCACAATATAGTACACTGCTCACCACTGAGTCACCGTGCCGCCCACAATATAGTACAGTGCTGACCACTGACTCACCGTGCCGTCCACAATATAGTACAGTGCTGACCACTGAGTCACCGTGCCGCCCACAATATAGTACAGTGCTGACCACTGAGTCACCGTGCCGCCCACAATATAGTACAGTGCTGACCACTGAGTCACCGTGCCGCCCACAATATAGTACAGTGCTGACCACTGAGTTACCGTGCCGCCCACAATATAGTACAGTGCTGACCACTGAGTCACCGTGCCGCCCACAATATAGTACAGTGCTGACAACTGAGTCACCGTGCCACCCACAATATAGTACAGTGCTGACCACTGAGTCACCGTGCCGCCCACAATATAGTACAGTGCTGACCACTGAGTCACCGTGCCACCCAGAATATAGTACAGTGCTGACCACTGAGTCACCGTGCCACCCACAATATAGTACAGTGCTGACCACTGAGTCACCGTGCCGCCCACAATATAGTACAGTGCTGACCACTGAGCCACCGTGCCACCCACAATATAGTGCAGTGCTGACCACTGAGTCACCGTGCCGCCCTCAATATAGTACAATGCAAACATTGATAACATCAGAGACAGTTTTGGTCGACAACCCCCAGAGGCCTTCCTCCCGACTTCCCAGCCCTCCACCTCCAAAACCAACTTCTCCACCATTGCAGAAGATCGACTCTCCACTCTACTCTCCAGATCGCATCTCACCACCTGTGCACTTGACCCGATCCCATCCCACTTCATTCCAAACCTCACCAGTCTTCATCCCAACTCTAACCAATCTCTTCAACCTATCACTAACAACTGGTGTTTTCCCCTCAACCTTTAAACATGCCTCAATCACACCTATCCTCAAAAAGCCTTCTCTTGACCCATCTTCTGTATCTAGCTATCGCACTATATCACTTCTCCCCTATGCCTCAAAACTACTGGAACAACACACCCATCTTGAACTGTCCTCCCATCTCTCTTCTTGCTCCCTTTTCGACAACTTACAATCAGGCTTCCGGTCACACCACTCCACTGAAACTGCCCTAACTAAGGTCACCAATGACCTATTAACCGCCAAAAGCAAGCGACACTACTCTGTCCTCCTCCTCCTGGACCTGTCCTCCGCCTCTGACACAGTGGACCATTCCCTGTTGCTGCAGACCCTCTCATCCCTTGGCATCACAGACTTGGCCCTATCCTGGATCTCATCATACCTAACAGACCGGACATTCAGCGTCTCCCACTCACACACCACCTCCTCACCTTGCCCCCTATCTGTCAGAGTCCCACAAGGTTCAGTCTTTGGGCCCCTGCTCTTCTCCATTTACACCTTTGGCCTGGGACAGCTCATAGAATCTCATGGCTTTCAGTATCATCTCTATGCTGATGACACACAGATCTACATCTCTGGACCAGATATCACCTCCCTACTAACCAGAATCCCTCAATGTCTATCCGCTATTTCATCCTTCTTCTCTGCTAGATTTCTGAAACTTAACATCTCATGCGACCCCCCAACGAACCTATCCATTACAGTAAATGGCTGCCCACTCTCCCCAGTCCCACAAGCTCGCTGCCTCGGGGTAATCCTTGATCTCTCCTTCAAACCACATATCCAAGCCCTTTCCACTTCCTGCCGACTTCAACTCAAAAATATTTCACGGATCCATACATTCCTATACCAAGAATCTGCAAAAACCCTAGTTCATGCCCTCATCATCTCCCACCTCGACTACTGTAACCTCCTGCTCTGTGGCCTCACCTCTATCACTCTCGCACCGCTCCAATCTATTCTAAACTCTGCTGCCCGACTAATCCACCTGTCCCCCCCGCTATTCCCCAGCTTCTCCCCTCTGTCAATCCCTTCACTGGCTCCCCATTGCCCAGAGACTCCAGTAGAAAACCCTAACCATGACATACAAAGCCATCCACAACCTGTCTCCTCCATACATCTGTGACCTCGTCTCCGGTACCTACCTACACGCAACCTCCGATCCTCACAAGATCTCCTACTCTACTCCCCTCTTATCTCCTCTTCCCACAATCGTATACAAGATTTCTCTCGCACATCACCCCTACTCTGGAACCCTCTACCACAACACATCAGATTCTCGCCTACCATCAAAACCTTCAAAAAGAGCCTGAAGACCCAC
This sequence comes from Ranitomeya imitator, assembly GCF_032444005.1. Taxonomy (NCBI): domain Eukaryota; kingdom Metazoa; phylum Chordata; class Amphibia; order Anura; family Dendrobatidae; genus Ranitomeya; species Ranitomeya imitator. Next base: position 568,531,604 of record NC_091287.1, on the reverse strand, counting down.
CTTTTCCGACAAGCCTACAACCTGCAGTAACCACCGATCGACCAAACCGTTGCACGACCAGCTCTACCCTCACCTACTGTATCCTCACCCATCCCTTGTAGATTGTGAGCCCTCGCGGGCTGGGTCCTCTCTCCTCCTGTATCCTCACCCATCCCTTGTAGATTGTGAGCTTTCGCGGGCAGGGTCCTCTCTCCTCCTGTATCCTCACCCATCCCTTGTAGATTGTGAGCCCTCGCGGGCAGGGTCCTCACTCCTCCTGTATCCTCACCCATCCCTTGTAGATTGTGAGCCCTCGCGGGCAGGGTCCTCTCTCCACCTGTATCCTCACCCATCCCTTGTAGATTGTGAGCCCTCGCGGGCAGGGTCCTCTCTCCTCCTGTATCCTCACCCATCCCTTGTAGATTGTGAGCCCTCGCGGGCAGGGTCCTCTCTCCTCCTGTACCCTCACCCATCCCTTGTAGATTGTGAGCCCTCGCGGGCAGGGTCCTCTCTCCTCCTGTATCCTCACCCATCCCTTGTAGATTGTGAGCCCTCGCGGGCAGGGTCCTCTCTCCTCCTGTATTCTCACCCATGCCTTGTAGATTGTGAGCCCTCGCGGGCAGGGTCCTCTCTCCACCTGTATCCTCACCCATCCCTTGTAGATTGTGAGCCCTCGCGGGCAGGGTCCTCTCTCCTACTGTACCAGTTATGACTTGTATTGTTTAAGATTATTGTACTTGTTCTTATTATGTATACCCCTCCTTACATGTAAAGCGCTATGGAATAAATGGCGCTATAATAATATATAATAATAATAATAATAATAAACCACTGAGTCACTGTGCCGCCGTCTATATAGTACAGTGCAAACCACGGACCCACCATGCCACCCTCTATACAATACAGTTGAAGCGCCCGCTAGGGCCGTCGGGCACTCGGGCCGGGTCCGACGGTTCTTAAGGGGGTGGTCATGGCAGCAGTGACCTGGTGGTCCTGACGTGGCCCTGACATGGCAGCAGTGACGTGGCCCTGGACGTCCAATAAAAGTAATGAAATGAAGGGGAAATAGAGTCTATAGGGAGTTAGTTCCTGACGCCACCTGTGATGTTCAGCCATAGATGGCTGACACTGCTTAAGGGGACTGCTGGGGCCGATAGTGACACAGCTGGGATGGTTCTGCTCCCTACAGGTGGAGGGGGGCCCCAGGGCTACCGGAATAGTTGGTAAGGGATTGTAGATGATGGGATGCAGGACTGAGGGTGCCGGAAATGACTGGAGGACTCAAGGATTGCAGTTTCCTTTACCTTGACTTGTTAATTGCATGTGTAGTCCGAGGCACAGGTGACAGGTAATGATGGGGTCCAGGCAGCCTGGAAGTTACTTAGGATACACCTAGCGGGTTCGGAGGCCTTCCTTCTGCGCTATTCTCTAGGTCCTTGCTGCTTTAAGCTCTGCTCAAGTTCCTCTCCTTCGTGTTGCTTCTAACCTGTGTGGCAGGCAGCGTGAGCCTATCATGAGCACAGCCTTTTCACTCGCAGCCCCGGTTCTTGGTCTGCTGCGGAGCCTCCAGGCATTCAATGTGGCCAGGGAGACTGCAGTTCCCTGCCCTCCAGATTCAGCTGTGGGGGCATACAGCACCTTCTTTGGCACGAGAACTGCAGGTGAGGCCCACGCACTCTTTGACCATTGAATCACCCCCAGCTGTAACATCTCATCGATCTCTTGGCGCATAACCTGCTGCACCTTGTCGGAGATCTGATAGGGTGTTTGCCATAGTGGAGCATGATTCCCGGTGTCCACCTCGTGGATCGCTAAATCAGTCCTTCCAAGTTGTCTGAAGAACACGGCCCAGGGATTCGGTTAGTGAGGCGCTCACCTCCACGTCCTCAATGGACCTGGATCGCCCCCCCAGTAGGGCAATGGGGTACTCAGATCCGGGCCCTTCAGTTCTCAAGGGGGATGTCATGGTGGCTGACCCGGTCCGTGGCCCTAGGGGACGTCCGTTGATAAATGGGGGGGAAAGGTCTTTAAAGGGATAATGTTCATGACGCCACCTGCGGTATTCGGTCAGGGTGACCGACGCTGCTTAGGGGTCCACTGGGGTGATGTTATGGCAGCTAGATGGTGTACCTTCCCACAGGTGAAGTATGTCCCCAGGGCTTCCCAGAGGGTAGATGGTGATGGTGTGAGGCGCAGTGAAGAACAAGGACACAAGGTTGCAGTCTCTTTACCTTTTTACTGAAGGCTTCAGCATCCACAGTCCAGAGCACCAGATGACAGGGCAGGCAGAATTCGGCCGGTCTGAAGGCAATTCCAGAGTCCCCTTATCCAGGTGGAAATCAGTAGCCTTCCTCTAGCGCCTGGGTGTTGTAGTCCCTCCCTGCTGAGCTTCTCGGTGAGGTCCTCACAACTGTTGTTGGTGTTCTAGATGTTAAGTCTTTCTCTCTGTCCCCCAGATGGATAGGAACAACCCGTATGACTGATGGCCTGAGGCTTTTTACAGGGACCCTACGATGCCCCAGCCCCCACAAGCTGCCACCGTGCCTCCTGGGTATGGGTCGGGCAACTAATATGAAACTAGCTGTCCTGCCAGTCTCTGAAGCAAGGCTTGGAGACAATTGCTCCCTCGGTGTTCTGGCTATCGGCTTCTGCGCCTCAGAAAGGAGGCAGCCTTTTACAGGGCAGAACTCCTTCTGGTTTCCTCTCCTTTTGCTATGACTTCGTTTCTCACCCGCTACAATGCAATTCTCTTTGAGTCCTTTCTCAGGATGCTGCCGCATTGGTAAGCAGGCGCAGCTCCGTGGCCTTCTGTCTAGGCCTCTGACAGGATCCCACCCCTGTCAGGGACCACTCTTAGATGTTCCTCCTTCCCCCTGTCTGCCTGACAGGTGCTGCTTGGGTGAAGCTCAGTTAGCTTCTGCCTAACTTCCTATCCAGCCCACCAGTTTTACCTAATTGTGAAGAGTGCCCTAATAGATAGGAGCAAAGCTCCCCCCGGTGGACTGGAGTGTGAAGTGTGGTGTATGGTTTGTGATACCTGGTAAAGTGATCTCCCTTATTGCCATCAGACGTAACATCACTCCCCGTGGTGGAAGAATGACACTACTGTAACGACCAGGACCCTGGGGCGCTGCAGACCCACCGGCCTTGGCTTGGGCCGGCATGTCCAGGAGGGAGTGTTCCTCCCCTTCTTCGGGCAAGCTGCAGACCGGTAGAATGTAAGGTTCACGTTCATGATGAGCCTTCATCATGTTGATGTGAAAGGTCTTTCGCCTACCCCATGCGTGGTCAAGTGTGACCTCGTAGGTGACCGGGTTGAGCTGTTGGTGGACGACGTATGGCCTTCCCAGGCTCCCTGAAGCTTATCCTTTGGTATGGGGTCAGCAGCCACACTTTTTGACCCACGTGGTAGGTCCGTTCCCAGGCGTTCTGGTCATACCAGGGTTTCTGGTCAGCCTGAGCCTGCATCATGTTGTCATGCACCAACTGCGTCAAGTCTGCATTTTGTCACGGAAGAGCATGACATACTCCACTATGGACACTTCAGAAGGGTTCGGCTCCTCTTCCCAGGATTCTCTTACCAACCCAAGGGGTCCCCGGACTCGCCTGCCGTACAGTAACTCGAAGGGGGAGAACCCCGTAGAGGCCTGCGGAAGCTCTCTTGGTAAGCGAACAGCAGGTGTGGGAGGTACTGCTCCCAGTCGTGTCCTTGGGTCTCAACCAGCATGCTGAGCATCTGTTTGACGGTACCATTGAAGTGCTCACACAAGCCATTGGTCTATGGGTGATACGCACTCGATACCAGACGCTTCACCTGCATTCTCTTACAGAGAACCTCCATTAGGTGAGACATGAATTGGGTTCCTTGATCGTTAAGCATCTCCCTGTGAAATCCTACCCGTGAAAAAATAGCCAACAGCGCATCCGCCACCTTATCTGCCCTAGTTGAGCACAGAGACACTGCTTCTGGGTACCAGGTAGCGTAGTCTACCACAGTGACGATGTATTGCTTTCCAGAGTTGCTGGGGATGGCCGCCAGCAGGTTGGGGTCCAATTCGCCCTGTTTGCTAGTAGTGGCATTCAGTGGTGGGACCTCTGCTGCAGCCCTATTTTTGTTTTGTTTCTGCGTCCGCTGGGCTCTGGGCGATTTCCTGTTGCACCAGAGCCGTGATCAGTGGATTTCTGTTTTTGCCCGTGGCGTCAATCTGCATCAACCCACAGAGAGCAATAAGAGTGTCATTGTTATGCTGCTTATACCAGCCTTCTCCTCTTGCGGCCATCATTGCCAAATAAAAGAAAGGTTGGAAAAACAAAGAGAAGGGCAGAGGGTAATCGCAAGTACACACGGAATTGTCTCAGGACTAGTAAACACTGAGCTTGTTCTCCAAACTTATTTGTGCATAGTCCTCGCTAGAACTGTGCAAGTTTTTAGTGAGAGGAATGATTGCTCAAACCAGATCACTAATGCTCTATTATCCCACTGCTCTACCACCAATATGTCACGGTTCACACCGTGCTGCCAACACTATGTCATGGATCACAGCAATATGTCAGGGATCCCGGGGAGGATATAGTAACATAGTAACATAGTAACATAGTAACATAGTTAGTAAGGCCGAAAAAAGACATTTGTCCATCCAGTTCAGCCTATATTCCATCATAATAAGTACCCAGATCTACGTCCTTTCTTCAGAACCTAATAATTGTATGATACAATATTGTTCTGCTCCAGGAAGACATCCAGGCCTCTCTTGAACCCCTCGACTGAGTTCGCCATCACCACCTCCTCAGGCAAGCAATTCCAGATTCTCACTGCCCTAACAGTAAAGAATCCTCTTCTATGTTGGTGGAAAAACCTTCTCTCCTCCAGACGCAAAGAATGCCCCCTTGTGCCCGTCACCTTCCTTGGTATAAACAGATCCTCAGCGAGATATTTGTATTGTCCCCTTATATACTTATACATGGTTATTAGATCGCCCCTCAGTCGTCTTTTTTCTAGACTAAATAATCCTAATTTCGCTAATCTATCTGGGTATTGTAGTTCTCCCATCCCCTTTATTAATTTTGTTGCCCTCCTTTGTACTCTCTCTAGTTCCATTATATCCTTCCTGAGCACCGGTGCCCAAAACTGGACACAGTACTCCATGTGCGGTCTAACTAGGGATTTGTACAGAGGCAGTATAATGCTCTCATCATGTGTATCCAGACCTCTTTTAATGCACCCCATGATCCTGTTTGCCTTGGCAGCTGTTGCCTGGCACTGGCTGCTCCAGGTAAGTTTATCATTAACTAGGATCCCCAAGTCCTTCTCCCTGTCAGATTTACCCAGTGGTTTCCCGTTCAGTGTGTAATGGTGATATTGATTCCCTCTTCCCATGTGTATAACCTTACATTTATCATTGTTAAACCTCATCTGCCACCTTTCAGCCCAAGTTTCCAACTTATCCAGATCCATCTGTAGCAGAATACTATCTTCTCTTGTATTAACTGCTTTACATAGTTTTGTATCATCTGCAAATATCGATATTTTACTGTGTAAACCTTCTACCAGATCATTAATGAATATGTTGAAGAGAACAGGTCCCAATACTGACCCCTGCGGTACCCCACTGGTCACAGCGACCCAGTTAGAGACTATACCATTTATAACCACCCTCTGCTTTCTATCACTAAGCCAGTTACTAACCCATTTACACACATTTTCCCCCAGATCAAGCATTCTCATTTTGTGTACCAACCTCTTGTGCGGCACGGTATCAAACGCTTTGGAAAAATCGAGATATACCACGTCCAATGACTCACCGTGGTCCAGTCTATAGCTTACCTCTTCATAAAAACTGATTAGATTGGTTTGACAGGAGCGATTTCTCATAAACCCATTCTGATATGGAGTTAAACAGTTATTCTCATTGAGATAATCCAGAATAACATCCCTCAGAAACCCTTCAAATATTTTACCAACAATAGAGGTTAGACTTACTGGCCTATAATTTCCAGGTTCACTTTTAGAGCCCTTTTTGAATATTGGCACCACATTTGCTATGCGCCAGTCCTGCGGAACAGACCCTGTCGCTATAGAGTCACTAAAAATAAGAAATAATGGTTTATCTATTACATTACTTAGTTCTCTTAGTACTCGTGGGTGTATGCCATCCGGACCCGGAGATTTATCTATTTTAATCTTATTTAGCCGGTTTCGCACCTCTTCTTGGGTTAGATTGGTGACCCTTAATATAGGGTTTTCATTGTTTCTTGGGATTTCACCTAGCATTTCATTTTCCACCGTGAATACCGTGGAGAAGAAGGTGTTAAATATGTTAGCTTTTTCCTCGTCATCTACAACCATTCTTTCCTCACTATTTTTTAAGGGGCCTACATTTTCAGTTTTTATTCTTTTACTATTGATATAGTTGAAGAACAGTTTGGGATTAGTTTTACTCTCCTTAGCAATGTGCTTCTCTGTTTCCTTTTTGGCAGCTTTAATTAGTTTTTTAGATAAAGTATTTTTCTCCCTATAGTTTTTTAGAGCTTCAATGGTGCCATCCTGCTTTAGTAGTGCAAATGCTTTCTTTTTACTGTTAATTGCCTGTCTTACTTCTTTGTTTAGCCACATTGGGTTTTTCCTATTTCTAGTCCTTTTATTCCCACAAGGTATAAACCGCTTACACTGCCTATTTAGGATGTTCTTAAACATTTCCCATTTATTATCTGTATTCTCATTTCTGAGGATATTGTCCCAGTCTACCAGATTAAGGGCATCTCTAAGCTGTTCAAACTTTGCCTTCCTAAAGTTCAATGTTTTTGTGACTCCCTGACAAGTCCCCCTAGTGAAAGACAGGTGAAACTGCACAATATTGTGGTCGCTATTTCCTAAATGCCCAACCACCTGCAGATTTGTTATTCTGTCAGGTCTATTAGATAGTATTAGGTCTAAAAGTGCTGCTCCTCTGGTTGGATTCTGCACCAATTGTGAAAGATAATTTTTCTTGGTTATTAGCAGAAACCTGTTGCCTTTATGGGTTTCACAGGTTTCTGTTTCCCAGTTAATATCCGGGTAGTTAAAGTCCCCCATAACCAGGATATCTTTATCGTCCCCACTCCTCACACCAATTTGTCTCGAACCGGGGTTGTTTGGTTGCCCCCTGGTTCCTTCTGAAGGGGATTTATCTATATCCCACTTCCCAGTTCCAGTTTGGAACCCGCAGCTCTCTGGCACTCCCTTACCCTCAGGTCAGATTAGGTACTGCACCTAGGGTAATCTGTCACCAGAAAGGCTGCCTGCTATGTACTGGTTATTGGGGTCACTGCAGCGAGGGCGATTTACTACTGCCACCCAGGCGGGAACAATAATTAACAATGCTGCCGTCGCTAGAAAGTTTCCCAATCGCACAGGACAAGTTATGCTGCCACCAGCTCCGATTTTCACCAAAGGTTAACCGGTCCGGAGCCAACTCCAATCAGCAGCGTAATTCACCTTAGAGGACACACAGTTCGTTCATAGAGCAGAGAGAGACAAGCTAGCAATTATATATTTTACTCCTTAAAAAATTAGGCAGTGTTTACAAAGTATTAAAAATATATTATAAAGGGGACAATACATGCGTACATTACAGATTACAAAATAAAATAGGATTAAGGGAAGAAAAACACACTTAAAGGTCATTCAGCTCATTTCAAATCAGCATGGCGGCCGTGTGCTCAGGAGATACATCCAGGTGCATTAGCTGAGCCTTGCTGAGCTGATGTTAGCTCACCTCCTGGACCAAGACTAAACAACTTCCTAGCAGGTGTAAAAGATATGCCCTCTGTCTTGACATCACTAAGTGAGCTGAGTAATGATATGCACTGCTTTTCTCAGAATTTACGTTTTGGAGTCCATCTAACACAGGCATTCTTTTGCCAAGGGGAGGAGGGAGCGAGGAGTTTATCGGATTGGTCGCCTGCAGTTTAAAAGCCACACCCTGCTCACACATTAGTATCAAGTTGCCCAGTGTACTGGCCATAGGGCTTTGTGTCTATACCAGCAAATGCAGTGGGGAGAGAAAGAAGGCAGGGTCAACATAGCAGTGTGTGTCTAAGACCAGGGTCACATGTGCAAAAATCCCTCAAACCATGGTATTTTACATTATCGTGACAAATAGGGAAAATAATATGTATGTATATGTCGCCAAGAGCAAGTGACACTACTCTGTCCTCCTCCTCCTGGACCTGTCCTCTGCCTTTGACACAGTGGACCATTCCCTATTATTACAGACCCTCTCATCCCTTGGCATCGCAGACTTGGCCCTATCCTGGATCTCATCATACCTAACAGACCGGACATTCAGCTTCTCCCACTCACACACCACCTCCTCACCTCGCCCCCTATCTGTCGGAGTCCCACAAGGTTCAGTCCTAGGGCCCCTGCTCTTCTCCATTTACACCTTTGGCCTGGGACAGCTCATAGAATCTCATGGCTTTCAGTATCACCTCTACGCTGATGACACACAGATCTACATCTCTGGACCAGATATCACCACCCTACTAACCAGAATCCCTCAATGTCTGTCCACTATTTCATCCTTCTTCTCCGCTAGATTTCTGAAACTTAACATGGACAAAACAGAATTCATCATCTTTCCCCCATCTCACGTGACCCCCCCAACGAAACTATCCATTACAGTAAATGGCTGCCCACCCTCCCCAGTCCCACAAGCTCGCTGCCTCGGGGTAATCCTTGACGCTGATCTCTCCTTCAAACCACATATCCAAGCTCTTTCCACTTCCTGCCGCCTTCAACTCAAAAATATTTCACGGATCCGTACATTCCTATACCAAGAATCTGCAAAAACCCTAGTCCATGCCCTCATCATCTCTCGCCTTGACTACTGCAACCTCCTGCTCTGTGGCCTCCCCTCTAACACTCTCATAGTAACATAGTTAGTAAGGCCGAAAAAAGACATTTGTCCATCCAGTTCAGCCTATATTCCATCATAATAAATCCCCAGATCTACGTCCTTCTACAGAACCTAATAATTGCACCCTCCAATCTATTCTAAACTCTGCTGCCCGACTAATCTACCTGTCCCCCCGCTATTCCCCGGCCTCTCCCCTCTGTCAATCCCTTCACTGGCTCCCCATTACCCAGAGACTCCAGTACAAAACCCTAACCATGACATACAAAGCCATCCACAACCTGTCTCCTCCATACATCTGTGACCTCGTCTCCTGGTACTTACCTACACGCAACCTCTGATCCTCACAAGATCTCCTTCTCTACTCCCCTCTTATCTCCTCTTCCCACAATCCCATACAAGATTTCTCTCGTGTATCACCCCTACTCTGGAACCCTCTACCACAACACATCAGACTCTCACCTACCATCGAAACCTTCAAAAAGAACCTGAAGACCTACCCCTTCCCACAAGCCTACAACTTACAGTAACCACCGATCGACGAAACCGCTGCATGACCAGCTCTACCCTCGCCTACTGTATCCTCACCCATCCCTTGTAGATTGTGAGCCCTCGCGGGCAGGGTCCTCCCTCCTCCTGTATCCTCACCCATCCCTTGTAGATTGTGAGCCCTCGCGGGCAGGATCCTCTCTCCTACTGTATCCTCACCCATCCCTTGTAGATTGTGAGCCCTCACGGGCAGGGTCCTCTCTCCTCCTGTATCCTCACCCATCCCTTGTAGATTGTGAGCCCTTGTGGGCAGGGTCCTCTCCTCCTGTATCCTCACCCATCTCTTGTAGATTGTGAGCCCTCACGGGCAGGGTCCTCTCTCCTCCTGTATCCTCACCCATCCCTTGTAGATTGTGAGCCCTCGCGGGCAGGGTCCTCTCTCCTCCTGTATCCTCACCCATCCCTTGTAGATTGTGAGCCCTCGCGGGCAGGGTCCTCTCTCCTCCTGTATCCTCACCCATCCCTTGTAGATTGTGAGCACTCACGGGCAGGGTCCTCTCTCCTCCTGTATCCTCACCAATCTCTTGTAGATTGTGAGCCCTCGCGGTCAGGGTCCTCTCTCCTCCTGTATCCTCACCCATCCCTTGTAGATTGTGAGCCCTCACGGGCAGGGTCCTCTCTCCTCCTGTATCCTCACCCATCCCTTGTAGATTGTGAGCCCTCGCGGGCAGGGTCCTCTCTCCTCCTGTATTCTCACCCATCCCTTGTAGATTGTGAGCCCTGATGGGCAGGGTCCTCTCTCCTCCTGTATCCTCACCCATCCCTTGTAGATTGTGAGCCCTCGCGGGCAGGGTCCTCTCTCCTCCTGTATTCTCACCCATCCCTTGTAGATTGTGAGCCCTCACGGGCAGGGTCCTCTCTCCTCCTGTATCCTCACCCATCCCTTGTAGATTGTGAGCCCTCACGGGCATGGTCCTCTCTCCTCCTGTATCCTCACCCATCCCTTGTAGATTGTGAGCCCTCGCGGGCAGGGTCCTCTCTCCTCCTGTATCCTCACCCATCCCTTGTAGATTGTGAGCCCTCGCGGGCAGGGTCCTCACTCCTCCTGTACCAGTTATGACTTGTGTTGTTTAAGATTATTGTACTTGTTTTTATTATGTATACCCCTCCTCACATGTAAAGCTCCATGGAATAAATGGCGCTATAACAATAAATAATTGTAATAATAATAATAGTATATGTAGCCCTGACAAGGACTTTTCTTTTAATGGTGGAGCAACAGTATACATATACAAGTAGTGCAACAGGAATATTAAACAAACGGCCTTTATAATTGTAATCCAAACTATCACTCCACTGAATGCAGGAAACAGCGGTTTTACTAAAAAGGGAAAATATTTAGCCCTGAAAAGGACTTTTACTTCATTGCTGCAACAGCAGTAAGCAAGTACTGCTGAAGCAATATTAAACCCTTCCTACAAACTTGCTCTATAATACGCTCTCCCTCCTATAACAACTCTCTTTGAGCTGCTTCCTCAGGACATTTGCCAAGCATTGCATCACGTATCCTATATAAAACCCCATGATGCGATGTAAGGCCAGTATCCAACATGCATTCGCGATACTCGATCGAGTATCAAGCAGTGGCAAGCTCACTCACTGATCACTAGTCTCCAAGACATCTCTCCATCAACCACTGGAACATCTCTGGGGAATTAGTTAACCTGAACGGCACCCGATAGAACTCAAATAGTCCCATAGAGAGGAAAAAAGCTATCTTAGGCCGGTCATTTCTCAAAGGAGAAATATTTTGTTTTTCCCAATGCTGACACGAATTCTTCTATCCTTGGCAAAGGGTTGAAGTCTCAGATCTTGCAGGCGTTCAATTGTCGATAATCCACACAGAACCTTAGGGTCTCGATTTTCTTCCAGACCAAGACGATGAGCACAGCCCAGGGACTCTGGCTCTCTCGTATCACCTGTTCTGAAACATGTGGCCTAACAGATCCTTCACTTCCTGATACATCTGGGGCGGAATTTGACAATATTTTTTCCACATGATGTCCACACTTCCTGTATGGATCTCATGTTGGATAGCCACCGTACACCTGAAGTCATGACGAGTGAACAGTTCCTGATATCGCCCTAACAGGTCTTCCACATGCGCCACTTGTCTGGGGGTAAACCCGGATAAGTCTACTGCAATCTGCTTCAGTATTTCACAGCCTTTACTCACTTTGTACTCCTTTTTCCGGTCCCTGGACACTGACAAGGTCCATGGATCTGAATTCACAAGGATTAAATTCATGACATCCATTCTGGCAATAGACATAGACTTGCACCACTTCCATCCTGGGAGTCAGAAGTAGGCTTGTCCTGCTGAAATGAATGCATCTCTCCAACACACGTTCCTGCCACGCAGTCACCAGGGAGTAGGCAACAAGCATCCCCGGCATTACTTCCCCCTTTCCATGGGGTTTAATTTGCACCTCCACTCCTTCCAGAGGTGTCCAGACCCAGACGGGCATAATGAGCACTGTCTGACCATGTGATAGTGTCACGGGGGTAGTAGGTTGTACCACCTCTTTTCTCAGGGGTTTAGCGATGCCTGGAGACCTCTGGATTTGACTAGACCAAATTAGCTGTTGGAATACCCTGCCACTGGGAATATGTCGTCTCGTCCGCCTCCAGAAGCTTCCCTGACAGCTGTTCCATAGAAACTGTCCTACTTCCTTAAGGACATTTATCCCCCAAATCATGATGGGTCCACCCCACAACGGGGCCTTTTACCAGAACGATCCCCTTCTTTCCCAGGTTTCACCAGTATCTCCATCCATACCACCCCGGCTACTGGGATGGGTAGCTGGTTGCCTGCCATTAGTTGTATAATTGTGCCTCAATTGGATTGGGCAACATTTGGAAACTGCTGATGGAAATATTCCGTATTTCTGGCATTGTGGTTATCAGAGACTAGAGTTGAGCGACCTTGACCTTTTTAGAGTCGAGCCGGGTTTCGCGAAACCCGACTATCTCAAATAATAATAAAGTGGGCTAAATGCAGTTCAAAATTGGTAACACAGGACTAATCAGGGGGCATTGCAGTGGAGGACAACTGGAATGAGAGGCTGACACAGAGAGTAGGCCCAAATCAGTAAGTAGTCGAAATGCAGTTCAAAATTGGCAACAGTAGTAAACAGGCGGCACAGCTTTGTTCAGTGGAGGAGAACAGCAAGGAGTGGCAGACACCGATAGTAGGCCCCAACCCAACTAGTAGGCCAAATGCAGTCTAACATTAACAACTACTTAACGAGCGCCTGAAAACGGAATTTCAGGACAGGAAACCAGGAGAACAGCGGCAGACACTGTTAGTAGTCCCCAAACCAACTAGTACGCCAAATGCAGTTGTTCCATTTAACCACAATTTAACGAGAGCCTGAAGATAGAAGCTCAGGAAACGCAACCTGGAGAACACCTTGGAGTGTAACACACCATCTCTCTCCACCCCATACCCATTTTGTAGGCCTAATGCAGTGTAGTTTTCTACAACTACTAAACGAGAGTCGGAAGACCGAAGTAATGGCAAGGAAACCTGGGGAACACCTTGGAGTGTAACACACCATCTCTCTCCACCCGATACCCAATTTGTAGGCCTAATGCAGTGTAGTTTTCTACAACTACTAAACGAGAGTCGGAAGACCGAAGCAATGGCAAGGAAACCTGGGGAACACCTTGGAGTGTAACACACTATCTCTCTCCACCCGATACCCATTTTGTAGGCCTAATGCAGTGTAGTTTTCTACAACTACTAAACGAGAGTCGGAAGACCGAAGCAATGGCAAGGAAACCTGGGGAACACCTTGGAGTGTAACACACCATCTCTCTCCACCCGATACCCAATTTGTAGGCCTAATGCAGTGTAGTTTTCTACAACTACTAAACGAGAGTCGGAAGACCAAAGCAATGGCAAGGAAACCTGGGGAATACCTTGGAGTGTAACACACCATCTCTCTCCACCCGATACCCATTTTGTAGGCCTAATGCAGTGTAGTTTTCTATAACTACTAAACGAGAGTCGGAAGACCGAAGCAATGGCAAGGCAACCTGGGGAACACCTTGGAGTGTAACACACCCTCTCTCTACACCACGAAAGGGCTGATTCTTAGGAAGGAAGGCTGTCGGAAAGAAGCAGGGCGCGTCCGAGGGTGATTATATTCTTATTAGGTATATACTCACCCTCGGACGCGCCCTGCTTCTTTATTTGTAATGAATGTTTATTTGCAATGTGGTTTTGACTTACTCTATTTTTTTGGTAAATAATGATTTTATTATTTTCATTGTTTTGCATCTTCTTGGCAATAATATAAAGAAGACGCGACAGGACAACACTCGGTGAATGCCATATCTGTGTTTTAAATTGAAAAAAACTTTCAGTTAACTACTTGCAGGAGAAAGTTATTGTAGCTGGTGGCCATTTTTAGTACTGTACCAGATTTTTGTTGTATGTGTTTGTTTTTAATGTTAAAATGTCTGCATTTGATATCTCTCCAGTATTTTCTTTTTTTATAAGCAAAATACTTATTTTTATATTTTCTGATGTTGGTTCAAGGGGTACACGGGCAGCAGTAGACAAGTCAGTGGAGGCCTAGTGGAAGGAGGGACCGCAGACAGGCTTCGAAGCCCTAACATAATAAATTGGGCTGGCTGTAGGCAATTTAAAATTGGTTCCAGGGGAACACGGGCGGCAGTAGACAGGTCAGTGGAGGCCTAGTGGAAGGAGGGACCGCAGACAGGCTTCGAAGCCCTAACATAATAAATTGGGCTGGCTGTAGGCAATTTAAAATTGGTTCCAGGGGAACACGGGCGGCAGTAGACAGGTCAGTGGAGGCCTAGTGGAAGGAGGGACAGCAGACAGGCTTTGAAGCCCTAACATAATAAATTGGGCTGGCTGTAGGCAATTTAAAATTGGTTCCAGGGGAACACGGACAGCAGTAGACAGGTCAGTGGAGGCCTAGTGGAAGGAGGGACCGCAGACAGGCTTCGAAGCCCTAACATAATAAATTGGGCTGGCTGTAGGCAATTTAAAATTGGTTCCAGGGGAACCCGGGCAGCAGTAGACAGGTCAGTGGAGGCCTAGTGGAAGGAGGGACCGCAGACAGGCTTCGAAGCCCTAACATAATAAATTGGGCTGGCTGTAGGCAATTTAAAATTGGTTCCAGGGGAACACGGGCGGCAGTAGCCAGGTCAGTGTAGTAGTAGTGGAAAGAACGGGCCGCAGACAGGCTTCGAAGGCCTAACATAACAAAAATTGGGCTGTAGGCAATTTAAAATTGGTTCCAGGGGAACACGGGCGGCAGTTGACAGGTCAGTGGAGGCCTAGTGGAAGGAGGGACCTTAGACAGGCTTCGAAGCCCTAACATAATAAATTGGGCTGGCTGTAGGCAATTTAAAATTGGTTCCAGGGGAACCCGGGCAGCAGTAGACAGGTCAGTGGAGGCCTAGTGGAAGGAGGGACCGCAGACAGGCTTCGAAGCCCTAACATAATAAATTGGGCTGGCTGTAGGCAATTTAAAATTGGTTCCAGGGGAACACGGGCGGCAGTAGACAGGTCAGTGGAGGCCTAGTGGAAGGAGGGACCGCAGACAGGCTTCGAAGCCCTAACATAATAAATTGGGCTGGCTGTAGGCAATTTAAAATTGGTTCCAGGGGAACACGGGCGGCAGTAGACAGGTCAGTGGAGGCCTAGTGGAAGGAGGGACCGCAGACAGGCTTCAAAGCCCTAACATAATAAATTGGGCTGGCTGTAGGCAATTTAAAATTGGTTCCAGGGGAACACGGGCGGCAGTAGCCAGGTCAGTGTAGTAGTAGTGGAAAGAACGGCCCGCAGACAGGCTTCGAAGGCCTAACATAACAAAAATTGGGCTGTAGGCAATTTAAAATTGGTTCCAGGGGAACACGGGCGGCAGTAGACAGGTCAGTGGAGGCCTAGTGGAAGGAGGGACCGCAGACAGGCTTCGAAGCCCTAACATAATAAATTGGGCTGGCTGTAGGCAATTTAAAATTGGTTCCAGGGGAACCCCGGCAGCAGTAGACAGGTCAGTGGAGGCCTAGTGGAAGGAGGGACCGCAGACAGGCTTCAAAGCCCTAACATAATAAATTGGGCTGGCTGTAGGCAATTTAAAATTAGTTCCAGGGGAACACGGGCGGCAGTAGACAGGTCAGTGGAGGCCTAGTGGAAGGAGGGACCGCAGACAGGCTTCGAAGCCCTAACATAATAAATTGGGCTGGCTGTAGGCAATTTAAAATTGGTTCCAGGGGAACCCGGGCAGCAGTAGACAGGTCAGTGGAGGCCTAATGGAAGGAGGGACCGCAGACAGGCTTCGAAGCCCTAACATAATAAATTGGGCTGGCTGTAGGCAATTTAAAATTGGTTCCAGGGGAACACGGGCGGCAGTAGCCAGGTCAGTGTAGTAGTAGTGGAAAGAACGGGCCGCAGACAGGCTTCAAAGGCCTAACATAACAAAAATTGGGCTGTAGGCAATTTAAAATTGGTGCCAGGGGAACACGGGCGGCAGTAGACAGGTCAGTGGAGGCCTAGTGGAAGGAGGGACCTTAGACAGGCTTCGAAGCCCTAACATAATAAATTGGGCTGGCTGTAGGCAATTTAAAATTGGTTCCAGGGGAACCCGGGCAGCAGTAGACAGGTCAGTGGAGGCCTAGTGGAAGGAGGGACCGCAGACAGGCTTCGAAGCCCTAACATAATAAATTGGGCTGGCTGTAGGCAATTTAAAATTGGTTCCAGGGGAACACGGGCGGCAGTAGACAGGTCAGTGGAGGCCTAGTGGAAGGAGGGACCTTAGACAGGCTTCGAAGCCCTAACATAATAAATTGGGCTGGCTGTAGGCAATTTAAAATTGGTTCCAGGGGAACCCGGGCAGCAGTAGACAGGTCAGTGGAGGCCTAGTGGAAGGAGGGACCGCAGACAGGCTTCAAAGCCCTAACATAATAAATTGGGCTGGCTGTAGGCAATTTAAAATTGGTTCCAGGGGAACACGGGCGGCAGTAGACAGGTCAGTGGAGGCCTAGTGGAAGGAGGGACCGCAGACAGGCTTCGAAGCCCTAACATAATAAATTGGGCTGGCTGTAGGCAATTTAAAATTGGTTCCAGGGGAACACGGGCGGCAGTAGCCAGGTCAGTGTAGTAGTAGTGGAAAGAACGGCCCGCAGACAGGCTTCGAAGGCCTAACATAACAAAAATTGGGCTGTAGGCAATTTAAAATTGGTACCAGGGGAACACGGGCGACAGTAGACAGGTCAGTGGAGGCCTAGTGGAAGGAGTGACCGCAGACAGTCTTCGAAGGCCTAACATAAGAAAAATGTCAATACAATGGTATTGACAGTGCCAGGCATTGAAGGATGTCAGCGCATAGACTAAACATTGGTGGAGCTGTGAGAGAAAATTTTGCAAGTGGTAGAGCACTGTTTGACCTGGGGGGGGGACTGTCTTGTGGCCGGCGGTACAGGCCCAGGGCCCCTCATATTACAACGGTGTGTCTGACGTTGGGTGCGCACCACCACCGCCAGACACTTTATTGTACTATGAGGGACCTAGTGGCAGTGCCGTCGACCAAAAGCGGGCACACCCACCTCTTCAGACAAACAGTACTCTCACGGGTGCTGGCGCCAAGTGGCGATACCACGGCCCCGTGTGGGGACTTTGGCCATTTAGGGAGGTGTTAACATGTCGGATGCTGGACAATCAGGTGCTGCAAATTACGAGATTGGAAAAGTCATTCAGAATAGTCCACAGGCAAGACCTTTACATAGGAAAGCTAGGTGTCAGCCGGGCAAGGTGGGGCAAAAGATTTCGAAATCCAGTTGTGGTTCATTTTAACGAAGGTTAGATCATCTACATTTTGGGTAGCCAGACGAGTCCTTTTTTCTGTTAGTATTGAACCTGCAGCACTGAATACTCTTTCTGATAGGACATTAGCTGCTGGGCAAGCAAGCTCCTGCAATGCATATTCTGCCAATTCTGGCCAGGTGTCTAATTTTGATGCCCAGTAATCAAATGGGAATGACGGTTGAGGGAGAACGTCGATAAGGGATGAAAAATAGTTTGTAACCATACTGGACAAATGTTGTCTCCTGTCACTTTGAATTGATGCTGCAGTATCTGTCCTGTCTGCGGTCATAGCAAAATCACTCCACAACCTGGTCAGAAAACCTCTCTGGCCAACGCCACTTCTGATTTCTGCCCCTCTAACACCTCTGGTCTGCTGGCCTCTGCAGCTCGTGTTAGAACGATCACGGGCGCTGTGTGCAGGGAATGCCAGAAGCAAACGGTCAATAAGAGTTGATTGTTTGGTTGCTAATATTAGTTCCAAGTTCTCATGTGGCATTATATTTTGCAATTTGCCTTTATAGCGAGGATCAAGGAGGCAGGCCAACCAGTAATCGTCATCGTTCATCATTTTTGTTATGCGTGTGTCCCTTTTGAGGATACGTAAGGCATAATCCGCCATGTGGCCCAAAGTTCCAGTTCTCAAATCTGTGGTTGTGCTTGGTTGAGGGGCAGTTTCAGGCAAATCCACGTCACTTGTGTCCCTCCAAAAACTAGAACCCGGCCTTGCCGCGCCAACAATTTCCACTGGCCCCGGAAAAGCTTCCTTATTAAAAATATAATCATCCCCATCATCCTCCTCGTCCTCCTCCTCCTGTTCGCCCGCTACCTCGTCCTGTACACTGCCCTGGCCAGACAATGGCTGACTGTCATCAAGGCTTTCCTCTTCCTCAGCTGCAGACGCCTGATCCTTTATGTGCGTCAAACTTTGCATCAGCAGACGCATTAGGGGGATGCTCATGCTTATTATGGCGTTGTCTGCACTAACTAGCCGTGTGCATTCCTTAAAACACTGAAGGACTTGACACATGTCTTGAATCTTCGACCACTGCACACCTGACAACTCCATGTCTGCCATCCTACTGCCTGCCCGTGTATGTGTATCCTCCCACAAAAACATAACAGCCCGCCTCTGTTCACACAGTCTCTGAAGCATGTGCAGTGTTGAGTTCCACCTTGTTGCAACGTCTATGATTAGGCGATGCTGGGGAAGGTTCAAAGAACGCTGATAGGTCTGCATACGGCTGGAGTGTACGGGCGAACGGCGGATATGCGAGCAAAGTCCATGCACTTTGAGGAGCAGGTCGGATAACCCCGGATAACTTTTCAGGAAGCACTGCACCACCAGGTTTAAGGTGTGAGCCAGGCAAGGAATGTGTTTCAGTTGGGAAAGGGAGATGGCAGCCATGAAATTCCTTCTGTTATCACTCACTACCTTGCCTGCCTCAAGATCTACAGTGCCCAGCCACGACTGCGTTTCTTTCTGCAAGAACTCGGACAGAACTTCAGCGGTGTGTCTGTTGTCGCCCAAACACTTCATAGCCAATACAGCCTGCTGACGTTTGCCAGTAGCTGCCCCATAATGGGAGACCTGGTGTGCAACAGTGGCAGCTGCGGATGGAGTGGTTGTGCGACTGCGGTCTGTGGACGAGGTCTCGCTTCTGCAGGAGGACGAGGAGGAGGAGGAGGGGGTGCGAACAGCTACAGCCAACTGTTTCCTAGACCGTGGGCTAGGCAGAACTGTCCCAAACTTGCTGTCCCCTGTGGACCCTGCATCCACCACATTTACCCAGTGTGCCGTGATGGACACGTAACGTCCCTGGCCATGCCTACTGGTCCATGCATCTGTTGTCAGGTGCACCTTTGTGCTCACACATTGCCTGAGTGCATGGACGATGCGCTCTTTAACATGCTGGTGGAGGGCTGGGATGGCTTTTCTGGAAAAAAAGTGTCGACTGGGTAGCTCGTAGCGTGGTACAGCGTAGTCCATCAGGGCTTTGAAAGCTTCGCTTTCAACTAACCGGTAGGGCATCATCTCTAACGAGATTAGTCTAGCTATGTGGGCGTTCAAACCCTGTGTACGCGGATGCGAGGCTAAGTACTTCCTTTTTCTAACCATAGTCTCATGTAGGGTGAGCTGGACTGGAGAGCTGGAGATCGTGGAACTAGCGGGGGTGCCGGTGGACATGGCAGACTGAGAGACGGTGGGAGATGGTATTGTTGCCGCCGGTGCCCTAGATGCAGTGTTTCCTACTACGAAACTGGTGATTCCCTGACCCTGACTGCTTTGGCCTGGCAAAGAAACCTGCACAGATACTGCAGGTGGTGCAGAAAATGGTGGCCCTACACTGCCGGAAGGGATGTTGCGTTGATGACTAGCTTCATTGGCCGAGGGTGCTACAACCTTAAGGGACGTTTGGTAGTTAGTCCAAGCTTGCAAATGCATGGTGGTTAAATGTCTATGCATGCAACTTGTATTGAGACTTTTCAGATTCTGCCCTCTGCTTAAGGTAGTTGAACATTTTTGACAGATGACTTTGCGCTGATCAATTGGATGTTGTTTAAAAAAATGCCAGACTGCACTCTTTCTAGCATCGGATACCTTTTCAGGCATTGCAGACTGAGCTTTAACCGGATGGCCACGCTGTCCTCCAACAGGTTTTGACTTTGCCACGCGTTTTGGGCAAGATACGGGCCCGGCAGATGGAACCTGTTGCGATGTTGATGCCTGCTGCGGCCCCTCCTCCTCCGCTTCAGAACTGCTGCCGCCTGCACCCTGTTCCCCCAATGGCTGCCAGTCGGGGTCAAGAACTGGGTCATCTATTACCTCTTCTTGTAGCTCGTGTGCAACTTCGTCTGTGTCACCGTGTCGGTCGGTGGTATAGCGTTCGTGATGGGGCAACATAGTCTCATCAGGGTCTGATTCTTGATCAGCACCCTGCGAGGGCAATGTTGTGGTCTGAGTCAAAGGACCAGCATAGTAGTCTGGCTGTGGCTGTGCATCAGTGCACTCCATGTCAGATTCAACTTGTAATGGGCATGGACTGTTAACTGCTTCACTTTCTAAGCCAGGGACGGTATGTGTAAAGAGCTCCATGGAGTAACCCGTTGTGTCGCCTGCTGCATTCTTCTCTGTTGTTGTTTTTGCTGAAGAGGACAAGGAAGCGACTTGTCCCTGACCGTGAACATCCACTAACGACGCGCTGCTTTTACTTTTACCAGTTTCACGAGAGGAGGCAAAAGAGCTAGAGGCTGAGTCAGCAAGATAAGCCAAAACTTGCTCTTGCTGCTCCAGCTTTAAAAGCGGTTTCATACTCCCAGAAAAGGGAGCGTTCGAGGCCTTGTGTAGCCAAACGACGAACGTGGCTCCACAGCTCCAGACTTAGGTGCAATATTTTTTTTCCCACGACCACCTGATGCTCCACCACTACCACTACCCTCATTACCAGCTGACAATGAACGCCCCCGGCCACGACCTCTTCCACCAGACTTCCTCATTGTTTTAAAAACGTTACCAAACTAACGGTATTTGTTGCTGTCACACAAATTACACGGTGAGCTATAACTTCAGTATGATTTAGCTACCCCTTTACAGGTGGGTGAGACCACAACGAAAATCAGGCACAATGTTACACACTGTTGTTGGTGGCAACAAATGAGAGAGATGCCACACACACAGGACTGTCACTGAAGCGCAAATGTAAATATTAATCTCCCACTGATTTGTTGTTTTTTTTTTAACAGGGAGACTTTAGAAAAAAAAATAATTAAACAAAAATGATTTTTTAAGGAAGAATTTTTAAACCAAATAAAATGAAATGATTGTTTCAGGGAGAATTTAGAAAACAAATAAAAAAAAAAAATACTTTCTATGGCCCACTGAGTGAGAGAGGACGCACACAGGAGTCAGGAGTGGCACACAAGCCCAGAGGCCAATATTTATCTCCCACTGATTGATTTAGTGATTTTTTCAGGTAGATTTTGGAACCCAAATCAAGCAAAAAAATAAATAGGCTTTCTATGGCCCACAAATGGAGAGAGAGAGAGAGAGAGATGGCACACCCAGGAGTCAAGACTGGCACACAAGCAGAAAGGGCAATATTAATCTCCCACTGATTTGATTTTTTTTTTTTTTTCAGGGAGACTTTAGAAAAAAAAAATACAAAAAAAATGATTTTTTCAGGAATAATTTAGAAACCAAATAAAATAAAATGATTTTTTCAGGGAGAATTTAGAAAACAAATAAAACAAAAACTAGGCTTTCTAGGGCCCACTGAGTGAGAGATGACGCACACAGGAGTCAGGAGTGGCACACAAGCCCAGAGGCCAATATTTATCTCCCACTGATTGATTTATTGATTTTTTCAGGTAGAATTTAGAACCCAAATCAACCCAAAAAATAAATAGGCTTTCTATGGCCCACTATTTGTGAGAGAGATGGCACGCTCAGGACTGGCACACAAGCCCAAAGGCCAATATTAGTCTCCCACTGATTGATGTAGTGATTTTTTCAGGTAGATTTTAGAACCCAAATCAAGCAAAAAAATAAATAGGCTTTCTATGGCCCACTGAGTGAGAGATGGCACAGACAGGGATGGCACTCTAGCAGAAATGCCAATCTTAATCTCCCACAAAAAAAAAAAAAAAACAGGGAGTGTCCTTCAATTACTATCTCCCTGCAGTAATCTCAGCCAGGTATGGCAGGCAACAATAAGGAGTGGACTGATGCACAAATTAAATAAAAAGTGTGTACAAACCAAAAAGATAGCTGTGCAGAAAGGAAGGAACAAGAGGATTTGTGCTTTGAAAAAAGCAGTTGGTTTGCACAGCGGCGTACACACAGCAATGCAGCTATCAGGGAGCCTTCTAGGGCAGCCCAATGAGCTACAGCGCTGAGGAAAAAAAAAAATGTAGCTTCCACTGTCCCTGCACACCGAAGGTGGTGTTGGGCAGTGGAAATCGCTACAGCACAAGCGGTTTGGTGGTTAATGGACCCTGCCTAACGCTATCCCTGCTTCTGACGAAGCGGCAGCAACCTCTCCCTATGCTCAGATCAGCAGCAGTAACATGGCGGTCGGCGGGAACGCCCCTTTATAGCCCCTGTGACGCCGCGGACAGCAAGCCAATCACTGCAATGCCCTTCTCTAAGATGGTGGGGACCAGGACCTATGTCATCACACTGCCCACACTCTGCGTTTACCTTCATTGGCTGAGAAATGGCGCTTTTCGCGTCATTGAAACGCGACTTTGGCGCAAAAGTCGCGTACCGCATGGCCGACCCCGCACAGGGGTCGGATCGGGTTTCATGAAACCCGACTTTGCCAAAAGACGGCGACTTTTGAAAATGAACGACCCGTTTCGCTCAACCCTATCAGAGACCCAATATACATTAAGCAACACATCCTTTGTCCAATTAACTCAGAAACTATGTTGTTGGAGTCTTCAGTCCTCAGTCTTGTGGGATCTAGCCCTGCGGTTTGCTCCCTGGACACGAGGCACATTAGTTTAATGGCTGATCACTGCGGACTGTTTCTCGTGGGGCAATTCCTTGACATGTCCTATTCTTCCACAAGTTCCACATTCAATTTTGTGCTTGTCTGGTGGGGGCTTAGATCTATATCATTGATCTCCAGGAGGGGAGTACCCCTTCTCTAGTCATTTCTCATGCCAGGGTACTGGATGCTGCTGGGGTTCTTCTTATTCTCCGTAGTTCTCCTCTGATTTCTCATATTTCCTTCCATAGTTCACTGACCCAGTCTGGTCCAGAATTGGGTGCCCGTGAGGTGTTTATCTTCTGGCTTCAGACCATACCATACACAATTCTGAACCAGAGATGAACCTAGAAAGATGGCTGACAAACCCTAACTGGGAAAGAAGGGGAGACACTTATATCAGAGCTGGGCTACAGGGAGAGAGACAGGACAAACTTCTAGAAATAGCAAACTGATATCATAGCAGATTATCAGCAACAATACAATGGCAATAGAATACTGTACGATTCCAAAGCCGTGGGACAGGACAACGTCAAAGAAAGCAAAAGCTGCCAGTGTTTGCTGAAATGTCATCTCTTCAAATACTCAGTGATTTGCCAGCCTAAAAAATATCATAAGCACATACAGTATCCTTAGCAGAAACTCTCCCAAAACCGCAAGGAATTCAAAAACGTTGGGTTTTGACTGCAGAATTTCTGCTTCGAAAACTCTACAAACAAAAACCTCAGTGTGAGCTAAACCTTGGGGTGTGGCAGGTCGACATGGTGCAGATTCCAAGCCTAAATCTACTTACAAAACTGCGCCCTACAAGCATCACCATCAAAATGACCAAAGTTTTTATTAATTTATCGGGAGAGCTTCGACCGGCCACATCACGCCCAAGCGCTGTCCACTCTGGAGAAGCTGTCAAGGATCGGTGACCAAAGGTTAAAAAAAGCCACAAGGCTGGTGGAAACACCTTGGTGACTTTGCGTGCACATTTTGGTTTCTTATGCTTTTTGGTAAGAGTTGTGCAGAGAAACCCCCTAGTGTTGCCTCTCATATTATAAAATGCACCAAAACCCACACTGCAAATAAAGGTCTTAAAGAAGTGGTTTTAGGCCGTGTGCACATGGCGTCTCATGGTTCAGTTCTCAAGCAAAAAAAAAAGTTTTTACAGTTGGAGGAAGATTTGTAGAGGTCCTGCTCAGGTTTTCACTCAGTCTATGCTCCAAAAACTCACTTGGTGAGCACAAAATCTTAAGTGTGAGTTTTTCAGTATGAAATATCCATCTAAAAAAACTCTCTGTGACCGTCACCTTTTGCTTTGTTCACACACAGTTTTTGAGGATTTTTATGGAGGGGCGCTGCTCCAAGATTCTCATCAAAAAAGGCTTCAAAAACTCTTGGAAATGTCTTCTTACTCATTTCTGTATGAAATCCACTTTGCTTTTCATAGGAGTTTTTTTTTACTGAAGAGACTTTAAAAATCTCCTGGTGGAATAAGGAAAGTCCCTGTTGCTTCTAGAGAGCGAGGCCTAAAAGAAACCTCCACAAACTGGACAGTGTCCAATCTCAAAACTGCAAAGAACGCTGCCGGACAAAACTTCCAAAACTCTCCAGGGAAGTAAAACCTCCCCCACGCTCCCTATGGCTGTGTGCACACTGAGCTCTTCAAGGAGTTTTTTTGAATAGAATCTGAGTGAAAACTCTCCAAATCTTAAAATCCATGGAGTTTCTACTGAGTTTGTGGGGTGTGTGCACACTGCACCTCTCACCCCATTAGGTGATCATAGCGCTCAGCGATGTCAGAACCGCGGCGCTCACGTCGTTCCGTCTTCGGTTGCTTCTTTTACCACTTTAGGGTTTGGAGATCTTGCGGCATTTTAGAGAAGTGTCGCTCATTCCTGAGGTGGCGTTCGCTCAGAAACCTCTCGTTCTCGAGAATTGCCAACTCTGAGAAGGAACCGTCAGCAGACGACCACCGCCATTCTACCTGGGACACCTCGGCGGCTGCGCTGGGTCTGGGGGGCACTGTGTGCACGTGGCCCGAAAAGGATGAACTTCTGAACCTGTTTCTGCTTGTAAAACTTGTACTGTTTGAACTATTCAAAAATCTCCATCCTGGTGGCTCCAGGTGAGGTCTGCCCAGGGGAGCCACGTGCCTCAGGGATGGCGCGGAGTGTGCAGTGGGCGCGGTTCCAGCGGTGTCATATACGAGGACGATAACTGGCACAGGAAACACTTTTCATGGCGGATTCTCCCAGGGCAGTGAGAGGAGCACAGAGAACAGCGAACATCAGCAGCACCGAGCCAGGAGAACCGCGACTACGGCTACTTTCACACTAGCGTTGTTTGGCGTACGTCGCAATGCGTCATTTTGGAGAAAAAACGCATCCTGCAAATGTGCCCGCAGGATGCGTTTTTTCTTCATAGACTTGCATTAGCGACACATTGCGACGTATGGCCACACGTTGCATCCGTCATGCGACGGATGCGTCGTGTTTTGGCGGACCCTCGGCACAAAAAGGCTGCTTTCACACTAGCGTCGATACGGGACCGTCGCCATGCGTCGGCCCGACGTACTGACGCACGTTGTGAAAGAAATGAACAACGGGGGCAGCGGACGCAGTTTTTCAACGCATCCGCTGCCCCATTGTAATGTCTGGGGAGGAGGGGGCGGAAAATGGGGGACTCGACGCACAAAAAAATGTTACATGTAATGGCCATACGTCGCAATGCGTCGCTAATGCAAGTCTATGGAGAAAAAACTCATCCTGCTGGCACATTTGCAGGATGCGTTTTTTCTCCAAAACGGCGCATTGCGACGTACGCCATACAACGCTAGTGTGAAAGTAGCCAAAAACATTACATGTAATGTTTTTTTGTGAGTCAAGTCCGCCATTTTCGATCGCGCATGCGCAGCCGAAACTCCGCCCCCTCCTCCCCGGACATTACAATGGGGCAGCGGATGCGTTGAAAAACTGCATCCGCTGCCCCCGTTGTTCATTTCTTTTACAACGTGCGTCGGGCTACTTTCACACTAGCGTCAGATTCGGCCCGTCGCATTGCGTCGCTAGCATTTCTCCGGCGCATCCGCTGCCCCATTGTGAGGCGCGGGGAGGTGGGGGCGGAGTTCCGGCCGTGCATGCGCGGTCGGAAAAAGCGGTCCGTCGGTAGCAAAAAACGTTATATGTAACGTTTTTTGCTCCCGGCGGTCCGCCACAACACGGCGCAACTGTCACACGACGGTTGCGACGTGTGTCAATACATCGCAATGCGTCGGTAACGATACTCTATGGGGCAAAAACGCATCCTGCAAACAACTTTGCAGGATGCGTTTTTTTCCCCCAAACGATGCATTGCGACGTATTAAAAAAAAACGCCAGTGTGAAAGTAGCCTAACCTACAGGACATCGGCTGCTCCGCACTCACAGGTTGTCAGACTGTGATCTCAGGGGGGTGGAGCTATGAACATGAGGGTGTGGCTATTGGCAAAAGGGGCGTGGTTATGGCCAGGACTGGGCGTGGCTGTAGACTAGGAAGGTATAAATACCCAGCACTGAGGGCTCCAGTCCCAGATGCTGCAGGGAATAGTCACTGACTACAAGGAACCAGCAGGTGTGGAGATCGCACAAGACCTTCACTTACGTCTCCTACAGGTAAATGCAAGCTATTGTCCTCTGTTATCAGCCTTGACTGACTACACCAGGTGATTAGTGGGAGTCTGTCTGCTCAGCACGTTCACATCAGGTGCTTGGTGCATTGTGGCGGCCAAACCGTTCAGTGCTTGTTCACACCTGCCTGGTTCCCTCTATCTCCACCTCCTGTGCCTCTATAAGACAGAGCTGTCAATCACAGATGTGGGGGTGGAGATTGCTAGAAAGAGGCAGGTGGATTTAAATGGCCACGTCAAAGCACCGAGTGGCAGGGCTTGGTTTGAACAGTCATCCTGCGCTGAGGAGTCCCTCTAAAAGATTATCAGCCATTACTGGGTACAGGTGACTGCACTCATCTGTCCTACAAGCTATTGCTCCGTTATCGGCCACCTTGGCTGAGGAGCTGACGGCAGTACCGATGCATCTCGGCGCTCACGTGTTCCAAGGAGCAATAAGTAACTGGCTGGAGGAAAAGCCAGAAGTGGGGACCAGTGACTCATCTGTGGATGTCACTGACTCTGGTGTCTCTGCTCCTTTTTCCTCAGGATGAATCCTCTGCTGTGTCTGGTTCTGCTGGCATCTGTGGTTCTGGGATGTGATCCTGCACCTGGAGGTGAGATCCTGTACCCGGGGTTGGATCATTGCTTGTGCAGATAGATGAGATGTCTGGAGCTGCTTCTACTCGGTGACTCCACCACCAGTGTCGGGCAGCTAATCTGCACCCTCACCACCGCATTGTGGGGTCTAACACTCGCATCTTCTCCACTTGTCTCTAGTTTTCTTTCTTTTTTTTTTTTTTTTTTTTTACCTAAATTTAACATCAAATTTGAAGTTTATAAATAAATCCCCAGATGGTGAGTGACACAAGCGTCCGAGAGGGCTTCCACCTTTTAGGAGGGATCTCTTGTGGTAACACTTGTGGATTCATTTCTTGGTATCTTCTATACTGTCAGTAGTCTGTGACCAGAGCAATAAAACTGCCCCTGTACCCTCCCCCACCCCGGTAGTTACATATAATGACCAAGCACTGCTGGGTGACATGGCTGACAATGGTGTAATGTGGCACCTCCTCCAGTAGACTGAGGCCTGGCAGGACGTCTTATCTCCTTCCTATGTCCCATGGGGCACAGTCACCATTTTCTGGTTATGGCGTGGTGGGAACAGATGTCACCGGTGCTGGCAGCACCCACATCTCCTCCATATGTGATCTCTTCTGTTCTCTCCTCAGCCACGAATCTAGCACGGACCGGCGTGGCCTCCCAGGTGTCGGACTATCCGTATTCCACCAGGAGCGGAGTGGCCAAGAACGCCATCGATGGGAACAAAGACACCGACTTCAATAGTGAATCCTGCACTCACACCAACCTGGAGAAGGATCCCTGGTGGAAGCTGGACCTGAAGCAGAGCTACAAGATCTCCATCGTTGTCCTGACAAACAGGATGGACTGTTGTCCGGAGAAACTGATGGGGGCTGAGGTCCGAATCGGAAACTCCCCTGACAACAACAACCCGGTGTAAGTTCATGCAACAAAATCCTGGTGGGTGGTGGGGTGAACAGACTGGGCTTAGGGTAGGAGGTAAGGTGGTGGCCTTCCTGGTGGTTTATCTGCTAGGCTCAGGGCCTTCTGATCTGCACGTGATGGATCTGATCTGC
This sequence comes from Ranitomeya imitator, assembly GCF_032444005.1. Lineage (NCBI taxonomy): Eukaryota > Metazoa > Chordata > Amphibia > Anura > Dendrobatidae > Ranitomeya > Ranitomeya imitator. Next base: position 568,503,558 of record NC_091287.1, on the reverse strand, counting down.
TGATGGAGATATATATTATAATTTTCTGTTTTTCAGGTGCGGCAGTGTCTCCAGTGTTGCTTCTTCCACCTTGACCTTCTGCTGTACTGGGATGGAGGGTCGGTACATCAGCGTGGTGATTCCCGGACGCTCAGAGTACCTGTCCATGTGCGAGGTTGAGGCTTATTCTTACTCGGTCACTATCAGGAATAAGAGCATTGTCTGCTGGTAGAGGTGGAACATCACATCGTTGCCTTCAGCTGATGGTTTTTGGTGTATGACCTCTGAATTGTCTAAATCTCAAAATAAACCGTTCTCTTTAAGCCATCCCTATGTCTTCGTTACTTACTGATGTCCAATCAGGAGCTCAGACGTGAGTTGTGCACATACCGGCTCATTGTCCTTAGATCTTGTTGCTTGGCTGCTGTTACCTTCTCATTAGTTCCCAGCTGTGATTGTGACTACAGCTCAGATACAGTGTACGCAGGGAGTCTGTGGTAGTCCGAGACACGTCTTCTGCATTATCATTGGTCACAGCTTCTGCCTCCTCAAACTGGCCGTGGAGGTGTCAATGGCTTTCTTGTCCCTGGACACTCCTCCACTGCATTGCTTGTAGCTCTTCACATCTTCTGGATCAAAACTATATATATTTCTAACAAAAGATTCTTTGGCTAAGTGCTGGACCCCACTGGGCAGCTACAACTAGGGGCAGAGCAGTGTCTGGGCCAAGCCCCATCTATCTGGGAGTCACCTAGTCATGTAAGGCAGCTCTGCACATGGGCAGCAGAGGGTGCTGTTTGTCTAAGGAGAAGTAGGAGGGCTGAGGGCAGTCTTCATTCCTCCACCAGTGCAGCGCTGTCTTTACTGACCCTCAAAGATTGAAAGAGTGCAAAATGGCGCAGGGCAGCAGCTGTGGGCAAGGTACTTGTCTAAGGCACTTGGCGCGCTACATGAAAGTGAAGAACGCGGTTGGGTGTGTGGCCTTGTACTGTGAAGGCCTTGAGCCTGTGCAAGCCAAAGGTAACTGTTACTGGTTTGCCAAAACTAGGCGTGGCTGATCCCAAATAGTAATTGTGGAGTCGGTACCGAACACCTACTGTTCAGACACAGACCCTGAAAACTGACTTCACCAGGAAGATGGTGTTAGCAGTTCAGATTCAGCACCCCAAACACCAGTGTCTCCTGCAGAAACACCAGCGACTCTAAACGACAGTAGGATCATTACCACCGGTCAGTTCTGACGCTAATTGACGGGCAGTAAAGCTTACCTCTGGTCACAGGCACTGGCTGCTAACAGTGAGAGCAGGTGCCACTGATGGGTGCACTTATCAGCCAGTCCTATTTATGAAAAAAACAAAAACAACCCCACACACCAAGCATGGGGACCCCTCTACTCTTGATAGTTGGCCTTGCAGCCTGCAGATGTGAGTTTTGCCTGGCTATCAAAAATAGAGAACTTTTTTTTTTTTTTAAATAAAACTGGATTCATCCTGCTTTTGACAACCAGTCAAGTAAGGGAAAATAGCTGGGGGCTGGTAAGGTGCCATGGCAAAATATCAGCTTCCTAGAAAAGGCACATCTATTAGCTGCCCCAATTCTGGTGCTTTGCCTGGCTCTTCCCACTTGCCCTGGAACAGTGGCAAGTGGGGTTGATGTCACCTTTTGTTTTGTCCGGTGACAACAAACCTATGGCTTAGCAATTGAGAAGTGTCTATAAGAAGCATATCCATTACTAATCTTATAGACAGAATAAAATCCTCTTGCAAGAAAAAAACAAAACTTCTTCTTTATAAAAATGTAGGCGTATAACACCCATTCCACTAAAGCCATGGTCTGCTGTGTGTGAGATCCAGTGCAGTGGTCAGCTTTATAGTAGTTGCTTATCAAAAATAGAGGGGTCCCAACAACTAAGATGCCCTCATTACTAACTTCAACACATGAGGAGAAAAAAAGTCCTTTGTTTGAACAAAACACTCCCTGACAATTACCCTCTTTTCCCATTTATTAGGATAAAAATGTAATCTTCATCTGTCTGCCAATAATCAATAATGCGGATCAGGACATTACTGCCATTACTGGTGTATGGGGCCAGGTGAGGAGAGTGGCCCATTCCAGGTCCCCCCCCCCTCCAGCTGAATCCTGCCTCTGGGGCATCTTTTCACTCAGTAACTGTGTGCTGGGCCACGGCCAGGTAAGGAGAAACTGTTTTTGTTTTTTTGTTTTTTTGCACTGAAATTTGCAAAATGGGGGGGGGGGGGGGGCAGTAATAAGACATGGGGACCTGGATGGGGAACATCCTAACAGGAAAATGGCAGGATGTAGGACGTGATTACTGTAGGGGCTAATTAAGGGATATTATTGCCATGATATATTTTATTTTTGAAGATACAATTTTCAGTGGGGGGTCCTGTTAATGTGCAGGTTGGCACTGTCGCTTTTCTTTCTTCATCTGGGGCAGTGTAGAAGTTGGGGTAAAGTGTGGAATGTGCTCTGAAAGCGATCAGCTGTAGATAACTTATTTTCTGCAGGGACGAGTCCTGGCTGGAAGAAGTGAGGGTGGTCTGTGCTGTATGAAGAAAAGCGAACATGAATAGCTTCAGCTATAGACGTCATCAGTGATCACTGTATTTCCTGTACACTATATACAGAGCACCTGTGTATATTTTCACAAGTGCTCCCTGTTGTGAGGAGCAGGCCACTTATTAAAGATTATTGGATCAATGCTTGTAGAGCAGAATCCATAGCTCTAAGTGCTAAAGACATTTTCCGGCACGGAACACCGGTTATGTCTATATTATTCATGTATTTTGAGTGATTTGCTTGCTCGTTAGTTCAGCCTCAGGAATCAATGTTTTCATTCATTGACAGTGAGCAGAGGACAGCGTGCAGGCTAGATCTTATGTAAGCCTAAAGGTACCTTCACACTGAGCCACTTTACAACAAGAACGGCAACGATCCGTGACATTGCAGCGTCCTGGATAGCGATTTTGTTGTGTTTGACATGCAGCAGCGATCTGGATCCCGCTGTGATATTGCTGGTCGTAGCTAGAAGTCCGGAACTTTATTTGGTTGTCAGGTCGGCGTGATTCGTCATGCTTGACAGCAAAAGCAACGATGCCAGCAACGTTTTAACATGGAGCTAACAACCGGCGAGAACGATAGGTACGTCACTGGATCGCTCCTGCATCGTTCTGGTGTTGACGTGTTTGACGTCTCCTAGCGACCTAAACAGCGACGCTGCAGCGATCGGCTCGTTGTCTATATCGCTGCAGCGTCGCTTAGTGTAACGGTACCTTAAGGCCAGAAAGGAGATTGATAAAGGTAAATGTAAAGCAATCATTCTATTAATCTCATCAGTATCTCAGGGTCTCAGGTCATTGTGCTCTCAGAAACTAGGCCTATTGTGTGTATGGGGATAGTAGACCCAGGGGAGCCATCACCACAGGGGTCTCACATGCAGTCCCAGGTGAAGGGCTTTTAAAATATTCTTCATTCTTTGACCTAAAAGAAAATGTTTAAGGATGAGGCAGGAAAAGCCATATGTTTCGTCAGGTAGACAGTTGTTGGAGTGATGACGGGATAGAATCTAGGCTGAGCCATGGATGGATGGCCTATGGAGTTTTGGAGATCAGTTGCCAGCTGGGCTGGTTCCCTGTTCTACGGTTGAGAGATCTGTCATCTGGATTTCACAAACATTCTTAAGGATTTTGGGTCCTGGATACATGAATGTGGGTTGTGGTCTTTGTCATCTGGAGGAGCCTAGACTGTGACTACAGACTATACTGGCAGGAGATACTTACTGTCTCCAAACTTTTAGTTGGCCCACAGTTTTTGTATCTCCTGATAAAATAGCAGTGGGACTACTGACCCTGGGGAGGGGATCTTGTGGACTGGTGATCACTGTATTATCTGTACACTATACAATATATACAGAGCTCCTCTGTATAATGTCACTGGTGATCACTATTATCTGTACACTATATACAGAGCTCCTGTGTATAATGTCCCCGGAGATCACTGTGTTACCTGTACACTGACAGTATATACAGAGCTCCTGCGTATAATTTCACTGGTAATCCAGGTATTACCTGTACACTATAGACAGAGCTCCTGTGTATGTCACCGGCGCACTAACAAATAAGCATTAAAGGGAACTGTCACCATACCCTGGACTCCCAGCCATCACTGAGCCCCTCCGTGCGCCGCCTCCTCTACCTTCAGTAACGTACTCGGGGCCTGTGCTGTGCTTTCCTTTTTCGTGCAAACTGCACATGCCCGCAAAAGGAAAGCACATTGCAGGCGCCGGCGCATGGAGGGCCTGAGTGATGGCTGGGAGTCGTTTGTGTCCTGGGGAAAAGATGTGCCCCCCGGACAGACTAAAGGTATGGCGCACAAATTATAAAAAGTTATATTGCAGCATTGGAAGGGACAACAAAAATAAGAGCCACCTTCACAGAAAGCAGCATTAGTGCCGCACAAGGTGGCTCTTTTAAAAACGCCAGGGGGTGGTGACAGTTCCCTTTAACCCCTTCATGACCCAGCCTATTTTGACCTTAATGACCTTGCCGTTTTTTGCAATTCTTACCAGTGTCCCTTTATGAGGTAAAACTCAGGAACGCTTCAACGAATCCTAGGGGTTCTGAGATTGTTTTTTCGGGACATATTGGGCTTCATGTTAGTGGTAAATTTAGGTCGATAATTTTTGTGTTTATTTATTTGTGAAATTTGGCTAAAATTTTGAAAATTTCGCAATTTTCAAATTTTGAATTTTTATTCTGTTAAATGAGAGTTATGTGACACAAAGTAGTTAATAAGTAACATTTCCCACATGTTTACTTTACATCAGTACAATTTTGGAACCAAAATTTTTCTTTGCTAGGAAATTATAAGGGTTAAAAGTTGACCAGCGCGTTCTCATTTTTACAGCAAAATTTACAAAACCATTTTTTTTAGGGACCACCTAACATTTGAAGTCAGTTTGAGGGGTCTATATGGCTGAAAATACCCAAAAGTTACACCATTCTAAAAACTGCACCCCTCAAGGTACTCAAAACCACATTCAAGAAGTTTATTAACCCTTCAGGTGCTTCACAGCAGCAGAAGCAGCATGGAAGGAAAAGATGAACATTTAACTTTTTAGTCACAAAAATGATCTTTTAGCAACAATTTTTTTATTTTCCCAAATGGCAAAAACATAAACTGGACCCCAAAAGTTATTGAACAATTTGTCCTGAGTACGCCGATACCCCATATGTGGGGGGAGGGGGAGACTACTGTTTGGGCGCATGGCAGGGCTCGGAAGGGAAGGAGCGCCATTTGACTTTTTCAGTGAAAAATTGGCTCCAATCTTTAGCGGACACCATGTCGATTTGGGGAGCCCCTGTGTGCCTAAACTTTTGAGCTCCCCCACATGTGACCCCATTTTGGAAACTAGACCTCCCATGGAACTAACCTAGATGTACGGTGAGCACTTTAAACCCCCAAGTGCTTCACAGAAGTTTATAACGCAGAGCCATGAAAATAAAAAATCATTTTTCTTTCCTCAAAAATTATTTTTTAGCCCGCAATTTTATTTTCACAAGAGTAACAGGAGAAATTGGACCCAAAAAGTTGTTGTCCAGTTTGTCCTGAGTACGCTGATACCCCATATGTGGGGGTAAACCACTGTTTGGGCACACGTTGGGGCTCGGAAGGGAAGTAGTGACGCTTTGAAATGCAGACTTTGATGGAATGCTCTGCGGGCGTCACGTTGCGTTTGCAGAGCCCCTGATGTGCCTAAACAGTAAAAAATTCCACAAGTGACCCTATTTTGGAAACTAGACCCCCAAAGGAACTTATCTAGATATGTGGTGAGCACTTTGAACCCCCAAGTGCTTCACAGAAGTTTATAACGCCGAGCCGTGAAAATTAAAAAAATAATTTTTCTTTCCTCAAAAATGATGTTTTAGCAAGCAGTTTTTTATTTTCACAAGGGTAGCAGGAGAAATTTGACCCCAACAGTTGTTGCCCAGTTTGTCCCGAGTATGCTGGTACCCCATATGTGGGGGTAAACCACTGTTTTGGAGCACGTCGGGGCTCGGAAGGGAGGGAGCGCCATTAGACTTTTTGAATGCAAGATTGGCTGGAATCAATGGTGGCGCCATGTTGCGTTTGGAGACCCCTGATGTGCCTAAACAGTGGAAACCCCTCAATTCTAACTCCAACACACCCCTAACCCTAATCCCAACCCTAACCATAATCCTAACCCCAACACACCCCTAACCACAACCATAACCCTAACCACAAGCCTAATCGTAACCCTAATTCCAACCCTAGCCCTAATTCCAACCCTAACCCTAAGGCTATGTGCCCACGTTGCGGATTCGTTTGAGATTTTTCCGCACCATTTTTGAAAAATCCGCGGGTAAAAGGCACTGCGTTTTACCTGTTGAATTTACCGCGGATTTCCAGTGTTTTTTGTGCAGATTTCACCTGTGGATTCCTATTGAGGAACAGGTGTAAAACGCTGCGGAATCCGCACAAAGAATTGACATGCTGCGGAAAATACAACGCAGCGTTCCCGCGCGGTATTTTCCGCACCATGGGCACAGTGGATTTGGTTTTCCATAGGTTTACATGGAACTGTAAAGCTGATGGAAAACTGCTACGGAACCGCAGCCAAATCCGCACCATGTGCACATAGCCTAATTCTAAGGGTATGTGCACATGATGCGGAAAACGCTGCGGATCCGCAGCAGTTTCCCATGAGTTTACAAAACACGCAGCGCACATGCTACGGAAAAAAATGCGCAGAAACGCAGCGGTTTACATTCCGCACATTTCACTTCTTTCTGTGGATTCTGCAGCGGTTTTACAACTGCTCCAATAGAAAACCGCAGTGAAATCCGCAGAAAAAACGCGGTAAATCCGCAGCGGTTTTGCACTGCGGATTTATAAAAACCGCTGTGGAAAAATCCGCAGAGGACCAGAATATGTGTGCACATACCCTAACCCTAACCTTAACCCTAGTTTTAACTGTAGTGGAAAAAAAAATATATATATTTTCTTTATTTTATTATTGTTCCTACCTATGGGGGTGATAAAGGGGAGGATTCATTTTACTTTTTTTTTTATTTTGATCACTGTGATAGGTTTTATCACAGTGATCAAAATGTACATGGAACAAATCTGCCAGCCGGCAGATTCGGCGGGCGCACTGCGCATGCGCCCGCCATTTTGGAAGATGGCGGCACCCATGGAGAAGACGGACGGACACGGGGAGCCTCGGTAAGTATGAGGGGGGGAGATCGGGGCAAGGGGGGTCGTCGGAGCACAGGGGGTGGCATAGGAGCACGGGGGAGCGGACAGGAGGACAGGGGAGCAAACAGGGCGACGGAGGGGAGCGGACCACAGAACGTAGGACTGGGGGGGAGATCGGTGGCAGTGTGGGGGGGGGGGGCACATCAGTGTTTCCAGCCATGGCCGATGATATTGCAGCATCGGCCATGGCTGGATTGTAATATTTCACCAGTTTTTTAGGTGAAATATTACAAATCGCTCTGATTGGCTGTTAAAATTGAAACTGCCAATCAGAGCGATTGTAGCCATGGGGGGGGGGGGGGGAGTTGTGAAGCAACCCCCCCCTGGGCTAAAGTACCACTCCCCCTGTCCCTGCAGATTGGGTGAAATTGGAGTTAACCCTTTCAGCCGATCTGCAGGGATGCGATCTTTCCATGACGCCACATAGGCGTCACAGGTCGGATTGGCACCGACTTTCATGACGCCTAGTGGCGTCAGAGGTCGGGAAGGGGTTAATGCTCATTTGTTAGTATGTCGTTTAGTATGCATGTGTGTGTACATGTATATGTATATTCCTAGAAAGCTCCCTGGCTCGAGTTCATATGAGGACAACCAGCAGAGGGCGCATCTTATGAACTCGAGCCTGGGAGCTTTCTAGGAAAGTTCCCACGATCTAGGAACAGCCAGCAGAGGGCGCCTCACCGCAAATGCAGGTAAATATAGGTCATTGACCTACTTTACCTACATTCTCCGGGGTTTTGCAGACATGAGCAACGTTGCATTAGCAAAGCTCGTGGCTGCAAAATATTTTAACCCCTTCAGATGGATTTACATCGTTGGACTTTACAGATCTGCGGAAGGTAAGGATATTGTTGGTTTATTATGTTTTTTTTGTTACAGAACGAGGGTCTTCAGTGATTGGATTGAGCGTTCAATAAAATATTATAACAACCTTTGTTTTTATTTCATTAAAATAATTTTTAATAATGTGTTTTTTTTTTTTAACCCTTTACTAGTATTGGATTAATAATGGATAGGTGTCATAATTGACGCCTCTCCATTATTAATTTGGCTTAATGTCACCTTACAATAGCAAGGTGACATTAACCCTTCATTACCCCATATCCCACCGCTACACTGGAATGGGAAGAGAGTGGCCAAGTGCCAGAATAGGCGCATCTTCCAGATGTGCCTTTTCTGGGGTGGCTGGGGGCAGATGTTTTTAGCCAGGGGGGGCCAATAACCATGGACCCTCTCCAGGCTATTAATATCTGCCCTCAGTCACTGGCTTTACTACTCTGGCGGAGAAAATTGTGCGGGAGCCCACGCCAATTTTTTCCGCCATTTAACCCCTTAATTTACTAGCTAGAACGGCCAAATTTTGCATATACACATTACTAACATTAATAGTGTGGAATATGCAAAAAAAAAATGGGGATATGAGATGGTTTACTGTATGTAATCATGTCTCATATCATGTCGGGTTTTAGGAAGTAGAAAGCAAAAGCTGGTAATTGAATTACCGGCTTTAAAGCTGTCTAGCGCTGGAAGAAATATTAATATATATATATGTGTCTCACTGATATATATATATATATATATATACCTATTCTATGTGTACACATTTATTCGACCTATTCTATTCTAAGCTGTCAGTGTGATTTTACTGTACATCAAACTGAATTGCCGGCTTTTCTCTCTAACACCGCTGCGCATTCCTCGCAAGTCACACTGCTGGTCCGTGTGTAATCCGTATTTTTGGGGCTTCCATAGACTTACATTGGCGATTCTCGGCCGAGAAACGCTGACAATCGCAGCATGCAAATATCGGATGATGGGAGCTGCCCCATTGATTAACATTGGGACGAGTGCTATGCGATTTTTTTTTATCGCATTGCACTCGTCCGTATTACGGTCTAGTGTGACCCCGGCCTAAGACTCAGTCTCCAGGCTACAGGGCTGTCCCCTTTTGAGGAGCTACCTGGGGATGCTCCAATTCTTGCAGCCGGTTCTGCACTAGATGTTGAATTGTCTGCAGCCGACGACGATGTTCTTGAACCCAGGAGTACACCCCCGTCCATGGGTAGTCCTCCTCGGGTTCCAGCTCTGCCAGCCCCTCCCAGGTCGGCCAAAGAGCAAAGAGTAGGGGGTGAATCCGGTGGTGCTGTGTTTCCGATTGTTATACGCCCACACCAATTCAAGGATAGACTCAGTCCACTTCGCCTTCTGGTCCTCTTCCAGGGTCCTCAACATTTGAATCAGAGTGCGGTTAAACCTTTCACAAGCCCCATTCCCCTGTGGATGATAAAGGGTGGTCCGGGACTTATTGGTTTTGTACAGCTGGGGCAGCTAATCCATCACTCTTCTGAGGAAGCAGGCCCCTTGATCAGAATGAATGCGCTTGGGGCACCCGTACACCTGTATGAAGTGTTTGCAGATTGCATGAGCAGCAGACTCGGCAGTCTGGTCCCGCGTGGGCGTCACTACGGCAAATTTAGTAAAGTGGTCTATAATCACCAAACAATGCTCATAGCCTTTGTGTGCTGGTCCAATTGTCAAGTAATCTATCGCCAGTAGGTACATGGGGCCAGAAGACCTCACCGTCTCTGTGGGGGCTTGTTGTTCTGGTGGTGTAACCAGCTCACAACTTCTGCATTGCTAACATACTTTCTCCACAATGTTCCTTAAGTGGGGATGATAAAATAGGCGCTGTAACCACTGGAAAGCTTTCTTTGGCCCAAAGTGTGCTCCATTCTCATGTGCTTCCTTAGCCACCTGGTCTGGCAAGGACGAGGGAATCACCGTCTGCCATACAAGACTGAGTTCTGTTTGCAGGAATACCTTCCGGTACAGGATACCATCCCGCAACTGGAGCCTCTCCCACTGGCATAGCATCTTCAGTACTTCAGGTGACATGGCCCTCCTCTCGTGCCGCTTGGGCATTTGTTCAGACACGACCCACCTTCTCAACTGAGCTAGCTCCGGATCCTCCTGCTGCACTCGGACCCACTCATCGTGGGGCTGCTCCAGCAAATTCACACAGGCCTCTTCCTGTTCAATTTCCCGCGCCGCTGCCACCGTCCTGGCAGTCTCTCCAAAACCTGGAACCTTCACATCTTCCAGTTCTTCATCTTGGCTGGGTGCTGGTTTGCGATAGTTGACTCAGGAGAGGGCATCCGCCTGAACATTCTCAGCTCCTCTTTTATACGAAATTCTGTATCGGAACGTGGCCATTTGGGCTACCAACGTTGTTCTAGGGCCCCTAACTTGGCATTCTCGAGATGGGCCAACGGATTGTTATCGGTGCGTACATGAACTTCTGAGCCAGCCAGATATTCCGCAAACTTCTCAGTCATTGCCCACACCAGCGCCAACAACTCCAGCTTAAATGAACTGTAGTTTTCTGGATTCCTTTCCGAGTCATGCAAAGACCGACTGGTGTATGCGATGATGCGCTCTTTCCCGTCCTACATCTGCAATAGTACGGCCCCGAGGCCCTGCAGGCTCCCATCAGTGTGCAAGATGAACGGTTGTGTGAAGTCAGCGTAGGCCAGCATGGGGGCCTCCGTCAAAGCCTTCTTCAAAGCCAAGAATGCCTCCTCCTGAGGCTTCCCCCACTGTATGTTCCTGTTTTTGGCGCAAGAGAGCACTCCCCTCAACAACTCCTGGAGTGGATTAGCCATACCTCCCAACTTTCGAGGAAGGGAAAGAGGGACAAAGTCAGCGGCGCGCGTAGCGCGTTGCGGCAAATTTTAGGCCACACCTCTGACCACACCCATTTCACAACTAGCCACGCCCCAACCACACTCATTTAGCACTTCTGATCACAATGTTTTGTAAACAATAATTATAAACAAAAATATATGGCCACACACGACGCTCCATACTGGACAATGGCCACACACGACGCTCCATACTGTACAATGGCCACACACGACGCTCCATACTATACAATGGCCACACACGACGCTCCATACTGGACAATGGCCACACACGACGCTCCATACTGTACAATGGCCACACACGACGCTCCATACTGGACAATGGCCACACACGACGCTCCATACTGGACAATGGCCACACACGACGCTCCATACTATACAATGTCCACACACGACGCTCCATACTGTACAATGGCCACACACACGACGCTCCATACTATACAATGGCCACACACGACGCTCCATACTGTACAATGGCCACACACGACGCTCCATACTGTACAATGGCCACACACGACGCTCCATATTGGACAATGGCCACACACGACGCTCCATACTGTACAATGGCCACACACACGACGCTCCATACTGTACAATGGCCACACACGACGCTCCATACTGTACAATGGCTACACACGACGCTCCATACTATACAATGGCCACACACGACGCTCCATACTGTACAATGGCTACACACGATGCTCCATACTGTACAATGGCCACACACACGACGCTCCATACTATACAATGGCCACACACGACGCTCCATACTGTACAATGGCCACACACACGACGCTCCATACTGTACAATGGCCACACACGACCCTCCATACTGTACAATGGCCACACACGACGCTCCATACTGGACAATGGCCACACACGACGCTCCATACTGGACAATGGCTACACACGATGCTCCATACTGTACAATGGCCACACACGATGCTCCATACTGTACAATGGCCCCACACGATGCTCCATACTGTAAAATGGCTACACACGACGCTCCATACTGGACAATGGCCACACACAACGCTCCATACTGTACAATGGCCACACATGATGCTCCATACTGTACAATGGCCACACATGATGCTCCATACTGTACAATGGCCACACACGACGCTCCATACTGTACAATGGCCACACACGATGCTCCATACTGTACAATGGCCACACACGACGCTCCATACTGTATAATGGCCACACACGACGCTCCATACTGTACAATGGCCACACACACGACGCTCCATACTGTACAATGGCCACACACACGACGCTCCATACTGTACAATGGCCACACACGATGCTCCATACTGTACAATGGCCACACACACGACGCTCCATACTGTACAATGGCCCCACACGACGCTCCATACTGTACAATGGCCACACACACGACGCTCCATACTGTACAATGGCCCCACACGACGCTCCATACTGTACAATGGCCACACACGATGCTCCATACTGTACAATGGCCCCACACGACGCTCCATACTGTACAATGGCCACACACGACACTCCATACTGTACAATGGCCACACCCACAACGCTCCATACTGTACAATGGCCACACACGACGCTCCATACTGGACAATGGCCACACACGACGATCCATAGTGTACAATGGCCACACACGACGCTCCATAGTGTACAATGGCCACACACGACGCTCCATACTGGACAATGGCCACACACGACGCTCCATAGTGTACAATGGCCACACACGATGCTCCATAGTGTACAATGGCCACACACGATGCTCCATACTGTATAATGGCCACACACGACGCTCCATACTGTATAATGGCCACACACACGACGCTCCATACTGTACAATGGCCACACACGACGCTCCATACTGTATAATGGCCACACACGATGCTCCATAGTGTACAATGGCCACACACGACGCTCCATACTGGACAATGGCCACACACGACGCTCCATACTGTACAATGGCCCCACACGACGCTCCATACTGTACAATGGCCACACACGATGCTCCATACTGTACAATGGCCCCACACGATGCTCCATACTGTACAATGGCCACACACGACGCTCCATACTGTACAATGGCCACACACGACGCTCCATACTGTACAATGGCCCCACACGACGCTCCATACTGTACAATGGCCACACACGATGCTCCATACTGTACAATGGCCCCACACGACGCTCCATACTGTACAATGGCCACACACGACGCTCCATACTGTACAATGGCCACACACGACGCTCCATACTGTACAATGGCCCCACACGACGCTCCATACTGTACAATGGCCACACACGATGCTCTATACTGTACAATGGCCCCACACGACGCTCCATACTGTACAATGGCCACACACGACGCTCCATACTGTACAATGGCCCCACACGACGCTCCATACTGTACAATGGCCACACACGATGCTCCATACTGTACAATGGCCCGACACGACGCTCCATACTGTACAATGGCCACACACGACGCTCCATACTGTACAATGGCCCCACACGACGCTCCATACTGTACAATGGCCACACACGATGCTCTATACTGTACAATGGCCACACACGACGCTCCATACTGTACAATGGCCACACACGACGCTCCATACTGTATAATTGGCCACACACGATGCTCCATACTGTACAATGGCCCCACACGACGCTCCATACTGTACAATGGCCACACACGATGCTCTATACTGTACAATGGCCACACACGACGCTCCATACTGTACAATGGCCCCACACGACGCTCCATACTGTACAATGGCCACACACGATGCTCTATACTGTACAATGGCCACACACGACGCTCCATAGTGTACAATGGCCACACACGACGCTCCATACTGTATAATTGGCACACATGACGCTCCATACTGTATAATGGCCACACACGACGCTCCATACTGTACAATGGCCACACCCACAACGCTCCATACTGTACAATAGCCACACACGACGCTCCATACTGGACAATGGCCACACACGACGATCCATAGTGTACAATGGCCACACACGACGCTCCATAGTGTACAATGGCCACACACGATGCTCCATAGTGTACAATGGCCACACACGACGCTCCATAGTGTACAATGGCCACACACGACGCTCCATAGTGTACAATGGCCACACACGACGCTCCATAGTGTACAATGGCCACACACGATGCTCCATAGTGTACAATGGCCACACACGACGCTCCATAGTGTACAATGGTCACACACGATGCTCCATAGTGTACAATGGCCACACACGATGCTCTATACTGTACAATGGCCACACACGACGCTCCATAGTGTACAATGGCCACACACGACGCTCCATACTGTATAATTGGCCACACACGATGCTCCATACTGTACAATGGCCCCACACGACGCTCCATACTGTACAATGGCCACACACGATGCTCTATACTGTACAATGGCCACACACGACGCTCCATACTGTACAATGGCCCCACACGACGCTCCATACTGTACAATGGCCACACACGATGCTCTATACTGTACAATGGCCACACACGACGCTCCATAGTGTACAATGGCCACACACGACACTCCATACTGTATAATTGGCACACATGACGCTCCATACTGTATAATGGCCACACATGACGCTCCATACTGTACAATGGCCACAAACGACGCTCCATACTGTATAACGGCCCCACATGATGCTGCGTACAGCATACTTGCCCCACGTGATGGTCCATACAGTATTATGGCGCCACATTATGCTTTGTAGAGTATAATGGCCCCACACGATGCTGGGTATAGAATAATGGCCACACATAATGCTGGGTACAGTATACTGGCCACACATGGTTACCCCACCCCCATCATTGCCTTCTCCATCACTACACACAGACACCTTTCACCGCGCTCCCTCGCAGCAGCCGGCAGCTTCCACACCCACGGCGCTGAATGGTGTCATCCAGCTGCGCCGCTGACTGCTCACGTCGCTGCAGCTGTGATATGCCACTGATAATGACCTCAGTGTCTCCTGTGCCAGTCCGTGTCAGAGCAAGGAGCAATATCTGCTCCGATCTGACACAGCCAGCGTCCACTCCGTACACATGCGACTCCGCTCCATACACCTCGTACACACACGACTGTGCTCCATACACCTTGCACATGCGGCTCCGCTCCATACACACGGCTCCGCTCTGTACACCTCATACATACGGCTCCACTCCGTACACCTCGTACACACACGGCTCCTCCCCATACACCTTGTACACACACGGCTCCGCTCCATACACTTCGTACACACACGGCTCCGCTCCGTACACCTTATACACACACGGCTCTGCTCCGTACACCTCATACACACGGCTCCTCTCCATACATCTCGTACACACATGGCTCCGCTCAATACACCTTGCACATGCGGCTCCGCTCCATACACCTCGTACACACACGGCTCTGCTCCATACACATTGCACACGCTGCTCCACTCCGTATACCTTGTACACACATGGCTCCGCTCCATACACCTCATACACACACGGCTCCGCTCCATACACCTCATACACACACGGTTCCACTCCGTACACATTGCACACACACGGCTCAGCTCCATACACATTGCACACGGCTCCGCTCCATACACCTCATACACACACGGCTCCGCTCCGTACACATTGTACACACACGGCTCAGCTCCATACACCTCATACACACACGGCTCCGCTCCGTACACATTGCACACGCTGCTCCACTCCGTATACCTCGTACACACACGGCTCCACTCCATACACCTCATACACACACGGCTCCGCTCCATACACCTCATACACACACGGCTCCACTCCATACACCTTGTACACACACGGCTCCACTCCATACACTTCGTACACACACGGCTCCGCTCCGTACACCTTATACACACACGGCTCTGCTCCGTACACCTCATACACACGGCTCCTCTCCATACATCTCGTACACACATGGCTCCGCTCAATACACCTTGCACATGCGGCTCCGCTCCATACACCTCGTACACACACGGCTCCGCTCCATACACATTGCACACGCTGCTCCACTCCGTATACCTCGTACACACACGGCTCCGCTCCATACACCTCATACACACACGGCTCCGCTCCATACACCTCATACACACACGGTTCCACTCCGTACACATTGCACACACACGGCTCAGCTCCATACACATTGCACACGGCTCCGCTCCATACACCTCATACACACACGGCTCCGCTCCGTACACATTGTACACACACGGCTCAGCTCCATACACCTCATACACACACGGCTCCGCTCCATACACATTGCACACGCTGCTCCACTCCGTATACCTCATATACACACGGCTCCGCTCCATACACCTCGTACACACACGGCTCCGCTCCGTACACATTGCACACGCTGCTCCACTCCGTATACCTCGTACACACACGGCTCCACTCCATACACCTCATACACACACGGCTCAGCTCCATACACATTGCACACGCTGCTCCATTCCGTATACCTCGTACACACACGGCTCCGCTCCATACACATTGCACACGCTGCTCCACTCCGTATACCTCGTACACACACGGCTCCGCTCCATACACATTGCACACGCTGCTCCACTCCGTATACCTTGTACACACATGGCTCTGCTCCGCACACCTCGTACACACGCTGCTCCGCTCCGTACACCTCGTACACACGGCTCTGTACACGTCTTACACACCCTGCTCCGATCCATACACCTTGTACACACACGGCTCTGCTACATTACAGTGTCAGACTGTCACAGGGGCTTTGGTTTAGCCCTTTTTATGCGTGGGGAATAGCAGCCACAATAGGGTCGTGTTGTCACCCCCTCCCAGGGAGACAGACGTGTCAGAGTCATCGCTCTCACTCACACTGATCTGCAGATAACACAGCAGTGAGCAGCGAGGCAGAGGAGGCTGTGAGTGTGTCCGTCCCTCCCTGCTCAGCCCCACTCATTCCAAGCACCATTACACGAGCCAGGCATCCAGTCCACTCACACTGCTCTGCTGCTGACATTGCCGCCGGCACCCAGGCTGTGTCCGGCTGTTACCTCAAACTAGAAGTGTCCCCTCTCTCTCCCTCTCTGAACAGTGACGCTGGGAGGCTCAGGAACATGGGGAAGGGGCGTGGCCTAACAAAAGGGGGCGTCACCGAGTTCTCCTGCTGTCTCCCGGGATGAGAGCGTCCTGCGCTGGACAGCGGGGCAAAGAGTCAAATCCGGGAAAGTCCCGCACAATGAGGGACGGTTGGGAGGTATGGATTAGCAAGGCGGGTAAAGTCTTTTACGAAGCGTCTGAGGTATCCTGTAAGTCCCAGGAATGCAGGCACATCTTTCACAGTTTTTGGAGTTGGCCACTCTTGTACCGCAGCGATCTTCTCCTGGGAAGGCCTCACCTCCTGTCACGATCCATGTTTGGATCTGTGGCAGATCTTTTTTCCCTCAGATATAAACTTTTTTCCTTTCTGGTCATTGGGGGTTAATGCAGTTTACTCCCCCGGTGGCCGCTGGTGTTATTGCATTGCATTGCTGCTGGGTCAGCTGATGTTTGTGACCACTCCCACCATCCTTTATAGGGTCACCTGGTTCATCAGCTGACTGTTGGTTATACAGGTCCTTTGGATACCAACCTTGCTGGAATAGGAGGTTGCTGAGAGCTGTTGTTCTACAGCTAAATACTCATTCCTGGTGCCTTAGTCTGCTGTGTGGTGCATTGCAGCAGAGAAAGCTAAGTGTGGTGTTATTGTTTCTTTGTTACTTTGTAGTTTGTGCATTCACCTTTTGGTATCGTGTTCCCCTCAATATTGTTTATTTGCTTTGTGGTGCTGTTTTCTCTGTTCACCCCCTGGGGTGGGGGTTGGGGGTTTAGTTCAGGGTTTAACAGGAGACAGGGACAGGTCGGTGACTTGGGCCTCCCTACCTTCAAGGATACCCCCAGGTTAAGGAAAGACAGGGCTTCACCTAGCTTGAGGGGCAGTTTAGGGGCCCAGATTCCTCATCTCCTGTTTTCCCATTTTTGCATCGTGACATTACCAACCATCCCATTTTTTTTTTTTTTTAATTTCTGGTGAGCTATTGCTCAAATGCAGACCTTTGCCCAACTGCTCCAGACCCTCACTGATGAGTTTAAGGTGCTGCGTGGTGAGGTGGTGCAGCAGCTGCAGCAGTTGGTGGGGTTTTGAGCTTCGGCCCAGGTACATGCTCAACCAGAGCCCAAGATATCTCTTCCTGACAGGTTCTGTGGTGGGCGAGATAAATTTTTGGTTTTTCAGGAAGCCTGTAAACTTTACTTCAGGCTCCGCCCTCGTTCATCAGGGAGTGAGGAGCAGCGTGCGGGGATTATAATCTCCCTTCTTAAGGGTGATCCCCAATCCTGGGCTTTCTCCCTGCCGGCCGGTTCTCCATCTTTACGGTCAGTGGACGAGTTTTTTGCGGCCTTGGCGCTTGTGTATGCGGACCCTGATGGCGTCTCCCTGGCAGAATCTCGACTGCGTAAAATCAAGCAGGGGGCTCGGCCAGCTGAGGAGTACTGCTCGGAGTTTAGGAGATGGGCCACTGACACACAGTGGAATGACCCTTAGGAGCCATTTTAGGCAGGGTCTGTCTCCAAGGTTGCAGGATGCTCTTGTACAGTATGCCGCCCCCAAGTCATTGGAGGCCGCCATGTCCCTTGCCATCCGGGTAGATAGACGCTTGAGGGAGAGACATACACCTAATGTGCCTCCAGTAGTCCTTGCTAGGGAGGAGGACACACCTGAGCAGGTGGATGAACCCATGCAGGTGGGAGGAGTTGTTTCTCAAATGGGGTTGCCTGCGGTTCGCCGTGGTGTGGGGGCATGTTTTTACTGTGGGCAGACTGGTCATTTTATCGGTGTCTGCCCGGCTCGTGCCAAAAAACCTGTACCACCTAAGAAGCCGCATTCCCCTGGTCGTGTGGAGGGAGGCAACCAGGGAGTGTATATTTCCTCCATATCGTTGCCTCAGTGTAACCTGTCAGCTGAAGTAGTGGTTGGCGGGGTAACTGAGTGTATACCGGTGCTTGTGGACAGTGGAGCAGGTGTCAATCTGGTGGATGCTCATTTTGTCCAGACCCATGGCCTGAGGTGTAGAACACTAACTAAACCCCTAAGTCTCCAGGCCATTGACTCCGTACCAGTCAGCCAGGGGTGGGTGACCCAAGTCGTGGCTGATATACACCTGCGCATAGGGACTCATCATGAGGAGTACCTGTCGTGCTACGTCTTGGGGGGATTACCAACACCCATCGTTTTAGGACTCCCTTGGTTGAAAAAAACACAACCCGGTCATAGATTGGCGGTCAAGGGAAGTGGTCAGCTGGGATCAGTCGTGTGAGGGCTGCAGCCCAGGGGCAACTGTCTCAGCCGTCCTTCTACAACCTACCCCTTCCCCTCCAGTGGGGGCAGCAGAGATGCTGCCAGAGAGTAGGGGCAAGACTCTTCCCTCACTACATGCTAACCCGGTGTGTCAGAGACCTCTTAGGAGGAGGGGTCAGAGGAGGGTGGTGGTTCCCTCTGAGCATAATGGGGGTGTGAGTTTGGTGACACAGGGGGACGCCTCTGTTGTCAATTCCTCTAGAAATTCACCATCTTGTGGCAGACGCATGCATGGATATAAACGTTCAGGTCCGGACCTGGGTGTGAATGAGTATGTATAGGTTTCCACCAAAAACATCAGGTGGCAGTGTGCAACTGGGTCCTGGAGTTCCAGGGTGATTGGGCCATATCGGGTGTCAGCCATTCTCAGCCCAGGGACTTATCAGTTGGAGTTACCCCCCAGTTATGCATATACACAACTCATTCCCCAGGTCGGTGCTCTGGAGGTTTGTGGAGCCTCCGGAGCCCTCACTGGTGGCATTTTCATCAGGCCACGTTTGCCGTAAACCTGAGAGTCAGGTGACTGCCGATGTGAACGTTGGTGGATCGAGGCATCCTCACCATAGGTTGTTATGTGATGAGGTCTGATGTTGAGTGTCCAGAGGCCCCTCATTGAAAGGGGGGTACTGTCACGATCCATGTTTGGATCTGTGGCAGATCTTTTTTCTCTCAGATATAAACTTTTTTCCTTTCTGGTCATTGGGGGTTAATGCAGTTTACTCCCCCCAGTGGCCACTGGTGTTATTGCATTGCTGCTGGGTCAGCTGATGTTTGTGACCACTCCCACCATCCTTTATAAGGTCACCTGGTTCATCAGCGGACTGTTGGTTATACAGGTCCTTTGGATACCAACCTTGCTGGAAAAGGAGCTTGCTGAGTGTTGTTGTTCTTCCGCTAAATACTCATTCCTGGTGCCTTACTCTGCTGTGCGGTGCTTTGCAGCAGATAAGGCTAAGTGTGGTGTTATTGTTTCTTTGTCCCTTTGTAGTTTGTGCATTCACCTTTTGGTATCGTGTTCCCCTCAATATTGTTTATTTGCTTTGTGGTGCTGTTTTCTCTGTTCACCTCCTTGGGTGGGGGTTGGGGGTTTAGTTGAGGGTTTAACAGGAGACAGGGACAGGTCGGTGACTTGGGCCTCCCTACCTTCAAGGGTACCCCCAGGTTAAGGAAAGACAAGTTAAGGAACTAGCCTGAGGGGCAGCTCAGGGGCCCAGATTCCTCATCTCCTGTTTTCCCATTTTTGCATCTTGACACCCCCTCAGCGGAGACAACGTGTCCCAAGTATTCAATCTCGGTACGGAAGAGGTGACATTTCTGGGGTTTCACTTTCAAGCCGTACTTCTGTAGCAGACTCAGAACTTGCTCTAGTCTCTGCAGATACTCCTCAAAGGTGGGGGCAAAGATGATGATATCATCCAAGTAGATCAAAGTGGCTTCAAAGTTCAGGTCTCCCAGACATCTCTCCATGAGTCGCTGAAATGTTCCTGGGGTGTTTGCTAGGCCGAAGGGCATCCGGTCGAACTCATACAGTCCCATCAGAAGGATGAAAGCCGTCTTGGCTCGGTCTTGCTCAGACATGGGCACCTGCCAGTAGCCGCTGGCCAAGTCTAACGTGGACAAATATGTGGCATTTCCTAGTACCGTCAGGGACTCCTCTATTTTGGGCAGTGGGTACGAGTCCCGCACTGTGCAAGCGTTGAGCCGGCGATAGTCCACACAGAACCGCAAGGACCCGTCTTTCTTTCTCACCAAGACTATAGGGGCAGCCCACGGGCTCTGACTCTCGCATATAACTCCCTTCTTCAGTATGTGTGACAGCATTCCCTTCACCTCCTGGTACATCTGTGGGGATATTTGGTGGTACCGTTCCCGGATTGGTGCCGCATCCCCAGTGGGTATCTCATGGGTGATGGCCGTGGTACGTCCAAAGTCATTTTCATCTTTGCCGAACGCATCCTGAAATTTCCCCAATACGGCTTCCACCTGAGGTATCTGCTGCGGATTAAGTTCTCAGAGCTCCGCCCTCATGCGCTCCAGTATCTGGTGCCCTTCTTGCAGTAATCTGGGGTCCAGAGCTGCCTCAGCTTTGACAGTCACCAGCCACGGATCTTCTGGCCTTGCGGTCAGCTGTACCACCTCAGTTGGGACCAACTTGTCTGGGAGGCCCAGGACTTGAGCGACTTCACTTCTAGGGGGCAAAGTTGTATCTGTCTCCCCCAAATTTATGCAGCGCACAACGACAGTTCCATCCCGCACGGTAGCCAGGGACCGTGCGACCAATGTTCCTGATGGCAGCTGGTCGGCTTTGCTGGGCTCAATTTGGATTTCGACCCCTTCCAGCGGAATGCCAGCTCGTATAGGCAGAAGAAGCACTGTCGATTGACTGAGGCGGGGGCGACGACTTTGCCGAGTTCCTTTCCGTCGCTGTATGCTTCCTGGACCTGGGCGGTCCATATCAGTTGTTGAAAGACCCTTCTCTGGGGGTTTTGGTCGCTCCATTGTTGCAGGAACTGTTCCGGGGAACTGTTGAAAACCAGGCTTCCTAGGTCTTTTAACACATTCATGCCCAGGGTCACGGTATGGTCTTTAGCTACCTCTCCATCCACCCGTACCAGTCTCCCGAGGTCTTTTCCGCAGACCTCTATGTTCATCCATACCACCGCTGCGACTGGGATGGGCAAGTGATTGGCCGCCATAAATTTGATCACAGGGCCCCATTCGGGCCGTAGAGCCTCTGTGAAGTGACGGCGGAAATATCTCTCAGGCATGGTGGTCACTTGTGAGCCGGTGTCTATCAAGCACCGCACTGCTCTTCCATTGATTTCTGCCCAGACTAGAGGGCACATGGAAACAAGGCCGTGGGGACTTTTACTACTCCTCCTCTGTTCTTCACGCTCTGAGCGGTGCCCCTCAAGCTCAGAGCCACCTAGTTTAAAGGCGGGCGCGGGGATGGTCGGCTCCGCCGGGGACACCATCGAGCAATGTGACCGGATTCTCCACAAGTGTAGCATGTAAGAGGGCTTCTCCTCCTGGTAGTTTCACTCTCCCTTCGGGGGGCAGCTTCTCTGTCTCGCACCAGAGGGCCGGGCCCTTCTGCCAGAGTTCTTCTGGAGGTCGCCATTTCTTCACGGACCTGTCTAATCTCCATTCTCAGGTCCTCCACCCACTGGGGGATATTGTCTGCGGTGGTGGTTACCTCCCCGCTCTGCACCCTTCCCACCAGCCCCATCACTCCCTGTTCTTGTTCTTGCACACGCGCCTCACTGTCAACCTCAGAGAAAGTCATGTCTGGCTTTACTCGCATGCGCTCTCGCAGTGCCTGTTTCATCATTGCATCCCGCAGTCCCGTCACCAGCTGATCTCTGAGAACCACATCAACTGACCCAACCCCTACACCGTCCTTTCATCTGATAGCAGTGTGAAGCTCTTGTAGGGCATTCATGAATTGGGTCACGGTCTCCCCCTTCCGTTGTACCCGGTGAAACAGTCACATGCTAAGTTCCCCTACGTCAGTGGCGTCCCCATACATCTCCTCAAGTATGCGCAACACTTTGTCCAGGGTATCTCTCTCCCGGGGGAACCTATGCATGACAGAATCCCGCGCCTCCCCCTCCAGGGCCATCAATGCAATTTCTGCCTCCAGGGCTGGTGTCATGGGATGCATCCACATCATTTCCCGGATACGCTCCGTCCAACTCCACAGCATTACATTGTTCCCAGTGAACCTTGGCAAATTATTCAACGTGGCTCCCAGGGAAATGCTAGACCTGGGAACTTCTCCAGCTGCTTGGTCTGCTCCGTCTGCGCTACCGTGTGACATCCTGCCGACTACGCCAAATGTAATAGTATGCAGGTACTGAGTATGTCACCACGGAACAGACTGACCAACAGTTGAGGGGTTTAATAACAGGAATAAGGCTCTCCTCGCAGGGAGGAAGCAGTGGAATATAACTAGCAATAAAACAGTGCAAAAATATGGGAGTCAAACAATGTAACAGGAGTAAGCAAGATTTCTTGAGAAAAAGAACACTTATCAGTCTGATGAGGACTTGCTTGAAGGGTCGTCTTCTCCAACATAGGCGCCGAGAAACAGCGGCACTTGTCGTCCCTCTGTTGTCCGTGGGCTGAGTAGTCTCTAGGAGCCTGCTGCCTGGGGTTTCGGGAGTTAATGTGGTATGCACAGGCTCTGAGTCTTTAGCTTTTACAGCACAGCCAGGAATCAGGAGCTCTGCACTGTTAAGTCTCTGAACGAGGAACCACAGTCTCTGTACTGATACCGCGGGGACCAGGGGGTAAAGGTCTATGCACGAGCCAATGTCTCTACACGGGTCTCAAAGCACCCCTCTCCAGTCACAGCAGAGTCCGCTGTCAAGTACTCACAAGATGCAGTCTTTCTGGGCAGTCTCCCTGTATTTGTCCTCAGACCTGGAGCTCTCTCTCTCTCCCAGAGCACAGCTGCACCCTGCTCTGACCGCTGCTCACGCTGCTATCTCCCTTGCGCCCATGCCTTTCCCGCTCTCTGCCCGCTTCCTTCCTGTCCCAGTCACCAAGTCTGCCTCCTGGGGAAACTGCAGCACAGCTCAAGGGTTCCAGGCACAGAGCCGAGAAGGTAACCACTTCCAGACTCTTCTGGTGTTTCACCTCCTTACAAAAGCACCCTGAGAAATTGTGGGCAGAGGAATGTTATGATAAGGTAATTCAGTACCACAATGGACATAGAGGTCAGAGCACATACAGTGACCTGACAATAACCCAAAAACATTGAACGAGCTCTGAGACGTGGGAACTCTGCTGACCGCAATCCCTAATCCTCTCTAACCACACTAGAGGCAGCCGTGGATTGCGCCTAACGCTCCCTATGCAACTCGGCACAGCCTGAGAAACTAGCTAGCCTGAAGATAGAAAATAGTGAAGTATATCGTGGCACTACTGTGTCGGTGCTCAAGAGAGGTTTCCCACACCAGTATATATAATAAGTAAATAACTTGGAACTCAACTAAGTGGGTAGTGAAAAATTGAACAGAAAATCTTTTATTACTTGTAACAGCAGTCCAGCATAAACGTTTCGGTTTTACATTTAAACCTTCTTCAGTAGACTGCATAGACATATAACAAAATATGACAATTACAATAATGAACATGTCAAAATGATATAATAAGGTAAATCTCAGAAATTGTGATGGATGGGAAGGAAGGAAAAACAGGTGGGGATGAGGTGACATATTTTACATACCCGACTGCTAGCGTAATGGAAAATATGGAAGACTGTTACAGGTAGAAAGGTCCTATGATGTAGTGGTTTGTTAAACCTCAATGCTATCGGAAAGTATCCTGTAGTAGCAAAAAAGTGTGTAAGGAATGTGCCTTGTAATAGCCTGAACATCACAAATATAGCCATACTAACCGGATAAACGGTATGTGTTTATATATGTTCGTCCGGAATGGGCTGTAGAAGGTCACTAGCAAAGAATATATGACATACTCAGTATAGGGTAGTAGAAACGAGAATAATAAGCAGCAAAAAAGGGAAGATTCTCACCTAGTAAGAAATAATGAGACCCATACAGGGTGCTATAATGATGCCCATATTAGATATAAGGAATGGTGTCCGACAAATAACTATAAAAGAAATGCAAAAATGGCTGAAAATAACTAGGTTATAGTCAAAGGCTATAGTAAAAAAAAAAATAGGCAACCATAGGAGATGCTACTATTCTCACCCTGGAGTAGAATATAATGGCCGAAGCAGAAATATATAGGCCGAAGCAGAAATATATAGGCCGAAGCAGAAATATATATATATATATATATATGCACATATGCAACCCCGGAGGAACGATTAATGATCTAGAGATAGAAATAAAATATATAGTTAAAAAACTAGAAAACTATTGGGCAAAAAGAAGAACATCATGGGCTTACCTAATATAAGAGAAGTTTTTAATATATGATAAGAGAAGATTCTCATATGAAGCAGGTCCACTCCTGTACAAAGGTAATAGGTATAGAAAGAGTCACCGCCGAATCAAGTATCACCATGCCCAAAGGATAGTAGGCTGTAGAGAGACTTACCGGTATACTGAGAGCAAATGGTGTACATCAACGCGGTGTCCGCCGCTGGTTGAATGCACCATGCTCACAGAAACCGGTTTAAATAGGCCAGGGGCGGGATAGGCAGTATCGTAAAAACCGGAAGTGCGTCATCCTATAAGGAGACGCGCACCGAGAGAGAATAGGCGAGTCAGGAATCATGGGAAATGTAGTCCGGGAATGGCCGGAACCGGAAGTTCGTCATCTACGATGATGTAAGCTGCCTGTGTGGGGAGCTAAGAGTGGTCAGGAATCATGGGAAGTGTAGTCCGGAAGTGGCCGGACCAGAAGAGCGTAATCTATGATGATGTAAACTACCTGTATGGGGAGCTAAGAGTAGTGGGAAATGTAGTGCCAAAGGCGGCCGAGATCGGAAGTAGCACAAATTACCATAGGTATGGTATGGAGTGTAGCCAAAACTAATATCAGTTGGATATAAAGCGTACACATAAAAAAATGGGATAATATCCTAATGGTAAATGTGTGAATGAAGGATGAAAATAATACAATACATAGAGATTATATGCAGTCGGGTACGGAGCAAGGGATAGGAAAATCCAGGGTGGGGGAGGGAGCAGGCAGTGACTTGCATGGAGAATATCAATAAAGTCGACTCTGTAGATAAAGACAAATATATTAGTAAACGGCATACAGTACATATGACTAAAATCATGTTATTAAAGTACAATACCCATAATGTCTAGAGAGTCTTAAATAAAAGCTAGGGGGTCATAGTCTCTATTGAGTCCTTTAGGGGCCAGAGTTTGTAACTCATGAATCCAATATGCCTCCCTCTTTTTAAGGAGGTGGATTCTGTCGCCACCCCGCCTGGGTACCGAAATGTGTTCCAACACCTGAAACCTCAGCTGAGACACATTATGGCCCCTCGAGACAAAATGGGCTGGTAGTGGCAATAGTAGATTCTGGCATCGGATGGTTGATTTGTGCTTAGAAATGCGTGATCTAATCGGTTGGGTTGTCTCTCCAATATATAGGAGGCCACACGGACATTTAATAGCATAAACCACAAATGTTGAGTCACAGGTAAAATAGCTTTTGATCTTGTATCTCTTTCCAGAGTGGGGATGATGAAAGGAGTCCCCTTTAATTATGCTGCTGCATTGATTGCAGTGTAAACATGGAAAGGTACCATATTTCGGTTGATTAAGAAAGCGTTGCGTTTTCTCCTTACAGCTCCCCAGGTCAGCTTTGACCAGGGAGTCACGGATGTTGGAAGGACGCTTATAGCATGGTAGAAAATGTTCCTGAAATTCTGGAATGTGTGGGTGAGCTGTACGTAATATGTTCCAGTGTCGTCTGATATTATGGTGTAGAATGTGTACATATGGGTGATATGTATGTACAAAAGGGACTCTTTTCCTATTGAGAGGGCGTGCTGTAGGTGAGGGGTTGATGGCCTCAGTAAGAAGATCAGGAGGATAACCTCTTTCTCTAAATTTGGAGTACATTTCGTCTGTTCTGGTTTTGAGGAGGTCAGGTTCTGTAACTATCCTCTGTACCCGTTTGAATTGGGAACGAGGGATAGATTTTTTAGTAGCGTTGGGGTGTAGACTTTGATAATGCAGCAGGCTGTTCCTGTCAGTTGGTTTAGTATAGAGGTCGGTTTTGAGGGTCCCCAGACTATCTCTAAAGACCATGGTGTCTAAAAAACTGACTTTTTCTATGCTGCTCGTTATCGTAAAGGAAAGCCCTGGCCAAGCCGTGTTAAGGGTGTGAAAAAATAGATCTAATGTCTGTGATGTGCCAGTCCATAGGCAAAAGACATCGTCTATGTACCGTCTCCAGAAGGGGCAATATGCTTGGAACAGTGGGTCAGGGTATACTATCTCCTCCTCAAATAGGGCCATGTAGCTGTTAGCATATGGTGGTGCCACATTAGATCCCATGGCGGTACCTTTAGTTTGTAAATAAAATTGGTCCTCGAACATAAAATAATTTTTTGTAAGGACTATTGTCAGTAAGTCAATACAGAGATTTATGACATCTGGGTCAAGTGACGAGTTGGCAAGTAGATGTCTCACACTGAGAATACCCTGTGTGTGGGGGATGGAGGTATATAAATCTTTAACGTCCAGGGAGACTAGTAGGAAATCAGTTGGAAGGGAGTCTAGATTCCGTAGTTGGTGTAGGAAATCACCCGTGTCGAGAAGAAAAGAGGGTAACGTACGTATGTGCGGAGTCAGATTCTTTTCCAAGAAGATGGCAAGTGGAGAAAGTATCGATTCTGTCGAAGCCACAATCGGGCGGCCTGGTGGGTGCTCAAGATTTTTATGTATCTTAGGCAGTATATAAAATACTGGAATGATTGGAAAAACTTTAGTCAAATAGTCCCTTGTTTTAAGATCAATGACACCTTTTTGTACGTAAGAGCTCAAGGTATCTCCAATGAGGTCTCTGATCATGGTTGTGGGATCAGATGGTAGTAACCGATAAACCGTGTCGTCATGTAGTTGTCGGTAGATCTCTTTAGTGTAGTCCAGTCTATTCATAACGACTATAGCCCCGCCTTTATCGGCTGGCTTAATAATAATGTTCTTGTCATTACGTAGTGACTGTAAAGCATAGAAGTCGGGGGCACTGAGGTTTGGGGAAGTGTGTAATTTCCGTGTCTCAATATCTTGACGGAGTTTTGAAAAGGAGTGTTCAATAGCATCAACGAAAGCTTCAACGGCGTGAGAAGCCTTAGGGGGTCTATATGAGCTCTTATTGCGTAACCCCAAGCTATGAGAGGAAATCAGAGATCTGGAGGTGTCAGAGGTAGTAGAAGGTACTGTTTCAGGGGAATTGAAATGTACAAGGAGTCGTAGACTCATTATAGCACCCTGTATGGGTCTCATTATTTCTTACTAGGTGAGAATCTTCCCTTTTTTGCCTTTTTGCTGCTTATTATTCTCGTTTCTACTACCCTATACTGAGTATGTCATATATTCTTTGCTAGTGACCTTCTACAGCCCATTCCGGACGAACATATATAAACACATACCGTTTATCCGGTTAGTATGGCTATATTTGTGATGTTCAGGCTATTACAAGGCACATTCCTTACACACTTTTTTGCTACTACAGGATACTTTCCGATAGCATTGAGGTTTAACAAACCACTACATCATAGGACCTTTCTACCTGTAACAGTCTTCCATATTTTCCATTACGCTAGCAGTCGGGTATGTAAAATATGTCACCTCATCCCCACCTGTTTTTCCTTCCTTCCCATCCATCACAATTTCTGAGATTTACCTTATTATATCATTTTGACATGTTCATTATTGTAATTGTCATATTTTGTTATATGTCTATGCAGTCTACTGAAGAAGGTTTAAATGTAAAACCGAAACGTTTATGCTGGACTGCTGTTACAAGTAATAAAAGATTTTCTGTTCAATTTTTCACTACCCACTTAGTTGAGTGCCAAGTTATTTACTTATTGAAGATAGAAAATAAGCCTACCTTGCCTCAGAGAAATACCCCAAAGGAAAAGGCAGCCATCACATATAATGACTGTAAGTTAAGATGAAAAGACAAACGTAGAGATGAAATAGATATAGCAAAGTGAGGCCCGACTTTCTGAACAGAGCGAGGATAGGAAAGGTAACTTTGCGGTCAACACAAAACCCTAAAAAAAAACACGCAAAGGGGGCAAAAAGACCCTCCGTACCGAACTAACGGCACGGAGGTACACCCTCTGCGTCCCAGAGCTTCCAGCATGCAGGAAAAAACAAATAGACAAGCTGGACAGAAAAAAACAGCAAACAAAATAGCAAAGCAGAACTTAGCTATGCAGAGCAGCAGGCCACAAGAACGATCCAGGAGGAAACAGGTCCAATACTAGAACATTGACTGGAGGCCAGGATCAAAGCACTAGGTGGAGTTAAATAGAGCAGCACCTAACGACTTCACCACATCACCTGAGGAAGGAAACTCAGAAGCCGCAGTACCACTTTCTTCCACCAACGGAAGCTCACAGAGAGAATCAGCCGAAGTACCACTTGTGACCACAGGAAGGAGCTCTGCCACAGAATTCACAACAGTACCCCCCCCTTGAGGAGGGGTCACCGAACCCTCACCAGAGCCCCCAGGACGACCAGGATGAGCCATATGAAAGGCACGAACAAGATCGGGAGGATGGACATCAGAGGCAAAGACCCAGGAATTATCTTCCTGAGCATAACCCTTCCACTTAACCAAATACTGGAGTTTCCGTCTTGAAACACGAGAATCCAAAATCTTCTCCACAATATACTCCAACTCCCCCTCCACCAAAACCGGGGCAGGAGGATCAACAGATGGAACCATAGGTGCCACGTATCTCCGCAACAATGACCTATGGAATACGTTATGTATGGAAAAAGAATCTGGAAGGGTCAGACGAAAAGACACATAGTAACATAGTAACATAGTTAGTAAGGCCGAAAAAAGACATTTGTCCATCCAGTTCAGCCTATATTCCATCATAATAAATCCCCAGATCTACGTCCTTCTACAGAACCTAATAATTGTATGATACAATATTGTTCTGCTCCAGGAAGACATCCAGGCCTCTCTTGAACCCCTCGACTGAGTTCGCCATCACCACCTCCTCAGGCAAGCAATTCCAGATTCTCACTGCCCTAACAGTAAAGAATCCTCTTCTATGTTGGTGGAAAAACCTTCTCTCCTCCAGACGCAAAGAATGCCCCCTTGTGCCCGTCACCTTCCTTGGTATAAACAGATCCCCAGCGAGATATTTGTATTGTCCCCTTATATACTTATACATGGTTATTAGATCGCCCCTCAGTCGTCTTTTTTCTAGACTAAATAATCCTAATTTCGCTAATCTATCTGGGTATTGTAGTTCTCCCATCCCCTTTATTAATTTTGTTGCCCTCCTTTGTACTCTCTCTAGTTCCATTATATCCTTCCTGAGCACCGGTGCCCAAAACTGGACACAGTACTCCATGTGCGGTCTAACTAGGGATTTGTACAGAGGCAGTATAATGCTCTCATCATGTGTATCCAGACCTCTTTTAATGCACCCCATGATCCTGTTTGCCTTGGCAGCTGCTGCCTGGCACTGGCTGCTCCAGGTAAGTTTATCATTAACTAGGATCCCCAAGTCCTTCTCCCTGTCAGATTTACCCAGTGGTTTCCCATTCAGTGTGTAATGGTGATATTGATTCCTTCTTCCCATGTGTATAACCTTACATTTATCATTGTTAAACCTCATCTGCCACCTTTCAGCCCAAGTTTCCAACTTATCCAGATCCATCTGTAGCAGAATACTATCTTCTCTTGTATTAACTGCTTTACATAGTTTTGTATCATCTGCAAATATCGATATTTTACTGTGTAAACCTTCTACCAGATCATTAATGAATATGTTGAAGAGACAGGTCCCAATACTGACCCCTGCGGTACCCCACTGGTCACAGCGACCCAGTTAGAGACTATACCATTTATAACCACCCTCTGCTTTCTATCACTAAGCCAGTTACTAACCCATTTACACACATTTTCCCCCAGACCAAGCATTCTCATTTTGTGTACCAACCTCTTGTGCGGCACGGTATCAAACGCTTTGGAAAAATCGAGATATACCACGTCCAATGACTCACCGTGGTCCAGCCTATAGCTTACCTCTTCATAAAAACTGATTAGATTGGTTTGACAGGAGCGATTTCTCATAAACCCATGCTGATATGGAGTTAAACAGTTATTCTCATTGAGATAATCCAGAATAACATCCCTCAGAAACCCTTCAAATATTTTACCAACAATTGAGGTTAGACTTACTGGCCTATAATTTCCAGGTTCACTTTTAGAGCCCTTTTTGAATATTGGCACCACATTTGCTATGCGCCAGTCCTGCGGAACAGACCCTGTCGCTATAGAGTCCCTAAAAATAAGAAAGAATGGTTTATCTATTACATTACTTAGTTCTCTTAGTACTCGTGGGTGTATGCCATCCGGACCCGGAAATTTATCTATTTTAATCTTATTTAGCCGGTTTCGCACCTCTTCTTGGGTTAGATTGGTGACCCTTAATATAGGGTTTTCATTGTTTCTTGGGATTTCACCTAGCATTTCATTTTCCACCGTGAATACCGTGGAGAAGAAGGTGTTTAATATGTTAGCTTTTTCCTCATCATCTACAACCATTCTTTCCTCACTATTTTTTAAGGGGCCTACATTTTCAGTTTTTATTCTTTTACTATTGATATAGTTGAAGAACAGTTTGGGATTAGTTTTACTCTCCTTAGCAATGTGCTTCTCTGTTTCCTTTTTGGCAGCTTTAATTAGTTTTTTAGATAAAGTATTTTTCTCCCTATAGTTTTTTAGAGCTTCAATGGTGCCATCCTGCTTTAGTAGTGCAAGTAGACACAGGATTAAGAACCTCAGAAATCCTATATGGACCAATGAAACGAGGTTTAAACTTAGGAGAGGAAACCTTCATAGGAATATGACGAGAAGATAACCAAACCAAATCCCCAACACGAAGTCGGGGACCCACACAGCATCTGCGATTAGCGAAACGTTGAGCCTTCTCCTGGGACAAGGTCAAATTGTCCACTACATGAGTCCAAATCTGCTGCAACCTATCCACCACAGTATCCACACCAGGACAGTCCGAAGACTCAACCTGCCCTGAAGAGAAACGAGGATGGAACCCAGAGTTGCAGAAAAACGGCGAAACCAAGGTAGCCGAGCTGGCCCGATTATTAAGGGCGAACTCAGCCAAAGGCAAAAAGGACACCCAGTCATCCTGATCAGCAGAAACAAAGCATCTCAGATATGTTTCCAAGGTCTGATTGGTTCGTTCGGTCTGGCCATTAGTCTGAGGATGGAAAGCCGAGGAAAAAGACAAGTCAATGCCCATCCTACCACAAAAGGCTCGCCAAAACCTCGAAACAAACTGGGAACCTCTGTCAGAAACGATATTCTCTGGAATGCCATGTAAACGAACCACATGCTGGAAGAACAATGGCACCAAATCAGAGGAGGAAGGTAATTTAGACAAGGGTACCAAATGGACCATCTTAGAGAAGTGATCACAGACCACCCAAATGACTGACATCTTTTGAGAGACGGGAAGATCTGAAATAAAATCCATAGAGATATGTGTCCAAGGCCTCTTCGGGACCGGCAAGGGCAAAAGCAACCCACTGGCACGAGAACAGCAGGGCTTAGCCCGAGCACAAATCCCACAGGACTGCACAAAAGAACGCACATCCCGCGACAGAGATGGCCACCAAAAGGATCTAGCCACTAACTCTCTGATACCAAAGATTCCAGGATGACCAGCCAACACCGAACAATGAACCTCAGAGATAACTTTATTCGTCCACCTATCAGGGACAAACAGTTTCTCCGCTGGGCAACGATCAGGTTTATTAGCCTGAAATTTTTGCAGCACCCGCCGCAAATCAGGGGAGATGGCAGACACAATTACTCCCTCTTTGAGGATACCCGCCGGCTCAGATAAACCCGGAGAGTCGGGCACAAAACTCCTAGACAGAGCATCCGCCTTCACATTTTTAGAGCCCGGAAGGTACGAAATCACAAAGTCAAAACGGGCAAAAAACAGCGACCAACGAGCCTGTCTAGGATTCAACCGCTTGGCAGACTCGAGATAAGTCAAGTTCTTATGATCAGTCAATACCACCACGCGATGCTTAGCTCCTTCAAGCCAATGACGCCACTCCTCGAATGCCCACTTCATGGCCAGCAACTCTCGATTGCCCACATCATAATTTCGCTAAACATGCGAAAACTTCCTGGAAAAGAAGGCGCATGGTTTCATCACCGAGCAATCAGAACTTCTCTGCGACAAAACAGCCCCTGCTCCAATCTCTGAAGCATCAACCTCGACCTGGAACGGAAGCGAAACATCTGGTTGACACAACACAGGGGCAGAAGAAAAACGACGCTTCAACTCCTGAAAAGCTTCCACAGCAGCAGAAGACCAATTGACCACATCAGCACCCTTCTTGGTCAAATCGGTCAATGGTTTAGCAATACTAGAAAAATTGCAGATGAAGCGACGATAAAAATTAGCAAAGCCCAGGAACTTTTGCAGACTTTTCAGAGATGTCGGCTGAGTCCAATCATGGATGGCTTGGACCTTAACAGGGTCCATCTCGATAGTAGAAGGGGAAAAGATGAACCCCAAAAATGAAACCTTCTGAACACCAAAGAGACACTTTGATCCCTTCACAAACAAAGAATTAGCACGCAGGACCTGAAACACCGTTCTGACCTGCTTCACATGAGACTCCCAATCATCCGAGAAGATCAAAATGTCATCCAAGTACACAATCAGGAATTTATCCAGGTACCCACGGAAGATGTCATGCATAAAGGACTGAAACACTGATGGAGCATTGGCAAGTCCGAATGGCATTACTAGATACTCAAAATGGCCCTCGGGCGTATTAAATGCAGTTTTCCATTCATCGCCTCGCTTAATACGCACAAGATTATACGCACCACGAAGATCTATCTTGGTGAACCAACTAGCCCCCTTAATCCGAGCAAACAAATCAGATAACAACGGCAAGGGATACTGAAATTTAACAGTGATCTTATTTAGAAGGCGGTAATCTATACAAGGTCTCAGCAAACCATCCTTCTTGGCTACAAAAAAGAACCCTGCTCCTAATGGCGACGATGACGGGCGAATATGCCCCTTCTCCAAGGACTCCTTCACATAACTCCGCATAGCGGCGTGCTCAGGCACAGATAAATTAAACAGTCGACCTTTTGGGAATTTACTACCAGGAATCAAATCGATAGCACAATCCCAATGCGGAGGTAGGGTATCGGACTTGGGCTCATCAAATACATCCCGGTAATCAGACAAGAACTCTGGAACCTCAGAAGGGGTGGATGATGAAATGGTCAGAAATGGGACATCACCATGTACCCCGACAACCCCAGCTGGACACAGACATGGATTTCCAATCTAATACTGGATTATGGACTTGTAGCCATGGCAACCCCAACACGACCACATCATGCAGATTATGCAACACCAGAAAGCGAATAACCTCCTGATGTGCAGGAGCCATGCACATGGTCAGCTGGGTCCAGTACTGAGGCTTATTCTTGGCCAAAGGCGTAGCATCAATTCCTCTCAATGGAATAGGACACTGCAAGGGCTCCAAGAAAAACCCACAACGCTTAGCATACTCCAAGTCCATCAAATTCAGGGCAGCGCCTGAATCCACAAATGCCATGACAGAATACGATGACAAAGAGCAGATCAAGGTAACGGACAGAAGAAATTTTGACTGTACCGTACCAATGGTGGCAGACCTAGCGAACCGCTTAGTGCGCTTAGGACAATCAGAGATAGCATGAGTGGAATCACCACAGTAGAAACACAGCCCATTCAGACGTCTGTGTTCTTGCCGTTCAACTCTGGTCAAAGTCCTATCGCACTGCATAGGCTCAGGTTTAAGCTCAGGTAATACCGCCAAATGGTGCACAGATTTACGCTCACGCAAACGTCGACCGATCTAAATGGCCAAAGACATTGACTCATTCAGACCAGCAGGCATAGGAAATCCCACCATGACATCTTTAAGGGCTTCAGAGAGACCCTTTCTGAAAATAGCTGCGAGCGCACCTTCATTCCATTGAGTGAGTACGGACCACTTTCTAAATTTCTGACAATATACCTCTATCTCATCCTGACCCTGACACAGAGCCAGCAAATTTTTCTCTGCCTGATCCACTGAATTAGGTTCATCGTACAGCAATCCGAGAGCCAGGAAAAACGCATCGATATTACTTAATGCAGGATCTCCTGACGCAAGAGAAAATGCCCAGTCCTGAGGGTCGCCACGTAAAAAAGAAATAATGATCCTAACTTGTTGAACTGGGTCACCAGAGGAGCGAGGTTTCAAAGCTAGAAATAGTTTACAATTATTTTTGAAACTCAGAAATTTAGTTCTATCTCCAAAAAACAAATCAGGAATAGGAATTCTCGGTTCTAACATAGAATTCTGAACCACAAAGTCTTGAATATTTTGTACTCTTGCCATGAGCTGATCCACACATGAAGACAGACCTTTAATGTCCATTGCTACACCTGTGTCCTGAACCACCCAAATGTCTAGGGGAAAAAAAAGGCAAAACACAGTGCAGAGAAAAAAAAATGGTCTCAGAACTTCATTTTTCCCTCTATTGAGAATCATTAGTACTTTGGGCCTCCAGTACTGTTATGAAAGGTAATTCAGTACCACAATGGACATAGAGGTCAGCGCACATACAGTGACCTGACAATAACCCAAAAACATTGAACGAGCTCTGAGACGTGGGAAGTCCGCTGACCTCAATCCCTAATCCTCTCCAACCACACTAGAGGCAGCCGTGGATTGCGCCTAACGCTCCCTATGCAACTCGGCACAGCCTGAGAAACTAGCTAGCCTGAAGATAGAAAATAAGCCTACCTTGCCTCAGAGAAATACCCCAAAGGAAAAGGCAGCCCCCACATATAATGACTGTGTGTTAAGATGAAAAGACAAACGTAGAGATGAAATAGATATAGCAAAGTGAGGCCCGACTTTCTGAACAGAGCGAGGATAGGAAAGGTAACTTTGCGGTCAACACAAAACCCTAAAAAAAACCACGCAAAGGGGGCAAAAAGACCCTCCGTACCGAACTAACGGCACGGAGGTACACCCTCTGCGTCCCAGAGCTTCCAGCAAGCAGGAAAAAACAAATAGACAAGCTGGACAGAAAAAAACAGCAAACAAAATAGCAAAGCAGAACTATGCAGAGCAGCAGGCCACAAGAACGATCCAGGAGGAAACAGGTCCAATACTAGAACATTGACTGGAGGCCAGGATCAAAGCACTAGCTGGAGTTAAATAGAGCAGCACCTAACGACTTCACCACACCACCTGAGGAAGGAAACTCAGAAGCCGCAGTACCACTTTCCTCCACCAACGGAAGCTCACAGAGAGAATCAGCCGAAGTACCACTTGTGACCACAGGAGGGAGCTCTGCCACAGAATTCACAACAGAGGAAGCTGTCATGGAGGCCAAATCAGACAAACCCGAATCAGACAAGACATTACCTTTGAGGCCCTGAATCAAATTACTTTTTTTTAGTCATTGTATAGGGTTATTATTCCGTTAGCTATATAATTCAGTCACTGGTAGAGTTTGTCAACTTTTTTAGAAGTAGCCATGTGTAACATTCTTTGGTCTTCTGGGACTCAATCAAACCCATTTCAAACCCCTTATCATAAACACAGCGTTAGTAATGTGAAGGTGGTCTGGAAATGTGGTGATGACCAACAGATTATAATAACACATTGCGCTGATGACTGTTATGATCCAGACTGGGTTCTGGGTCTTGTCTCTCCTTTCCTGGTTTGGTCATGTCAGGGGTTAACTTTCTCTGCCTCATTCCGGTTTCGGCTCTGCTATTTCTCTGCGCTGCATCCTGCAGGCAGTGCCAGTTATATTTCCTGCCTTCAGCGTGTGTAGCTGGCTGATTTGTCCTGATTTGTCCTGATTTGTCCTGCTGCATTTAGCTGTCTTTGCCCGTATGGGCATTATGCTCTCCCAGCCCCAACTCTGTGTGTCTATGTGTGTTGGATTCCCCGGTACTCGACTCTGCTTTTGGCTCTGACCTGACTATCTCTTCCTTTTGGTACTTCTGCTACGGACCGGTAGTGACCTTTTGGCACTCCTCTGACTCTGTGTTTGGATTTCCCCTTAGCAGTATGCTACTCTCTGGTATTGACCCAGCTTGTTTGACTATTCTGCTGCCACCTGGTGGTAGCCCGGCTGCAGTTCTGCTGGTCTGCTCTGAGCAGGATTTCAGCCGTCTCTCCGCTCAGCTGGCATCTAGTGGTGTTTGCATTTACCTTCAGTGCTGCAGTGTGACTCTGACATTTTATGATTATTTTATGTGACCCAAAATGATGGTGTTGCTGTCAGAGGTAATTTTATCCTGCTGTTGGAGACACATGTGATTTGATATATGTTCCATAAAGCCCTCCACTTCCTCCCAACTAATACACTTGCCAAAGGCAACAAATGCCTTCTGGGACGGCAGGTGCCAGTACTGTTGGTGGTGTTTCTCTGACTGCTAGCAGTTCCTGTATTCGTAGCCGGAGTATGTTTTATTAATGTCTTTTACACTTCCCCATCTATTGTAACTTTTTCCCTTTTCATACATTTTGTATAGTATAATTAACTTTTGACAATCTTTTTAACCCCTTTATTCAACTCTTGCAAAAAGGATCTAACACAAAAAAAATGCTAGCTTGGTCATTACATGAACAGAAAACAAAATGTGGCAGCAGGTTGTGGTAAAGGTGCGGTGTAAGCCTTTGTAAAATTGGCCTCGTAAAACAGGTGTGCAAAAACATACATCCACAGAGAATGTCTACAATTTTTTAAATTATTTTTTTCACTTTTTTTTTAGTATAACTTATGTTTTTCCTAAAAATGACATAAAAGAAATGCTAGGTAGGTACACCTCTAAAAAAAAAAAAAACTAGTGTGAGTGAAATGCACTCTTTATGTTGCCTTTTGAACTCCAAATTAATGAGATTTATTTTTAGGAGTTCTAGGGAAATCAATACACCACAGCCTTGTATGGTGTACTCAAAAAATCTTGCTTTTTTAGCACTTGCAGCAAGTTGCTTAAAGGGAACCTGTCACCCCCAAAAATCAAAGGTGAGCTAAGCCCACTGGCATCAGGGGCTTATCTCCAGCATTCTGTAATGCATTCTGTAATGCTGTAGATGAGCCCCCTGATGTATCCTGAAAGAGGAGAAAAAGAGGTTAGATTATACTCACCCAGGGGCGGTCCCAGTGCGTTCCGATCTGATGGGCGTCGCGGTCCGGGGCCTCCCATCTTCTGATGATGACGTCCTCTTCTTGTCTTCACGCCGCGGCTATGGCACAGGTGTACTGATCTGTCCTGTTGAGGGCAGAACAAAGTACTGCAGTGCGCAGGCGCAGGGAAAGGTCAGAGAGGCCCAGCACCTGCGCACTGCAGTACTTTTCACTGCTCTCAACAGAACAGACCAGTACGCCTGCGCTGGAGCCGCGGCGTGAAGACAAGAAGAGGACGTCACCGTAAGAAGATGGGAGGCCCCGGACCACGACACCCATTGGATCAGACCGCAGCGGGACCGCACCTGGGTGAGTATAATATAACCTCTTTTTCTTATCTTTCAGGTAACATCAGGGGCTTATCTACAGCATTACAGAGTGCTGGAGATAAGCCCCTGATGACGGTGGTCTTAGCTCTCCTTCGATTTTGGGGGTGACAGGTTCCCTTTAAGTAGTTTCAAAGACAAAGGAAAATTTCCCTCCACAATATGTAGCCCATAGGACCTTCAGGGACGTGAACAGAAATCTGAAACATCCCCGCTCAGAAGTGTCATTTAATCACCGTGACACAGGAGTTAGAAGACAAAATAGAGACCCCAGACACAAAATGGAATCTGTTCTCTCACATTTTCCCCCTTTTCTGACCAATTAGGGGCATTTTACGAGGTACATAAGAGAACACTATTCGCATCCTCGGGGCTTTTCCACTTACTTCACATCAGTTCACTATATAAATACCAATTGTATCACAAAAATAGATCTAATCTCGTCTGGGTTCTATAAAATACAACCACGGGTTCTTTGATAAGTTTCCTTTAACCCCTTCATGACCTTGGGATTTTCCGTTTTTCTGTGTTCCTTTTTCGCTCCCCTCCTTCCCAGAGCCATAACTTTTTTATTTTTCCGTCAATATGGCCATGTGAGGGCTTATTTTTTGCGGGATGAGTTTTAATTTTGAACGACATCATTGGTTTTACCATGTCATGTACTGGAAAGCGGGAAAAAAATTCCAAGTGCGGTGAAATTGCAAAAAAAGTGCAATCC
Source organism: Ranitomeya imitator (assembly GCF_032444005.1). Taxonomy (NCBI): domain Eukaryota; kingdom Metazoa; phylum Chordata; class Amphibia; order Anura; family Dendrobatidae; genus Ranitomeya; species Ranitomeya imitator. The sequence continues at coordinate 568,464,173 of NC_091287.1, read as the reverse complement.
CACACTTGTTTTTTGTTTGGCTTTTTTGCTAGGTTCACTAAATGCTAAAACTGAGCTGCCATTATGATTCTCCAGGTCAGTACGAGTTCATAGACACCAAACATGACTAGGTTATTTTTTTATCTAAGTGGTGAATAAAAATGTCACACTTTGCAAAAAAATAAATAAATAAAAAATTGTGCCATTTTCCGATACCCATAGCGTCTCCATTTTTCGTGATCTGGGGTCGGGTGAGGGCTTATTTTTTGCGTGCCGAGCTGACGTTTTTAATGATACCATTTCGGTGCAGATACGTTCATTTCCGGCCTGATGACCAGAAGCGCCGGTTAAATGCTGCTGTCAGCGTTTGACAGCGGGATTTAACTAGTTAATAGCAGTGGGTGGATCACGATTCCACCCGTCACTATTGCGGGCACATGTCAGCTGTTCAAAACAGCTGACATGTCCCAGCTTTGATGCGGGCTCACCGCCGGAGCCCGCATCAAAGAAGGGATCTGACCTCCGCAGTAATAGTAGGCGGAGTTCGGGAAGGGGTTAAACAGAACCTGATTATAGAACCAAGAGCGGAAAATCCGCATGAGATGTCTAAGGTAATAATACCAAGGCCTAGATGGAAAAGCAAAATGCCTCTATTGGGACAATTGGTGAGAGGGCGGCGGCACTAACAACCGGAGAAAGTGCCTCATGTACAAACAAGACAATATGAATAAAATGCATTAAGATGAGAAACTAATTAATTGCAATCCACTCAAAATACAAACCGATAACAGGCCGAATGCTGAAGGGCAAACATTTAAATGAATGTGGGAGTGTCCATGAAGATCATGGCAAAATATCAGATACTGGTAGGATCAATGTACAATAGTGTGCAAGGCAAAATGCATAGGTAAGGTGTGCTACAGTGTTACACCACGCCGGATCCCTGCTCGGACAGGCGGGCCTCCTGCGTGTCTCTTCACTCACCCGCACTGCGGTCGGTTCTCCTCTTTCTCGTGCTCCGTACGCTTCCAGCAGAACTTCCAACCGGGCCTCTAGTCATGTCCTTAGAGCGTGCGCACGCTTGTTCCCGCCGTCTTGAAGGGCCAGCGTGTGCACTTGCTAATTCTTCCCCACCCAATGGCTGTGGGGCAGTATGTATATATTGCTTCCTCCCCACTGGAGAGGTGCATGAGCAACCTTCCTGTTTTGCAGTCTATGTTGTGTAAGGTTACATACCAGTCCCTGCTACACTCTGGTGCAAATCCTGCCTGCTGCACTCTGCTAGGAACTCTGCCTGCTGCACTCTGCTAGGAACTCTGTCAGCTGCTCCATCCAGTCTCTCCTCCTGGGTCCAGCTGCTGCATGACCATTGGTCTGTCCTGGAGTGGCACCTGGAGTTCATTGGGAGCCCAGTCTAGCCTCACCATCAGAGGCTCTAGTGAACAGTCTGGTGTTCCCTTAGTCATGCCCCCCAGGCTGTCCGTGGTTCGTCACACAGTGGTTCCACAAACCATGTCCGTGACAAACAGTAGTGTGGGGTCATAGTTGTACTGAGGCACAATACTAGGTGTGAAGATAAAACAGTGTATGGAATATAAGCCAACCCAAGTGTGAGGTAGGACACACTGAAAAACCTATGAATCAACATGAAAGGTATCACAAGTAATATATAGTGCAAACATGATGGAAGTACAAATGATACACAGTGCATCTGCAGGGAAAGGGGAAAGGAGGGCTTATATTACCTGAGTGGTAGATTGGTGTGTGCCGTGCAGGTTATACAGTGATAACCTCTGTACATAGTGTCAGTGCACAGGTAATACAGTGATCACCAGTGACAATATACACAGGAGCTCTGTATATAGTGTCAGTGTATAGGTAATACAGGGATCACCAGTGACATTATACACAGGAGCTCTGTACATAGTGTCAGTGCACAGGTTATACAGTGATCACCAGTGACATTATACACAGGAGCTCTGTAACTAGTGTCAGTGCACAGGTTATACAGTGATCACCAGTGACATTATACACAGGAGCTCTGTATTTAGTGTCAGTGTACAGGTAATACAGTGATCACCAGTGACATTATACACAGGAGCTCTGTATATAGTGTCAGTGTATAGGTAATACAGTGATCACCAGTGACATTATACACAGGAGCTCTGTACATAGTGTCAGTGCACAGGTTATACAGTGATCACCAGTGACATTATACACAGGAGCTCTGTAACTAGTGTCAGTGCACAGGTTATACAGTGATCACCAGTGACATTATACACAGGAGCTCTGTATTTAGTGTCAGTGTACAGGTAATATAGTGATCACCAGTGACATTATACACAGGAGCTCTGTATTTAGTGTATAGTGTACAGGTAATACAGTGATCACCAGTGACATTATACACAGGAGCTCTGTATGTTGTGTTAGTGTACAGGTAATACAGTGATCACCAGTGACATTATACACAGGAGCTCTGTACATAGTGTCAGTGTATAGGTAATACAGTGATCGCTAGTGACATTATACACAGGAGCTCTGTATGTAGTGTTAGTGTACGGGTAATACAAGGATCACCAGTGACATTATACACAGGAGCTCTGTATGTAGTGTTATTGTACAGGTAATACAGTGATCATCAGTGACATTATATACAGGAGCTCTGTATATAGTGTCAGTGTATAGGTAATACAGTGATCACCAGTGGCATTATACACAGGAGCTCTGTATATAGTGTACAGGTAATACGGTGATCACCAGTGACATTATACACAGGAGCTTTGTATATATAGTCAGTGTACAGGTAATACAGTGATCACTGGGATTGAGGGGTCAGAGGTTATACACTGGGGCCAAGGGGCCGGAGGTTATACACAGGGGACAAAGGGCCGGAGGTTATACAGTGGGGACGAAGGGCTAGAGGTTATACACTAGGGGTTGAGGGGCTTGATGTTATACACTGGGGATGAGTGGCCAGAGGTTATACACTGGGGAATGAGGGAACAGGGGTTATACACTAGGGGAATGAGGAGTCAGAGATAACACTGTAGACAAGGGACTCTGGGGATATGAGGCTGGAAGTTATACACTAGGAATTAGGGTCCGGAGGTTATACACTGGGAATGAGGGTCTGGAGGTTATACACTAGGGACGAGGGGCTGGAGATTATACTGTACACTGAGGACGAGGGGCCAGAGGTTATATGTAACGAATGGAAACGGAGGCACAAATGGTGAAGTTCACATTAGTTTTTATTGTAATTAAACGTGGAACCTCTGGACCACGGTCCGGGGGGCTCCGAAGGGGGTGTGACAATGTGAGCCCCAGACACCTGTGGTAAGTAAGACCCCTCGAACAGGGTCAGAATGGGATACCTGGGGGACAAGGGTGCAGTTAGACCCCAGACTCGTGGTAGCTGACCCTGCGGGATAGACGGACAAGCAGGGTTAGCACGTGATGTAGAGCTAACCGGTGGGTACCGGGGTACGTGTAGAAGCTGGTTCCAGCGGTACTGATGTTCTCCTGAGGTTCTGGTGACTGAGTGGTGGGACGAGAAGGAACTGGAGTAGGCAGATTGGAGATCGTCCAGGAAAGCCAAGTAATGGGTAGCAGATAGTCTGTGAAGACAGACAGTGTAAGCGGAGCACTGACAGAGACTTCAGAAACAGAAGCACATGCTAGCAGAAACCGGTAGTTAGCAGCTGAGGATACTTGCTGCTCCGCCACCCTCCCTATGGTGGAGGGGCCAGAAATAGTAATCATTAACACGCCATTGGTCAGAAGCACCTTTTGGGAAATGCACGCTGTCTCTTTAAGAGACCTGGAGTGAGCGCGCGCATGACCTAAGCACACAGCCCGAGGACCTGCTGGCTGCATGCCAGGAAGCAGAGGAGGGAGAGGAAGCAGAGGCCCCGTCCGGACAGTGTGGAGCCGACACAGAGCGGGAGTCCCGACGGGGACCCTGCGAAGGTACAGGGACCGGACCGAGTGTAACATTATACAATGGGGAATAGGGCCAGAGATTATACACGGTTGACAATGGGCCGGAGGTTATACACTGGGGATGAGGGGACAGAGGTTATACATTGGGGAATGAGGGGCCGGAGGTTAAACACTGAGAAATGAGAGGCTGGAGGTTATACACTGGGGATGAGGGGACGGAGGTTATACACTGGGGATGAGGGGACGGAGGTTATACACTGGGGACGAGGGGCCGGAGGTTATACACTGGGGACGAGGGGCCGGAGGTTATATACTGGGGAATGAGGGGCCGGAGGTTATACACTGGGGATGAGGGGATGGAGGTTATACACTGGGGAATGATGGGCCGGAGGTTATACACTGGGGATGAGGGGACGGAGGTTATACACTGGGGACGAGGGGCCGGAGGTTATACACTGGGGACGAGGGGCCGGAGGTTATATACTGGGGACGAGGGGTCGGAGGTTATATACTGGGGACGAGGGGCCGGAGGTTATACACTGGGGAATGATGGGCCGGAGGTTATACACTGGGGAATGATGGGCCGGAGGTTATACACTGGGGATGAGGGGACGGAGGTTATACACTGGGGACGAGGGGCCGGAGGTTATACACTGGGGACGAGGGGCCGGAGGTTATATACTGGGGACGAGGGGCCGGAGGTTATTGGAGCGCCCCCAGACACAGGGCCACGGGTTCTCGGTACCGGGCCTCTCTGGTTCGGTGCTGAGACTGTCACGGTGGCTAGGCCCGGTCCGTGACCCTGCTAAGGGGTGTCCAATGGAGGTGGTGGTACAGTCTGTCAGGGGTTCGTGACGCCACCTGTGGTGTTTGGTCTGGGTGACCGACGCTGCTGTGGGGTCCGCTGGGGTGATGGAATGGCAGCTGGATGGTTTACCTTCCCACAGGTGAAGTATATCCCCAGGTCTTCCCAGTAAGGTGGATGGTGATGGTGTGAGGTACAGGCAATAACAAGGACACAAGGTTGCAGTCTCTTTACCTCTTTACTGAAGACTTCAGGATCCTCAATCCAGAGCACGTTTAACAGAGCTATCAGAGACCGACCGGTCCGATGGGCACATCCAGAGTTTCCCTCGCAGATGGAAATCGTTGCCTACCACTAGCGCCTGTGTGTTGTAGTCCTACCCTGCTGAGCATTCGGAATAGTCCTCACAACTGCTGTTCTCGTTCGTTCGTTCGTTCTCTACAGCTCTCTCTCTCTTCAGTTCCAGATGTTACTAGTTTCTCGTCCCCCAGTATGTTTTGGCTAGGACGCACCCGTATGACGGGAATGCTTGGAGGTCTTCCGGGACCCTAGAGACGCCCCTCTCCCAATGTTGCCCCCTATGTCTTCTTAGGAAATTTAAGGTAGACAGCCAACCTATAATTAACTGTCCGGCGGAGTTTGAAGTAAGGCTTGAATTCAGTTACTCCTACGGTGTTCCGGCCACCGACTACGCGCCTCAGTAAGATGTTGCCTCTCTCTATCGGCACGACTCTTACTGGCTCTCCTTTGTGCTTGATCTCGTTTACAGTTCCACAATATCCTTCCCTTCGTGTCTCTCTCCTGGATACCGCCGCAGGGTGTGCAGGCGCGGTTACGTTACGTTCTTTTCGCTAGGCACCTGCCAGGTTCCCACGCCTGACAGGGACCCCCCTGTGCCTTCTCCCTGCAACACCCCCTGCCACGGGATGTTGCCTGGTTCCAACCCAGTCAGCTTCTGACTAACTTCCTCCCCAGCCCCTAGTTTTACCAGTGTGAGGAGTGGCCCAATAAATAAAGCCTTTTTCTCCCCCTAGTGGCCGGAGCGTGAAGTGTAATGTGTTCTGGTGATACCTGGTCAGGAGAACTCCTTAGTGCCATCAGACGTACCGTCACTCTCCTTAGCGGCAAAGTGCCATACTGCAACAACCAGGTCTCTGGGGCGCTGCACTTTGGGAATGAGGAACCAGAGGTTATATACTGGGGATGAAGGGCTGGAGGTTATACAATGGGTAATTGGGGTCCAGATATTATACACTGGGGGGAAGGAGGTTAAACACTGGAAGATGAGGGGTAGGATTTTTATAAACTGGTATATACTGGTGGCAGGTTATACAGTACACTTGGGTCAATGAGGCCAGAATTTATATATCAGGGGGCTGGATATTACATGCCAGTGGATTTGGGGTTGGATGCTATACACCAGAGGTAATTTGACAAAATGAGAAACCTACATTTAGTGACTAAGATGAGCAGCCTAATACTTTTATCCATTTAGTGCATTAGGTGACAGCAGCAGGTTGTGGGCGAACAATTTATTTTGGCCTTCTGTTTCTTCTCAAAATTCCCACACCAAGCTATAAATAAAAGGATTTCTATTACCTTCTGATCTACCAGAACTTATTAGTTCAGAGCCTCTGATAATCCATTTCTTGTCTAGTCCCACTAATGACAGATAACATGGATTTCCGCTGCAGACATGGCTGCAGGGTGCGAGTTCTTCTCATTCTTCTCCCTACCTCTTACAGATTGCTTTTTACCAGAGGTCTGATAGTTTACAGAGCGTTCAGTTCTCTTCTTGGGGCGACTGGCATCGCTTCCTAAAGCATGAAATAGATGAAATACTGTCCACCCTGCACCCGTAATCAGTAGATAACTGACTGCATTCAGATGGAGACACCTTCGTTCTGACAAATACTTGCCACCTGCCCTGGGACTGTAGCGATTTCATGGATTATTATGGGACAGACTCAGGTGACGTCACTGATGGTCGATGATGTTGCAGGATTTTAGTCCCTTACACATTGGGCAATGATCTGCGAAATGAAAATGTATAGGAGCACTGGTTCCCGGTCACTGAGCATAAATAAACAGCTGACAAATGAGCAAATGCTTCGCTGCCGATCAGGTCTTACCATCCAGCTTGAACATTAGTGAACCCTTCAGAAATGTTCATATTTCTGCAAAATTTCGACTTAAAACTAAATAAGAATTTCAAACAATTTCAAAAAGGAGATAAAGAACAAATGAGTAAAAAAAAAATAGCCTTTGTCATTTTTTTTATTGTGGAAAATATTAAAATATGACTTATCTGTGACCCAGATAATTTAAAGGTGAAATTTGAATGTGGTGTTTTAAGTTAATGAGATGACGAGCAGGTGTGAGTGATCCACCTGTTTTATTCTGTACAACACACATTTGTATCATGGCATAAATAAATGCGATTTCAATCCAATAGTATAAGAGTGAACACGATTACAAAGGAACCCAAGGTCACATCTAAGCAACTAAAGGCCTTCCTTACATTAGCTAATGCCAATGTTCATAAGTGCTCCATCAGGAGGACTCGGAACAACAAAGGTGTACATGGCAGGTTTGCAAACAGAACATTGCTGCCCATCTACAATTTGCTAAGTATCATCTAGACAATGCTTTGTAGATGGATGAGACGAAAGTAGAGCTTATTGGTTGAAATGAGAAATGTTACAGTATAAAACCACTTTCATTTATCACTTACAGCTCCCAAATGTTACACACAAACACTTCTAACATTATTACTGAGTAAAAATATAACGGTTATGCAATGGTTTACTGTATATAACCATGTGTCATATCCTGTCGGGTTCGGTAAGGAGATAGGAAAAGCCGACAAATGAATTACCGGCTCTTCTGCTATCTAGTATATGTGTGTGTGTCACTGACATATATATACCTATTCTATGTGTATATATCTATTCGATCTTTTCTATTTCTAACCTATTCAGTGTGACTTTACAGTAGCGGCATATGAATTACCGGCTTTTCAAAGGACACCGGTGCCTAAACATTGGACAGCACTCGTATGGTGCGAGTGCTGTGCGTTTTCTTCTCGCACCTATTGTCTCACATTGGCGAGTCTCGTCCGAGAATACCATGCTGCGATTTTTTTCTCAGTCCAATTTCGGCTGCGATAAAACTTGCAAATGAGATGTCACCTATTGACTAACATTGGTTCGAGTGCAGTCTGATTTTTTTTCGGATTGCACTCTTCCATTTCTCACACAAATGAGTATGACCCTGAGATGAAGGAAGTCTCATGGTCGGGTCTGGTTCCATTTCTGCTGACTCTGTGTTGCTGTTTTTCCTTCTTCAGGAGACCCTTAACCCACCGCCCCGGGGACAGCTCCGGGGGCCGCCTTGTGCTCCTGTTATGGCCACATTCTACAGATGACACAACGATGATGATCTGGAGGAGCAGAACATTTACAGTAATTTGTTTAGACCCAACAAGAAGAAGATCAGGCCGATTATGGCCGACAGCCGGAGGAATGCTTGGACATGGTCATTTCTAGCAGGGAGGACAGTTTCTGTGAGACATTTCAGGACGTCCCAGCAGTGAACTCCCTGCTCCGCGCAGCGTCTTAAAGGATCGTAACCAGTGGGACGAGTTCTCCGAACGTGGGAGATTGGCTCCAGTGACCGGAGATGAGATGATTTATCTGCAGACGATCGATTTCCAGTAAAATATCCTGAAATTCGCACAGATCAGACAGAAACAAATGCCGGGCGCCATGTAACGCACTGCTGGAGAGTCAGAGGGGCAATGATGGCCGGCGCGGTGGGCCTTCCCATTATACCTTGCAGCCATCACATCTTAGGGGATCACAGCCAGTGGACGGCGGCTTTCTAGGCTTTCACAGCGGAGGGACAGGAGGTCACAGAGCACAGACTGTACTGGATATTGCTGCGCTAGAGACGCACATGGAGAATGGGAGCTTCAGTCTGTGATTAACAATCCCAAAATACAAAATATACCTCGGGGGAAATGGTTCATTTATATTGGTTACTTACCGTATATTAATTCCATGGTGCTGTGCAGACTTGATAATCACTGTCCCCATTGGGGCTCATAATCTAAAGTCCCTCCCCATGATTATATCCTTGGAGTGTAGGCGGAAACCGGAGAAACCAAAAGAAACCCGCGAAACACAGGGAGAGCATACAGACTCCATATGTTGCCCTTAGTGGGATTTGAACACAGGACCCAGGGCTGCAAGGCTACAGGACTAACCACTGAGCCACTGTGCCGCCCTCTATATAATACAGTGCTAACAACTGAGCCACCTTTCCACCCTCAATATAGTACAGTGCTGACCACTGAGTCACCGTGCCACCCACAATATAGTACAGTGCTGACCACTGAGTCACCGTGCCGCCCACAATATAGTACAGTGCTGACCACTGAGTCACCGTGCCGCCCACAATATAGTACAGTGCTGACCACTGAGTCACCGTGCTGCCCACAATATAGTACAGTGCTGACCACTCAGTCATCGTGCCACCCACAATATAGTACAGTGCTGACCACTGAGTCATCGTGCCGCCCACAATATAGTACAGTGCTGACCACTGAGTCACCGTGCCATCCACAATATAGTACAGTGCTGACCACTGAGTTACCGTGCCGCCCACAATATAGTACAGTGCTGACCACTGAGTCACCGTGCCGCCCACATTATAGTACAGTGCTGACCACTGAGTCACCGTGCCACCCACAATATAGTGCAGTGCTGACCACCGAGTCACCATGCCATCCACAATATAGTGCAGTGCTGACCACCGAGTCACCGTGCCGCCCACAATATAGTACAGTGCTGACCACTGAGTCACCGTGTCGCCCACAATATAGTACAGTGCTGACCACTGAGTCACCGTGCCACCCACAATATAGTACAGTGCTAACAACTGAGCCACCTTTCCACCCTGAATATAGTACAGTGCTGACCACTGAGTCACCGTGCCACCCACAATATAGTACAGTGCTGACCACTGAGTCATCGTGCCGCCCACAATATAGTACAGTGCTGACCACTGAGTCACCGTGCCATCCACAATATAGTACAGTGCTGACCACTGAGTTACCGTGCCGCCCACAATATAGTACAGTGCTGACCACTGAGTCACCGTGCCGCCCACATTATAGTACAGTGCTGACCACTGAGTCACCATGCCATCCACAATATAGTGCAGTGCTGACCACCGAGTCACCGTGCCGCCCACAATATAGTACAGTGCTGACCACTGAGTCACCGTGTCGCCCACAATATAGTACAGTGCTGACCACTGAGTCACCGTGCCACCCACAATATAGTACAGTGCTAACAACTGAGCCACCTTTCCACCCTGAATATAGTACAGTGCTGACCACTGAGTCACCGTGCCACCCACAATATAGTACAGTGCTGACCACTGAGTCACCGTGCCGCCCACAATATAGTACAGTGCTGACCACTGAGTCACCGTGCCGCCCACAATATAGTACAGTGCTGACCACTGAGTCACCGTGCCGCCCACAATATAGTGCAGTTCTGACCACTGAGTCACCGTGCCGCCCACAATATAGTACAGTGCTGACCACTGAGTCACCGTGCCACCCACAATATAGTACAGTGCTGACCACTGAGTCACTGTGCCACCCACAATATAGTGCAGTTCTGACCACTGAGTCACCGTGCCGCCCACAATATAGTACAGTGCAGACCACTGAGTCACCGTGCCGCCCACAATATAGTACAGTGCTGACCACTGAGTCACCGTGCCGCCCACAATATAGTACAGTGCTGACCACTGAGTCACCGTGCCACCCACAATATAGTACAGTGCTGACCACTGAGTCACCGTGCCGCCCTCAATATAGTACAGTGCTGACCACTGAGTCACCGTGCCGCCCTCAATATAGTACAATGCAAACATTGATAACATCAGAGACAGTTTTAGTCGACAACCCCCAGAGCCCTTTCTCCTAACTGCCCAGCCCTCCACCTCCAAAACCAACTTCCCCACCATTACAGAAGATCGACTCTCCACTCTACTCTCAAGATCACATCTCACCACCTGTGCACTTTACCCGATCCCTTCCCACTTCATCCCAAACCTCACCAGTCTTCATCCCAACCCTAACCCATCTCTTCAACCTATCACTAACTGGTGTTTTCCCCTCAAGCTTTAAACATGCCTCCATCACACCTATCCTCAAAAAGCCCTCTCTTGACCCATCCTCTGTATCTAGCTATCGCCCTATATCACTTCTCCCCTATGCCTCAAAACTACTGGAACAGCATGTCCATCTTGAACTGTCCTTCCATCTCTCTTCCTGCTCCCTCTTCGACCGCTTACAATCTGGCTTCCGGTCACACCACTCCACTGAAACTGCCCTAACTAAGGTCACCAATGACCTATTAACCGCCAAGAGCAAGCGACACTACTCTGTCCTCCTCCTCCTCGACCTGTCGGCTGCCTTTGACACAGTGGACCATTCCCTATTATTACAGACCCTCTCATCCCCTGGCATCACAGACTTGGCCCTATCCTGGATCTCGTCATACCTAACTGACCGTACATTCAGTGTCTCCCACTCACACACCACCTCCTCACCTCGCCCTCTATCTGTCGGAGTCCCACAAGGTTCAGTCCTTGGGCTCCTGCTCTTCTCCATTTACACCTTTGGCCTGGGACAGCTCATAGAATCTCACGGCTTTCAGTATCACCTCTATGCTGATGACACACAGATCTACATCTCTGGACCAGATATCACCTCCCTACTAACCAGAATCCCTCAATGTCTGTCCACTATTTCATCCTTCTTCTCTGCTAGATTTCTAAAATTTAACATGGACAAAACAGAATTAATCGTCTTTCCCCATCTCATGCAACCCCCCCAACAAACCTATCCATTACAGTAAATGGCTGCCGATCCTCCCCAGTCCCACAAGCTCGCTGCCTCGGGGTAATCCTTGACACTGATCTCTCCTTCAACCACGTATCCAAGCCCTTTCCACTTCCTGCCGCCTTCAACTCAAAAATATTTCACGGATCCGTACATTCCTCAATCAAGAATCTGCAAAAACCCTAGTCCATGCCCTCATCATCTCCCGCCTCGACTACTGTAACCTCCTGCTCTGTGGCCTCCCCTCGAACACTCTCGCACCCCTCCAATCTATTCTAAACTCTGCTGCCCGACTAATACACCTGTCCTCCAGCTGTTCCCCGGCCTCTCTCCTCTGTCAATCCCTTCACTGGCTCCCCATTACCCAGAGACTCCAGTACAAAACCCTAACCATGATGTACAAAGCCATCCACAACCTGTCTCCTCCATACATCTGTGACCTCGTCTCCCGGTACTTTCCTGCACGCAACCTCCGATCCTCATAAGATCTCCTTCTCTACTCCCCTATTATCTCCTCTTCCCACAATCGCATACAAGATTTCTCTCGCGCATCCCCCCTACTCTGGAACCCTCTACCCCAACATATCAGACTCTCGCCTACCATCGAAACCTTCAAAAAGAACCTGAAGACCCACCTCTTCTGACAAGCCTACAACCTGCAGTAACCACCGATCGACCAAACCGCTGCACGACCAGCTCTACCCTCACCTACTGTATCCTCACCCATCCCTTGTAGATTGTGAGCCCTCGCGGGCAGGGTCCTCTCACCTACTGTATTCTCACCCATCCCTTGTAGATTGTGAGTCCTCGCGGGCAGGGTCCTCTCTCCTCCTGTATTCTCACCCATCCCTTGTAGATTGTGAGCCCTCGCGGGCAGGGTCCTCTCACCTACTGTATTCTCACCCATCCCTTGTAGATTGTGAGTCCTCGCGGGCAGGGTCCTCTCTCCTCCTGTATCCTCACCCATCCCTTGTAGATTGTGAGCCTTCGCGGGCAGGGTCCTCTCTCCTCCTGTACCAGTCATGACCTGTATTGTTTAAGATTATTGTACTTGTTTTTATTTTGTATACCCCTCCTCACATGTAAAGCGCCATGGAATAAATGGCGCTATAATAATGTCAAGGTAAAAATATACGTTTTTATACTCTTTTGTACTTTTATATATTCTTATGCTGTGAAACAATAAGTTTTTCCCCTTTGCTTGCTAAATGCAAATTTAACTGTATTTAAGATGGCTGCCAGTGTTCACTTTTGCCTTAGTTTTTGTACTTGCCAAGAATCTACTTTCGTTTCTGAAGCTAAAGTATCGTTTCTGGAGAAATGGAAACTTAACAAGATGTGGACAAAGGAAGATTCATCAGATGATGTCATAGCCAATCAGAGGGACTGAATACTAGATACATTGCTTAAACCCCGCCTAACCCCACCCTCTGCACACCTTCCCCCAATGGACTATATAATGTTATGTATATGAAATAAACAGTTCAGTTGCTGTGACGTTACACACGAGCGTGCAATGAGTTTGAACCAGCATTGTGTCTGACTCATTCTTATCCGGTACCAACATGCTCCTAATCTGATTTGGAATGACTGGTGGATGAAGGGTATTGTCGTGACGACCCCGACAATTTGGCGCAACCAACGTGGGGCGTGGCCCGCGATCCGAGACCCCCTGGACCCATGCCTGGACGTCCGTGGACGACACCCGTAGTGGCTGACCTCGAGGACTGATCACCCTCCAAACACGGTAAGTGGAGATCGCATACTATGTATGTGTCACACTTGCTAGTGTTTCAGCCATTATTGGTTAGTCTGTGGTCTCCTTGGGTCTGGGGAGTGACTGGTCGAGTGGTGAGACCGAGCGCGATCCCGTGCCACGCTTCGAACCAGCAACTGAGAGACGTCGCACTCTGCGCGTCCTCGTGTACACCACACCTCCTCCACCGGTCATTGTACTCCATTCAACCACCCTACCCGTGACTGTTGCCTAGTAGTGATAGAGTGAAAGATTGAGACGTTTGTGGATTGGGATAGGAGACGTAGCCTCTGTGATATTGCACGCACATACATCGGTAATTAAGACGTCCCAAGAGGGGGACCACCAGAAACACTTGCACACACTTGCACATATCGGTAATTAAGACGTCCCAAGAGGGGGACCACCAGAAACACTTGCACACACTTGCACATATCGGTAATTAAGACGTCCCAAGAGGGGGACCACCAGAAACACAGTGGAGGGGTCTCACTAGGAGACAGCCTCCCAACGTTTAGAATATCGTGACAGGACAGACTGTAATCACTGGTGTTCAGGTTAGGGAAAAATATTGAGCGCGAGGCTCTTTATTCATAACACGTGGAGCGCGAGGCTCCGTGTTAGGACACACGTGTTGCTGTCGCTGTCAGCGGCCTACTGCAGAAGGGCGTAGTATTCTGTGAGTCATGTTACGTCTCTTAAAGAAGAAGTCCGTGCCCCACGAGTTAGATGAGGATGCTGTGGAAGTCAAGACAATAGTAGAGTCACGGGAGGGCAAGAAGGCAGTCAAGAATGTCGAGAAGGTGTACGAGCATGTAGGATTGCCCTCGACAGGGAGATTGCAGCTGTCTACATGGCACCATCTCATAAAGAACGAGCAAAAAGGTTGATGGAGAGGAAAGATGAAAGGATGCAGAGCCCGTGTTTGGCTATAAAATACCTCAATTATTAGTTTTTCTAGGGTGTTCTGGCAAATGAGTTGTGTGAAGGTTTTGTAGAAATTAATTGAGTCTGAGAACTGCTGTATTTCGTCACACTGTGTGGTTTTCCGAGACACCCAATGGGAGGGGTGAACCCGTGCGTGAATTGTTTGTGATTTTTCCTCTTTGTGCTGCCGGCCAGAGAAAGGGGGGCCAAAGTTTCCAGAAGAACTTAACCCAGTCTGTATCAGCAGCTGCAGCGATCCTCACTCGCTCTCTAGTCCCCCTCCCCTCGCAGCTTCAAGGACACAACTCGCAGCTCGCTTCCTTATCAGTGGCCCAAGAAGCAGAAGACTTCAGCTCCAGCTCCCCCTCCCTTACACAAATCCAGTCTTACGTTCCAATATTCATTTTAACCCTGTGTCTGGAAATCTCCCTCGCCATGTTAATTCTCAGACCAAGATAGGACAGATGGATTTGTAAATATTGCGGTCAGACAAACCCAGACTGAAGAAATACTTGTATAATCTGTGCTGCAACCTGACCTAAGTGAATTACGCTGATTCCTGATCACATGTAGTGATATAAAAAGCTGACACAGGATAGTGGGTAGTGGGGACATTAATTTTGGGAGTAAGCTGACAGTAATCCTTTTGGGAAGGAGCTGTAGACCAGCATGTCATGTCACCCCCAACCGGTCATCTAGTCACCCCCACCACCAGAGAACCAACCACATCAGGTAGTGTAAGACAGATACAGGAGTATTATCCCTGGAAGCCCTCTGACTAGCTAGCTACGCTAAAATAATTGGCTGACCCTGAGAATAAACCTTTCCCAATATACAGACAAAGATAATATGATGGACGTATAAGTGCACCTGAGCAGACCTAGAGAGTTGGTGAGCCAAGATGATGGTCAGATGGTATTTATGTTATATAACCCCTATGTAGATGAGTATAATGAGATGTATATCTTACATGCCCTTTCCACGGTTATGATGGCCCTGATAGGCCCAGATCCACCCTCAATAATGCCTGTAGAAAAAAAAAAAAAAAAAATAGGGGGGATAGTGTCTCTAATCCTGTCAGTTAGAATATGCCTATGTCACGTTACTTCAGTATGTGGGTAATTTTTTTGTTTTTTTGTTGTGTACACAGACAGAGCAGGAAGCCATTGTTGCCACTGTTAGTTTTCGCAAGTATCTGGCAGATCTGAACTGTCGGGCTTCGGCCTTGAAACTTCAGTTCTGCCTTGGTCAAGTGATATTTTTGGGTCACTGTCTCCTTCAGGGTGCCAGACACCTCACAGAAGAAAGAAAAAAAATAGCCGTCAGCTCCCTTCCATTCCCAAAAGATGAGACTGAGCTCCAGCGTTTTCTTGGACTATGTACTTATTGTTGTCAGTGGATACCGGACGCATCCCGCATAATGCAACCTCTCTACAAGGCCCTGAAAGACTGTTCAAGATATGGTGATGATTTTGGCAGATTTCACACATGATACGCTGTTACTACGGAAGATACTGTATTGCACGGAGCTGCACTCACTCCCTCCCACCCTGTCAGCGCAAGAAGCAGAACGTCAGGCTCTGTCTACTACATGTACTTTGGCCAAGGACAGGCGGGCTAATAAATACACAGACTCATAGTAAGCATTTGGTATTGCTCATGATTTCGGAGCCTATGAACCAATCGAGGATTTGTTACTACCGCCGGGACTCAGTGAAGAATGTTGAAGCTGTTAAAGCCCTCATGGACTCAATCGAATTACCTACTCAGGTGGCCATTATGAAAGTTAAGGAGCACGGTACTATGGAACAGTCCACAGACTGTTGGTAATGCCTCTGCGGATATGCAAGTAAAAGCCGCTGCTCTCCTACCCGTTGAACTGACCATACCAGCTATGGTGACCACACGCTCTCTGCGTAAACAGTTACAAGAAACACTGACTCTACAGGAACCTGATGATCTATGCCAGACTGAGGTTTTCTACCGGACCCTGCGAGACCGCTTAATGACGATGCAGAGAATGTCTCCAAAGGAAGAAGTGAAGCAGTGGAAAGCTGATGGAGCACGTATGGACAATGGTCGCTGAAAGAAAAAAAAAAAAAAAGGACCAACTTGTGTGTCTCCCTAAGCAGATGTACCCTGCTATTGTCACGTGGGCGCATGGGCCCACACATCGAGGTATCTGTCAGACCTGCAATCCCGGTCAACTTCAACGTGTACCCCAAAGCATCTTGCTAAGCCCGACTATCCTTTCCAAAGGCTCCAGGTGGACCTCATTACGTTGCCTAAGTCTGAAGGTATGAATATTGTCTGGTGGTTGTCGACATGTTCTCCAGTTGGCCAGAAGCATTCCCCGTTACCAACGTGACTGCAAAGACCACAGCAAAGAAACTGGTGATGGAAGTTATATGCAGATATGGGGTTCCAGAAGTTGCTGAAAGTGACCAAGGCCCGGCCTTTTCTTCTCATGTGTATCAGGAGGTTCTGACAATGCTTGGATCCACTGTAGCCCTCCATACTCCATACTCTCCACAATCCAGTGGGAAAGTTAAGAGGCTGAACGGCACACTGAAGGGACAATTGACCAAAATGATGCAGGAGACTACGGCTCCATGGCCAGGGCTCTTACACATTCGTACTACCCCTATTGCAAAACATGGCCTGTCCCCATATGAGGTATTGTTTGGTGCTAGGTTCTCAGTTGTAAATTTTCAGTCTCAGTAGTTGTCAGAAGAAACTGACCGTGCTGTTCAATATGTTATTCAGTTTAGTAGAAATGTTGCTAACACCCATGTTTTAGTTTCTTTTTCCCTTCCAGATTCAGCAGAAACCGACACTGGTCACAATTTGAAGCCTGGTGGTTTTATGGTCGTGAAAAGCTATGTCAATAAAACTTGAAGGAAAGAGCACCTGGATCCACGCTGCACACTGCAAAAGAGACCGAACCAGCGCTTAGTCACAATGGTGATCGAAGGAAAATGTTGCTGTTGTTTTTGGTCCTGAGGCTGGGGGCCATCCTCGCCCCTACCTCCTCGGTCCCTATTGTAAATAAGAATTCCGGTGCCACTATTCTCTGGGTAAACCTAACGGCCCCGGTAAATATCTGGAGATTTGATTTCTGCAATGTAGTCAAGTGCCCCAAGACTCAGCGGGTGGTAGAGGGAATTATCCAGTATTATATATGTGTTACCAGAGATAACAATTGTACTGGGGAGGTATTTTCATAATGTGTTTAATAGTGGATACTATGGGAATTTAGGCCATATACAGCTCTAGGATATTAGCTTCAGACCAACCAAGGCCCCCGTTACCAGTACAGCTAAAACAGGCCCAGGTGAATGTTTGCAAAATATAGTTAACGAAGTAATCCCCATTCCAGGTCTTAGTTGGCAAGAAGTCTTCTCTATAGAAACACAAACAGTCCCAAGGACAAATTTATGGTTAGAATGGGTAAGATACAATGTACGAGTCCAGAATATCTCTGTAGGATGTATTGCTTGTGCTGCAGCGAATACACATCTATACACTTATGCATTGTTTTTTCCTGATGACAATACCACTGTCTGTGTTATGAAACTGTTGAAGGGTCTAAAGCCCACTGATTGCTCAGATTATGTCCCACTAATTCATGAAGCACCTAAACTAAAGGTCCCAGGAGGGATAACCGTATTAGCTGATAATTATACCTGCTATAATTCCCATGACACTACAGGTACATCAGTAGGGGTCTTCAAGACAGGTTTGTGTAAAGAGAACAGTTCCCTGGATACTGATTTCCTAACTAAACATACACAGTACATGTACAACATTTATTGGTTATGTGGAGATGGTAAGCTCCGTCCTAGGTTGCCTAATGCCTGGACAGGTCAATGCACCCTTGTTAAACTAGCTATGCATTTCAAGATTTTGCCTTGGGATCCAGAGACACCTGATGAATATACCAGAATGAGGAGAAGCCTTGATCAGCTCCACATGAGTTATGAAGAAGATCCATTGTTATATGTCGATGGCGTTGGAGTGCCAAGGGGGGTGCCTGACCAATTTAAAGCCGAGAACCAGATCTATGTTGGCTTTGCTTCTTTAATCCACAGGTGCAGATTAATAAGAATGTTGATTGGATCAATTACATATATTACAGTGAACAAAGGTTTGTCAATTTTACCTGTGATGCTTTGCAGGGTATAGTTGAGGAGTTGCGCCCTAACACTAGAATGACCCTCCAAAACCGACTAGCCCTTGATATGATCTTAGCTGAGAAAGGAGGAGTCTGTGGGATGGTGGGAGAGGAGTGTTGTACCTATATCCCTCAGAACTCTGGGGTAAATGGAAAGACCATGATAGCTCTTAAGAAGATAAATGGGTTAGCAGAATTAAAATCTAATGCTGGAGTAGACACATCTTTCTTTTCCGGTTGGTTGGGTGGGCTCAAAGGATTCTTTCAACAAGCTTGTCTAGTACTGATTGCCCTTCTTGTAGTTGGATCGATAATCCTCTGTTGTGTTATTCCCCTGTATAAAAAGGTTATTGCTGAAACAACTCCGACTGGCACCTTCCCCAACCAAGAAGTAGACCCACCAGAGTACGATGGCACTGATCCAGGGGAAATCTCTAAGTACGCCCCCTCAAGATGTTAGACAAAACCCCTTACTCTCAGATGATGCAAAGAGATTTAGTTTAGGGACAGCGGGAGAACTCCATGTGAAGCTAGTGAAGGGTTCAGCTGCCTGGAGGCCTCTCACAAGGGGAGAGCTTCTGAGGTGTCTGGATGAAGAAATCCACCTCCCCTTTCCCCATCACATGGACAGTCTCAAAGGATCTTTCTTTTTAGGGAAAAACTTAGTGTTTAGGGGGGATTGTCAAGGTAAAAATATACGTTTTTATACTCTTTTGTACTTTTATATATTCTTATGCTGTGAAACAATAAGTTTTTCCCCTTTGCTTGCTAAATGCAAATTTAACTGTATTTAAGATGGCTGCCAGTGTTCACTTTTGCCTTAGTTTTTGTACTTGCCAAGAATCTACTTTCGTTTCTGAAGCTAAAGTATCGTTTCTGGAGAAATGGAAACTTAACAAGATGTGGACAAAGGAAGATTCATCAGATGATGTCATAGCCAATCAGAGGGACTGAATACTAGATACATTGCTTAAACCCCGCCTAACCCCACCCTCTGCACACCTTCCCCCAATGGACTATATAATGTTATGTATATGAAATAAACAGTTCAGTTGCTGTGACGTTACACACGAGCGTGCAATGAGTTTGAACCAGCATTGTGTCTGACTCATTATTATCCGGTACCAACATGCTCCTAATCTGATTTGGAATGACTGGTGGATGAAGGGTATTGTCGTGACGACCCCGACAATAATAAATAATAATAATAGTATATGTAGCCCTGACAAGGACTTTTCTTTTAATGGTGGAGCAACAGTATACATATACAAGTAGTGCAACAGGAATATTAAACAAACGGCCTTTATAACTGTAATCCAAACTATCACTCCACTGAATGCAGGAAACAGTGGTTTTACTAAAAAGGGAAAATATTTAGCCCTGAAAAGGACGTTTACTTCATTGCTGCAACAACGGTAAGCAAGTACTGCTGAAGCAATATTAAACCCTTCCTACAATCATACCTGGACCCGTTGAAGCGCAGTCCACGCGAAACGGCCGTCGTCCGGTCTCCTCCTCGCACCCTCTCGTTTGAGCTGCAGCCCTACAGGCATGTCCGCATCCTATTGTATGGATAAATGAAGGACTTTTTTATTTACATCGCTGGGTGAGTGCCAACTTTTCTGTTTTTTTTTTCTCTCTGGACGCTCTTATATGAATTGCTGCTTGGTTGTGCACCACTATGCGATTATGGTCCACGGTTGGTCTGTCTGCCACATGAAACTCTGATTAGTTGCAGCTTGTTTGCCTATTTTAATTACCATCAAAAAACCACTCATCCTGGTGCCGTCATACTTTCTTTTTTATTTATGGAAGCTAGATGGTATACCTTCCCACAGGTGAAGTATGTCCCCAGGACTTCCCAGTAGTGTAGGTGGCGATGATGTGAGGTGCAGTCAATAACGAGGACACAAGGTTGCAGTCTCTTTACCTTTTACTGAAGGCTTCAGGATCCACAATCCAGAGCACGGTTAACAGGGCTATCTGAGACCGGCCGGTCCGAAGGCACATCCAGAGTTCCCTTTACAGGTGGAAATCGTGGCCTACCACTAGCGCCTGTGTGTTGTAGTGCTTCCCTGCTGAGCATTCGGGATAGTCCTCACAACTTCTGTTCTCGTTCGTTCCAGTTCTTTCTATTCTCCGTCCCCCCGGTTTGTTATGGCTATGGCTTTGACGGGAAGGCTCGGAGCTCTTCCGGGACCCTAGAGACGCCCCTCTCCACGCTTTGCCCCCTATGTCTGCTTAGGTGATGTAAGGTAGACAGCCAACCTATAATTAACTGTCCTGCGGTATTTGAAGTAAGGCATAAAGTCAGTTAATTCCTCGGTGTTCCGGGCAACGGCTACGCGCCTCAGTAGGATGTTGCCGTTCTCCGGGCACGACTCCTACTGGCTCTCCTTTGTGCTTTGATCTCGTTTCTCACTGTCCACAATATCCTTCGCTTCGTGCCCTATCTTTGGATGCCGCCGCAGATAGTGCAGGCGCGGCTCCGTAACGTTCTATCCTTGTCGCTACGTGCCTGCCAGGTTCCCACGCTTGACAGGGACCCCCCTGAATCTTCCCCCGCAACACCCCCTGCCACGGGATGTTGCCTGAACAAAACTCAGTCAGCTTCTGACTAACTTCCTATCCAACCCCTAGTTTTACCAGTGTGAGGAGTGGCCCAATAAATAAAGCCTGTTGCTCCCCCTAGTGGCCGGAGTGTGAAGTGTACTGTGTGTTGGTGATACCTGGTCAGATGAACTCCTTTAGTGCCATCAGACGTACCATCACTCCCCTTAGTGGCAGAGCGATACTACTGCAACGACCAGGTCTCTGGGGTGCTGCACACTCACTGATCACTCACTGTCTCCAAGACATCTCTCCATCAACCACTGGACATCTCTGGGGAATTAGTTAACCTGCACTCAAATAGTCCCATAGAGAGGAAAAAAGCTATCTTAGGCCGGTCATTTCTCAAAGGAGAAATATTTTGCTTTTCCCAATGCTGACACGAATTCTTCTATCCTTGGCAAAGGGTTGAAGTCTCAGATCTTGCAGGCGTTCAATTGTCGATAATCCACACAGAACCTTAGGGTCTCGATTTTCTTCCAGACCAAGACGATGAGCACAGCCCAGGGACTCTGGCTCTCTCGTATCACCCGTTCTGAAACATGTGGCCTAACAGATCCTTCACTTCCTGATACATTTGGGGCGGAATTTGACAATATTTTTTCCACATGATGTCCACACTTCCTGTATGGATCTCACGTTGGATAGCCTCCGTACACCTGAAGTCATCATCATGACGAGCGAACAGTTCCTGATATCGCCCTAAGAGGTCTTCCACATGCGCCACTTGTCTGGGGGTAAACCCGGATAAGTCTACTGCAATCTGCTTCAGTATTTCACAGCCTTTACTGACTTTGTACTCCTTTTTCCGGTCCCTGGACACTGACAAGGTCCACGGATCTGAATTCACAGGGATTAAATTCATGACATCCATTCTGGCAATAGACATAGACTTGCACCACTTCCATCCTGGGAGTCAGAAGTAGGCTTGTCCTGCTGAAATGAATGCATCTCTCCAACACACGTTCCTGCCACGCAGTCACCAGGGAGTAGGCAACAAGCATCCCCGGCATTACTTCCCCCTTTCCATGGGGTTTAATTTGCACCTCCACTCCTTCCAGAGGTGTCCAGACCCAGACGGGCATAATGAGCACTGTCTGACCATGTGATAGTGTCACGGGGGTAGTAGGTTGTACCACCTCTTTTCTCAGGGGTTTAGCGATGCCTGGAGACCTCTGGATTTGACTAGACCAAATTAGCTGTTGAAATACCCAGCCACTGGGAATATGTCGTCTCATCCACCTCCAGAAGCTTCCCTGACAGCTGTTCCATAGAAACTGTCCTACTTCCTTAAGGACATTTATCCCCCAAATCATGATGGGTCCACCCCACAACGGGGCCTTTAACCAGAACGATCCCCTTCTTTCCCAGGTTTCACCAGTATCTCCATCCATACCACCCCGGCTACTGGGATGGGTAGCTGGTTGCCTGCCATTAGTTGTATAATTGTGCCTCAATTGGATTGGGCAACATTTGGAAACTGCTGATGGAAATATTCCGTATTTCTGGTATTGTGGTTATCAGAGACCCAATATACATTAAGCAACACATCCTTTGTCCAATTAACTCAGAAACTATGTTGTTGGAGTCTTCAGTCCTCAGTCTTGTGGGATCTAGCCCTGCGGTTTGCTCCCTGGCCACGAGGCACATTAGTTTAATGGCTGATCACTGCGGACTGTTTCTCGTGGGGCAATTCCTTGACATGTCCTAATCTTCCACAAGTTCCACATTCAATTTTGTGCTTGTCTGGTGGGGGCTTAGATCTATATCATTGATCTCCAGGAGGGGAGTACCCCTTCTCTAGTCATTTCTCATGCCAGGGTACTGGATACTGCTGGGGTTCTTCTTATTCTCCGTAGTTCTCCTCTGATTTCTCATATTTCCTTCCATAGTTCACTGACCCAGTCTGGTCCAGAATTGGGTGCCCCTGAGGTGTTTATCTTCTGGCTTCAGACCATACCATACACAATTCTGAACCAGAGATGAACCTAGAAAGATGGCTGACAAACCCTAACTGGGAAAGAAGGGGAGACACTTATATCAGAGCTGGGCTACAGGGAGAGAGACAGGACAAACTTCTAGAAATAGCAAACTGATATCATAGCAGATTATCAGCAACAATACAATGGCAATAGAATACTGTACGATTCCAAAGCCGTGGGACAGGACAACGTCAAAGAAAGCAAAAGCTGCCAGTGTTTGCTGAAATGTCATCTCTTCAAATACTCAGTGATTTGCCAGCCTAAAAAATATCATAAGCACATACAGTATCCTTAGCAGAAACTCTCCCAAAACCGCAAGGAATTCAAAAACGTTGGGTTTTGACTGCAGAATTTCTGCTTTGAAAACTCTACAAACAAAAACCTCAGTGTGAGCTAAACCTTGGGGTGTGGCAGGTCGACATGGTGCAGATTCCAAGTCTAAATCTACTTACAAAACTGCGCCCTACAAGCATCACCATCAAAATGACCAAAGATTTATTAATTTATCGGGAGAGCTTCGACCGGCCACATCACGCCCAAGCGCTGTCCACTCTGGAGAAGCTGTCAAGGATCGGTGACCAAAGAAAAAAAGCCACAAGGCTGGTGGAAACACCTTGGTGACTTTGCGTGCACATTTTGGGTTCTTATGCACCAAAACCTACACTGCAAAATAAGGTCTTAAAGAAGTGGTTTTAGGCCGTGTGCACATGGCGTCTCATGGTTCAGTTCTCAAAGCAAAAAAAAAACCTTTTTGAAAAGTTTTTACAGTTGGAGGAAGATTTGTAGAGGTCCTGCTCAGGTTTTCACTCAGTCTATGCTCCAAAAACTCACTTGGTGAGCACAAAATCTTAAGTGTGAGTTTTTCAGTATGAAATATCCATCTAAAAAAACTCTCTGTGACCGTCACCTTTTGCTTTGTTCACACACAGTTTTTGAGGATTTTTATGGAGGGGCGCTGCTCCAAGATTCTCATCAAAAAAGGCTTCAAAAACTCTTGGAAATGTCTTCTTATTTCTGTATGAAATCCACTTTGCTTTTCATAGGAGTTTTTTTTTACTGAAGAGACTTTAAAAATCTCCTGGTGGAATAAGGAAAGTCCCTGTTGCTTCTAGAGAGCGAGGCCTAAAAGAAACCTCCACAAACTGGGCAGTGTCCAATCTCAAAACTGCAAAGAACGCTGCCGGACAAAGCTTCGAAAACTCTCCAGGGAAGTAAAACCTCCCCCACGCTCCCTATGGCTGTGTGCACACTGAGCTCTTCAAGGAGTTTTTTTGAATAGAATCTGAGTGAAAACTCCAAATTCTAAAATCCATGGAGTTTCTACTGAGTTTGTGGGGTGTGTGCACACTGCGCCTCTCACCCCTTTAGGTGATCATAGCGCCCAGCTATGTCAGAACCGCGGCGCTCACGTCATTCCGTCTTCGGTTGCTTCTTTTACCACTTTAGGGTTTGGAGATCTTGCGGCATTTTAGAGAAGTGTCGCTCATTCCTGAGGTGGCGTTTGCTCAGAAACCTCCTGTTCTCGAGAATTGCCAACTCTGAGAAGGAACCGTAAGCAGACGACCACCGCCACTCTACCTGGGACACCTCGGCGGCTGCGCTGGGTCTGGGGGGCACTGTGTGCACGTGGCCCGAAAAGAAGCAACTTCTGAACCTGTTTCTGCTTGTAAAACTTGTACTGTTTGAACTCTTCAAAAATCTCCATCCTGGTGGCTCCAGGTGAGGTCTGCGCAGCGGAGCCGCGTGCCTCAGGGATGGCGCGGAGTGTGAAGTGGGCGCGGTTCCAGCGGTGTCATATACGAGGACGATAACTGGCACAGGAAACACTTTTCATGGCGGATTCTCCCAGGGAAGTGAGAGGAGCACAGAGAACAGCGAACATCAGCAGCACCGAGCCAGGAGAACCGCGACTACGGCTACTTTCACACTAGCGTTGTTTGGCGTACGTCGCAATGCGTCGTTTTGGAGAAAAAACGCATCCTGCAAATGTGCCCGCATTGTGACGCATGGTGTCATGTTATGGCGGACTCTCGGCACAAAAAGGCTGCTTTCACACTAGCGTCGATACGGGACCGTCGCCATGCGTCGGCCCGACATACCGACGCACGTTGTGAAAGAAATGAACAACGGGGGCAGCGAACACAGTTTTTCAACGCATCCGCTGCCCCATTGTAATGTCTGGGGAGGAGGGGGCGGAAAATGGGGGACTCGACGCACAAAAAAATGTTACATGTAACGGCCATACGTCGCAATGCGTCGCTAAGGCTACGTTCACACTAGCGTTCGGCTAGTGTGCGTCGCGCTAGCGTCGGGCGACGCAGCGGCGACGCACGCGTCATGCGCCCCTATGTTTAACATGGGGGACGCATGCGTTTTTGCTTGTTGCGTTTTCCGACACGTGCGTCTTTTTTGACGCTAGCGTCGGACCAAGAAAACGCAACAAGTTGCATTTTTCTTGCGTCCGATTTTCGTCAAAAAACGACGCACGCGTCGAAAAACGCAGCGTTTTTGCGTGCGTTTGCACGCATTTTTCAGTGCGTTGTGCGTCGCGTCGCCGACGCAGCGGCGCACAACGCTAGTGTGAACGTAGCCTTATGCAAGTCTATGGAGAAAAAACGCATCCTGCGGGCACATTTGCAGGATGCGTTTTTTCTCCAAAACAGCGCACTGCGACGTACGCCATACAACGCTAGAGTGAAAGTAGCCAAAAACGTTACATGTAATGTTTTTTTGTGCGTCAAGTCCGCCATTTTTGATCGCGCATGCGCAGCCGAAACTCCGCCCCCTCCTCCACCACAACACGGCGCAACCGTCGCACGACGGTTGCGACGTGTGTCAATACGTCGCAATGCATCGGTAAGGTTACTCTATGGGGCAAAAACGCATCCTGCAAACAACTTTGCAGGATGCGTTTTTTTCCCTAAACGACGCATTGCGACGTATTAAAAAAAACGCCAGTGTGAAAGTAGCCTAACCTACAGGACATCGGCTGCTCTGCACTCACAGGTTGTCAGACTGTGATCTCAGGGGGGTGGAGCTATGGACATGAGGGTGTGGCTATTGGCAGAAGGGGCGTGGTTATGGCCAGGACTGGGCGTGGCTGTAGACTAGGAAGGTATAAATACCCAGCACTGAGGGCTCCAGTCCCAGATGCTGCAGGGAATAGTCACTGACTACAAGGAATCAGCAGGTGTGGAGATCGCACAAGACCTTCACTTACGTCTCCTACAGGTAAATGCAAGCTATTGTCCTCTGTTATCAGCTTTGACTGACTACACCAGGTGATTAGTGGGAGTCTGTCTGCTCAGCACATTCACATCAGGTGCTTGGTGCATTGTGGCGGCCAAACCGTTCAGTGCTTGTTCACACCTGCCTGGTTCCCTCTATCTCCACCTCCTGTGCCTCTATAAGACAGAGCTGTCAATCACAGATGTGGGGGTGGAGATTGCTGGAAAGAGGCAGGTGGATTTAAATGGCCACGTCAAAGCACTGAGTGGCAGGGCTTGGTTTGAACAGTCATCCTGCGCTGAGGAGTCCCTTTAAAAGATTATCAGCCATTACTGGGTACAGGTGACTGCACTCATCTGTCCTACAAGCTATTGCTCCGTTATCGGCCACCTTGGCTGAGGAGCTGACGGCAGTACCGATGCATCTCGGCGCTCACGTTTTCCAAGGAGCAATAAGGCTACGTTAACATTTGTGTTGTGCACTGCTGCGTCGGCGGCACAACGCACATAAAAACGCACGAATAAACGCTGCGTTTTGCGACGCATGCATCCTTTTTTGCTGAAATTTGGACGCAGAAAAAATGCAACTTGTTGCGTTTTCTGCGCCCAACGCTTGCGGCAAAAAAACGCATGCGTCGCACAACGCATGTCCATGCGCCCCCCATGTTAAATATAGGGGCGCATGACGCATGCATCGCCGCAGCGTTTCCCGACGCTGCGTCGGGGAACGCTAATGTGAACGTAGCCTTAGTAACTGGCTGGAGGAAAAGCCAGAAGTGGGGACCAGTGACTCTTCTGTGGATGTCACTGACTCTGGTGTCTCTGCTCCTCTTTCCTCAGGATGAATCCTCTGCTGTGTCTGGTTCTGCTGGCATCTGTGGTTCTGGGATGTGATCCTGCACCTGGAGGTGAGATCCTGTACCCGGGGTGGGATTATTGCTTGTGCAGATGGATGAGCTGTCTGGAGCTGCTTCTACTCGGTGACTCCACCACCCAGTGTCGGGCAACTAATCTGCACCCTCACCACCGCATTGTGGGGTCTAACGCTCGCATCTTCACTTGTCTATAGGTTTTTTGTTTGTTTTTTTTACCTAAATTTAACATCAAATTTGAAGTTTATAAATAAATCCCCAGATGGTGAGTGACACAAGCGTCCGAGAGGGCTTCCACCTTCTAGGAGGGATCTCTTGTGGTAACACTTGTGGATTCATTTCTTGGTATCTTCTATACTGTCAGTAGTTGGTCACCAGAGCAATAAAACTGCCCCTGTACCCTCCCCCACCCCGGTAGTTACATATAATGACCAAGCACTGCTGGGTGACATGGCTGACAATGGTTTAATGTGGCACCTCCTCCAGTAGACTGAGGCCTGGCAGGATGTCTTATCTCCTTCTTATGTCCCATGTGGCACAGTCGCCATTTTCTGGTTATGGCGTGGTGGTATCAGATGTCGCCAGTGCTAGCAGCACCCACATCTCCCCCATATGTGATCTCTTCTGTTCTCTCCTCAGCCACGAATCTAGCACGGACCGGCGTGGCCTCCCAGGTGTCGGACTATCCGTATTCCACCAGGAGCGGAGTGGCCAAGAACGCCATCGATGGGAACAAAGACACCGACTTCAATAGTAATTCCTGCACTCACACCAACCTGGAGAAGGATCCCTGGTGGAAGCTGGACCTGAAGCAGAGCTACAAGATCTCCATCGTTGTCCTGACAAACAGGATGGACTGTTGTCCGGAGAAACTGATGGGGGCTGAGGTCCGAATCGGAAACTCCCCTGACAACAACAACCCGGTGTAAGTTCATGCAACAAAATCCTGGTGGGAGGTGGGGTGAACAGACTGGGCTTGGGGTAGGAGGTAAGGTGGTGGCCTTCCTGGTGGTTTATCTGCTAGGCTCAGGGCCTTCTGATCTGCACGTGATGGATCTGATCTGCTGATGGAGATATATATTATAATTTTCTGTTTTTCAGGTGCGGCAGTGTCTCCAGTGTTGCTTCTTCCACCTTGACCTTCTGCTGTACTGGGATGGAGGGTCGGTACATCAGCGTGGTGATTCCCGGACGCTCAGAGTACCTGTCCATGTGCGAGGTTGAGGCTTATTCTTACTCGGTCACTATCAGGAATAAGAGCATTGTCTGCTGGTAGAGGTGGAACATCACATCGTTGCCTTCAGCTGATGGTTTTTGGTGTACGACCTCTGAATTGTCTAAATCTCAAAATAAACCTTTCTCTTTAAGCCATCCCTATGTCTTCGTTATTTACTGATGTCCAATCAGGAGCTCAGACGTGAGTTGTGCACATACCGGCTCACTGTCCTTAGATCTTGTTGCTTGGCTGCTGTTACCTTCTCATTAGTTCCCAGCTGTGATTGTGACTACAGCTCAGATACAGTGTACGCAGGGAGTCTGTGGTAGTCTGAGACGCGTCTCCTGCATTATCATTGGTCAGACAGCTTCTGCCTCCTCAAATTGGCCGTGGAGGGCTTTCTTGTCCCTGGACACTCCTCCACTGCATTGCTTGTAGCTCTTCACATCTTCTGGATCAAAACTATATATATATTTATATATATATATATATATATATATATATATAATTACCCCACTGGACAGCTACAACTAGGGGCAGAGCAGTGTCTGGGCCAAGCCCCATCTATCTGGGAGTCACCTAGTCATGTAAGGCAGCTCTGCACATGGGCAGCAGAGGGTGCTGTTTGTCTAAGGAGAAGTAGGGCTGAGGGCAGTCTTCATTCCTCCACCAGTGCAGCGCTGTCCTTACTGACAGACCCTCAAAGATTGAAAGAGCGCAAGATGGCGCAGGGCAGCAGCTGTGGGCAAGGTACTTGTCTAAGGCACTTGGCGCGCTACATGAACGTGAAGAACGCGGTTGGGTGTGTGGCCTTGTGCTGTGAAGGCCTTGAGCCTGTGCAAGCCAAAGGTAACTTACTGGTTTGCCAAAACTAGACATGGCTGATCCAAAATAGTAATTGTGGAGTCGGTACCGAACACCTACTGTTCAGACACAGACCCTGAAAACTGACTTCACCAGGAAGATGGTGTTAGCAGTTCAGATTCAGCACCCCAAACACCAGTGTCTCCTGCAGAAACACCAGCGACTCTAAACGACAGTAGGATCATTACCACCAGTCAGTTCTGACGCTAATTGACTGGCAGTAAAGCTTACCTCTGGTCACAGGCTGAGAACAGGTGCGACTGAGTGCACTTATCAACCTGTCCTATTTATGAAAAACAAAAAACAAGGCAAACTCAACCCCATACACCAAGCATGGTGACCCCTCTACTCTTGATAGTTGGCATTGCAGCCTGCAGTTGTGAGTTTTGCCTGGCTATCAAAAATAGAGAACTTTTTTTTTTTTAATGAATAAAACTGGATTCATCCTGCTTTTGACAACCAGCCAAGCAAGAGCAGACAGCTGGGGGCTGGTAAGGTGCCACGGCAAAATATCAGCTTCTTAGAAAAGGCACATCTATTAGCTGTCCCAATTCTGGTGCTTTGCCTGGCTCTTCCCACTTGCCCTGGAACAGTGGCAAATGGGGTTGATGTCACCTTTTGTATTGTCCGGTGACAACAAACCCATGGCTTAGTAATTGAGAAGTATCTATAAGAAGCATATCCATTACTAATCTTAGACAGAATAAAATCCTCTTACAAAAATGTAGGCAAGTATAACACCCATTCCACTGAAGCCATGGTGTGTAAAAAAAAAAAAAAAAAAAAAAAAAAAAAAAACCTGTCCCACGCTGTAATACATGTGTGCGATTAATAGTTCTCAACCTAGACGGTGCCAAGATGCGACCGTCCAGGCTGAGCACCACTAATGAATCAGCTGCTGTGATGGCAGCCTTAGTGACCGGGGTGACGTCATTGAGGTCACTGGCTGCATTCACAGCTGTGCCTGAACTGCGGAGACCTCAGTGACAAGTCTCTCAGTGCTGAGCTCAGATCACGGGAGAATTTATTCCATGCCCTGGAATTCCCGTTTGGTGCCACTCGCTAGGCCCAGTCTGTTCTGTTTAGGATCGTTAGTTTCTAGCATTACAACCTCCAGGTCTAGTGGCTAGGCATCCTCTCCTTGGACCAGTCTCCAGAAAGTTACTTTTTTTTTTTTTTTTTTTTTTTTTTTTAATCATTTAAAGGAAAAAAAAGGCATGGGGTCACCTCCATTTTTGATAACCAGCCAAGCTAATGCAGATATCTAGGGGCTGGAAAGGGACTGTGGATATTGGCCCTGCCTAACCTATAAACAGCAGCCCGCAACTACCCAGAAAAGGCACATCTATTAGATGCACTCATTCTGGTGCTTTGTCTTTCTCTTGCTACTTTTCCTGTAGTGGTAAGTGGGGTAATATTTGCGGGGTTGCTGTCACCTTTGTATTGTCAGGTGACATCAAGCCCAGGGGTTAGTAATGGAGATGCGTCTATAAGAAGCCCTCATTACTAACTCCAACACAAGGAAAAAAAAGTCCCTTGTTTGAACAAAACACTCCCTGACAATTACCCTCTTTTTCCCATTTATTAGGCTAAAAATGTAATCTTCATCTGTCCGCCAATAATCAATAATGCGGATCAGGACATTACTGCCCTTACTGGTGTATGGGGCCTGGTGAGGAGAGTGGCCCATTCCAGGTCCTCCCTCCAGCTGAATCCTGCCTCTGGGGCATCTTTTCACTCAGTAACTGTGTGTGCTGGGCCACGGCCAGGTAAGGAGAAACTTGTTTTTTTTTGCACTGAAATTTGCAAAATGGGGGGGGGGGGCAGGATGGAGACATATGGGATGGCGGGGGGCCAGTAATAAGACATGGGGACCTGGATGGGGAACATCCTAACAAAAAAATGGCAGGATGTAGGACATGATTACTGTAGGGGTTAATTAAGGGACATTATTGCCATGATATATTTTATTTTTGAAGATACAATTTTCAGTGGGGGGGGGGAGGTTCCTGTTAATGTGCAGGTTGGCACTGTCGCTTTTCTTTCTTCATCTGGGGCAGTGTAGAAGTTGGGGTAAAGTGTGGAATGTGATCTGGAAGCGATCAGCTGTAGATAACTTATTTTCTGCAGGGACGAGTCCTGGCTGGAAGAAGTGAGGGTGGTCTGTGCTGTATGAAGAAAAGCGAACATGAATAGCTTCAGCTAAAGACGTCACCAGTGATCACTGTATTTCCTGTACACTATATACAGAGCACCTGTGTATATTGTCACAAGTGCTCCCTGTTGTGAGGAGCTTGGCACTTATTAAAGAATATTGGATCAATGCTTGTAGAGCAGAATCCATGGCTCTAAGGGGAAGCACCGTCTGCCCAGGGGGCAACACTCGATTGACTGAGGCGGGGCGATGACTTTGTCAAGTTCCTTTCCGTCGCTGTATGCTTCCTGGACCTGTGCGGTCCATATCAGTTGTTGAAAGACCCTTCTCTGGGGGTGTGGTCGCTCCATTGTTGCAAGAACTGTTCCGGGGACTGGTTGAAGACCAGGCTTCCGAGGTCTTTTAATGCATTCATGCCCAGGGTCACGGTATGGCCTTTAGCTACCTCTCCATCCACCAGTACCACTCCTCTTCTCCCGAGGTCTTTTCCGCAGACCTCTGTGTTTATCTATACCACCCCTGCGACTGGGATGGGCAAGTGATTGGCCGCCATAAGTTTGACCATAGGGCCCTATTCGGGCCGTATCGCCTCTGTGAAGTGACGGCGGAAATATCTCTCAGGCATGGTGGTCACTTGTGAGCTGGTGTCTATCAAGCACTGCACTGCTTTTCCATTGATTTCTGCCCAGACTAGAGGGCACATGGAAACAAGGCTGTGGGGACTTTTACTACTCCTCCTCTGTTCTTCACGCTCTGAGCGGTGCCCCTTGAGCTCAGAGCCACCTAGTTTAAAGGAGGGCGCTGGGATGGTCGGCTCTGCCGGGGATACCATCGAGCAATGTGGCCGGATTCACCACAGGTGTAGCATGAAAGAGGGCGTCTCCTCCTGGTAGTTTCACCCTCCCTTCGGGGGGCAGTTTTTCTGTCTCGCACCAGAGGGTTGGGCCATTCTGCCAGAGTTCTTCTGGAGGCCGCCATTTCTTCACGGACCTGTCTAATCTCCATTCTCAGGTCCTCCACCCACTGGGGGGATATTGTCTGCAGTGGTGGTTACCTCCCCGATCCGCACCCTTCCCACCAGCCCCGTCACTCCCTGTTCTTGTTCTTGCACACGCGCCTCACTGCCAACTTCAGAGAAAGTCATGTCTGGCTTTACTCGCATGCGCTCTGGCAGTGCCTGTTTCATTATTGCATCCCGCAGTCCGTCACCAGCTGATCCCTGAGCACCACATCAACTGACCCAACCCCTACACCGTCCTTTTGTCTGATAGCAGTGTCGAGTTCTTGTAGGGCATTCATGAATTGGGTCACGGTCTTCCCCTCCCATTGTACCCGGTGAAACTGTCGCATGCGAAGCTCCCCTATGTCAGTGGGGTCCCCATGCGTCTCCTCAAGTATGCGCAGCACTTTGTCCAGGGTATCTCTCTTCCGGGGGGGACATATGCATGACAGAATCCCGCGCCTCCCCCTCCAGGGACATCAATGCAATTTCCGCCTCCAGGGCTGGTGTCATGGGATGCATCTGCATCATTCCCCGAATACGCTCCGTCCAACTCCACAGCATTACATTGTTCCCAGTGAACCTTGGCAAATTATTCAACATGGCTCCCAGGGAAATGCTGGACCTGGGAACTTCCCCAGCTGCTTGGTCTGCCCTTTCCGCGCTACCGTGTGACATCCTGCCGACTACGCCAAATATAATAGTATGCAGGTACTGAGTGTGTTACCACGGAACAGACAGACTAACAGTTGAGGGGTTTAATAACAGGAATCAGGTTCTCCTCGGAGGGAGGAAGCAGTAGAATATAACTAACAATAAAGCAGTGCAAAAATATGAGTCAAACAGTGTAACAGGAGTAAGCAAGATTTCTTGAGAAAAGAACACTTATCAGTCTGATGAGGACTTGCTTGAAGGGTCGTCTTCTCAAACGTAGGCGCCGAGAAACAGCGACACTTGTCGTCACTTTGCTGTCCGTGGGCTGAGTAGCCTCTAGGAACCCGCTGCCTGGGGTTTCAGGAGTTAATGTGATATGCACAGGCTCTGAGTCTTTAGCGTTTACAGCACAGCCTATCCCAGGAAAACGATGGTCAGTCTATTATTAAAGGGAACCTGTCACCCTGTTTTTTCAGTAGGAGATAAAAATACCGTTAAATAGGGTCTGAGCTGTGCTTTACAATAGGGTATTTTTTGTCCCCTGATTCCCTACCTATGCTGCCGAAATACCTTACAAAAGTGGCCTTTTTCGCCTGTCAATCAGGCTGGTCAGGTCGGATGGGCGTGGTCACAGCGCTGTTTCTCCCCCACATCTTGCTTATATTCCCGTTGGTGGCGTAGTGCTTCTTGCATGCGCAAGTGCCGAATGCACTGCGCAGCTGTAGAAAAAGAGCGCGCTCGCCGCTATTCATCGGTTTCTCGGTGGGCGCGGCCATCTTCCTCAGGCCGCGCGTGCGCAGATGGAGTCTCCTGCTTCCCGGGGCTTCAGGAAAATGGCCGCGGGATGCCGTGCGTGCACAGATGGACATCGCGGCGGCCATTTTCCTCAGGACAAAAAATACCCTATTGTAAAGCACAGCTCAGGCCCTATTTAACGGTATTTTTATCTCCTACTGAAAAAACGGGGTGACAGGTTCCCTTTAAGTCTCTCACCAGGAATCAAGGGCTCTGCACTTATACCATGGGTACAGGGGGTCACAGTCTCTGCATGGGCCAATGTCTCTGCACGGGTCTCAAAGCCCCCCTCTCCGGTCACAACAGAGTCCGCTTTCATGTACTCACAAGATGCAGTCATTCTGGGCAATCTCCCTGTATTTGTCCTCTGACCGGGAGCTCTCTCTCTCTCAGAGCGCAGCTGCACCCTGCTCTGACCGCTGCTCATGCTGCTCTCCTCCTTGTGCGTGCCTTTCTGACTCTCTGCCCGGCTTCCTTCCTGTCCCAGTCTCTAAGTCTGCCCCCTGGGGAACCTGAAGCACAGTTCAATGGTTCCAGGCACGGAGCTGAGAAGGTAACTGTCCCCGGACTTTTTTTGTGCTTCACCTCCTTACACCCCTCTTCACACAGCATGAGGCATCATCGTCCCAGTGAGCTGCCCTGTGTGAGGCGCCATGTAGTGACGTCATCATTCATTCTGCGGCGAGATGCACAGTCTGAATGGGGGAATGGTGATGGCTCCACCAATGTATTCCACTGCATCTGGATCCTGAGGATATACATAGAGTTGAAATCGAGGTGGAGGACAGAGTTCTTGGAGGTATTAAAAAAACTGTTTTGTGCCACACAGCAGGCGCAGTAATAGAGTCACATATGGCAGAGGTGGCTCAGTATTGGGGTATCGGCAGGATGAGGAGGTTGTGCAGGTCGGGGATAGATAGAGACAGTGCTGGAATATGAGAAGTGAAACGTGTCTGTGCCGTAATCTCTGCAGATGAAAAGTGAATGGTAGAAGTCGTCATGTTGGTCTGGGCCAGATGGAGAAGTAGGGAAAAATGAACGACTTCATTAGAACAACAGCTGTAAGTCACCATCTATAACAGTGATCACTTACATGTTCTGCAGGACTGGTATCTACCACTATATGTCACCATATGGCAGTAATATCAGTGTTGGTCTTTATATAGTGATTTAATTTCAGCATCAGCACTGTCATCTGCTGAGGGTCTCCAAACCACTGTTAGGGGACGCCAAATGTAGTAACATTTGTGCAGTAAAAGTTATACAATTATTGATCCTTCAAAAGACAAAATTCAACAACTGTGACCAATCTTCTGTGGAACAACAGCTTCCAGCATAGATCCCAAACAACCTGGATTCAGCGAGACTGTCCCGCCATGTCCGAGCTTTTGTCCCTCATCTATACTCACCTCTCAGGTGCCTTCATCGCTCAGTAGCTCCTCCTCCTCCGGGGGCGGGGCTGTTCTCTGCTCAGTACATAAATTAAATAGTATTATCAGGAGCGGACACTGACAGCTTGGGGCCATGTGCAAGATATGTGTCTGAGTCCTCCTCGTTTTATGGTGACAAAGCTACACATATATATAGCCATAGACACACACACATACAGTACACACCAAAAGTTTGGACACACCTCATTTAAAGATTTTTCTGTATTTTCATGACTATGAATATTGTACATTCACACTGAAGGCATCAAAACTATGAATTAACACATGTGGAATTATATACCGTATATACTCGAGTATAAGCCGACCCGAGTATAAGCCGACCGCCCTAATTTTGCCACAAAAAACTGGGAAAACTTATTGACTCGAGTATAAGCCTAGGGTGGAAATGCAGCATTTACCGGTGAATTTCAAAAATAAAAATAGATCATTATTTCCCCATTGCTGTGCCATATAGTGCTCTGCACCGTTCATATTTCCCCATAGGTGTGAACCATATAGTGCTCTGCACCGTTCATTGTGCCCCCTAGCTGTGCCATATACGGTGCTCTGCACCGTTCATTGTGCCCCATAGCTGTGCCATATACGGTGCTCTGCACCGTTCACTGTGCCCCATAGCTGTGCTGTGCCATATCCGGTGCTCTGCACCGTTCACTGTGCCCCATAGCTGTGCTGTGCCATATACGGTGCTCTGCACCGTTCACTGTGCCCCATAGCTGTGCTGTGCCATATACGGTGCTCTGCACCGTTCACTGTGCCCTATAGCTGTGCTGTGCCATATACGGTGCTCTGCACCGTTCACTGTACCCCATAGCTGTGCTGTGCCATATCCGGTGCTCTGCACCGTTCACTGTGCCCCATAGCTGTGCTGTGCCATATACGGTGCTCTGCACCGTTCACTGTGCCCCATAGCTGTGCTGTGCCATATACGGTGCTCTGCACCGTTCACTGTGCCCTATAGCTGTGCTGTGCCATATACGGTGCTCTGCACCGTTCACTGTGCCCCATAGCTGTGCTGTGCCATATCCGGTGCTCTGCACCGTTCACTGTGCCCCATAGCTGTGCTGTGCCATATACGGTGCTCTGCACCGTTCACTGTGCCCTATAGCTGTGCTGTGCCATATACGGTGCTCTGCACCGTTCACTGTGCCCCATAGCTGTGCTGTGCCATATCCGGTGCTCTGCACCGTTCACTGTGCCCCATAGCTGTGCTGTGCCATATACGGTGCTCTGCACCGTTCACTGTGCCCCATAGATGTTCCACATAAATTTGTGCCGCCGCTGCCGCAATAAAGAAAAAAAAACACATACTCACCTCCCTTGATTGCAGCTCCCGGCATCTCGTTCCGGCGCCTCCATCTTCCCGGCGTCTCTGCTCTGACTGATCAGGCAGAGGGCGCCGCGCACACTGTATGCGTCATCGCGCCCTCTGCCTGAACAGTCAGAGAGCAGAGACGCCGGGAAGATGGAGGCGCCGGCCGGGAAGATGGATCGGCGCCCGGCGGCTGGAACGAGGACAGGTGAATATGCTATACTCACCTAGTCCTGGCGATCCTCGCGCTGTCCCCTCCTGTCTTCGGTGCCGCAGCTTCTTTCTCTATCAGCGGTCACCGGCACCGCTGATTAGAGAAATGAATAAGCGGCTCCGCCCCTATGGGAGGTGGAGCCGCTTATTCATTTCTGTAATGAGCGGTCCCACGTGACCGCTGAAGAGAGGAAGAAACTGCAGCGCCGAAGCCCGTGGGACGGCAGGGACAGCGCGAGGATCGCTGGGACTAGGTAAGTATACCTCAGCGCCCTCACCCCCTCACCCGCCGACCCCACCGCTACCGTGACTCGAGTATAAGCCGAGGGGGGCACTTTCAGCCCAAAAATTTGGGCTGAAAATCTCGGCTTATACTCGAGTATATACGGTACTTAACAAAAAAGTGTGAAACAACTGAAAATATGTCTTATATTCTAGGTTCTTCAAAGTAGCCACCTTCTGCTTTGATAACTGCTTTGCACATTCTTGGCATTCTCTTGATGAGCTTCAAGAGGTAGTCACCGGGAATGGTTTTCACTTCACAGGTGTGCCCTGTCAGGTTTAATAATTGGGATTTCTTGCCTTATAAATGGGGTTGGGACCATCAGTTGTGTTGAGCAGAAGTCTGGTGGATACACAGCTGATAGTCCTACTGAATAGACTGTTAGAATTTGTATTATGGCAAGAAAAAAGCAGCTAAGTAAAGAAAAACGAGTGGCCATCATTACTTTAAGAAATGAAGGTCAGTCGGTCCGAAAAATTAGGAAAACTTTGAAAGTGTCCCCAAGTACAGTTGCAAAAACCATCAAGCGCTACAAAGAAACTGGCTCACATGAGGACCGCCCCAGGAAAGGAAGACCAAGAGTCACCTCTGCTTCTGAGGAAAAGTTTATCCAAGTCACCAGCCTCAGAAATCGCAGGTTAACAGCAGCTCAGATTAGAGACCAGGTCAATGCCACAAAGATTTCTAGCAGCAGACACCGCTCTACAACAACTATTAAGAGGAGACTTTGTGCAGCAGCCTTCATGGTAAAATAGCTGCTAGGAAACCACTGCTAAGGACAGGCAACAAGCAGAAGAGACTTGTTTGGGCTAAAGAACACAAGGAATGGACATTAGACCAGTGGAAATCTGTGCTTTGGTCTGATGAGTCCAAATTTGAGGTCTTTGGTTCCAACCACCGTGTCTTTGTGCGATGCAGAAAAGGTGAACGGATGGACTCTACATGCCTGGTTCCCACCGTGAAGCATGGTGGAGGAGGTGTGATGGTGTGGGGGGGCTTTACTGGTGACAATGTTGGGGATTTATTCAAAATTGAAGGCATACTGAACCAGCATGGCTACCACAGCATCTTGCAGCGGCATGCTATTCCATCCGGTTTGCGTTTAGTTGGACCATCATTTATTTTTCAACAGGACAATGACCCCAAACACACCTCCAGGCTGTGTAAGGGCCATTTGACCAGGAAGGAGAGTGATGGGGGGGCTACGCCAGATGACCTGGCCTCCACAGTCACCAGACTTGAACCCAATCGAGATGGTTTGGGGTGAGCTGGACCGCAGAGTGAAGGCAAAAGGGCCAACAAGTGCTAAGCATGTCTGGGAACTCCTTCAAGATTGTTGGAAGACCATGTGACTACCTCGTCAAGCTCATCAAGAAAATGCCAAGAGTGTGCAAAGCCATCATCAAAGAAAAAGGTGGCTACTTTGAAGAACCTAGAATATAATACATATTTTCAGTTGTTTCACACTTTTTTGTTAAGCATATAATTCCACATGTGTTAATTCATAGTTTTGATGCCTTCAGTGTGAATGTACAATTTCATAGTCATGAAAATACAGAAAAATCTTTAAATGAGAAGGTGTGTCTAAACTTTTGCGCTATACTGTATATAGCCACACACACATACAGTACATGTGTATATACTACATAGTCACTTTTATTGTGTATATTGCCATCCCTTATTACACAGTGCCCTCTATTGTTATGTACAGCACATCCCTTACATATCGGATTATATACCCCCTGTTCTTTATTACATACTGTCCTGTCTTGTTAGATATATAATGCAATGAAGGCTGATGGATCATGGCAAAGCTTCTTTTCTAATGGAGGAGCTCATGGACTGGTTGGCTGGTCACCGGCTGTTCCATAAGCAGTCATTTTATATTCTAACAAGGGAGGGGACTATATAATAAAAAAAGGGTGCCGTGACTATCGAAAATAACAAGAATACAGTATGTAAGGGACAGCACTGTACATAACAACAGAGGAAGCTATATAATAAGGGACGGCACCATATATAACTAAAGAGGGTGGTACGCAATAAAGGAAGGTGTTATACATAATAATAGAGCAAACTTTTTAACTAAAGATGTCACTATACTTAATAAGTGAGTACACTATATACTAAGGGACTGTGCTATATATAATAAGTGAGTACACTATATACTAAGGGAATGTGCTATATATAAGTGAGTACACTATGCTAAGATTTTGTGCTATACATAATAAGTGAGTATACTATATGCCAGTGTTCCCCAACTCCAGTCCTCAAGAGCCACCAACAGATCATGTTTTCAGGATTTCCTTAGTATTGCACAGGTGATAATTGCATCACCTGAACAGGCAAGCATTCAATCACCTGTGCAATACTAAAGAAATCATGAAAACATGACCTGTTGGTGGCTCTTGAGGACTGGAGTTGTGGAACACTGCTATATACTAAGGGACAGTGCTATACATAAGTGAGTACACCATATACTAAGAGACTGCTATATATGATAAGTGAGTACACTATATACTTAGGACGGTGTTATACATAAAAAATGAGTATATTATAAACTAAGAGACTGTGATATACAAAATAAGTGAGTACACTAAACACTGAGGGTATGTGCACACGTCAGGATTGCATCAGGATTTTGTCAGGATTTTTCATCAGTATTTGTAGCCAAAACCAGGAGTGGAACAATTAGAGGAAAAGTATAATAGAAACATATGCACCACTCCTGCATTTATCACCCACTCCTGGTTTTGGCTACAAATACTGATGAATAGAGTTGAGCGACCTTGACCTTTTTAGAGTCGAGCCGGGTTTCGCGAAACCCGACTATCTCAAAAGTCGGGTCGAGTGAAACACGAAACCCAATGCAAGTCAATGGGGCAGCATAGTCGGCAGTGAGTGGGGGCCAGGAAAACACCTAGAGTGCCCATTTTAATGTCAAAACCATCCATTCTTCTTAATGAAGCTTGTCAAGCGTAATTTACCTTATAATAATTGGAAGGCATTTGAAATTGGGGTTCATTTGGCTAAAGTTGTGTTGGGTAGGGCTGGTTCAAGTAATTAGTGGGCCCAGGAAATCTGGACCACGTCACGGCAGTGGAGCAGGGAGAGGTAAGTATTTCAACTTTGCAAGTGCTGTGAACCTGAGCAAGCAGGGGGGGCCCACTCGTTGGCATTGGCACTGGCACAGGGCCCCTCAAAGTACAGCGGTGTGTTTGCACGGCGGGGGCGCCTCCCACCGGCAGCAACACTTTTGCGTACTATGAGAGGCCCTGTGCCAGTGACGTCGCCAACTAGTATTCCTCCCCCCACCTGATGAAGGAACCTGCACTTTCATCTGCACCTTCCTGTTTGTACCCGTGTAAGGTGGTATGGTATGCGGGAAGGGGAACCTGACTTTCAGCAGGGTCACAATCTTGCAGTGTAGCGTGCATGGGAAATGTTGCGTTATGGGTCAATGTACCAGCAGACTCATCTATCACTGGCTGGGCAATGGGCAGGATGAGGAGGAATCAGGGGGCATTGCAGTGGAGGACAACTGGAATGAGAGGCTGACACAGAGAGTAGGCCCAAATCAGTAAGTAGTCGAAATGCAGTTCAAAATTGGCAACAGTAGTAAACAGGCGGCACAGCTTTGTTCAGTGGAGGAGAACAGCAAGGAGTGGCAGACACCGATAGTAGGCCCCAACCCAACTAGTAGGCCAAATGCAGTCTAACATTAACAACTACTTAATGAGCGCCTGAAAACGGAATTTCAGGACAGGAAACCAGGAGAACAGCAAGGAGCGGCAGACACCGATAGTAGGCCCCAAACCAACTAGTACGCCAAATGCAGTTGTTCCGTTTAACCACAATTTAATGAGAGCCTGAAGATAGAAGTTCAGGAAAGGCAACCTGGAGAACACCTTGGAGTGGAACACACCATCTCTCTACACCCCATACCCAATTTGTAGGTCTAATGCAGCGTAGTTTCCAACAACTACTAAACGAGAGCATGATGATCGAAGCATTGGCGAGGAAACCTGGGGAACACCTTGGAGTGGAACACACCATCTCTCTACACCCCATACCCAACTTGTAGGCCTAATGCAGCGTAGTTTCCAACAACTACTAAACGAGAGCATGATGATCGAAGCATTGGCGAGGAAACCTGGGGAACACCTTGGAGTGGAACACACCATCTCTCTACACCCCATACCCAATTTGTAGGCCTAATGCAGCGTAGTTTCCAACAACTACTAAACGAGAGCATGATGATCGAAGCATTGGCGAGGAAACCTGGGGAACACCTTGGAGTGGAACACACCATCTCTCTACAGTGGAACACACCATCTCTCTACACCCCATACCCAATTTGTAGGCCTAATGCAGCATAGTTTCCAACAACTACTAAACGAGAGCCGGAAGATCGAAGCTCAGGAAAGGCAACCTGGAGAACACCTTGGAGTGGAACACACCATCTCTCTACACTCCATACCCAATTTGTAGGCCCAATGCAGCGTAGTTTCCAACAACTACTAAACGAGAGCATGAAGATCGAAGCATTGGCGAGGAAACCTGGGGAACACCTTGGAGTGGAACACACCATCTCTCTACACCCCATACCCAATTTGTAGGCCTAATGCAGCGTAGTTTCCAACAACTACTAAACAAGAGCATGAAAAAACTAATCCCAAATTAGAGTAAAACAAATTAGAGTAAAACTAATCCCAAACTGTTCTTCAACTATATCAATAGTAAAGGAATAAAAACTGAAAATGTAGGCCCCTTAAAAAATAGTGAGGAAAGAATGGTTGTAGATGACGAGGA
This sequence comes from Ranitomeya imitator, assembly GCF_032444005.1. NCBI lineage: Eukaryota > Metazoa > Chordata > Amphibia > Anura > Dendrobatidae > Ranitomeya > Ranitomeya imitator. Next base: position 568,422,225 of record NC_091287.1, on the reverse strand, counting down.
AAAAGCTAACATATTAAACACCTTCTTCTCCACGGTATTCACGGTGGAAAATGAAATGCTAGGTGAAATCCCAAGAAACAATGAAAACCCTATATTAAGGGTCACCAATCTAACCCAAGAAGAGGTGCGAAACCGGCTAAATAAGATTAAAATAGATAAATCTCCGGGTCCGGATGGCATACACCCACGAGTACTAAGAGAACTAAGTAATGTAATAGATAAACCATTATTTCTTATTTTTAGTGACTCTATAGCGACAGGGTCTGTTCCGCAGGACTGGCGCATAGCAAATGTGGTGCCAATATTCAAAAAGGGTTCTAAAAGTGAACCTGGAAATTATAGGCCAGTAAGTCTAACCTCTATTGTTGGTAAAATATTTGAAGGGTTTCTGAGGGATGTTATTCTGGATTATCTCAATGAGAATAACTGTTTAACTCCATATCAGCATGGGTTTATGAGAAATCGCTCCTGTCAAACCAATCTAATCAGTTTTTATGAAGAGGTAAGCTATAGCCTGGACCACGGTGAGTCATTGGACGTGGTATATCTCGATTTTTCCAAAGCGTTTGATACCGTGCCGCACAAGAGGTTGGTACACAAAATGAGAATGCTTGGTCTGGGGGAAAATGTGTGTAAATGGGTTAGTAACTGGCTTAGTGATAGAAAGCAGAGGGTGGTTATAAATGGTATAGTCTCTAACTGGGTCGCTGTGACCAGTGGGGTACCGCAGGGGTCAGTATTGGGACCTGTTCTCTTTAACATATTCATTAATGATCTGGTAGAAGGTTTACACAGTAAAATATCGATATTTGCAGATGATACAAAACTATGTAAAGCAGTTAATACAAGAGAAGATAGTATTCTGCTACAGATGGATCTGGATAAGTTGGAAACTTGGGCTGAAAGGTGGCAGATGAGGTTTAACAATGATAAATGTAGGGTTATACACATGGGAAGAAGGAATCAATATCACCATTACACACTGAATGGGAAACCACTGGGTAAATCTGACAGGGAGAAGGACTTGGGGATCCTAGTTAATGATAAACTTACCTGGAGCAGCCAGTGCCAGGCAGCAGCTGCCAAAGCAAACAGGATCATGGGGTGCATTAAAAGAGGTCTGGATACACATGATGAGAGCATTATACTGCCTCTGTACAAATCCCTAGTTAGACCGCACATGGAGTACTGTGTCCAGTTTTGGGCACCGGTGCTCAGGAAGGATATAATGGAACTAGAGAGAGTACAAAGGAGCGCAACAAAATTAATAAAGGGGATGGGAGAACTACAATACCCAGATAGATTAGCGAAATTAGGATTATTTAGTCTAGAAAAAAGACGACTGAGGGGTGATCTAATAACCATGTATAAGTATATAAGGGGACAATACAAATATCTCGCTGAGGATCTGTTTATACCAAGGAAGGTGACGGGCACAAGGGGGCATTCTTTGCGGCTGGAGGAGAGAAGGTTTTTCCACGAACATAGAAGAGGATTCTTTACTGTTAGGGCAGTGAGAATCTGGAATTGCTTGCCTGAGGAGGTGGTGATGGCGAACTCAGTCGAGGGGTTCAAGAGAGGCCTGGATGTCTTCCTGGAGCAGAACAATATTGTATCATACAATTATTAGGTTCTGTAGAAGGACGTAGATCTGGGGATTTATTATGATGGAATATAGGCTGAACTGGATGGACAAATGTCTTTTTTCGGCCTTACTAACTATGTTACTATGTTACTATGTTACTATGATGATCGAAGCATTGGCGAGGAAACCTGGGGAACACCTTGGAGTGGAACACACCATCTCTCTACAGTGGAACACACCATCTCTCTACACCCCATACCCAATTTGTAGGCCTAATGCAGCATAGTTTCCAACAACTACTAAACGAGAGCCGGAAGATCGAAGCTCAGGAAAGGCAACCTGGAGAACACCTTGGAGTGGAACACACCATCTCTCTACACCCCATACCCAATTTGTAGGCCTAATGCAGCGTAGTTTCCAACAACTAGTAAACGAGAGCCGGAAGATCGAAGCTCAGGAAAGGCAACCTGGGGAACACCTTGGAGTGGAACACACCATCTCTCTACACCCCATACCCAATTTGTAGGCCCAATGCAGCGTAGTTTCCAACAACTACTAAACGAGAGCATGATGATCGAAGCATTGGCGAGGAAACCTGGGGAACACCTTGGAGTAGAACACACCATCTCTCTACACCCCATACCCAATTTGTAGGCCTAATGCAGCGTAGTTTCCAACAACTACTAAACGAGAGCATGATGATCGAAGCATTGGCGAGGAAACCTGGGGAACACCTTGGAGTGGAACACACCATCTCTCTACAGTGGAACACACCATCTCTCTACACCCCATACCCAATTTGTAGGCCCAATGCAGTGTAGTTTCCAACAACTACTAAACGAGAGCATGATGATCGAAGCATTGGCGAGGAAACCTGGGGAACACCTTGGAGTGGAACACACCATCTCTCTACACCCCATACCCAATTTGTAGGCCTAATGCAGCGTAGTTTCCAACAACTACTAAACGAGAGCCGGAAGATCGAAGCTCAGGAAAGGCAACCTGGAGAACACCTTGGAGTGGATCACACCATCTCTCTACACCCCATACCCAATTTGTAGGCCTAATGCAGCGTAGTTTCCAACAACTACTAAACGAGAGCCGGAAGATCGAAGCTCAGGAAAGGCAACCTGGAGAACACCTTGGAGTGGAACACACCATCTCTCTACACCCCATGCCCAATTTGTAGGCCTAATGCAGCGTAGTTTCCAACAACTACTAAACGAGAGCCGGAAGATCGAAGCTCAGGAAAGGCAACCTGGAGAACACCTTGGAGTGGAACACACCATCTCTCTACACCCCATACCCAATTTGTAGGCCTAATGCAGCGTAGTTTCCAACAACTACTAAACGAGAGCCGGAAGATCGAAGCTCAGGAAAGGCAACCTGGGGAACACCTTGGAGTGGAACACACCATCTCTCTACACCCCATACCCAATTTGTAGGCCCAATGCAGCGTAGTTTCCAACAACTACTAAACGAGAGCATGATGATCGAAGCATTGGCGAGGAAACCTGGGGAACACCTTGGAGTGGAACACACCATCTCTCTACACCCCATACCCAATTTCTAGGCCTAATGCAGCGTAGTTTCCAACAACTACTAAACGAGAGCATGATGATCGAAGCATTGGCGAGGAAACCTGGGGAACACCTTGGAGTGGAACACACCATCTCTCTACAGTGGAACACACCATCTCTCTACACCCCATACTCAATTTGTAGGCCCAATGCAGCGTAGTTTCCAACAACTACTAAACGAGAGCCGGAAGATCGAAGCTCAGGAAAGGCAACCTGGAGAACACCTTGGAGTGGAACACACCATCTCTCTATACCCCATACCCAATTTGTAGGCCCAATGCAGCGTAGTTTCCAACAACTACTAAACGAGAGCCGGAAGATCGAAGCAATGGAGAGGAAACCTGGGGAACACCTTGGAGTGTAACACACCATCTCTCTACACCCCATACCCAATTTGTAGGCCTAATGCAGCGTAGTTTCCAACAACTACTAAACGAGAGCCGGAAGATCGAAGCTCAGGAAAGGCAACCTGGAGAACACCTTGGAGTGGAACACACCATCTCTCTACACCCCATACCCAATTTGTAGGCCTAATGCAGCGTAGTTTCCAACAACTACTAAACGAGAGCCGGAAGATCGAAGCTCAAGAAAGGCAACCTGGGGAACACCTTGGAGTGTAACAAACCCTCTCTCTACACCACGGAAGGGCTGATTCTTAGGAAGGAAGGCTGTCGGAAAGAAGCAGGGTGCGTCCGAGGGTGATTATATTCTTATTAGGTATATACTCACCCTCGGACGCGCCCTGCTTCTTTATTTGTAATGAATGTTTATTTGCAATGTGGTTTTGACTTACTCTATTTTTTTGGTAAATAATGATTTTATTATTTTCATTGTTTTGCATCTTCTTGGCAATAATATAAAGAAGACGCGACAGGACAACACTCGGTGGCTGCCATATCTGTGTTTAAAATTGAAAAAACCTTTCAGTTAACTACTTGCAGGAGAAAGTTATTGTAGCTGGTGGCCATTTTTAGTACTGTACCAGATTTTTGTTGTATGTGTTTGTTTTTAATGTTAAAATGTCTGCATTTGATATCTCTCCAGTATTTTCTTTTTTATAAGCAAAATACTTATTTTTATATTTTCTGATGTTGGTTCCAGGGGTACACGGGCAGCAGTGGTGTGGTCAGTGGAGGCCTAGTGGAAGGAGTGACCGCAGACAGGCATCGAAGGCCTAAAATAATAACACATGGCTGTAGGCAATTTTAAATTGGTTCCAGGGATACACGGGCAGCAGTGGTGTGGTCAGTGGAGGCCTAGTGGAAGGAGTGACCGCAGACAGGCATCGAAGGCCTAAAATAATAACACATGGCTGTAGGCAATTTTAAATTGGTTCCAGGGGTACACGGGCAGCAGTGGTGTGGTCAGTGGAGGCCTAGTGGAAGGAGTGACCACAGACAGGCATCGAAGGCCTAAAATAATAACACATGGCTGTAGGCAATTTTAAATTGGTTCCAGGGGTACACGGGCAGCAGTGGTGTGGTCAGTGGAGGCCTAGTGGAAGGAGTGACCGCAGACAGGCATCGAAGGCCTAAAATAATAACACATGGCTGTAGGCAATTTTAAATTGGTTCCAGGGGTACACGGGCAGCAGTGGTGTGGTCAGTGGAGGCCTAGTGGAAGGAGTGACCGCAGACAGGCATCGAAGGCCTAAAATAATAACACATGGCTGTAGGCAATTTTAAATTGGTTCCAGGGGTACACGGGCAGCAGTGGTGTGGTCAGTGGAGGCCTAGTGGAAGGAGTGACCGCAGACAGGCATCGAAGGCCTAAAATAATAACACATGGCTGTAGGCAATTTTAAATTGGTTCCAGGGGTACACGGGCAGCAGTGGTGTGGTCAGTGGAGGCCTAGTGGAAGGAGTGACCGCAGACAGGCATCGAAGGCCTAAAATAATAACACATGGCTGTAGGCAATTTTAAATTGGTTCCAGGGGTACACGGGCAGCAGTGGTGTGGTCAGTGGAGGCCTAGTGGAAGGAGTGACCGCAGACAGGCATCGAAGGCCTAAAATAATAACACATGGCTGTAGGCAATTTTAAATTGGTTCCAGGGGTACACGGGCAGCAGTGGTGTGGTCAGTGGAGGCCTAGTGGAAGGAGTGACCGCAGACAGGCATCGAAGGCCTAAAATAATAACACATGGCTGTAGGCAATTTTAAATTGGTTCCAGGGGTACACGGGCAGCAGTGGTGTGGTCAGTGGAGGCCTAGTGGAAGGAGTGACCGCAGACAGGCATCGAAGGCCTAAAATAATAACACATGGCTGTAGGCAATTTTAAATTGGTTCCAGGGGTACACGGGCAGCAGTGGTGTGGTCAGTGGAGGCCTAGTGGAAGGAGTGACCGCAGACAGGCATCGAAGGCCTAAAATAATAACACATGGCTGTAGGCAATTTTAAATTGGTTCCAGGGGTACACGGGCAGCAGTGGTGTGGTCAGTGGAGGCCTAGTGGAAGGAGTGACCGCAGACAGGCATCGAAGGCCTAAAATAATAACACATGGCTGTAGGCAATTTTAAATTGGTTCCAGGGGTACACGGGCAGCAGTGGTGTGGTCAGTGGAGGCCTAGTGGAAGGAGTGACCGCAGACAGGCATCGAAGACCTAAAATAATAACACATGGCTGTAGGCAATTTTAAATTGGTTCCAGGGGTACACGGGCAGCAGTGGTGTGGTCAGTGGAGGCCTAGTGGAAGGAGTGACCACAGACAGGCATCGAAGGCCTAACATAACAAAAATGTCAATACAATGGTATTGTCAGTGGCAGGCATTGAAGGATGTCAGCGCATAGACTAAACATTGGTGGAGCTGTGAGATAATTTTGCAAGTGGTAGAGCACTGTTTGAGCTGGGGGGGGGAACTGTCTTGTGGCCGGCGGTACAGGCCCAGGGCCCCTCATATTACAACGGTGTGTCTGACGTTGGGTGCGCACCACCACCGCCAGAGACACTTTATTGTACTAGGAGGGACCCAGTGGCAGTGCCGTCGACCAAAAGCGGGCTCACCCACCTCTTCAGACAAACTGCACTCTCACGGGTGCTGTCGCCAAGTGTCGATACCACGGCCCCGTGTGGGGAGTTTGGCCATTTAGTGAGGTGTAAACATGTCGTATGCTGGACAATCAGGTGCAGAAAATTACGAGATTGGAAAAGGCATTCAGAATAGTCCACAGGCAAGACCTTTTCATAGGAAAGCTAGGTGTCAGCCGGGCAAGGTGGGGCAAAAGATTTCGAAATCCAGTTGTGGTTCATTTTAATGAAGGTTAGATCATCTACATTTTGGGTAGCCAGACGAGTCCTTTTTTCTGTTAGTATTGAACCTGCAGCACTGAATACTCTTTCTGATAGGACACTAGCTGCCGGGCAAGCAAGCTCCTGCAATGCATATTCTGCCAATTCTGGCCAGGTGTCTAATTTTGATGCCCAGTAATCAAATGGGAATGACGGTTGAGGGAGAACATCGATAAGGGATGAAAAATAGTTTGTAACCATACTGGACAAATGTTGTCTCCTGTCACTTTGAATTGATGCTGCAGTACCTGTCCTGTCTGCGGTCATAGCAAAATCACTCCACAACCTGGTCAGAAAACCCCTCTGGCCAACGCCACTTCTGATTTCTGCCCCTCTAACTCCTCTGGTCTGCTGGCCCCTGCAGCTCGTGTGAGAACGATCACGGGCGCTGTGTGCAGGGAATGCCAGAAGCAAACGCTCAACAAGAGTTGATTGTTTGGTTGCTAATATTAGTTCCAAGTTCTCATGTGGCATTATATTTTGCAATTTGCCTTTATAGCGAGGATCAAGGAGGCAGGCCAGCCAGTAATCGTCATCATTCATCATTTTAGTTATGCGTGTGTCCCTTTTGAGGATACGTAAGGCATAATCCGCCATGTGGGCCAAAGTTCCAGTTCTCAAATCTGCGGTTGTGCTTGGTTGAGGGGCAGTTTCAGGCAAATCCACGTCACTTGTGTCCCTCAAAAAACCAGAACCCGGCCTTGCCGCGCCACCAATTTCCAGTGGCCCCGGAAAAGCTTCCTCATTAAAAATATAATCATCCCCATCATCCTCCTCGTCCTCCTCCTCCTCTTCGCCCGCTACCTCGTCCTGTACACTGCCCTGGCCAGACAATGGCTGACTGTCATCAACGCTTTCCTCTTCCTCAGCTGCAGACGCCTGATCCTTTATGTGCGTCAAACTTTGCATCAGCAGACGCATTAGGGGGATGCTCATGCTTATTATGGCGTTGTCTGCACTAACCAGCCGTGTGCATTCCTCAAAACACTGAAGGACTTGACACATGTCTTGAATCTTCGACCACTGCACACCTGACAACTCCATGTCTGCCATCCTACTGCCTGCCCGTGTATGTGTATCCTCCCACAAAAACATAACAGCCCGCCTCTGTTCGCACAGTCTCTGAAGCATGTGCAGTGTTGAGTTCCACCTTGTTGCAACGTCTATGATTAGGCGATGCTGGGGAAGGTTCAAAGAACGCTGATAGGTCTGCATACGGCTGGAGTGTACAGGCGAACGGCGGATATGTGAGCAAAGTCCACGCACTTTGAGGAGCAGGTCGGATAACCCCGGATAACTTTTCAGGAAGCACTGCACCACCAGGTTTAAGGTGTGAGCCAGGCAAGGAATGTGTTTCAGTTGGGAAAGGGAGATGGCAGCCATGAAATTCCTTCCGTTATCACTCACTACCTTGCCTGCCTCAAGATCTACAGTGCCCAGCCACGACTGCGTTTCTTTCTGCAAGAACTCGGACAGAACTTCCGCGGTGTGTCTGTTGTCGCCCAAACACTTCATAGCCAATACAGCCTGCTGACGTTTGCCAGTAGCTGCCCCATAATGGGAGACCTGGTGTGCAACAGTGGCAGCTGCGGATGGAGTGGTTGTGCGACTGCGGTCTGTGGACGAGCTCTCGCTTCTGCAGGAGGACGAAGAGGAGGAGGAGGGGGTGCGAACGGCTACAGCCAATTGTTTCCTAGACCGTGGGCTAGGCAGAACTGTCCCAAACTTGCTGTCCCCTGTGGACCCTGCATCCACCACATTTAACCAGTGTGCCGTGATGGACACGTAACGTCCCTGGCCATGCCTACTGGTCCATGCATCTGTTGTCAGGTGCACCTTTGTGCTCACAGATTGCCTGAGTGCATGGACGATGCGCTCTTTAACATGCTGGTGGAGGGCTGGGATGTCTTTTCTGGAAAAAAAGTGTCGACTGGGTAGCTCGTAGCGTGGTACAGCGTAGTCCATCAGGGCTTTGAAAGCTTCGCTTTCAACTAACCGGTAGGGCATCATCTCTAACGAGATTAGTCTAGCTATGTGTGCGTTCAAACCCTGTGTACGCGGATGCGAGGCTAAGTACTTCCTTTTTCTAACCATAGTCTCATGTAGGGTGAGGTGGACTGGAGAGCTGGAGATCGTGGAACTAGCGGGGGTGCCGGTGGACATGGCAGACTGAGAGACGGTGGGAGATGGTATTGTTGCCGCCGGTGCCCTAGATGCAGTGTTTCCTACTACGAAACTGGTGATTCCCTGACCCTGACTGCTTTGGCCTGGCAAAGAAACCTGCACAGATACTGCAGGTGGTGCGGAAAATGGTGGCCCTACACTGCCGGAAGGGATGTTGCGTTGCTGACTAGCTTCATTGGCCGAGGGTGCTACAACCTTAAGGGACGTTTGGTAGTTAGTCCAGGCTTGCAAATGCATGGTGGTTAAATGTCTATGCATGCAACTTGTATTGAGACTTTTCAGATTCTGCCCTCTGCTTAAGGTAGTTGAACATTTTTGACAGATGACTTTGCGCTGATCAATTGGATGTTGTTTAAAAAAATGCCAGACTGCACTCTTTCTAGCATCGGATACCTTTTCAGGCATTGCAGACTGAGCTTTAACCGGATGGCCACGCTGTCCTCCAACAGGTTTTGGCTTTGCCACGCGTTTTGGGCAAGATACGGGCCCGGCAGATGGAACCTGTTGCGATGTTGATGCCTGCTGCGGCCCCTCCTCCTCCGCTTCAGAACTGCTGCCGCCTGCACCCTGTTCCCCCAATGGCTGCCAATCGGGGTCAAGAACTGGGTCATCTATTACCTCTTCTTGTAGCTCGTGTGCAACTTCGTCTGTGTCACCGTGTCGGTCGGTGGTATAGCGTTCGTGATGGGGCAACATAGTCTCATCAGGGTCTGATTCTTGATCAGCACCCTGCGAGGGCAATGTTGTGGTCTGAGTCAAAGGACCAGCATAGTAGTCTGGCTGTGGCTGTGCATCAGTGCACTCCATGTCCGATTCAACTTGTAATGGGCATGGACTGTTAACTGCTTCACTTTCTAAGCCAGGGACGGTATGTGTAAAGAGCTCCATGGAGTAACCCGTTGTGTCGCCTGCTGCATTCTTCTCTGTTGTTGTTTTTGCTGAAGAGGACAAGGAAGCGACTTGTCCCTGACCGTGAACATCCACTAACGACGCGCTGCTTTGACATTTACCAGTTTCACGAGAGGAGGCAAAAGAGCTAGAGGCTGAGTCAGCAAGATAAGCCAAAACTTGCTCTTGCTGCTCCGGCTTTAAAAGCGGTTTTCCTACTCCCAGAAAAGGGAGCGTTCGAGGCCTTGTGTAGCCTGACGACGAACCTGGCTCCACAGCTCCAGACTTAGGTGCAATATTTTTTTTCCCACGACCAGCTGATGCTCCACCACTACCCTCATTACCAGCTGACAATGAACGCCCCCGGCCACGACCTCTTCCACCAGACTTCCTCATTGTTTTAAAAACGTAAACAAACTAACGGTATTTGTTACTGTAAAACAACTTACACGGTGAGCTATAACTTCAGTATGATTTAGCTACCCCTTTACAGGTGAGTGAGACCACAATGAAAATCAGGCACAATGTTACACACTCTGTTGTTGGTGGCAACAAATGAGAGAGATGCCACACACGCAGGACTGTCACTGAAGCACAAATGTAAATATTAATCTCCCACTGATTTGATTTTTTTTTTTTTTAAGGGAGACTTTAGGAAAAAAAAAATAATAGAATAAAATGATTTTTTCAGGAAGAATTTAGAAACCAAATAAAATAAAATGATTTTTTCAGGGAGAATTTAGAAAACAAATAAAACAAAAAAAAGGCTTTCTATGGCCCACTGAGTGAGAGATGACGCACACAGGAGTCAGGAGTGGCACACAAGCCCAGAGGCCAATATTTATCTCCCACTGATTGATGTAGTGATTTTTTCAGGTAGATTTTGGAACCCAAATCAAGCTAAAAAAATAATAGGCTTTCTATGGCCCACAATTGGAGAGAGAGAGAGAGATGGCACACCCAGGAGTCAAGACTGGCACACAAGCAGAAAGGGCAATATTAATCTCCCACTGATTTGTTTTTTTTTTTTTTTTTTCTTCAGGGAGACTTTAGGAAAAAAAAATAATAGAATAAAATGATTTTTTCAGGAAGAATTTAGAAACCAAATAAAATAAAATGATTTTTTCAGGGAGAATTTAGAAAACAAATAAAACAAAAAAAGGCTTTCTATGGCCCACTGAGTGAGAGATGACGAACACAGGAGTCAGGAGTGGCACACAAGCCCAGAGGCCAATATTTATCTCCCACTTTTTTTTTTTTGTTCCAGGGAAAATTTATAAACCCAATAAAAAAAATAATAAATAGGCTTTCTATTGCCCACTATCTGAGAGACAGAGAGAGATGGCACGCTTAGGACTGGCACACAAGCCCAAAGGCCAATATTAATCTCCCTTTTTTTTTAAGGGAGAATTTATAAAACAAAAAAAAAAAAATAAATAGGCTTTCTATGGCCCACTATTTGTGAGAGAGAGATGGCACGCTTAGGACTGGCACACAAGCCCAAAGGCCAATATTAATCTCCCACTGATTGATTTATTGATTTTTTCAGGTAGAATTTAGAACCCAAATAAAGCAAAAAAAAAAAAAAAAAGGGCTTTCTATGGCCCACTGAGTGAGTGATGATGCACACAGGAGTCAGGAGTGGCACACAAGCCCTGAGGCCAATATTTTTCTCCCACTGATTGATGTAGTGATTTTTTCAGGTAGATTTTAGAACCAAAATCAAGCAAAAAAATAAATAGGCTTTCTATGGCCCACTGAATGAGAGATGACACAGACAGGGATGGCACTCTAGCAGAAATGTAAATCTTAATCTCCCACAAAAAAAAAAAAAAAAACAGGGAGTGTCCTTCAATTACTATCTCCCTGCAGTAATCTCAGCCAGGTATGGCAGGCAGCAATAAGGAGTGGACTGATGCACAAATTAAATAAAAAGTGTGTACAAACAAAAAAGATAGCTGTGCAGAAAGGAAGGAACAAGAGGATTTGTGCTTTGAAAAAAGCAGTTGGTTTGCACAGCGGCGTACACACAGCAATGCAGCTATCAGGGAGCCTTCTAGGGCAGCCCAATGAGCTACAGCGCTGAGGGGAAAAAAAAAATGTAGCTTCCACTGTCCCTGCACACCGAAGGTGGTGTTGGGAGTGGAAATCGCTACAGCACAAGCGGTTTGGTGGTTAATGGACCCTGCCTAACGCTATCCCTGCTTCTGACGAAGCGGCAGCAACCTCTCCCTAAGCTCAGATCAGCAGCAGTAACATGGCGGTCGGCGTGCACGCCCCTTTATAGCCCCTGTGACGCCGCGGACAGCAAGCCAATCACTGCAATGCCCTTCTCTAAGATGGTGGGGACCAGGACCTATGTCATCACGCTGCCCACACTCTGCGTTTACCTTCATTGGCTGAGAAATGGCGCTTTTCGCGTCATTGAAACGCGACTTTGGCGCGAAAGTCGCGTACCGCATGGCCGACCCCGCACAGGGGTCGGATCGGGTTTCATGAAACCCGACTTTGCCAAAAGTCGGCGACTTTTGAAAATGAACGACCCGTTTCGCTCAACCCTACTGATGAAAAATCCTGACAAAATCCTGACAAAATCCTGATGCAATCCTGACGTGTGCACATACCCTAAGGGTTTGTGCTATACATAGTAAGTGAGTACACTATATACTAAGGGATTGTATACATAATAATTGAGTACACTATATACTAAGAGATTGTTATATATAAGTGAGTACACTATATACTAAGGATGGTGTTCTGCATAATAAGTGAGTATACAATATACTAAGAGACTATGCTATACAAAACATTCTCAAATCCGTGATTTTCTTGCTTCTTTTCTAAAGGAGGAGCTCATGGACTGGTCATCTGGTCACCGACTGCTCCATCAGAAGTCATTTTATAGTCTAACAAGAGATGGGACTATGTAACAAAAGAGGGTGCTGTGACTAAAAAAAATAACAATAATACACTATGTAAGGAACAGCACTGTACATAACAGAGGAAACTATTTAATAAGGGACAGCACCATATATAACTAGAGAGAAAGGTACTCAATAAAGGAAGGTGTTAAACATTTTAATAGAGCAAACTATGTAAGTAAGGATGGCACTATACTTAATAAGTGAGTACACTATATATCAAGGGACTCTGCTATATATAATAAGTGAGTACACGATATATCAAGGGACTCTACTATATATAAGTGAGTACACTATATACTAAGGGAATGTGATATATTAAATAAGTGAGTACACTATATACTGAGGTACTGTGCTAAACATAATAAGTGAGTATACTATATACTAAGGCACTGTGCTATATAAAAAATGAGTACACTATATATTAAGAGACTGTGCTAAATATAATATATAATGAGTACACTATATACTAAGGACATGTTATACATAATAAATGAGTATACTATTTACTAAGAAACTGAGCTTTGCATACGTGAGTACACTATATAGTAAGGGCTTGGCTGTACATAATAAGTGAGTACACTATATACTGACAGAAAGGAGCCAGACATTGCTGTGACAGAAAGAAGCCAGACACCGCACTGACAGATAGGAGCCAGATACTGTGCTGGCAGAAAGTAGCCAGACACCGTGCTGACAGAAAGGAGCCAGACACCACAGTGACAGAAAGGAGCCAGACACCGCAGTGACAGAAAGGAGCCAGACACCACAGTGACAGAAAGGAGCCAGACACCGCACTGACAGAAAGGAGCCAGACACCGTGGTGACAGAAAGGAGCCAGACACCGTGCTGACAGAAAGGAGCCAGACACCGTGCTGACAGAAAGGAGCCAGACACCGTGGTGACAGAAAGAAGCGAGACACCGTGCTGACAGAAAGGAGCCAGACACCATGCTGACAGAAAGGAGCGAGACACCGTGCTGACAGAAAGGAGCCAGACACCGTGCTGACAGAAAGGAGCCAGACACCGTGCTGACAGAATGGAGCCAGACACTGTGCTGACAGAAAGGAGCCAGACACCGTGCTGACAGAAAGGAGCTAGACACCGTGCTGACAGAAAGGAGCCAGACACCGTGCTGACAGAAAGGAGCTAGACACAGTGCTGACAGAAAGGAGCGAGACACCGTGCTGACAGAAAGGAGCGAGACACCGTGCTGACAGAAAGGAGCCAGACACCGTGCTGACAGAAAGGAGCGAGACACCGTGCTGACAGAAAGGAGCTAGACACCGTGCTGACAGAAAGGAGCCAGACACTGTGCTGACAGAAAGGAGCCAGACACCACAGTGACAGAAAGGAGCCAGACACCACAGTGACAGAAAGGAGCCAGACACCACAGTGACAGAAAGGAGCCAGACACCACGCTGACAGAAAGGAACCAGACACCGCGCTGACAGAAAGAAGCTAGACACCGTGCTGACAGAAAGGAGCTAGACACCACAGTGACAGAAAGGAGCCAGACACTGCGCTGACAGAAAGGAGCCAGACACCACAGTGACAGAAAGGAGCCAGACACCACAATGACAGAAAGGAGCCAAACACCACAGTGACAGAAAGGAGCCAAACACCACAATGACAGAAAGGAGCCAGACACTACAGTGACAGAAAGGAGCCAGACACCGTACTGACAGAAAGGAGCTAGACACCGTGCTGACAGAAAGGAGCCAGACACTAGAGTGACAGAAAGGAGCCAGACATCGTGCTGACAGAAAGGAGCTAGACACCGTGCTGACAGAAAGGAGCGAGACACCACAGTGACAGAAAGGAGCCAAACACCGTGCTGACAGAAAGGAGCCAGACACCACAGTGACAGAAAGGAGCCAGACACCACAATGACAGAAAGGAGCCAAACACCGTGCTGACAGAAAGGAGCCAGACACCACAGTGACAGAAAGGAGCCTGACACCACAGTGACAGAAAGGAGCCAGACACCAGAGTGACAGAAAGGAGCCAGACACCACAATGACAGAAAGGAGCCAAACACCGTGCTGACAGAAAGGAGCCAGACACCACAGTGACAGAAAGGAGCCTGACACCACAGTGACAGAAAGGAGCCAGACACCACAGTGACAGAAAGGAGCCAGACACTACAGTGAGAGAAAGGAGCCAGACACCACAGTGACAGAAAGGAGCCAGACACTACAGTGACAGAAAGGAGCCAGACATCACAGTGACAGAAAGGAGCCAGACACCACAGAGACAAAAAGGAGCCAGACAGCACAGTGACAGAAAGGAGCCAGACATCACAGTGACAGAAAGGAGCCAGACACCACAGTGACAAAAAGGAGCCAGACACCACAGTGACAGAAAGGAGCCAGACACCACAGTGACAGAAAGGAGCCAGACACTGCGCTGACAGAAAGGAGCCAGACACCGCACTGACAGAAAGGAGCCAGACACCACAGTGACAAAAAGGAGCTAGACACCACAGTGACAGAAAGGAGCCAGACACTGCACTGACAGAAAGGAGCCAGACACCACAGTGACAGAAAGGAGCCAGACACCACAGTGACAGAAAGGAGCCAGACACCACAGTGACAGAAAGGAGCCAGACACCACAGTGACAGAAAGGAGCCAGACACCACAGTGACAAAAAGGAGCCAGACACCACAGTGACAGAAAGGAGCCAGACACCACAGTGACAGAAAGGAGCCAGACACTGCACTGACAGAAAGGAGCCAGACACCACAGTGACAGAAAGGAGCCAGACACCACAGTGACAAAAAGGAGCCAGACACCACAGTGACAGAAAGGAGCCAGACACCACAGTGATAGAAAGGAGCCAGACACTGCACTGACAGAAAGGAGCCAGACACTGCGCTGACAGAAAGGAGCCAGACACTGCGCTGACAGAAAGGAGCCAGACACCACAGTGACAGAAAGGAGCCAGACACCACAGTGATAGAAAGGAGCCAGACACTGCACTGACAGAAAGGAGCCAGACACTGCGCTGACAGAAAGGAGCCAGACACTGCGCTGACAGAAAGGAGCCAGACACCACAGTGACAAAAAGGAGCCAGACACCACAGTGACAGAAAGGAGCCAGACACCACAGTGATAGAAAGGAGCCAGACACCACAGTGACAAAAAGGAGCTAGACACCACAGTGACAGAAAGGAGCCAGACACCGCACTGACAGAAAGGAGCCAGACACCACAGTGACAGAAAGGAGCCAGACACCACAGTGACAGAAAGGAGTCAGACACCACAGTGACAGAAAGGAGCTAGACACCGTGCTGACAGAAAGGAGCCAGACACCACAGTGACAGAAAGGAGCCAGACACCACAGTGACAGAAAGGAGCCAGACACCACAGTGACAGAAAGGAGCTAGACACCGTGCTGACAGAAAGGAGCCAGACACCACAGTGACAGAAAGGAGCCAGACACCACAGTGACAGAAAGGAGCCAGACACCACAATGACAGAAAGGAGCCAGACACCACAGTGACAGAAAGGAGCCAGACATCGCGCTGACAGAAAGGAGCCAGACACCACAGTGACAGAAAGGACACAACCTATACACACAAGGCCTATATCCACAAAAGATCAAAATAAATAAGTGGAATAGAAAGGATGGATTCAGTGCCAAATTAGTATGAAACTCATATAGGGAAAAAGCACCACCAAGAATCAATAGATAAAAAGATATCAAAGCTTTATTGTAAACAATTACATAAAATACAAGGATGTGACAGAGATAAGCCAATACTGAGTGGGATCACAATAAGCACCAGGCACCAACAGGTGTATAAGAATCAGAGATTAAGTAAATTGCTCAGTAGTTTATTTATACCCAATAGTAGTAGTAATATAAGATCTAGAATAGGAAAGTATATCCCAGAGCAAGCAAACTCCAAAAGGGCTGTGTACCACATCTAGAGACAATCACACAAAAGATGTCTGGATCCGATCATGATAATTACCTGAGAGTGCCTGGAGCCCTGCGATGCCAACCATCCCCAACGCGTGTTTCGGCGCTACAGCCTTCTTCCGGGAGAGTGGCATCCAGAAAAACAAACAGCCTTATAAAGGCCGGGCCAACCAATGATTAATTCCCATTACTTGGGATGCTGCTTAGGAGCGGCGCATGTAGCGCCGGCGTACCTGGAAGTCAGAGTCACCGAGGACGTCACCAGGCAGGCCAGTCCGCGTCAGAGGCCACACCCCCGTGTATCACGTGAGCGCAATCTCAGGACACAGGACCAGCCCGAATACACACCGTCAGTGGCGCCGAACATCCAGGAGCCAGCCCACATGTGCGCAAGCAGGTATTATACCCCATTCCAATAGAAGTATACGAACAGCAAAGTAAGGTGAACAACAATCGTTGAAAACACAAGGATATAATAAAATAGTCATAGTGCATAATAATGGTAAGCATTCAGTGCAGCAAGTGAGAATATATCTCGAAAAGGTGCTGCTCATCAAATGAAGAGGAATTGGGATCCATATCAGTTAGAGGGAACCTGTCCCCTGAATTTGGCGGGAGCGGTTTTCGGTCATATGGTCGGAGTTTTCGGGTGTTTGATTCACCCTTTCCTTACCCGCTGGCTGCATGCTGGCCGCAATATTGGATTGACGTTCATTCTCTGTCCTCCGTAGTACACGCCTCCACAAGGCAAGATTTCTTGCAGATTTTCCCCATAAACTTGAATAAAATTAGGAAAATCGGCAGGACTTTTTTGCTGCTTATTTTTGCTGCTTATTTTTGCTGCGTTTTTTATGCTAATTTAGGTGCGTTTTTGGTGCGTATTTGGTGCGTTTTTTTTGGTGCGTTTTTTTTTCTCTTTTTCCAGTCTAATGTTCTTGGATTTTCAACAGCAAAAATGCAGCAAATAATGATACCTGCGTTTTTGCTGTATTTTTTTCAACACCCATTCAAGTCAATGGGTGAAAAAAAACAGCAAAAATGCTGAAAGAAGTGACAAGCTCTATGTCAAAGAAACGCAGCAAAAATACGCAGCAGAAAAGTCCTGTGTGAACTTACCCAAACAGCGCAGGTAATGTGCACAGGGCTGGAGGAGTAAAGCCTGAGACCAGGAGACGTCGAAAACAAGGCGGCTTTATCTACGTGACACATGAAAAAGAGGAAAAAACAGCAACAAAAACACAAAGAAAAATCACAAGAAATGAAATGTAGAAAATCTGCAACATCAATAACTCACCAGATCCTCGTCGTGTGAACTGAGCCTTAGGCCGGGGTCACACATGCGAGTTTAATGCGAGAAACTTTGGGACTGGAGTGCGTGGTTGCATGTATTTCTATGCAGCTGAACGCTCCGGTCCTGAGTGCCGGCGGTGGTGCCGGGTATTGATATTCTCTTATTGAACTCGCAGTTATGACCCCGGTCTTACACGGATTCTCAGAGATAGAGGAGTGCGAGGAGCGCAGAAAGCAGCAGACACGGGCAGCCCCGAGCCGAGCGAGCAGCCATTACTGGTCACCAGCCGCACCGCGCTGACCACCAACGGGGGAGGGGGCCGGGACACTGTCAGTCTGTGCGCTCAGGGGGAGGAGCATAGGGAGGAGCTATGAATAGGGGGCGTGGTCAGAGAGTAGAAGCCTATAAATACCCAGCTGTGAGGCTGCTGAGCTGCAGAAGAGAGGTGCTGGCACTGAGCAGGTGTGACGGATATTGGCTTGTACTGGTGAAAGGTAAATGTGAGCTACTGTTCCCTGTTATCAGCCAGGCCTGACTGCAGCGCTGTTCTGCACCAGGTGATTGGAGGCTTTGCTCTGTAGCATCCCCTGATTGCAGCACGCCGGCTTCTTCTATTTCTGAGGCTGCGGCTGATAACAGAGAGAATTGTCTCCTGTCCTACAATCTATTCCTGTTATCTGCTGTTACTGAGGGGGAGCACAGCGCTGGCAAAAAACTGCACATAAAGGGGAAGGCGACATAAAGGGGAAGGCGACATAAAGGGGAAGGCGACATAAAGGGGAAGGCGACATAAAGGGGAAGGCCACATAAAGGGGAAGGCGACATAAAGGGGAAGGCGACATAAAGGGGAAGGCGACATAAAGGGGAAGGCGACATAAAGGGGAAGGCGACATAAAGGGGAAGGCGACATAAAGGGGAAGGCGACATAAAGGGGAAGGCGACATAAAGGGGAAGGCGACATAAAGGGGAAGGCGACATAAAGGGGAAGGTCACACCGGGCGTTTGCTGCTCTTTTTTTTTCTGCAGGAAAGAAGCTGTGGCAAAGATGCAGGTTTAGGTGTGTGGGTTTTTTTGGGGGTTAACTTGTCTTTGTTCATGACTCTTCTGCAGGGAAAAAAAGCTGCAAATAATAATCCCTGGTTTGTTTTTGTTTTTTTTCTTTTTTTTTCAACACTCATATTCAAGCCAATGGGTGAAAAATGCTGAAAGTGACATGTGACTGCTCTATGTCCATAAAAAGCCGCAACGCACAAACTCCTGATAACAGAAAACATTGTGTGCATGAGATTTCTGAAATCTCACAGGCTTTGCTGGTGCTGTACAAAGCTGCTGAAAAATCAGCAATAAATGCCCAGTGTGAACTTACCCCAAATCCGTTTTTATTTTGCTTCTAATATGTGTTGCTGACCTCACATCAGACAGGTGTAAATAGAGCAAGGTGGCCGCCGCTCGATCAGCCTTGATTGGTTTAGTGCCAGTCATGGCTTTATAACCCCTTAGGCCTCTTTCACATTTCCGTCGGTACGGGTCCGTCGCTATGCGTCTGGCCGACGGACGTTGTGAAATATCTGCATAACGTGGGCAGTGGATGCAGTTTTTCGACGCATCCGCTGCCCATTCTGCAGTCTGGGGAGGAGGGGGCGGAGTTTCGGCTGCACATGCGTGGTCAAAAATGGCGGATGTGACGTACAAAAAAAATTACATTGAAGTTTTTTTGTTTTTTTTTGTGCTGGCGGTCTGCCAAAACATGACGCATTTGTCGCACAACGTGTGGCAATCTGTCACTAATACAAGTTTATGGTTAAAAAAACGCATCCTGCGAGCACATTTGCAGTATTTGTTTTTGCCCTAAGTGACTGATTGCGGCGGAGGACAGAAGACGCAAGTGTGAAAGAGGCCTTAATGGTCTCACTTCTGATGATTTTCTGAAATATAGCCCATTTCCCCTCCCCCCTCAAGTCACTTCGTAATGGAATATGTCCCCCTCCCCCCCCCCCCCCCCCCAAAAAAAAAAAAAAATTAAAAAAATTTGTGTATTTCCTTGAAACCTTCTAGAATCCTAATAATAAAATAATTAAAAATGGTGCTGATGTGAAGCTGAACCTGAGGGAAATGTTTGACCACTTTGTGTGGTACGACTGTCTGGATTAAAGGCATAATCATTCAAAGTTTGAAAACTGATAATATTTACAATTTTTTTTTTTCTTTGTTAAACTTTTTGATATTTTTATAAAATGCAGAAAATATCAAGATAAAATTACCATAATGTATCATGAAAAAAAAAAACTCGAAATCAGTGAGATCTCATGAAGCTCCAGAGTAATTACCACATAACGACACTGGTCAGATTTGAAAGAAAAAAGGAAAAAAAAATTGGCTGGGTCTCTAAGGGGTTAAAAGTGCACACAATGGGGGAGATTATCAAAACTGGCACCAATCAAAGCTCAGCTTTCATTCCTCACACTGCTCTGGAAAAATGAAAGCTGCGCTCTGGTTGCTGTAGTGAATTAGGACAGTTTTGCTAGTGGACAGTTTTTGATTCTCCTCAATGGGTCGGCAGAAGCGTAAAATGGGAGAGAAACCTGATGCCGCGACTGCCAGAGAAGGGCATTCACTGACGGCTGTAGCTACAGACCTGGGCGTGTCGAGACACTTTATCACCTTGACGTGGTCGGCGCTGTCATTGCCTCCTGGGTCGCTACCGCAGAGGACGTCCGACTCTGGCGCCTAAGACTTCACCAAGGACTGACTGACTTCTGAAGTGTGCAGTGATGTCAAATCCTTCTGCCACTGAACAGTCCCCTCCGCTCCTCCAGAACATCGCAACGAGGACAAGTCGTCACCGCCGGCTGCAGAAGGACCCGGGCCGGCCAAGAAGCCTCCGCTCATGGCAGCCATGGAGGAGAAAGGGCAACTTCTGTAAAATGTCTGGAAAGTGCTGCTCAGTGATGAGCACTTCAGGCCGGTCAGGGGAGGCTCAAAGATTGTACAGCGTCACCCGAAATATAAGGTTAAACACCTGACTGTGGTGCGAGGAGCAGTCGGTGGAAGCATGCCACCAAGAATGTGAGCAGGAAAGTAAGCCGTTGGATTAATGTTTTGGTAGAACATTACCTTAATTATTGGGGCTTCATCAGTGTGACTACTTTATACATTGTGGAGCCCCTGACAACAGTTCTCAACATTTTAGAGTGGCAGGTAATCCCCCGACCCGAACCCCATAGAAAATGCCTGGAATGTAAGGAAAAACAAGGTTCAAGAGACAGAAGGCGGCGCGATCGACGCCCTAAAGGGGGCGCTGACGTGGCCAGATCTACGCCCAAAGACACTGGGCAGCCATGGACTCATGTACTTCACCAGCCGTGCTGAATCTGTGCCTAAACTGCAGATGCTGATAAAATGTCAGGATGAAATACTAAATGTAGCTAAGTATTCACAATAAAACACTTGAATGTTAGGATTTGTGGTGTTGAACTTGTCCTGTCCCCCCTCCCCCACTGTATAATTGCTTACTCCCTGTTATCAGTTTATTTCAGCCGCCTTCCCCAGTAATGGCTGATAACAGGGAGTAATAGATTAGGGTACCGTCACACTATACGATTTACCTACGATCACGACCAGCGATATGACCTGGCCGTGATCGTAGGTAAATCGTAGTGTGGTCGCTGGGGAGCTGTCACACAGACAGCTCTCCAGCGACCAACGATGCCGAGGTACCCGGGTAACCAGGGTAAACATCGGGTTACTAAGCGCAGTACCGCGCTTAGTAACCCGATGTTTACCCTGGTTACAAGCGAACGCATTGCTGGATCGCATCGCTAGATCGGTGTCACACACCGATCTAGCGATGACAGCGGGAGATCCAGCGATGAAACAAAGTTCCAAACGATCTGCTACGACGAACGATTCTCAGCAGGATCCCTGATAGCTGCTGCGTGTCAGACACAGCGATATCGTAACGATATCGCTGGAACGTCACGAATCGTACCGTCGTAGCGATCGAAATGGCAGAGTGTGACGGTACCCTTAGTCTCCTGTCTGCACAGGATCAGTGAGATGATCTTCTCTTCTGTAGACATTACTGACTCCTCCATGTCTCTGTTCCTTTCCCCAGGATGAATCCTCTGCTGTCGCTGATTCTGCTGGGATCTGTGGTTCTGGCTCTGGGATGCGCTCCTGCACCTGGAGGTGAGATTCTGTGCACGGGGTGGGTTATAGAGCAGGTGGAGGGGTCAATGTCTGGAGATGCTGTGATGACCTTCCATCTTGGTGCTGTGATCATACAGCCGTACTACCTGCACTGTATCCTGGGCTCCAGTCTGCCATAATGTGCAGGTGACATGAAGGACATTGGTTTTCTGGTGACAGCAAATGGTGGTCAAGTCTTCACTTGCTTAGATTCTTACATTTGTCAAGTTCTCCAAATGTTTAGTGTCTGAGGTGTCTTGATGCGTAACCATATCCCACATGTTGTGCTTTGGGTGTAATGACCAGAGGTCCGAATAAGATCCAGTGAGTCACAAACCAAGACCAAGGCAGAAATCTCCAACGGTATTTACTCAAAGGCAAAATAATCAAGGTAATATGGAGAATATTAAGACAGATGCACCCCAAAGATACACTAGCTCAGCAGCAGCTGAAATCACTGTGCCACTCCAAGGTCTCCTGAGAACTGTATACTACAACAGACTAGTAAGAAATTTACCTAACAGGCAACTAAAAACAGGAACAAGTGTAAATTGAATGTAGTGTTATTAAGGGAGCCCCTGGAATGGCACACTGAGTATAACTTACACCACTCTAATACAAGATACACCTCTAAAGTAACAATTTAACACTCTGAGCAGAGATACCCGGGTATCTATAACTATGGTACCGTATCCTGAGATTGATTTCCTCTCAGGCAGGAATCCGCACAGGCTGCAGCCAGTCCATATCTTCAGCGCCAATAAGTTACAGCAAGCTCCTCTTGTCTTGTCGGCCGATGCCGAGCCCAAACGCCGGGGACTTAGTTAGTGGTCTCACGATGTTGTCTCTGCTTCTGTAGCTCCTAGGAATGCTTCCACGATAACCCGTCCGTCTCTGTATCCGCAGTCTGTGCAGACTTGTTTCTCCACTCAATGCACAGGGAATCCACAGACTTCCAAATACGTACTGGGTTCTTAGTAAAGTCTCCGTCTTTTCTTAGATAAAGGGTTAGCTCTTCTCCAGGAAACGTTAGCAACACAAGTCTCTCACAGAGTTAAACAAAAGGTTAGCTCTTCTCCAGGGGAACGTTGGCAACAAAAAGTCTCTCAAAAGCTTCTTTTCCTCCAAAAACACTTGCAGTAAATCCACACACAGTCTCTTTTTAAGATCTCACAGCAGCTTCTGCCTTTTCTTAATGCCTTTCTCTCTCAGCTCTCACTTCCTATTTTCACTTTACACAGGAGTCACTGGACCCCACCCCCCAGCATACATTGTCTCCGGGAGTTTTGCAGGGTCTGTCTTCTGCTGCAACAGGCAAAAACCACAGGGTCCTAGTGCCCTCTCAGTGGGACTACAGTTCACCCTCTTACATGGGCGGGGCAGGTCTTGCTGGATGGCGGTCTAGAAACCACCGGAGACTAGACGGAGGTGGACATGACTTGGGGATGGGTGGACCGAGAACTCGTGTAGATTTTAACCCCTTAACAACCGCCGATACGCCTTTTAACGGCGGCAGTTAAGGGTACCTAAACCACAGTGCTGTTAATTAATGGCGCTGTGGAAAAAGTGAATAGCGCCCCCCAGACTCGTGGGGGATTTCTACTGTTGAGGCACATCAGGGGCTCAGCAAACGCAACATAACGCCGGCAGACCATTCTATCAAAGTCTGCATTCCAAAACTGCACACCTTCCCTTATGAGCTCTGCCGTGCGCCCAAACAGTGGTTTACCCCCACATATGGGGTACCAGCATACTCGGGACAAATTGGACAACAACTTTTGGGGTCCAATTTCTCTTGTTACCCTTGTGAAAATAAAATCTTGGGGGCTCAAAAATATTTTATGGAAAAAATATATATTTTTTTTGTTTTCATAACTCTGCATTATAAACTTCTGTGAAGCACCTGGGGGTTCAATGTGTTCACCACACATCTAGATAAGTTCCTTAAGGGGTCTAGTTTCCAAAATGGTGTCACTTGTGGGGGGTTACTACTGTTTAGGCACATCAGGGGCTCTGCAAACGTGACATGGCGTCCGATCTCCATTCCAGCCAATTGTACACTGAAAAAGTCAAACGGCACTCCTTCACTTCCAAGCTCTGCCATGCGCCCAAACAGTGGTTTAGCCCCACATATTGGGTATCGACGTATTCAGAAGAAATTGCACAACAAAAGTTATGGTTAAATTTCTGTTCTTACATGAAGTAAAATGTTTGCAAAATAAGTTAAATGTTCGTTTTTTTTTTTCCTTCCACATTGTTTCAGTTCCCGTGAAGCACGTAAAGGGTTAATAAACTTCTTGAATGTGGTTTTGAGCACCTTGAGGGGTGTAGTTTTTAGAATGGTGTCACACTTGGTTATTTTCTATCACATAGACCCCTCAAAATGACTTCAAATGAGATGTGGTCCCTTAAAAAAAAAAAAAAATGGTGTTGTAAAAATGAGATATTGCTGGTCAACTTTTAACCCTTATAACTCCCTAACAAAAAATTGTTTACAAAATTGTGCTGATGTAAAGTAGACATGTGGGAAATGTTATTTATTGTGACATATCTCTCTGATTTAAGGGCATAAATACAAAGTTTGAAAATTGCAAAATTTTAAAAATCTTCTCCATATTTCCATTTTTTTAATAATCGCAATAAATATTGAGGAAATGTTACCACTAACATGAAGTACAATATGTCACGAAAAAACAATCTCATAATCAGCGGGATCTATTAAAGCGTTCCAGAGTTATAACCTCATAAAAGGACAGTGGTCAGAATTGTAAAAATTGGCCCGGTCACTAAGGGGTTAAACCAGAGAGTTGTTGCTTTAAGAGGAAGGAGTTTAGAGGTTTGTGCCTGGTGTATTACTGTGAGGAGGGTGGGGCTTATATAGGGGAGGCGGCTCTGGCTCTTTCTCTCACAGGATGGACAGGAGGAAACATGTCTGCAGTTTCAGGGAGTGTAATACTGGGGTTATCACCTCGCATTATAGCTGATAGGAGCACATTCACCTCACACGTCATGTATTAGTGTAGTATCAGCTCCTACATCATATATGGGATCAATTTTACCTCAGATTCATGTAGCCGCCATGTTCCCTCATGGGTCTGTTACAAGTTGCCTCACACACTGCACAGACAGCTCCTGTGTGACCTCCTCACAGACATGGCTGTTTTGTCACATTTCTGCTGTATTATACAGAGTCTTCATGAGTTTTGGGTATATTTCTGATGGGTCAGAGCATTGACAGTGTCTGCTATAGCTAGCGTGGAGCTACGCAGTCACTGGTGAGATGGAGCAGTAACGGGATGGGGTATACATACATACATACATACATACATACATACATACATACATACATACATACATACATACATACATACATACATACATACATACATACATACATACATACATACATACATACATACATACATACGCCCGGTGTTGCCTGGGCATAGTAAATATCTGTGGTTAGTTATAGCACCTCACTTCTTTTTCCCATCACACCTCTCATTTCAACCTCACATCTGTCCCTTTCCGATCACTCCACTATTTTCCCTCACTCCTCTCATTTTCCCCTCAGTATATACATATTTATCTCCCTTATATATAGTATACACCTGTCATCTCCCCTGTATATACCTGCTGTATGTCATCTCCTCCTGTATATAGTATATACCTGTATGTCATCCTGTATATAGTATACACCTGTCATCTCTCCTGTATATAGTATATACCTGCTGTATGTCATCTCCTCCTGTATATAGTATACACCTGTCATCTCTCCTGTTTATAGTATATACCTGTATGTCATCCTGTATATAGTATACACCTGTCATCTCTCCTGTATATACCTGCTGTATGTCATCTCCTCCTGTGTATATAGTATACACCTGTCATCTCTCCTGTATATAGTATATACCTGTCATCTCTCCTGTTTATAGTATATATCTGTCATCTCCTCCTGTATATAGTATGTACCTGTATGTCATCTCCTCCTTTATATAGTATATACCTGTATGTCATCTCCTCCTCTATATAGTATATACCTGTGTGTCATCTCTCCTGTATATAGTAAATATCTGTGTGTCATCTCCCCTGTATATAGTATATACCAGTGTGTCATCTCCTCCTGTATTAGACCTCGTTCACACGTTATTTGCTCAGTATTTTTACCTTAGTATTTGTAAGCTAAATTGGCAGCCTGATAAATCCCCAGCCAACAGGAAGCCCTCCCCCTGGCAGTATATATTAGCTCACACATACACATAATAGACAGTTCATGTGACTGACAGCTGCCGTATTTCCTATATGGTACATTTGTTGTAGTTTGTCTGCTTATTAATCAGATTTTTATTTTTGAAGGCTAATACCAGACTTGTGTGTGTTCTAGGGCGAGTTTCGTTTGTCAAGTTGTGTGTGTTGAGTTGCGTGTGGTGACATGCATGTAGCGACTTTGTGTCGAGTTGCATGTGACAGGTTAGTGTAGCGAGTTTTGCGCATGGTGCGTTTTGAGTATGTGCAACTTTTCCATGTGTTGCAACTTTTGTGCATGTGGCAATCTTTCTGCGTGTGGCGAGTTTTCCATGTGGCGAGTTTTGCACGTGTGGCGAGTTTTGAGCGGCGACTTTTGTGTTTCGACTTTTTATGTGGCAAGGTTGGTGTATGTGTGGTGAAATGTGTGCTGAGGGTAATATGTGTTCAAGCACGTGGTAGTGTGTGGCGCATTTTGTGTGTGTGTGTGTGTTCATATCCCCGTGTGTGGTGAGTATCCCATGTCGGGGCCCCACCTTACCAACTGTACAGTATATACTCTATGGCGCCATCGCTCTCATTCTTTAAGTCCCCCTTGTTCACATCTGGCAGCTGTCAATTTCCCTCCAACACTTTTCCTTTCACTTTTTCCCCATTATGTAGATGGGGGCAAAATTGTTTGGTGAATTAGAACGCGCGGGGTTAAAATTTTGCCTAATAACATAGCCTATGACGCTCTCAGGGTCCAGACGTGTGACTGTGCAAAACTTTGTGGCTGAAGGTGCAGATACCAATCCCAGACATCCATCCATCTATATCAGATAAGACTGCACTTCATGTCTAGTCATTGCATGGTGGGATGAGGAGGTAGTGTGGGAGACGATGAATGTGCGGTTGGAAAGGTATGCGGAGGATCCAGGATAGGGAGAGGTCTTTGATGCCAAAGGAGGAAAGCATCTGTAGTAGGAGGCAGAGGTCAACTGTGTCAAAAGCAGAGGACAGGTCTAGAAGGAGCATAAAATATTGTCCGTTATCTTTGGCTATAAGTAGATTGTTGGTAATTTTGGTCAGGGCAGTCTCAGTGGAATGATGGGAGCAGAAACCAGATTGTAGTTTGTCAAAGAGCAAGTTACGAGAGGTTGGAGGAAAGTTCAGCATGGACGTGCTACTCCAGGAGTCTGGGAGCAGCCATTTGGGGCTATAGCTGGACATAATCACCTTAGTTATAGCAATGACGTCTCCCAGCCCACAAACTCTTCCCTCCTTCTGGACCCTGCATGAACCATGAAGTGTGCTGCTGCATGTGAGTGTCTTACAGATGGTGATATGGCCGCAGATTTACTCCTGTCAATGCCTCTTTACAATTCTGTAGTGCATCTCTCCTCTCAGCCCTCTATATACAGCCCCATGCTCCAGTACATCTCTCCTCTCAGTGCAGGCTGGTACCACATACAATCTAAGTTGCTCTTTATTTCCACATCTCCTTCATATAAGTGACTTCTGTTCTCTCCTCAGCCACGAATCTAGCACGGACCGGTGTGGCCTCCCAGGTGTCGGACTATCCATACTCCACCTGGAGCGGATTGGCCAAGAACGCCATCGATGGGAACAAAGACACCGACTTCAATAGTGATTCCTGCACTCACACCAACCTGGAGAAGGATCCCTGGTGGAAGCTGGACCTGAAGCAGAGCTACAAGATCTCCATCGTCGTCTTGACAAACAGGATGGACTGTTGTCCTGAGCGACTGATGGGGGCCGAGGTCCGAATCGGAAACTCCCCCGACAACAACAACCCGGTGTAAGTTCATAGAAGCTAAATATTTGCTTTCTAGGAGACCAAACAAAAGTTCAGTGCGGTTCGCACAAGTTACTGATCATCTGACGAACAAGCAAATCATTATTTTGTAAGGTGACAGTCTTTATTCTTGGCAGCATATAGTCCCGTGTAACCACTATGTTCTGTTGAGAACAATGGCAGCCTATGTGCACTGTACGATATTTCAGATGGTCAAATTATACTCTCAAAGCATTCATCACTGCCCAAATATCCCTTTAATGCTCCCTGATGACGTATTGGTGACCCTTAAGTAAATAAGGCAGCACACTGCAGCGCTAGAACATACAAATTTGAAAAACAAAATTTGAACTGCATTACTGCACTAGAAATATGAAAAATGAGAGCTTTTAGCGCCTAAAAATGGCCAATTTTATGTGTACCTGGTAGCCCCGTTACGGCATCTCTCTAGGTTCAGCACCTGTTCACACTGAGTCTATGTTTGGATGTGCCGGTCAGGTTTTTGAAATGTATTCTTTAGCCTTCTGATCGTGCACTCCCCGCCTCCTAGCTTCAGGTGTTTTAATTGCAGCAGGTCCAATACCCCTCCACAGTGAGAGAATTTTAGTCTAGTAAGAGGTTTTCACAGGTACCCATTCAGATGGAGACGTTTATTCTCAGTGAGGTAAGGCAAGTTTAGGACCTGGTATAAGAGAGATGCCGTAACGGGGCTACCAGGTACACATAAAATTGGCCATTTTTATGCGCTAAACGCTCTCATTTTTCATATTTCTAGTGCAGAAATGCAGTTCAAATTTCGTTTTTCAAGTTTGTATGTTCTAGCGCTGCAGTGTGCTGCCTTATTTACTTAACTATATACGAGTTGGCGACTCTAGGTTCAGCACCTGTTCACACTGAGTCTATGTTTGGATGTGACGGTCAGGTTTTTGAAATGTATTGGTGACCCTGGCTGAAAGGTGGAGCGATCTGACAGTGTGGATTGGTGTTATTTCCCCCCCCCCCCCCCCCATGACCTGAAGCGTGATTGTGAGGGGAACCAGAGCCGTATTCATGGCCTGAAATGATGGCTGCTGGAGCGCACCCTGGCCACCAGACTAATGCATGCACTATCCCATTTGCAGTGTACCTTCTGTAACTTCTTCTGTACCATCTGGACCGCTGTGGGTTCACTCCTGCTGATTCCACAGTCCAGTTTTAACTTATAGCAGACAACTTTACTTGAATTCTTTCACAGTATGTCCAGTTCAGGTACAGCAACTTCACAGGGAACATCACATCCTTGTCTATTCCTGTGCTTTTCCCTAATTCTAGAATTTCCCAGGTTGTTCCATTCCCTCTGGTACCGCAGCGCTCCTACTGTCACATCTTGGTGCTGCCCAGCATTCCACTGTTGTGGTTTTCCTTCAGTACCCAAGCCCTGGATATGTGGGCTCCCAACTTCAAACGTTATGGGGCCCACTGTGTTGCCCAAGCTCTAAGGCCCTACTGGACTGTCTGGGCTCCCTGGCCTCACTGACAAAAAACAAAGCTTACTATCTTATCACACAGTAGGACCCTCCTAAATTTAACTAGTTCCTATAACTGTCTTATCCTGTGTTATTCTAATATGCTCCTCTCTAGTGGCTATCCTGCATACCACACATTCCCTACACAATAACATATGTGCATTGTCATTACACAGCATACAGTAATATATATTATATATAGCGCAGCAATACACAAACATTAATTGCAAAAGATGGGTGAGGTACAAGTCAGTCCTGGTACATCCCTTACATGATCACCTGTGACAACATAGCAGGGCTTAAAATGGCAACTAAGATTGTGGTGGGAAACAGCATGTGGTGGTCTCTGAGATGACAGGCAGAGACTGCAGCTAAATCAGGACTGAGGAAAGTGAGGGGGCTTCCCCACAACCAGACGTTCCCTGCAGGACCATTAAATGGCCAGGAATCTGCATGGATGGACTATTGGCTGTATGAATGAGAAATGTTCCTGTTAGTTTGGAGCTACTGAGCTTATTGCCTCCTGGTAGTAACACAGCAAAGTCTGTGCCTCTTACTAATGAACAGGAAAATTCTCTACCAAATATTGAAGTGTAACTGCAAATCGCCAAGCTTGATGCCTCCTGGTACTGTAACCATTGAGCTCTGTGCCTCTTGTAGTGTAACCACCAAGCTTGGGGCCTCTTTCGTAGTGTATGCACTGTGCCCAGTGTCTTCTGATCTGTATGTGATAATGAAGGATCCACTGATGGTCACATTTGCTGGTTTTCTCCTCCAGGTGCGGCACAGTCACCAGTGTTGCTTCTTCCACCTTGACCTTCTGCTGTCCTGGGATGGAGGGTCGGTACATCAGCGTGGTGATCCCCGGACGCTCTGAGTACCTGTCCATGTGCGAGGTCGAGGCTTATTCAGACTCTGTGACAAACAAGGATAAAGTCTGCTCATAGCTCCTGTAATATCAGGGTTTGTCTCCTTTTCCAGATCTGTATTTCATAGGAAGTTTCCATCTTACAACCTGTGGATTTGCTGTAATGTCTGAATAAACCTCAATGTAGTAATAACCCTGACTTTATTATTGGCACATTTTTTTATTTTATTTTTTTCTTAGTGAAATACAGCTGGGCACCAGCAGAAAAGTGATGTGTGGTCAATCAACTGTAATGAGTGGCTGACAGCCAGACATAGGTAGTAGGCCCAAATGATAAAGTAGGCTAAATGCAGTTCAAAACTGGTAACAGGAGTACACAGGCTGCATTGCTTTGTTCAGTGGAGGAGGACAACTGTAATGAGTGGCTGACAGCCACACAGGTAGTAGGCCCAAATGATAAAGTAGGCGCAGGGCCGGACTGGCAATTCTGGCAAATGCCAGAAGGGCCTGTCTGGTCATGGGCTGCCTTGTCTGCTACACTGCTAAGGCTACTTTCACACTAACGTCATACGACGCACGTCGCAATGCGTCGTTTTGCAGACAAAACACATCCTGCAAAGTTGTTTGCAGGATGCGTTTCTTCTCCATAGGCTTGTATTAGCGACGCATTGCGATGCATTGCCACACGTCGCAACCAAACGGTCTACAAGAGTTGCTTGTTTGGTAGCCAATATTTGCTCAAGGTTCTCATGTGGCATGATATTTTGTAATTTCCTTTGTATCTTGGATCCAGGAGGCAGGCCAACCAGTAATCGTCATCGGTCATCATTTTGATAATGCGGGGTCCCTTTTTAGGATATGCAAGGTATACTCTCCCATGTGAGCCAATGTTCCAGGTGTCAATTTACTGCTTGTGCTGGGTTGAGGAGCACTTTCTTGCAAATCCACATCACTTGTGTCCCGCAAAAACCCTGTACCTGACCTTGCAACACCACCGGTTTCTATTGCCCCCTGCAAAGCATCTGCAGCGCCCCAGAGACCTGGTCGTTGCAGCATGGCACTCTGCCGCTAAGGAGAGTGGCGGTACGTCTGATGGCACTAAGGAGTTCTCCTGACCAGGTATCACCAGAACACATTACACTTCACACTCCGGCTACTAGGGGGAAGAAAAAGGCTTTATTTATTGGGCCACTCCTCACATTGGTAAAACTAGGAGTTGGGGAGGAAGTTAGTCAAAAGCTGACTGGGTTGGAACCAGGCTACATCCCGTGGCATGGGGTGTTGCAGGGAGAAGGCACAGGGGGGTCCCTGTCAGGCGTGGGAACCTGGCAGGTGTCTAGCCCACAGAACGTAACGGAACCGCGCCTGCACACCCTGCGGCGATATCCAGGAGAGACACGAAGGGAAGGATATTGTGGATCAGTGTAAACGAGATCAAGCACAAAGGAGTACCAGTAGGAGTCGTGCCGAGAGAGAGAGGCAACATCTTACTGAGGCGCGTAGTCGGTGGCCGGAACACCACAGGAGTAACTGACTTCAGGCCTTAATTCAAACTCCGCCAGACAGTTAATTATAGGTTGGCTGTCTACCTTACTACACCTACGAAGACATAGGGGGCAATGCGTGGAGAGGGGCGTCTCTAGGGTCCCGGAAGAGCTCCGAGCCTTCCCGTCATACGGGTGGCGTCCTAGCCATAACATACCTGGGGGACGTTAGAATTTAGTAACATCTGGATCCAAAGAACGAGAGAGAGCTGTAGAGAACGAACGAGAACAGCAGTTGTGAGGACTATTCCGAATGCTCAGCAGGGTAGGACTACAACACACTGGCGCTAGTGGTAGGCAACGATTTCCATCTGCGAAGGAAACTCTGGATGTGCCCATCGGACCGGCCGATCTCTGATAGCCCTGTTAAACGTGCTCTAGATTGAGGATCCTGAAGTCTTCAGTAAAGAGACTGCAACCCTGTGTCCTCGTTATTGCCTGCTCCTCAAACCATCACCATCCACCTTACTAAAAAGCCCTGGGGACACACATCACCTGTGGGAAGTTATACCATCCAGCTGCCATTCCATCACCCCAGCGGACCCCACAGCAGCGTCGGTCACCCTGACCGAACACCACAGGTGGCGTCACGAACCCCTGACAGACTGTACCACCACCTTCATTGGATGCCCCTTAGCAGGGTCGCGGACCGGGTCTAGCCACCGTGACAGCCTCAGAACCGAACCAGAGAGGCCCGGTACCGAGAACTCGTGGCCCTGTGTCTGGGAGCGATCCACATCCTCCTCCCATAAATATTCATCCCCATCATCCTCCTCTTCGTCCGCCACCTCGTCCAGAAGAGTTCCTTGAGCAGACAATGGCTGACTGTCATGAAGGCTTCCCTCCTCTTCGGCTGCAGACGCCTGCTCCTTAATGTGCATCAAACTTTGCATCAGCAGATGCATTAGGGGGATGCTCATAATGGCATCATCTGCACTTATCAACCGTGTGCATTCCTCAAAACACTGAAGGACTTGACAGAGGTCTTGTAGCTTCAACCACTGCACACTAGACAACTCCATGTCTGCCATCCAACTGCCTGCCCGTGTATGTGTATCCTCCCACAAATTAATCACAGCACGCCTCTGTTTGCACAGCCTCTGATCCATGTGCAGTGTGGAGTTCCACATTGTTGCAACGTCGATTATTAGGCGGTGCTGGGGAAGATTCAGCGATCGCTGATGGTTCAGTATACGGGCGACCAGCGGATGTGCGAGCAAAGTCTTCGCAGCTTCAGGAGCAGGGCTGATAACTCCGGATAATTTTTAAGGAAGCACTGCACCACCAGGTTCAAGGTGTGAGCCAGGAAAGGTATGTTTCAGTTCTGAAAGGGCTATGGCAGCCGTAAAATTCCTTCCGTTATCACTGTCTGCCTCAAGATGTACACTGCCCAGCCATGACTGAGTTTGTTGCTGCAAGTACTTGGCCAGAACTTCCGCAGTGTCTGTTGTCGCCCAAATCTTCATTTCTAACACAGCCTGCTGACGCTTACCACTAGCTGTTCGATAATGGGACACTTCGTGTGCAACATTGGCAGCTACGGCTGGAGTGGTCATGCAACTGCGCTCTGTGGACGAGCTTTCGCTTCTGGAGGAGGAGGAGGGGTGGCAAACGCCTACAGCAAACTGTTTCCAAGACCGTGGGCTAGGCAGAACTGTCCCACTATGGCTGTCCCCTGTGGACCCTGCATCCACCACATTAACCCAGCGTGCCGTGATGGACACGTAACGTCCCTGGCCATGCCTACTGGTCCATGCATCTGTTGTGAGGTGCACCTTTCTACTGACTGATTGCCTCAGTGCATGGACAATGCGGTCTTTGACATGCTGGTGGAGGGCTGGGTGTTATGAACAGGTGATTCAGAACCACAATGGACCTGGTGGTTACGAGCACAGAAAATGACCTGATAGTTGCTAATCATATAGGACGAGCTCTGAGACGTGGGAACTCTGCTGACCACAATTCCTAATCCTATCTGTTATGAATAGGTAATTCAGAACCACAATGGACCCTGAAGTTCAGAACACACAAAGTGACCTGACAATAACCAAAAAACATAGGACGAGCTCTGAGACGTGGGAACTCTGCTGACCGCAATCCCTAATCCTATCACACAACACTAGAGGTAGCCGTGCATTGCGCCTAACACTCCCTATGCAACTCGGCACAGCCTGAGAAACTAGCTAGGCTTGAAGACAGAAAAATAAGCCAACCTTGCCTCAGAGAAATTCCCCAAAGGAAAAGGCAGCCCCCCACATATAATGACTGTGAGTAAGATGAAAACACAAACACAGAGATGAAATAGATTTAGCTAAGTGAGGCCCGACTTACTGAATAGACCGAGGATAGGAAAGATAGCTTTGCGGTCAACACAAAAATCTACAAACAACCACGCAGAGGGGCAAAAAGACCCTCCGCACCGACTAACAGTACGGAGGTGCTCCCTCTGCGTCTCAGAGCTTCCAGCAAGCAAGAAAAACCAATAAAGCAAGCTGGACAGAAAATATAGCAACAAAAAGTAACACAAGCAGAACTTAGCTTATGCTGAGCAGACAGGCCACAGGAACGATCCAGGAGGAAGCAAGACCAATACTAGAACATTGACTGGAGGCCAGGATCAAAGCACTAGGTGGAGTCAAATAGAGCAGCACCTAACGACTTAACCTCATCACCTGAGGAAGGAAACTCAGAAGCCGCAGTACCACTTGTGACCACAGAAGGGAGCTCGACCACAGAATTCACAACAGTACCCCCACCTTGAGGAGGGGTCACCGAACCCTCACCAGAGCCCCCAGGCCGACCAGGATGAGCCATATGAAAGGCATGAACAAGATC
Source organism: Ranitomeya imitator (assembly GCF_032444005.1). Taxonomy (NCBI): domain Eukaryota; kingdom Metazoa; phylum Chordata; class Amphibia; order Anura; family Dendrobatidae; genus Ranitomeya; species Ranitomeya imitator. The sequence goes on along the minus strand of NC_091287.1, from coordinate 568,387,577 downwards.
GGCAGCATGGACATCAGAGGCAAAGACCCAGGAATTATCTTCCTGACCATAACCCTTCCACTTAACCAGATACTGGAGTTTCAGTCTTGAAACACGAGAATCCAAAATCTTCTCCACTATATACTCCAACTCTCCCTCCACCAAAACCGGGGCAGGAGGATCAACAGATGGAACCATAGGTGCCACGTATCTCCGCAACAATGACCTATGGAATACATTATGGATGGAGAAAGAATCTGGAAGGGTCAAACGAAAAGACACAGGATTAAGAACCTCAGAAATCCTATACGGACCAATGAAACGAGGCTTAAACTTAGGAGAGGAAACCTTCATAGGAATATAACGAGATGACAACCACACCAAATCCCCAACACGAAGTCGGGGACCCACACAGCGCCTGCGGTTAGCGAAACGTTGAGCCTTCTCCTGGGACAAGGTCAAATTGTCCACTACATGAGTCCAAATCCGCTGCAACATGTCCACCACAATGTCCACCACAGTATCCACACCAGGACAGTCCGAAGACTCAACCTGCCCTGAAGAGAAACGAGGATGGAACCCAGAATTGTAGAAAAACTGCGAAACCAAGGTAGCCGAGCTGGCCCGATTATTAAGGGCGAACTCAGCCAACGGCAAAAAGGACACCCAATCATCCTGATCAGCAGAAACAAAACATCTCAGATATATTTCCAAGGTCTGATTGGTTCGTTCAGTTTGGCCATTTGTCTGAGGATGGAAAGCCGAGGAAAAAGACAAATCAATGCCCATCCTAGCACAGAAAGCTCGCCAAAACCTCGAAACAAATTGGGAACCTCTGTCAGAAACGATGTTCTCTGGAATGCCATGTAAACGAACCACATGCTGGAAGAACAATGGCACCAAATCAGAGGATGAAGGTAATTTAGACAAGGGTACCAAATGGATCATCTTAGAGAAGCGATCACAAACTACCCAAATGGCCGACATTTTTTGAGAGACGGGGAGATCCGAAATAAAATCCATAGAGAGATGTGTCCAAGGCCTCTTCAGGACCGGCAAGGGCAAAAGCAACCCACTGGCACGAGAACAGCAGGGCTTAGCCCGAGCACAAATCCCACAGGACTGCACAAAAGAACGCACATCCCGCGACAGAGACGGCCACCAAAAGGATCTAGCCACCAAATCTCTGGTACCAAAGATTCCAGGATGACCAGCCAACACCGAACAATGAACCTCAGAGATAACTTTATTCGTCCACCTATCAGGGACAAACAGTTTCTCCGCTGGGCAACGATCAGGTTTATTAGCCTGAAATTTTTGCAGCACTCGCCGCTAGAGTTGAGCGACCTTGACCTTTTTAGAGTCGAGCCGGGTTTTGCGAAACCCGACTATGTCCAAAGTCGGGTCGAGTGAAATCGGCCGATTATGACGTAAAGTCGGGATCGACCGAAACACGAAACCCAATGCAAGTCAATGGGGCAGCATAGTCGGCAGTGAGTGGGGGCCAGGAAAACACCTAGAGTGGCCATTTTAATGTCAAAACCATCCATTCTTCTTAATGAAGCTTGTCAAGCGTAATTTACCTTATAATAATTGGAAGGCATTTGAAATTGGGGGTCATTTGGCTAAAGTTGTGGGGGGTAGGGCTGGTTCAAGTAATTAGTGGGCCCAGGAAATCTGGACCACGTCACGGCAGTGGAGCAGGGAGAGGTAAGTATTTCAACTTTGCAAGTGCTGTGAACCTGAGCAAGCAGGGGGGGCCCACTCGTTGGCATTGGCACTGGCACAGGGCCCCTCAAAGTACAGCGGTGTGTTTGCACGGCGGGGGCGCCTCCCACCGGCAGCAACACTTTTGCGTACTATGAGAGGCCCTGTGCCAGTGACGTCGCCAACTAGTATTCCTCCCCCCACCTGATGAAGGAACCTGCACTTTCATCTGCACCTTCCTCTTTGTCCCTGTGTAAGGTGGTATGGTATGCGGGAAGAGCAACCTGACTTTCAGCAGGGTCACAATGTTGTTGTGTAGCGTGCACGGGGAATGTTGCGTTATGGGTCAATGTACCAGCAGACTCATCTATCACTGGCTGGGCAATGGGCACGATGAAGTGGAAACACAGATATAGGCCCAAAGAAGAAAGTGGGCTAAATGCAGTTCAAAATTGGTAACACAGGAATAACCAGGGGGCATTGCAGTGGAGGACAACTGGAATGAGAGGCTGACACAGAGAGTAGGGCCAAATCAGTAAGTAGTCGAAATGCAGTTCAAAATTGGCAACCGTAGTAAACAGGCGGCACAGCTTTGTTCAGTGGAGGAGAACAGCAAGGAGTGGCAGACACCGATAGTAGGCCCCAAACCAACTAGTACGCCAAATGCAGTTGTTCCATTTAACCACAATTTAATGAGAGCCTGAAGATAGAAGCTCAGGAAAGGCAACCTGGGGAACACCTTGGAGTGTAACACACCATCTCTCTCCACCCCATACCCATTTTGTATGGCCTAATGCAGTGTACTTTTCTACAACTACTAAACGAGAGTCGGAAGACCGAAGCAATGGCAAGGAAACCTGGGGAACACCTTAGAGTGTAACACACCCTCTCTCTACACCCCATACCCAATTTGAAGGCCTAATGCAGTGTAGTTTCCAAGAACTACTAAACGAGAGCCGGAAGATCGAAGCTCAGGAAAGGCAACCTGGGGAACACCTTGGAGTGTAACACACCCTCTCGCTACACCCCATACCCAATTTGAAGGCCTAATGCAGCGTAGTTTCCAACAACTACTAAACGAGAGCCGGAAGATCGAAGCTCAGGAAAGGCAACCTGGGGAACACCTTGGAGTGGAACACACCATCTCTCTACACCCCATACCCAATTTGAAGGCCTAATGCAGAGTAGTTTCCAAGAACTACTAAACGAGAGCCGGAAGATCGAAGCTCAGGAAAGGCAACCTGGGGAACACCTTGGAGTGTAACACAACGTCTCTCTACACGACGGAAGGGCTGATTCTTAGGAAGGAAGGCTGTTGGAAATAAGCATTGCGCGTCCGAGGGTGATTATATTCTTATTAGGTATATACTCACCCTCGGACGCGCCCTGCTTCTTTATTTGGAATGAATGTTTATTTGCAATGTGGTGTTGACTTTCTCTATTATTTTGGTAATTAATGATTTTATTATTTTCATTATTTTGCATCTTCTCGGCAATAATATAAAGAAGACGCGACAGGACAACACTCGGTGGATGCCATATGTGTGTTTTCAATTTAAAAAAACTTTCAGTTAACTACTTGCAGGAGAAAGTAATTGTAGCTGGTGGCCATTTTTAGTACTGTACCAGATTAGAGTTGTGTGTTTGTTTTTAATGTTAAAATGTCTGCATTTGATATCTCACCAGTATTTTCTTTTTTATAAGCAAAATACTTATTTTTATATTTTCTGATGTTGGTTCCAGGGGTACACGGCCAGCAGTGCCCTGGTCAGTGTAGTAGTAGTTGAAAGAATGGACCGCAGACAGGCATCGAAGGCCTAAAATAATAACACATGGCTGTAGGCAATTTTAAATTGGTTCCAGGGGTACACGGACAGCAGTGGTGTGGTCAGTGGAGGCCTAGTGGAAGGAGTGACCGCAGACAGGCATCGAAGGCCTAAAATAATAACACATGGCTGTAGGCAATTTTAAATTGGTTCCAGGGGTACACGGGCAGCAGTGACCTGGTCAGTGTAGTAGTAGTTGAAAGAATGGACCGCAGACAGGCATCGAAGGCCTAAAATAAAAAAATTGGGCTGGCTGTAGGCAATTTTAAATTGGTTCCAGGGGTACACGGGCAGCAGTGGTGTGGTCAGTGGAGGCCTAGTGGAAGGAGTGACCGCAGACAGGCATCGAAGGCCTAAAATAATAACACATGGCTGTAGGCAATTTTAAATTGGTTCCAGGGGTACACGGGCAGCAGTGACCTGGTCAGTGTAGTAGTAGTTGAAAAAATGGACCGCAGACAGGCATCGAATGCCTAAAATAATAACACATGGCTGTAGGCAATTTTAAATTGGTTACAGGGGTACACGGACAGCAGTGACCTGGTCAGTGTAGTAGTAGTTGAAAGAATGGACCGCAGACAGGCATCGAAGGCCTAAAATAAAAAAATTGGGCTGGCTGTAGGCAATTTTAAATTGGTTCCAGGGGTACACGGACAGCAGTGGTGTGGTCAGTGGAGGCCTAGTGGAAGGAGTGACCGCAGACAGGCATCGAAGGCCTAAAATAATAACACATGGCTGTAGGCAATTTTAAATTGGTTCCAGGGGTACACGGACAGCAGTGGTGTGGTCAGTGGAGGCCTAGTGGAAGGAGTGACCGCAGACAGGCATCGAAGGCCTAAAATAATAACACATGGCTGTAGGCAATTTTAAATTGGTTCCAGGGGTACACGGACAGCAGTGACCTGGTCAGTGTAGTAGTAGTTGAAAGAATGGACCGCAGACAGGCATCGAAGGCCTAAAATAAAAAAATTGGGCTGGCTGTAGGCAATTTTAAATTGGTTCCAGGGGTACACGGGCAGCAGTGGTGTGGTCAGTGGAGGCCTAGTGGAAGGAGTGACCGCAGACAGGCATCGAAGGCCTAAAATAATAACACATGGCTGTAGGCAATTTTAAATTGGTTCCAGGGGTACACGGACAGCAGTGGTGTGGTCAGTGGAGGCCTAGTGGAAGGAGTGACCGCAGACAGGCATCGAAGGCCTAAAATAATAACACATGGCTGTAGGCAATTTTAAATTGGTTCCAGGGGTACACGGACAGCAGTGACCTGGTCAGTGTAGTAGTAGTTGAAAGAATGGACCGCAGACAGGCATCGAAGGCCTAAAATAAAAAAATTGGGCTGGCTGTAGGCAATTTTAAATTGGTTCCAGGGGTACACGGGCAGCAGTGGTGTGGTCAGTGGAGGCCTAGTGGAAGGAGTGACCGCAGACAGGCATCGAAGGCCTAAAATAATAACACATGGCTGTAGGCAATTTTAAATTGGTTCCAGGGGTACACGGACAGCAGTGGTGTGGTCAGTGGAGGCCTAGTGGAAGGAGTGACCGCAGACAGGCATCGAAGGCCTAAAATAATAACACATGGCTGTAGGCAATTTTAAATTGGTTCCAGGGGTACACGGGCAGCAGTGACCTGGTCAGTGTAGTAGTAGTTGAAAAAATGGACCGCAGACAGGCATCGAATGCCTAAAATAATAACACATGGCTGTAGGCAATTTTAAATTGGTTCCAGGGGTACACGGGCAGCAGTGACCTGGTCAGTGTAGTAGTAGTTGAAAGAATGGACCGCAGACAGGCATCGAAGGCCTAAAATAAAAAAATTGGGCTGGCTGTAGGCAATTTTAAATTGGTTCCAGGGGTACACGGGCAGCAGTGGTGTGGTCAGTGGAGGCCTAGTGGAAGGAGTGACCGCAGACAGGCATCGAAGGCCTAAAATAATAACACATGGCTGTAGGCAATTTTAAATTGGTTCCAGGGGTACACGGGCAGCAGTGACCTGGTCAGTGTAGTAGTAGTTGAAAAAATGGACCGCAGACAGGCATCGAATGCCTAAAATAATAACACATGGCTGTAGGCAATTTTAAATTGGTTACAGGGGTACACGGACAGCAGTGACCTGGTCAGTGTAGTAGTAGTTGAAAGAATGGACCGCAGACAGGCATCGAAGGCCTAAAATAAAAAAATTGGGCTGGCTGTAGGCAATTTTAAATTGGTTCCAGGGGTACACGGGCAGCAGTGACCTGGTCAGTGTAGTAGTAGTTGAAAGAATGGACCGCAGACAGGCTTAGAAGGCCTAACATAACAAACTTGGGCTGGCTGTAGGCACTTTTAAATTGGTTCCAGGGGTACACGGGCAGCAGTGGTCTGGTCAGTGGAAGTCTAGTGGAAGGAGTGACCGCAGACAGGCTTCCAAGGCCTAACATAACAAACTTGGGCTGGCTGTAGGCACTTTTAAATTGGTTCCAGGGGTACACGGGCAGCAGTGGTCTGGTCAGTGGAAGTCTAGTGGAAGGAGTGACCGCAGACAGGCTTCCAAGGCCTAACATAACAAACTTGGGCTGGCTGTAGGCACTTTTAAATTGGTTCCAGGGGTACACGGGCAGCAGTGGTCTGGTCAGTGGAAGTCTAGTGGAAGGAGTGACCGCAGACAGGCTTCCAAGGCCTAACATAACAAACTTGGGCTGGCTGTAGGCACTTTTAAATTGGTTCCAGGGGTACACGGGCAGCAGTGGTCTGGTCAGTGGAAGTCTAGTGGAAGGAGTGACCGCAGACAGGCTTCCAAGGCCTAACATAACAAACTTGGGCTGGCTGTAGGCACTTTTAAATTGGTTCCAGGGGTACACGGGCAGCAGTGGTCTGGTCAGTGGAAGTCTAGTGGAAGGAGTGACCGCAGACAGGCTTCCAAGGCCTAACATAACAAACTTGGGCTGGCTGTAGGCACTTTTAAATTGGTTCCAGGGGTACACGGGCAGCAGTGGTCTGGTCAGTGGAAGTCTAGTGGAAGGAGTGACCGCAGACAGGCTTCGAAGGCCTAACATAACAAAATTGGGCTGGCTGTAGGCACTTTAAATTGGTTCCAGGGGTACATGGGCAGCAGTGTATGGTCAGTGGAAGTCTAGTGGAAGGAGTGACGGCAGACAGTCTTCGAAGGCCTAACATAACAAAATTGGGCTGACTGTAGGCACTTTTAAATTGGTTCCAGGGTAACACGGCCAGCAGTGGCCTGGTCAGTGTAGTAGTTGTAGAAAGAAGGGACCGCAGACAGGCTTCGAAGGCCTAACATAACAAAAATGTCAAAACAATGGTATTGTCAGTGCCAGGCATTGAAGGATGTCAGCGGCTAGACTACACATTGGTGAAGCTGTGAGAGATAATTTTGCTAGTGGTAGAGCACTGTTTGAGCTGGGGGGGGGAACTGTCTTGTGGCCGGCGGTACAGGCACAGGGCCCCTCATATTACAACGGTGTGTCTGACGTTGGGTGCGCACCACCACCGCCAGAGACACTTTATTGTACTATGAGGGACCCAGTGGCAGTGCCGTCGACCAAAAGCGGCCACACCCACCTCTTCAGACAAACAGCACTCTCAAGGGTCCAAGCGCAAAGTGGCGATAGCACGGCCCCGTGTGGGGAGTTTGGCCATTTCGTGAGGTGGAAACATGTCGTATGCTGGACAATCAGGTGAAGAAAATTACGAGATTGGAAAAGTCATTCAGAATAGTCCACAGGCAAGACCTTTTCATAGGAAAGCTAGGTGTCAGCCGGGCAGGGTGGGGCAAAAGATTTTGAAATCCAGTTGTGGTTCATTTTAATGAAGGTTAGATCATCTACATTTTGGGTAGCCAGACAAGTCCTTTTTTCTGTTAGTATTGAACCTGCAGCACTGAATACTCTTTCTGATAGGACACTAGCTGCCGGGCAAGCAAGCTCCTGCAATGCATATTCTGCCAATTCTGGCCAGGTGTCTAATTTGGATGCCCAGTAATCAAATGGGAATGACGGTTGAGGGAGAACGTCGATAAGGGATGAAAAATAGTTTGTAACCATACTGGACAAATGTTGTCTCCTGTCACTTTGAATTGATGCTGCAGTACCTGTCCTGTCTGCGGTCATAGAAAAATCACTCCACAACCTGGTCAGAAAACCCCTCTGTCCAACGCCACTTCTGATTTCTGCCCCTCTAACACCTCTGGTCTGCTGGCCCCTGGAGCTCGTGTGAGAACGATCACGGGCGCTGTGTGCAGGGAATGCCAGAAGCAAACGGTCAACAAGAGTTGATTGTTTTGTTGCTAATATTAGTTCCAAGTTCTCATGTGGCATAATATTTTGCAATTTGCCTTTATAGCGAGGATCAAGGAGGCAGGCCAACCAGTAATCGTCATCGTTCATCATTTTTGTAATGCGTGTGTCCCTTTTGAGGATACGCAAGGCATAATCCGCCATGTGGGCCAAAGTTCCCGTTGTCAAATCTGCGGTTGTGCTTGGTTGAGGGGCAGTTGCAGGCAAATCTACGTCACTTGTGTCCCTCAAAAAACCAGAACCCGGCCTTGCCACGCCACCAATTTCCCGTGCCCCCGGGAAAGCTTCCTCATTAAAAATATACTCATCCCCATCATCCTCCTCATCCTCCACCTCCTCTTCGCCCGGTACCTCGTCATGTACACTGCCCTGACCAGACAATCGCTGACTGTCATCAAGGCTTTCCTCTTCCTCTGGTGCAGACGCCTGATCCTTTATGTGCGTCAAACTTTGCATCAGCAGACGCATTAGGGGGATGCTCATGCTTATTATGGCGTTGTCTGCACTAACCAGCCGTGTGCATTCCTCAAAACACTGAAGGACTTGACACATGTCTTGAATCTTCGACCACTGCACACCTGACAACTCCATGTCTGCCATCCTACTGCCTGCCCGTGTATGTGTATCCTCCCACAAAAACATAACAGCCCGCCTCTGTTCGCACAGTCTCTGAAGCATGTGCAGTGTTGAGTTCCACCTTGTTGCAACGTCTATGATTAGGCGATGCTGGGGAAGGTTCAAAGAACGCTGATAGGTCTGCATACGGCTGGAGTGTACAGGCGAACGGCGGATATGTGCGCAAAGTCCACGCACTTTGAGGAGCAGGTCGGATAACCCCGGATAACTTTTCAGGAAGCACTGCACCACCAGGTTTAAGGTGTGAGCCAGGCAAGGAATGTGTTTCAGTTGGGAAAGGGAGATGGCAGCCATGAAATTCCTTCCGTTATCACTCACTACCTTGCCTGCCTCAAGATCTACAGTGCCCAGCCACGACTGCGTTTCTTGCTGCAAGAACTCGGACAGAACTTCCGCGGTGTGTCTATTGTCGCCCAAACACTTCATAGCCAATACAGCCTGCTGACGTATGCCAGTAGCTGCCCCATAATGGGAGACCTGGTGTGCAACAGTGGCAGGTGCGGATGGAGTGTTTGTGCGACTGCGGTCTGTGGACGAGCTCTTGCTTCTGCAGGAGGACGAGGAGGAGGAGGAGGAGGGGGTGCGAACGGCTACAGACAACTGTTTACTAGACCGTGGGCTAGGCAGAACTGTCCCAAACTTGCTGTCCCCTGTGGACCCTGAATCCACCACATTTACCCAGTGTGCCGTGATGGACACGTAACGTCCCTGGCCATGCCTACTGGTCCATGCATCTGTTGTCAGGTGCACCTTTGTGCTCACAGATTGCCTGAGTGCATGGACGATGCGCTCTTTAACATGCTGGTGGAGGGCTGGGATGGCTTTTCTGGAAAAAAAGTGTCGACTGGGTAGCTCGTAGCGTGGTACAGCGTAGTCCATCAGGTCTTTGAAAGCTTCGCTTTCAACTAACCGGTAGGGCATCATCTCTAACGAGATTAGTCTAGCTATGTGGGCGTTCAAACCCTGTGTACGCGGATGCGAGGCTAAGTATTTCCTTTTTCTAACCATAGTCTCATGTAGGGTGAGCTGGACTGGAGAGCTGGAGATCGTGGAACTAGCGGGGGTGCCGGTGGACATGGCAGACTGAGAGACGGTGGGAGATGGTATTGTTGCCGCCGGTGCCCTAGATGCAGTGTTTCCTACTACGAAACTGGTGATTCCCTGACCCTGACTGCTTTGGCCTGGCAAAGATACCTGCACAGATACAGCAGGTGGTGCGCTAAATGGTGGTCCTACACTGCCGGAAGGGATGTTGCGTTGATGACTAGCTTCATTGGCCGAGGGTGCAACAACCTTAAGGGACGTTTGGTAGTTAGTCCAAGCTTTCAAATGCATGGTGGTTAAATGTCTATGCATGCAACTAGTATTGAGACTTTTCAGATTCTGACCTCTGCTTAAGGAAGTAGAACATTTTTGACAGATGACTTTGCGCTGATCAATTGGATGTTGTTTAAAAAAATGCCAGACTGCACTCTTTCTAGCATCGGATACCTTTTCAGGCATTGCAGACTGAGCTTTAACCGGATGGCCACGCTGTCCTCCACCAGGTTTTGGCTTTGCCACGCGTTTTGGGCAAGATACGGGCCCGGCAGATGGAACCTGTGGCGATGTTGATGCCTGCTGCGGCCCCTCCTCCTCCTCTGCTTCAGAACTGCTGCCGCCTGCACCCTGTTCCCCCAATGGCTGCCAATCGGGGTCAAGAACTGGGTCATCTAATAACTCTTCTTGTACCTCCTGCGCAACTTCGTCTGTGTCACCGTGTCGTTCGGTGGTATAGCGTTCGTGATGGGGCAACATAGTCTCATCAGGGTCTGATTCTTGATCAGCACCCTGCGAGGGCAATGTTGTGGTCTGAGTCAAAGGACCAGCATAGTAGTCTGGCTGTGGCTGTGCGTCAGTGCACTCCATGTCAGATTCAATTTGTAATGGGCATGGACTGTTAACTGCTTCACTTTCTAAGCCAGGGACGGTATGTGTAAAGAGCTCCATGGAGTAACCCGTTGTGTCGCCTGCTGCATTCTTCTCTGTTGTTGTTTTTGCTGAAGAGGACAAGGAAGTGACTTGTCCCTGACCGTGAACATCCACTAACGACGCGCTGCTTTTACTTTTACCAGTTTCACGAGATGAGGCAAAAGAGCTAGAGGCTGAGTCAGCAAGATAAGCCAAAACTTGCTCTTGCTGCTCCGGCTTTAAAAGCGGTTTTCCTAATCCCAGAAAAGGGAGCGTTCGAGGCCTTGTGTAGCCGGACGACGAACCTGGCTCCACAGCTCCAGACTTAGGTGCAATATTTTTTCCCCCACGACCACCTGATGCTCCACCACTACCACTACCCTCATTACCAGCTGACAATGAACGCCCCCGGCCACGACCTCTTCCACTAGACTTCCTCATTGTTTTAAAAACGTAACCAAACTAACGTTATTTGTTGCAGTCACACAACTTACACGGTGAGCTATAACTTCAGTATGATTTAGCTACCCCTTTACAGGTTGGTGAGACCACAGCGAAAATCAGGCCCAATGTTACACACTCTTTTTTTGGTGGCTGCAAATTAGAGAGATGCCCCACACGCAGGACTGTCACTGAAGCACAAATGTTAATATTAATGTCACACTATTATTTTTTTTTTATTTTTATTTTTTTCAGGAACACTTTAGAAACCCCCCAAAAAAAAAAAAATAGATTTTTGCAGGGAGAATTTAGAAAACAAATGTAACAAACTATATGCTTTCTATGGGCCACTGAGTGAGAGATGACGCACACAGGAATCAGGAGTGGCACACAAGCCCAGAGGCCAATATTTTTCTACCAATGATTGATGGAGTTATTTTCTCTGGTAGATTTTGGAACCCAAATCAAGGAAAAAAAATGTAGGCTTTCTATGGACCACAATTGGAGAGAGAGAGAGAGAGAGATGGCACACCCAGGAGTCAAGACTGGCACACAAGCAGAAAGGCCAATATTAATCTCCCACTGTTTTTTTTTTTTTTTTTTTTTTTCAGGGAGACTTTAGAAAAAAAAATAATAAAAAAAATATGATTTTATCAGGAAGAATTTAGAAACCAAATAAAATAAAATGATTTTTTCAGGGAGAATTTATAAAACAAATAAAAACAAAAATAGGCGTTCTATGGCCCACTGACTGAGAGATGACGCACACAGGAGTCAGGAGTGGCACACAAACCCAGAGGCCAATATTTTTCTACCAATGATTGATGTAGTTATTTTCTCTGGTAGATTTTAGAACCCAAATCAAGGAAAAAAAATATAGGCTTTCTATGGACCACAATTGGAGAGAGAGAGAGAGAGAGAGAGAGAGAGAGAGAGAGAGAGAGAGAGAGAGAGAGATGGCACACCCAGGAGTCAAGACTGGCACACAAGCAGAAAGGCCAATATTAATCTCCCACTGTTTTTTTTGGTTGTTTTTTTTTTTTTTTTTTTCAGGGAGACTTTAGAAAAAAAAATAATAAAAAAAATATGATTTTATCAGGAAGAATTTAGAAACCAAATAAAATAAAATGATTTTTTCAGGGAGAATTTATAAAACAAATAAAACCAAAAATAGGCGTTCTATGGCCCACTGACTGAGAGATGACGCACCCAGGAGTCAAGACTGGCACACAAGCAGAAAGGCCAATATTAATCTCCCACTGTTTTTTTTGGTTGTTTTTTTTTTTTTTTTTTCAGGGAGACTTTAGAAAAAAAAATAATAAAAAAAATATGATTTTATCAGGAAGAATTTAGAAACCAAATAAAATAAAATGATTTTTTCAGGGAGAATTTATAAAACAAATAAAACCAAAAATAGGCGTTCTATGGCCCACTGACTGAGAGATGACGCACCCAGGAGTCAAGACTGGCACACAAGCAGAAAGGCCAATATTAATCTCCCACTGTTTTTTTTTTTTTTTTTCAGGGAGACTTTAGAAAAAAAAATAATAAAAAAAATATGATTTTATCAGGAAGAATTTAGAAACCAAATAAAATAAAATGATTTTTTCAGGGAGAATTTAGAAAACAAATAAAACCAAAAATAGGCGTTCTATGGCCCACTGACTGAGAGATGACGCACACAGGAGTCAGGAGTGGCACACAAACCCAGAGGCCAATATTTTTCTACCAATGATTGATGTAGTTATTTTCTCTGGTAGATTTTAGAACCCAAATCAAGGAAAAAAAATATAGGCTTTCTATGGACCACAATTGGAGAGAGAGAGAGAGAGAGAGAGAGAGAGAGAGAGAGATGGCACACCCAGGAGTCAAGACTGGCACACAAGCAGAAAGGCCAATATTAATCTCCCACTGTTTTTTTGGTTGTTTTTTTTTTTTTTTTTTCAGGGAGACTTTAGAAATAAAAATAATAAAAAAAATATGATTTTATCAGGAAGAATTTAGAAACCAAATAAAATAAAATGATTTTTTCAGGGAGAATTTAGAAAACAAATAAAACCAAAAATATGCGTTCTATGGCCCACTGACTGAGAGAGAGAGAGAGATGGAACGCTTAGTACTGGCACACAAGCCCAAAGGGCAATATTAATCTCCCTTTTTTTTTCCAGGGAGAATTTCTGAAACCCAAAAAAAAAATAAAATAGGCTTTCTATGGCCCACTATTTGTGAGAGAGATGGGACGCTCAGGACTGGCACAGATGGCACGCTCAGGACTGGCACAGAAGCCCAGAGGCCAATATTAATCTCCCTTTTTTTCTGGGAGAATTTATAAAACCAAAAAAATATTTAAATAGGCTTTCTATGGCCCACTATTTGTGAGAGAGATGGCACGCTCAGGACTGGCACAGATGGCACGCTCACAACTGGCACACAAGCCCAGAGGCCAATATTAATCTCCCTTTTTTCAGGGAGAATTTCTAAAACCCAAAAAAAAAATAAAATAGGCTTTCTATGGCCCACTATTTGTGAGAGAGATGGGACGCTCAGGACTGGCACAGATGGCACGCTCAGGACTGGCACAGAAGCCCAGAGGCCAATATTAATCTCCCTTTTTTTCTGGGAGAATTTATAAAACCAAAAAAATATTTAAATAGGCTTTCTATGGCCCACTATTTGTGAGAGAGATGGCACGCTCAGGACTGGCACAGATGGCACGCTCACAACTGGCACACAAGCCCAGAGGCCAATATTAATCTCCCTTTTTTCAGGGAAAATTGATAAAACAAAAAAAAAAATTAAATAGGCTTTCTATGGCCCACTATTTGTGAGAGAGATGGCACGCTCAGGGCTGGCTGGCACAGATGGCACGCTCAGGGCTGGCACACAAGCCCAGAGGCCAATATTAATCTCCCTTTTTTTCTGGGAGAATTTATAAAACCAAAAAAATATTTAAATAGGCTTTCTATGGCCCACTATTTGTGAGAGAGATGGCACGCTCAGGACTGGCACAGATGGCACGCTCACAACTGGCACACAAGCCCAGAGGCCAATATTAATCTCCCTTTTTTCAGGGAAAATTGATAAAACAAAAAAAAAAATTAAATAGGCTTTCTATGGCCCACTATTTGTGAGAGAGATGGCACGCTCAGGGCTGGCTGGCACAGATGGCACGCTCAGGACTGGCACACAAGCCCAGAGGCCAATATTAATCTCCCTTTTTTTCTGGGAGAATTTATAAAACCAAAAAAATATTTAAATAGGCTTTCTATGGCCCACTATTTGTGAGAGAGATGGCACGCTCAGGACTGGCACAGATGGCACGCTCACAACTGGCACACAAGCCCAGAGGCCAATATTAATCTCCCTTTTTTCAGGGAAAATTTATAAAACAAAAAAAAAAATTAAATAGGCTTTCTATGGCCCACTATTTGTGAGAGAGATGGCACGCTCAGGGCTGGCACAGATGGCACGCTCAGGACTGGCACACAAGCCCAGAGGCCAATATTAATCTCCCTTTTTTTCAGGGAGAATTTATAAAACCCAAAAAAAAAATAAAATAGGCTTTCTATGGCCCACTATTTGTGAGAGAGATGGGACGCTCAGGACTGGCACAGATGGCACGCTCAGGACTGGCACAGAAGCCCAGAGGCCAATATTAATCTCCCTTTTTTTCTGGGAGAATTTATAAAACCAAAAAAATATTTAAATAGGCTTTCTATGGCCCACTATTTGTGAGAGAGATGGCACGCTCAGGACTGGCACAGATGGCACGCTCACAACTGGCACACAAGCCCAGAGGCCAATATTAATCTCCCTTTTTTCAGGGAGAATTTCTAAAACCCAAAAAAAAAATAAAATAGGCTTTCTATGGCCCACTATTTGTGAGAGAGATGGGACGCTCAGGACTGGCACAGATGGCACGCTCAGGACTGGCACAGAAGCCCAGAGGCCAATATTAATCTCCCTTTTTTTCTGGGAGAATTTATAAAACCAAAAAAATATTTAAATAGGCTTTCTATGGCCCACTATTTGTGAGAGAGATGGCACGCTCAGGACTGGCACAGATGGCACGCTCACAACTGGCACACAAGCCCAGAGGCCAATATTAATCTCCCTTTTTTCAGGGAAAATTGATAAAACAAAAAAAAAAATTAAATAGGCTTTCTATGGCCCACTATTTGTGAGAGAGATGGCACGCTCAGGGCTGGCTGGCACAGATGGCACGCTCAGGACTGGCACACAAGCCCAGAGGCCAATATTAATCTCCCTTTTTTTCTGGGAGAATTTATAAAACCAAAAAAATATTTAAATAGGCTTTCTATGGCCCACTATTTGTGAGAGAGATGGCACGCTCAGGACTGGCACAGATGGCACGCTCACAACTGGCACACAAGCCCAGAGGCCAATATTAATCTCCCTTTTTTCAGGGAAAATTGATAAAACAAAAAAAAAAATTAAATAGGCTTTCTATGGCCCACTATTTGTGAGAGAGATGGCACGCTCAGGGCTGGCTGGCACAGATGGCACGCTCAGGACTGGCACACAAGCCCAGAGGCCAATATTAATCTCCCTTTTTTTCTGGGAGAATTTATAAAACCAAAAAAATATTTAAATAGGCTTTCTATGGCCCACTATTTGTGAGAGAGATGGCACGCTCAGGACTGGCACAGATGGCACGCTCACAACTGGCACACAAGCCCAGAGGCCAATATTAATCTCCCTTTTTTCAGGGAAAATTTATAAAACAAAAAAAAAAATTAAATAGGCTTTCTATGGCCCACTATTTGTGAGAGAGATGGCACGCTCAGGGCTGGCACAGATGGCACGCTCAGGACTGGCACACAAGCCCAGAGGCCAATATTAATCTCCCTTTTTTTCAGGGAGAATTTATAAAACAAAAAAAAAAAATAAATAGGCTTTCTATGGCCCACTATTTGTGAGAGAGATGGCACACTCAGGACTGGCACACAAGCCCAAAGGCCAATATTAATCTCCCACTGTATTTTTATCAGGGAGAATTTATACACCCCACAAAAAAAAATACAGAAAAATGAAAAGGCTTTCTATGGCCCACTATGTGAGAGAGATGGCACACACAGGGATGGCACTCTAGCAGAAATGCCAAATTGCCAATCTTAATCTCCCACCAAAAAAAAAAAAAAAAAAAAAACAGGGAATGTCCTACAATTACTATCTCCCTGCCTGCAGTAATCTCAGCCAGGTATGGCAGGCAGCAATAAGGAGTGGACTGATGCACAAATGAAATAAAAAGTGTGGACAAACAAAAAAGATAGCTGTGCAGAAAGGAAGGAACAAGAGGATTTGTGCTTTGAAAAAAGCAGTTGGTTTGCACAGCGGCGTACACACAGCAATGCAGCTATCAGGGAGCCTTCTAGGGCAGCCCAATGAGCTACAGCGCTGAGGGGAAAAAAAAAAAAAAAAAAACTTCCACTGTCCCTGCACACCGAGGGTGGTGTTGGACAGTGCAAATCGCTGCAGCACAAGCGGTTTTGTGGTTAATGGACCCTGCCTAACGCTATCCCTGCTTCTGACAAAGCGGCAGCAACCTCTCCCTAAGCTCAGATCAGCAGCAGTAAGATGGCGGTCGGCGGGAACGCCTCTTTATAGCCCCTGTGACGTCGCAGACAGCAAGCCAATCACTGCAATGCCCTTCTCTAATATGGTGGGGACCAGGACCTATGTCATCACGCTGCCCACACTCTGCGTTTACCTTCATTGGCTGAGAAATGGCGCTTTTCGCGTCATTGAAACGCGACTTTGGCGCGAAAGTCGCGTACCGCATGGCCGACCCCGCACAGGGGTCGGATCAGGTTTCATGAAACCCCGACTTAGCCAAAAGTCGGCGACTTTTGAAAATGTTCGACCCGTTTCGCTCAACCCTAAGCGTTAGTAATGTGAAGGTGGTCTGGAAATGTGGTGATGACCAACAGATTATAATAACACATTGCGCTGATGACTGTTATGATCCAGACTGGGTTCTGGGTCTTGTCTCTCCTTTCCTGGTTTGGTCATGTCAGGGGTTAACTTTCTCTGCCTCATTCCGGTTTCGGCTCTGCTATTTCTCTGCGCTGCATCCTGCAGGCAGTGCCAGTTATATTTCCTGCCTTCAGCGTGTGTAGCTGGCTGATTTGTCCTGATTTGTCCTGATTTGTCCTGCTGCATTTAGCTGTCTTTGCCCGTATGGGCATTATGCTCTCCCAGCCCCAACTCTGTGTGTCTATGTGTGTTGGATTCCCCGGTACTCGACTCTGCTTTTGGCTCTGACCTGACTATCTCTTCCTTTTGGTACTTCTGCTACGGACCGGTAGTGACCTTTTGGCACTCCTCTGACTCTGTGTTTGGATTTCCCCTTAGCAGTATGCTACTCTCTGGTATTGACCCAGCTTGTTTGACTATTCTGCTGCCACCTGGTGGTAGCCCGGCTGCAGTTCTGCTGGTCTGCTCTGAGCAGGATTTCAGCCGTCTCTCCGCTCAGCTGGCATCTAGTGGTGTTTGCATTTACCTTCAGTGCTGCAGTGTGACTCTGACATTTTATGATTATTTTATGTGACCCAAAATGATGGTGTTGCTGTCAGAGGTAATTTTATCCTGCTGTTGGAGACACATGTGATTTGATATATGTTCCATAAAGCCCTCCACTTCCTCCCAACTAATACACTTGCCAAAGGCAACAAATGCCTTCTGGGACGGCAGGTGCCAGTACTGTTGGTGGTGTTTCTCTGACTGCTAGCAGTTCCTGTATTCGTAGCCGGAGTATGTTTTATTAATGTCTTTTACACTTCCCCATCTATTGTAACTTTTTCCCTTTTCATACATTTTGTATAGTATAATTAACTTTTGACAATCTTTTTAACCCCTTTATTCAACTCTTGCAAAAAGGATCTAACACAAAAAAAATGCTAGCTTGGTCATTACATGAACAGAAAACAAAATGTGGCAGCAGGTTGTGGTAAAGGTGCGGTGTAAGCCTTTGTAAAATTGGCCTCGTAAAACAGGTGTGCAAAAACATACATCCACAGAGAATGTCTACAATTTTTTAAATTATTTTTTTCACTTTTTTTTTAGTATAACTTATGTTTTTCCTAAAAATGACATAAAAGAAATGCTAGGTAGGTACACCTCTAAAAAAAAAAAAAACTAGTGTGAGTGAAATGCACTCTTTATGTTGCCTTTTGAACTCCAAATTAATGAGATTTATTTTTAGGAGTTCTAGGGAAATCAATACACCACAGCCTTGTATGGTGTACTCAAAAAATCTTGCTTTTTTAGCACTTGCAGCAAGTTGCTTAAAGGGAACCTGTCACCCCCAAAAATCAAAGGTGAGCTAAGCCCACTGGCATCAGGGGCTTATCTCCAGCATTCTGTAATGCATTCTGTAATGCTGTAGATGAGCCCCCTGATGTATCCTGAAAGAGGAGAAAAAGAGGTTAGATTATACTCACCCAGGGGCGGTCCCAGTGCGTTCCGATCTGATGGGCGTCGCGGTCCGGGGCCTCCCATCTTCTGATGATGACGTCCTCTTCTTGTCTTCACGCCGCGGCTATGGCACAGGTGTACTGATCTGTCCTGTTGAGGGCAGAACAAAGTACTGCAGTGCGCAGGCGCAGGGAAAGGTCAGAGAGGCCCAGCACCTGCGCACTGCAGTACTTTTCACTGCTCTCAACAGAACAGACCAGTACGCCTGCGCTGGAGCCGCGGCGTGAAGACAAGAAGAGGACGTCACCGTAAGAAGATGGGAGGCCCCGGACCACGACACCCATTGGATCAGACCGCAGCGGGACCGCACCTGGGTGAGTATAATATAACCTCTTTTTCTTATCTTTCAGGTAACATCAGGGGCTTATCTACAGCATTACAGAGTGCTGGAGATAAGCCCCTGATGACGGTGGTCTTAGCTCTCCTTCGATTTTGGGGGTGACAGGTTCCCTTTAAGTAGTTTCAAAGACAAAGGAAAATTTCCCTCCACAATATGTAGCCCATAGGACCTTCAGGGACGTGAACAGAAATCTGAAACATCCCCGCTCAGAAGTGTCATTTAATCACCGTGACACAGGAGTTAGAAGACAAAATGGAGACCCCAGACACAAAATGGAATCTGTTCTCTCACATTTTCCCCCTTTTCTGACCAATTAGGGGCATTTTACGAGGTACATAGGAGAACACTATTCGCATCCTCGGGGCTTTTCCACTTACTTCACATCAGTTCACTATATAAATACCAATTGTATCACAAAAATAGATCTAATCTCGTCTGGGTTCTATAAAATACAACCACGGGTTCTTTGATAAGTTTCCTTTAACCCCTTCATGACCTTGGGATTTTCCGTTTTTCTGTGTTCCTTTTTCGCTCCCCTCCTTCCCAGAGCCATAACTTTTTTATTTTTCCGTCAATATGGCCATGTGAGGGCTTATTTTTTGCGGGATGAGTTTTAATTTTGAACGACATCATTGGTTTTACTATGTCGTGTACTGGAAAGCGGGAAAAAAATTCCAAGTGCGGTGAAATTGCAAAAAAAGTGCAATCCCACACTTGTTTTTTGTTTGGCTTTTTTGCTAGGTTCACTAAATGCTAAAACTGAGCTGCCATTATGATTCTCCAGGTCAGTACGAGTTCATAGACACCAAACATGACTAGGTTATTTTTTTATCTAAGTGGTGAATAAAAATGTCACACTTTGCAAAAAAATAAATAAATAAAAAATTGTGCCATTTTCCGATACCCATAGCGTCTCCATTTTTCGTGATCTGGGGTCGGGTGAGGGCTTATTTTTTGCGTGCCGAGCTGACGTTTTTAATGATACCATTTCGGTGCAGATACGTTCATTTCCGGCCTGATGACCAGAAGCGCCGGTTAAATGCTGCTGTCAGCGTTTGACAGCGGGATTTAACTAGTTAATAGCAGTGGGTGGATCACGATTCCACCCGTCACTATTGCGGGCACATGTCAGCTGTTCAAAACAGCTGACATGTCCCAGCTTTGATGCGGGCTCACCGCCGGAGCCCGCATCAAAGAAGGGATCTGACCTCCGCAGTAATAGTAGGCGGAGTTCGGGAAGGGGTTAAACAGAACCTGATTATAGAACCAAGAGCGGAAAATCCGCATGAGATGTCTAAGGTAATAATACCAAGGCCTAGATGGAAAAGCAAAATGCCTCTATTGGGACAATTGGTGAGAGGGCGGCGGCACTAACAACCGGAGAAAGTGCCTCATGTACAAACAAGACAATATGAATAAAATGCATTAAGATGAGAAACTAATTAATTGCAATCCACTCAAAATACAAACCGATAACAGGCCGAATGCTGAAGGGCAAACATTTAAATGAATGTGGGAGTGTCCATGAAGATCATGGCAAAATATCAGATACTGGTAGGATCAATGTACAATAGTGTGCAAGGCAAAATGCATAGGTAAGGTGTGCTACAGTGTTACACCACGCCGGATCCCTGCTCGGACAGGCGGGCCTCCTGCGTGTCTCTTCACTCACCCGCACTGCGGTCGGTTCTCCTCTTTCTCGTGCTCCGTACGCTTCCAGCAGAACTTCCAACCGGGCCTCTAGTCATGTCCTTAGAGCGTGCGCACGCTTGTTCCCGCCGTCTTGAAGGGCCAGCGTGTGCACTTGCTAATTCTTCCCCACCCAATGGCTGTGGGGCAGTATGTATATATTGCTTCCTCCCCACTGGAGAGGTGCATGAGCAACCTTCCTGTTTTGCAGTCTATGTTGTGTAAGGTTGCATACCAGTCCCTGCTACACTCTGGTGCAAATCCTGCCTGCTGCACTCTGCTAGGAACTCTGTCAGCTGCTCCATCCAGTCTCTCCTCCTGGGTCCAGCTGCTGCATGACCATTGGTCTGTCCTGGAGTGGCACCTGGAGTTCATTGGGAGCCCAGTCTAGCCTCACCATCAGAGGCTCTAGTGAACAGTCTGGTGTTCCCTTAGTCATGCCCCCCAGGCTGTCCGTGGTTCGTCACACAGTGGTTCCACAAACCATGTCCGTGACAAACAGTAGTGTGGGGTCATAGTTGTACTGAGGCACAATACTAGGTGTGAAGATAAAACAGTGTATGGAATATAAGCCAACCCAAGTGTGAGGTAGGACACACTGAAAAACCTATGAATCAACATGAAAGGTATCACAAGTAATATATAGTGCAAACATGATGGAAGTACAAATGATACACAGTGCATCTGCAGGGAAAGGGGAAAGGAGGGCTTATATTACCTGAGTGGTAGATTGGTGTGTGCCGTGCAGGTTATACAGTGATAACCTCTGTACATAGTGTCAGTGCACAGGTAATACAGTGATCACCAGTGACAATATACACAGGAGCTCTGTATATAGTGTCAGTGTATAGGTAATACAGGGATCACCAGTGACATTATACACAGGAGCTCTGTACATAGTGTCAGTGCACAGGTTATACAGTGATCACCAGTGACATTATACACAGGAGCTCTGTAACTAGTGTCAGTGCACAGGTTATACAGTGATCACCAGTGACATTATACACAGGAGCTCTGTATTTAGTGTCAGTGTACAGGTAATACAGTGATCACCAGTGACATTATACACAGGAGCTCTGTATATAGTGTCAGTGTATAGGTAATACAGTGATCACCAGTGACATTATACACAGGAGCTCTGTACATAGTGTCAGTGCACAGGTTATACAGTGATCACCAGTGACATTATACACAGGAGCTCTGTAACTAGTGTCAGTGCACAGGTTATACAGTGATCACCAGTGACATTATACACAGGAGCTCTGTATTTAGTGTCAGTGTACAGGTAATATAGTGATCACCAGTGACATTATACACAGGAGCTCTGTATTTAGTGTCAGTGTACAGGTAATACAGTGATCACCAGTGACATTATACACAGGAGCTCTGTATGTTGTGTTAGTGTACAGGTAATACAGTGATCACCAGTGACATTATACACAGGAGCTCTGTACATAGTGTCAGTGTATAGGTAATACAGTGATCGCTAGTGACATTATACACAGGAGCTCTGTATGTAGTGTTAGTGTACGGGTAATACAAGGATCACCAGTGACATTATACACAGGAGCTCTGTATGTAGTGTTATTGTACAGGTAATACAGTGATCATCAGTGACATTATATACAGGAGCTCTGTATATAGTGTCAGTGTATAGGTAATACAGTGATCACCAGTGGCATTATACACAGGAGCTCTGTATATAGTGTACAGGTAATACGGTGATCACCAGTGACATTATACACAGGAGCTTTGTATATATAGTCAGTGTACAGGTAATACAGTGATCACTGGGATTGAGGGGTCAGAGGTTATACACTGGGGCCAAGGGGCCGGAGGTTATACACAGGGGACAAAGGGCCGGAGGTTATACAGTGGGGACGAAGGGCTAGAGGTTATACACTAGGGGTTGAGGGGCTTGATGTTATACACTGGGGATGAGTGGCCAGAGGTTATACACTGGGGAATGAGGGAACAGGGGTTATACACTAGGGGAATGAGGAGTCAGAGATAACACTGTAGACAAGGGACTCTGGGGATATGAGGCTGGAAGTTATACACTAGGAATTAGGGTCCGGAGGTTATACACTGGGAATGAGGGTCTGGAGGTTATACACTAGGGACGAGGGGCTGGAGATTATACTGTACACTGAGGACGAGGGGCCAGAGGTTATATGTAACGAATGGAAACGGAGGCACAAATGGTGAAGTTCACATTAGTTTTTATTGTAATTAAACGTGGAACCTCTGGACCACGGTCCGGGGGGCTCCGAAGGGGGTGTGACAATGTGAGCCCCAGACACCTGTGGTAAGTAAGACCCCTCGAACAGGGTCAGAATGGGATACCTGGGGGACAAGGGTGCAGTTAGACCCCAGACTCGTGGTAGCTGACCCTGCGGGATAGACGGACAAGCAGGGTTAGCAGGTGATGTAGAGCTAACCGGTGGGTACCGGGGTACGTGTAGAAGCTGGTTCCAGCGGTACTGATGTTCTCCTGAGGTTCTGGTGACTGAGTGGTGGGACGAGAAGGAACTGGAGTAGGCAGATTGGAGATCGTCCAGGAAAGCCAAGTAATGGGTAGCAGATAGTCTGTGAAGACAGACAGTGTAAGCGGAGCACTGACAGAGACTTCAGAAACAGAAGCACATGCTAGCAGAAACCGGTAGTTAGCAGCTGAGGATACTTGCTGCTCCGCCACCCTCCCTATGGTGGAGGGGCCAGAAATAGTAATCATTAACACGCCATTGGTCAGAAGCACCTTTTGGGAAATGCACGCTGTCTCTTTAAGAGACCTGGAGTGAGCGCGCGCATGACCTAAGCACACAGCCCTAGGACCTGCTGGCTGCATGCCAGGAAGCAGAGGAGGGAGAGGAAGCAGAGGCCCCGTCCGGACAGTGTGGAGCCGACACAGAGCGGGAGTCCCGACGGGGACCCTGCGAAGGTACAGGGACCGGACCGAGTGTAACATTATACAATGGGGAAAAAGGGCCAGAGATTATACACTGTTGACAATGGGCCGGAGGTTATACACTGGGGATGAGGGGACAGAGGTTATACATTGGGGAATGAGGGGCCGGAGGTTAAACACTGAGAAATGAGAGGCTGGAGGTTATACACTGGGGATGAGGGGACGGAGGTTATACACTGGGGATGAGGGGACGGAGGTTATACACTGGGGACGAGGGGCCGGAGGTTATACACTGGGGACGAGGGGCCGGAGGTTATATACTGGGGAATGAGGGGCCGGAGGTTATACACTGGGGATGAGGGGATGGAGGTTATACACTGGGGAATGATGGGCCGGAGGTTATACACTGGGGATGAGGGGACGGAGGTTATACACTGGGGACGAGGGGCCGGAGGTTATACACTGGGGACGAGGGGCCGGAGGTTATATACTGGGGACGAGGGGTCGGAGGTTATATACTGGGGACGAGGGGCCGGAGGTTATACACTGGGGAATGATGGGCCGGAGGTTATACACTGGGGAATGAGGGGACGGAGGTTATACACTGGGGATGAGGGGACGGAGGTTATACACTGGGGACGAGGGGCCGGAGGTTATACACTGGGGACGAGGGGCCGGAGGTTATATACTGGGGACGAGGGGCCGGAGGTTATTGGAGCGCCCCCAGACACAGGGCCACGGGTTCTCGGTACCGGGCCTCTCTGGTTCGGTGCTGAGACTGTCACGGTGGCTAGGCCCGGTCCGTGACCCTGCTAAGGGGTGTCCAATGGAGGTGGTGGTACAGTCTGTCAGGGGTTCGTGACGCCACCTGTGGTGTTTGGTCTGGGTGACCGACGCTGCTGTGGGGTCCGCTGGGGTGATGGAATGGCAGCTGGATGGTTTACCTTCCCACAGGTGAAGTATATCCCCAGGTCTTCCCAGTAAGGTGGATGGTGATGGTGTGAGGTACAGGCAATAACAAGGACACAAGGTTGCAGTCTCTTTACCTCTTTACTGAAGACTTCAGGATCCTCAATCCAGAGCACGTTTAACAGAGCTATCAGAGACCGACCGGTCCGATGGGCACATCCAGAGTTTCCCTCGCAGATGGAAATCGTTGCCTACCACTAGCGCCTGTGTGTTGTAGTCCTACCCTGCTGAGCATTCGGAATAGTCCTCACAACTGCTGTTCTCGTTCGTTCGTTCGTTCTCTACAGCTCTCTCTCTCTTCAGTTCCAGATGTTACTAGTTTCTCGTCCCCCAGTATGTTTTGGCTAGGACGCACCCGTATGACGGGAATGCTTGGAGGTCTTCCGGGACCCTAGAGACGCCCCTCTCCCAATGTTGCCCCCTATGTCTTCTTAGGAAATTTAAGGTAGACAGCCAACCTATAATTAACTGTCCGGCGGAGTTTGAAGTAAGGCTTGAATTCAGTTACTCCTACGGTGTTCCGGCCACCGACTACGCGCCTCAGTAAGATGTTGCCTCTCTCTATCGGCACGACTCTTACTGGCTCTCCTTTGTGCTTGATCTCGTTTACAGTTCCACAATATCCTTCCCTTCGTGTCTCTCTCCTGGATACCGCCGCAGGGTGTGCAGGCGCGGTTACGTTACGTTCTTTTCGCTAGGCACCTGCCAGGTTCCCACGCCTGACAGGGACCCCCCTGTGCCTTCTCCCTGCAACACCCCCTGCCACGGGATGTTGCCTGGTTCCAACCCAGTCAGCTTCTGACTAACTTCCTCCCCAGCCCCTAGTTTTACCAGTGTGAGGAGTGGCCCAATAAATAAAGCCTTTTTCTCCCCCTAGTGGCCGGAGCGTGAAGTGTAATGTGTTCTGGTGATACCTGGTCAGGAGAACTCCTTAGTGCCATCAGACGTACCGTCACTCTCCTTAGCGGCAAAGTGCCATACTGCAACAACCAGGTCTCTGGGGCGCTGCACTTTGGGAATGAGGAACCAGAGGTTATATACTGGGGATGAAGGGCTGGAGGTTATACAATGGGTAATTGGGGTCCAGATATTATACACTGGGGGGAAGGAGGTTAAACACTGGAAGATGAGGGGTAGGATTTTTATAAACTGGTATATACTGGTGGCAGGTTATACAGTACACTTGGGTCAATGAGGCCAGAATTTATATATCAGGGGGCTGGATATTACATGCCAGTGGATTTGGGGTTGGATGCTATACACCAGAGGTAATTTGACAAAATGAGAAACCTACATTTAGTGACTAAGATGAGCAGCCTAATACTTTTATCCATTTAGTGCATTAGGTGACAGCAGCAGGTTGTGGGCGAACAATTTATTTTGGCCTTCTGTTTCTTCTCAAAATTCCCACACCAAGCTATAAATAAAAGGATTTCTATTACCTTCTGATCTACCAGAACTTATTAGTTCAGAGCCTCTGATAATCCATTTCTTGTCTAGTCCCACTAATGACAGATAACATGGATTTCCGCTGCAGACATGGCTGCAGGGTGCGAGTTCTTCTCATTCTTCTCCCTACCTCTTACAGATTGCTTTTTACCAGAGGTCTGATAGTTTACAGAGCGTTCAGTTCTCTTCTTGGGGCGACTGGCATCGCTTCCTAAAGCATGAAATAGATGAAATACTGTCCACCCTGCACCCGTAATCAGTAGATAACTGACTGCATTCAGATGGAGACACCTTCGTTCTGACAAATACTTGCCACCTGCCCTGGGACTGTAGCGATTTCATGGATTATTATGGGACAGACTCAGGTGACGTCACTGATGGTCGATGATGTTGCAGGATTTTAGTCCCTTACACATTGGGCAATGATCTGCGAAATGAAAATGTATAGGAGCACTGGTTCCCGGTCACTGAGCATAAATAAACAGCTGACAAATGAGCAAATGCTTCGCTGCCGATCAGGTCTTACCATCCAGCTTGAACATTAGTGAACCCTTCAGAAATGTTCATATTTCTGCAAAATTTCGACTTAAAACTAAATAAGAATTTCAAACAATTTCAAAAAGGAGATAAAGAACAAATGAGTAAAAAAAAATAGCCTTTGTCATTTTTTTTATTGTGGAAAATATTAAAATATGACTTATCTGTGACCCAGATAATTTAAAGGTGAAATTTGAATGTGGTGTTTTAAGTTAATGAGATGACGAGCAGGTGTGAGTGATCCACCTGTTTTATTCTGTACAACACACATTTGTATCATGGCATAAATAAATGCGATTTCAATCCAATAGTATAAGAGTGAACACGATTACAAAGGAACCCAAGGTCACATCTAAGCAACTAAAGGCCTTCCTTACATTAGCTAATGCCAATGTTCATAAGTGCTCCATCAGGAGGACTCGGAACAACAAAGGTGTACATGGCAGGTTTGCAAACAGAACATTGCTGCCCATCTACAATTTGCTAAGTATCATCTAGACAATGCTTTGTAGATGGATGAGACGAAAGTAGAGCTTATTGGTTGAAATGAGAAATGTTACAGTATAAAACCACTTTCATTTATCACTTACAGCTCCCAAATGTTACACACAAACACTTCTAACATTATTACTGAGTAAAAATATAACGGTTATGCAATGGTTTACTGTATATAACCATGTGTCATATCCTGTCGGGTTCGGTAAGGAGATAGGAAAAGCCGACAAATGAATTACCGGCTCTTCTGCTATCTAGTATATGTGTGTGTGTCACTGACATATATATACCTATTCTATGTGTATATATCTATTCGATCTTTTCTATTTCTAACCTATTCAGTGTGACTTTACAGTAGCGGCATATGAATTACCGGCTTTTCAAAGGACACCGGTGCCTAAACATTGGACAGCACTCGTATGGTGCGAGTGCTGTGCGTTTTCTTCTCGCACCTATTGTCTCACATTGGCGAGTCTCGTCCGAGAATAGCATGCTGCGATTTTTTTCTCAGTCCAATTTCGGCTGCGATAAAACTTGCAAATGAGATGTCACCTATTGACTAACATTGGTTCGAGTGCAGTCTGATTTTTTTTCGGATTGCACTCTTCCATTTCTCACACAAATGAGTATGACCCTGAGATGAAGGAAGTCTCATGGTCGGGTCTGGTTCCATTTCTGCTGACTCTGTGTTGCTGTTTTTCCTTCTTCAGGAGACCCTTAACCCACCGCCCCGGGGACAGCTCCGGGGGCCGCCTTGTGCTCCTGTTATGGCCACATTCTACAGATGACACAACGATGATGATCTGGAGGAGCAGAACATTTACAGTAATTTGTTTAGACCCAACAAGAAGAAGATCAGGCCGATTATGGCCGACAGCCGGAGGAATGCTTGGACATGGTCATTTCTAGCAGGGAGGACAGTTTCTGTGAGACATTTCAGGACGTCCCAGCAGTGAACTCCCTGCTCCGCGCAGCGTCTTAAAGGATCGTAACCAGTGGGACGAGTTCTCCGAACGTGGGAGATTGGCTCCAGTGACCGGAGATGAGATGATTTATCTGCAGACGATCGATTTCCAGTAAAATATCCTGAAATTCGCACAGATCAGACAGAAACAAATGCCGGGCGCCATGTAACGCACTGCTGGAGAGTCAGAGGGGCAATGATGGCCGGCGCGGTGGGCCTTCCCATTATACCTTGCAGCCATCACATCTTAGGGGATCACAGCCAGTGGACGGCGGCTTTCTAGGCTTTCACAGCGGAGGGACAGGAGGTCACAGAGCACAGACTGTACTGGATATTGCTGCGCTAGAGACGCACATGGAGAATGGGAGCTTCAGTCTGTGATTAACAATCCCAAAATACAAAATATACCTCGGGGGAAATGGTTCATTTATATTGGTTACTTACCGTATATTAATTCCATGGTGCTGTGCAGACTTGATAATCACTGTCCCCATTGGGGCTCATAATCTAAAGTCCCTCCCCATGATTATATCCTTGGAGTGTAGGCGGAAACCGGAGAAACCAAAAGAAACCCGCGAAACACAGGGAGAGCATACAGACTCCATATGTTGCCCTTAGTGGGATTTGAACACAGGACCCAGGGCTGCAAGGCTACAGGACTAACCACTGAGCCACTGTGCCGCCCTCTATATAATACAGTGCTAACAACTGAGCCACCTTTCCACCCTCAATATAGTACAGTGCTGACCACTGAGTCACCGTGCCACCCACAATATAGTACAGTGCTGACCACTGAGTCACCGTGCCGCCCACAATATAGTACAGTGCTGACCACTGAGTCACCGTGCCGCCCACAATATAGTACAGTGCTGACCACTGAGTCACCGTGCTGCCCACAATATAGTACAGTGCTGACCACTCAGTCATCGTGCCACCCACAATATAGTACAGTGCTGACCACTGAGTCACCGTGCCGCCCTCAATATAGTACAATGCAAACATTGATAACATCAGAGACAGTTTTAGTCGACAACCCCCAGAGCCCTTTCTCCTAACTGCCCAGCCCTCCACCTCCAAAACCAACTTCCCCACCATTACAGAAGATCGACTCTCCACTCTACTCTCAAGATCACATCTCACCACCTGTGCACTTTACCCGATCCCTTCCCACTTCATCCCAAACCTCACCAGTCTTCATCCCAACCCTAACCCATCTTTTCAACCTATCACTAACTGGTGTTTTCCCCTCAAGCTTTAAACATGCCTCCATCACACCTATCCTCAAAAAGCCCTCTCTTGACCCATCCTCTGTATCTAGCTATCGCCCTATATCACTTCTCCCCTATGCCTCAAAACTACTGGAACAGCATGTCCATCTTGAACTGTCCTTCCATCTCTCTTCCTGCTCCCTCTTCGACCGCTTACAATCTGGCTTCCGGTCACACCACTCCACTGAAACTGCCCTAACTAAGGTCACCAATGACCTATTAACCGCCAAGAGCAAGCGACACTACTCTGTCCTCCTCCTCCTCGACCTGTCGGCTGCCTTTGACACAGTGGACCATTCCCTATTATTACAGACCCTCTCATCCCCTGGCATCACAGACTTGGCCCTATCCTGGATCTCGTCATACCTAACTGACCGTACATTCAGTGTCTCCCACTCACACACCACCTCCTCACCTCGCCCTCTATCTGTCGGAGTCCCACAAGGTTCAGTCCTTGGGCTCCTGCTCTTCTCCATTTACACCTTTGGCCTGGGACAGCTCATAGAATCTCACGGCTTTCAGTATCACCTCTATGCTGATGACACACAGATCTACATCTCTGGACCAGATATCACCTCCCTACTAACCAGAATCCCTCAATGTCTGTCCACTATTTCATCCTTCTTCTCTGCTAGATTTCTAAAATTTAACATGGACAAAACAGAATTAATCGTCTTTCCCCATCTCATGCAACCCCCCCAACAAACCTATCCATTACAGTAAATGGCTGCCCATCCTCCCCAGTCCCACAAGCTCGCTGCCTCGGGGTAATCCTTGACACTGATCTCTCCTTCAACCACATATCCAAGCCCTTTCCACTTCCTGCCGCCTTCAACTCAAAAATATTTCACGGATCCGTACATTCCTCAATCAAGAATCTGCAAAAACCCTAGTCCATGCCCTCATCATCTCCCGCCTCGACTACTGTAACCTCCTGCTCTGTGGCCTCCCCTCGAACACTCTCGCACCCCTCCAATCTATTCTAAACTCTGCTGCCCGACTAATACACCTGTCCTCCAGCTGTTCCCCGGCCTCTCTCCTCTGTCAATCCCTTCACTGGCTCCCCATTACCCAGAGACTCCAGTACAAAACCCTAACCATGATGTACAAAGCCATCCACAACCTGTCTCCTCCATACATCTGTGACCTCGTCTCCCGGTACTTTCCTGCACGCAACCTCCGATCCTCATAAGATCTCCTTCTCTACTCCCCTATTATCTCCTCTTCCCACAATCGCATACAAGATTTCTCTCGCGCATCCCCCCTACTCTGGCACCCTCTACCCCAACATAT
Source organism: Ranitomeya imitator (assembly GCF_032444005.1). NCBI lineage: Eukaryota > Metazoa > Chordata > Amphibia > Anura > Dendrobatidae > Ranitomeya > Ranitomeya imitator. The sequence goes on along the minus strand of NC_091287.1, from coordinate 568,357,338 downwards.
CAGACTCTCGCCTACCATCGAAACCTTCAAAAAGAACCTGAAGACCCACCTCTTCTGACAAGCCTACAACCTGCAGTAACCACCGATCGACCAAACCGCTGCACGACCAGCTCTACCCTCACCTACTGTATCCTCACCCATCCCTTGTAGATTGTGAGCCCTCGCGGGCAGGGTCCTCTCACCTACTGTATTCTCACCCATCCCTTGTAGATTGTGAGTCCTCGCGGGCAGGGTCCTCTCTCCTCCTGTATTCTCACCCATCCCTTGTAGATTGTGAGCCCTCGCGGGCAGGGTCCTCTCACCTACTGTATTCTCACCCATCCCTTGTAGATTGTGAGTCCTCGCGGGCAGGGTCCTCTCTCCTCCTGTATCCTCACCCATCCCTTGTAGATTGTGAGCCTTCGCGGGCAGGGTCCTCTCTCCTCCTGTACCAGTCATGACCTGTATTGTTTAAGATTATTGTACTTGTTTTTATTTTGTATACCCCTCCTCACATGTAAAGCGCCATGGAATAAATGGCGCTATAATAATAAATAATAATAATAGTATATGTAGCCCTGACAAGGACTTTTCTTTTAATGGTGGAGCAACAGTATACATATACAAGTAGTGCAACAGGAATATTAAACAAACGGCCTTTATAACTGTAATCCAAACTATCACTCCACTGAATGCAGGAAACAGTGGTTTTACTAAAAAGGGAAAATATTTAGCCCTGAAAAGGACGTTTACTTCATTGCTGCAACAACGGTAAGCAAGTACTGCTGAAGCAATATTAAACCCTTCCTACAATCATACCTGGACCCGTTGAAGCGCAGTCCACGCGAAACGGCCGTCGTCCGGTCTCCTCCTCGCACCCTCTCGTTTGAGCTGCAGCCCTACAGGCATGTCCGCATCCTATTGTATGGATAAATGAAGGACTTTTTTATTTACATCGCTGGGTGAGTGCCAACTTTTCTGTTTTTTTTTTCTCTCTGGACGCTCTTATATGAATTGCTGCTTGGTTGTGCACCACTATGCGATTATGGTCCACGGTTGGTCTGTCTGCCACATGAAACTCTGATTAGTTGCAGCTTGTTTGCCTATTTTAATTACCATCAAAAAACAACTCATCCTGGTGCCGTCATACTTTCTTTTTTATTTATGGAAGCTAGATGGTATACCTTCCCACAGGTGAAGTATGTCCCCAGGACTTCCCAGTAGTGTAGGTGGCGATGATGTGAGGCGCAGTCAATAACGAGGACACAAGGTTGCAGTCTCTTTACCTTTTACTGAAGGCTTCAGGATCCACAATCCAGAGCACGGTTAACAGGGCTATCTGAGACCGGCCGGTCCGAAGGCACATCCAGAGTTCCCTTTACAGGTGGAAATCGTGGCCTACCACTAGCGCCTGTGTGTTGTAGTGCTTCCCTGCTGAGCATTCGGGATAGTCCTCACAACTTCTGTTCTCGTTCGTTCCAGTTCTTTCTATTCTCCGTCCCCCCGGTTTGTTATGGCTATGGCTTTGACGGGAAGGCTCGGAGCTCTTCCGGGACCCTAGAGACGCCCCTCTCCACGCTTTGCCCCCTATGTCTGCTTAGGTGATGTAAGGTAGACAGCCAACCTATAATTAACTGTCCTGCGGTATTTGAAGTAAGGCATAAAGTCAGTTAATTCCTCGGTGTTCCGGGCAACGGCTACGCGCCTCAGTAGGATGTTGCCGTTCTCCGGGCACGACTCCTACTGGCTCTCCTTTGTGCTTTGATCTCGTTTCTCACTGTCCACAATATCCTTCGCTTCGTGCCCTATCTTTGGATGCCGCCGCAGATAGTGCAGGCGCGGCTCCGTAACGTTCTATCCTTGTCGCTACGTGCCTGCCAGGTTCCCACGCTTGACAGGGACCCCCCTGAATCTTCCCCCGCAACACCCCCTGCCACGGGATGTTGCCTGAACAAAACTCAGTCAGCTTCTGACTAACTTCCTATCCAACCCCTAGTTTTACCAGTGTGAGGAGTGGCCCAATAAATAAAGCCTGTTGCTCCCCCTAGTGGCCGGAGTGTGAAGTGTACTGTGTGTTGGTGATACCTGGTCAGATGAACTCCTTTAGTGCCATCAGACGTACCATCACTCCCCTTAGTGGCAGAGCGATACTACTGCAACGACCAGGTCTCTGGGGTGCTGCACACTCACTGATCACTCACTGTCTCCAAGACATCTCTCCATCAACCACTGGACATCTCTGGGGAATTAGTTAACCTGCACTCAAATAGTCCCATAGAGAGGAAAAAAGCTATCTTAGGCCGGTCATTTCTCAAAGGAGAAATATTTTGCTTTTCCCAATGCTGACACGAATTCTTCTATCCTTGGCAAAGGGTTGAAGTCTCAGATCTTGCAGGCGTTCAATTGTCGATAATCCACACAGAACCTTAGGGTCTCGATTTTCTTCCAGACCAAGACGATGAGCACAGCCCAGGGACTCTGGCTCTCTCGTATCACCCGTTCTGAAACATGTGGCCTAACAGATCCTTCACTTCCTGATACATTTGGGGCGGAATTTGACAATATTTTTTCCACATGATGTCCACACTTCCTGTATGGATCTCACGTTGGATAGCCTCCGTACACCTGAAGTCATCATCATGACGAGCGAACAGTTCCTGATATCGCCCTAAGAGGTCTTCCACATGCGCCACTTGTCTGGGGGTAAACCCGGATAAGTCTACTGCAATCTGCTTCAGTATTTCACAGCCTTTACTGACTTTGTACTCCTTTTTCCGGTCCCTGGACACTGACAAGGTCCACGGATCTGAATTCACAGGGATTAAATTCATGACATCCATTCTGGCAATAGACATAGACTTGCACCACTTCCATCCTGGGAGTCAGAAGTAGGCTTGTCCTGCTGAAATGAATGCATCTCTCCAACACACGTTCCTGCCACGCAGTCACCAGGGAGTAGGCAACAAGCATCCCCGGCATTACTTCCCCCTTTCCATGGGGTTTAATTTGCACCTCCACTCCTTCCAGAGGTGTCCAGACCCAGACGGGCATAATGAGCACTGTCTGACCATGTGATAGTGTCACGGGGGTAGTAGGTTGTACCACCTCTTTTCTCAGGGGTTTAGCGATGCCTGGAGACCTCTGGATTTGACTAGACCAAATTAGCTGTTGAAATACCCAGCCACTGGGAATATGTCGTCTCATCCACCTCCAGAAGCTTCCCTGACAGCTGTTCCATAGAAACTGTCCTACTTCCTTAAGGACATTTATCCCCCAAATCATGATGGGTCCACCCCACAACGGGGCCTTTAACCAGAACGATCCCCTTCTTTCCCAGGTTTCACCAGTATCTCCATCCATACCACCCCGGCTACTGGGATGGGTAGCTGGTTGCCTGCCATTAGTTGTATAATTGTGCCTCAATTGGATTGGGCAACATTTGGAAACTGCTGATGGAAATATTCCGTATTTCTGGTATTGTGGTTATCAGAGACCCAATATACATTAAGCAACACATCCTTTGTCCAATTAACTCAGAAACTATGTTGTTGGAGTCTTCAGTCCTCAGTCTTGTGGGATCTAGCCCTGCGGTTTGCTCCCTGGCCACGAGGCACATTAGTTTAATGGCTGATCACTGCGGACTGTTTCTCGTGGGGCAATTCCTTGACATGTCCTAATCTTCCACAAGTTCCACATTCAATTTTGTGCTTGTCTGGTGGGGGCTTAGATCTATATCATTGATCTCCAGGAGGGGAGTACCCCTTCTCTAGTCATTTCTCATGCCAGGGTACTGGATACTGCTGGGGTTCTTCTTATTCTCCGTAGTTCTCCTCTGATTTCTCATATTTCCTTCCATAGTTCACTGACCCAGTCTGGTCCAGAATTGGGTGCCCCTGAGGTGTTTATCTTCTGGCTTCAGACCATACCATACACAATTCTGAACCAGAGATGAACCTAGAAAGATGGCTGACAAACCCTAACTGGGAAAGAAGGGGAGACACTTATATCAGAGCTGGGCTACAGGGAGAGAGACAGGACAAACTTCTAGAAATAGCAAACTGATATCATAGCAGATTATCAGCAACAATACAATGGCAATAGAATACTGTACGATTCCAAAGCCGTGGGACAGGACAACGTCAAAGAAAGCAAAAGCTGCCAGTGTTTGCTGAAATGTCATCTCTTCAAATACTCAGTGATTTGCCAGCCTAAAAAATATCATAAGCACATACAGTATCCTTAGCAGAAACTCTCCCAAAACCGCAAGGAATTCAAAAACGTTGGGTTTTGACTGCAGAATTTCTGCTTTGAAAACTCTACAAACAAAAACCTCAGTGTGAGCTAAACCTTGGGGTGTGGCAGGTCGACATGGTGCAGATTCCAAGTCTAAATCTACTTACAAAACTGCGCCCTACAAGCATCACCATCAAAATGACCAAAGATTTATTAATTTATCGGGAGAGCTTCGACCGGCCACATCACGCCCAAGCGCTGTCCACTCTGGAGAAGCTGTCAAGGATCGGTGACCAAAGAAAAAAAGCCACAAGGCTGGTGGAAACACCTTGGTGACTTTGCGTGCACATTTTGGGTTCTTATGCACCAAAACCTACACTGCAAAATAAGGTCTTAAAGAAGTGGTTTTAGGCCGTGTGCACATGGCGTCTCATGGTTCAGTTCTCAAAGCAAAAAAAAAACCTTTTTGAAAAGTTTTTACAGTTGGAGGAAGATTTGTAGAGGTCCTGCTCAGGTTTTCACTCAGTCTATGCTCCAAAAACTCACTTGGTGAGCACAAAATCTTAAGTGTGAGTTTTTCAGTATGAAATATCCATCTAAAAAAACTCTCTGTGACCGTCACCTTTTGCTTTGTTCACACACAGTTTTTGAGGATTTTTATGGAGGGGCGCTGCTCCAAGATTCTCATCAAAAAAGGCTTCAAAAACTCTTGGAAATGTCTTCTTATTTCTGTATGAAATCCACTTTGCTTTTCATAGGAGTTTTTTTTTACTGAAGAGACTTTAAAAATCTCCTGGTGGAATAAGGAAAGTCCCTGTTGCTTCTAGAGAGCGAGGCCTAAAAGAAACCTCCACAAACTGGGCAGTGTCCAATCTCAAAACTGCAAAGAACGCTGCCGGACAAAGCTTCGAAAACTCTCCAGGGAAATAAAACCTCCCCCACGCTCCCTATGGCTGTGTGCACACTGAGCTCTTCAAGGAGTTTTTTTGAATAGAATCTGAGTGAAAACTCCAAATTCTAAAATCCATGGAGTTTCTACTGAGTTTGTGGGGTGTGTGCACACTGCGCCTCTCACCCCTTTAGGTGATCATAGCGCCCAGCTATGTCAGAACCGCGGCGCTCACGTCATTCCGTCTTCGGTTGCTTCTTTTACCACTTTAGGGTTTGGAGATCTTGCTGCATTTTAGAGAAGTGTCGCTCATTCCTGAGGTGGCGTTTGCTCAGAAACCTCCTGTTCTCGAGAATTGCCAACTCTGAGAAGGAACCGTAAGCAGACGACCACCGCCACTCTACCTGGGACACCTCGGCGGCTGCGCTGGGTCTGGGGGGCACTGTGTGCACGTGGCCCGAAAAGAAGCAACTTCTGAACCTGTTTCTGCTTGTAAAACTTGTACTGTTTGAACTCTTCAAAAATCTCCATCCTGGTGGCTCCAGGTGAGGTCTGCGCAGCGGAGCCGCGTGCCTCAGGGATGGCGCGGAGTGTGAAGTGGGCGCGGTTCCAGCGGTGTCATATACGAGGACGATAACTGGCACAGGAAACACTTTTCATGGCGGATTCTCCCAGGGAAGTGAGAGGAGCACAGAGAACAGCGAACATCAGCAGCACCGAGCCAGGAGAACCGCGACTACGGCTACTTTCACACTAGCGTTGTTTGGCGTACGTCGCAATGCGTCGTTTTGGAGAAAAAACGCATCCTGCAAATGTGCCCGCATTGTGACGTATGGCGTCATGTTATGGCGGACTCTCGGCACAAAAAGGCTGCTTTCACACTAGCGTCGATACGGGACCGTCGCCAGGCGTCGGCCCGACATACCGACGCACGTTGTGAAAGAAATGAACAACGGGGGCAGCGAACACAGTTTTTCAACGCATCCGCTGCCCCATTGTAATGTCTGGGGAGGAGGGGGCGGAAAATGGGGGACTCGACGCACAAAAAAATGTTACATGTAACGGCCATACGTCGCAATGCGTCGCTAAGGCTACGTTCACACTAGCGTTCGGCTAGTGTGCGTCGCGCTAGCGTCGGGCGACGCAGCGGCGACGCACGCGTCATGCGCCCCTATGTTTAACATGGGGGACGCATGCGTTTTTGCTTGTTGCGTTTTCCGACACGTGCGTCTTTTTTGACGCTAGCGTCGGACCAAGAAAACGCAACAAGTTGCATTTTTCTTGCGTCCGATTTTCGTCAAAAAACGACGCACGCGTCGAAAAACGCAGCGTTTTTGCGTGCGTTTGCACGCATTTTTCAGTGCGTTGTGCGTCGCGTCGCCGACGCAGCGGCGCACAACGCTAGTGTGAACGTAGCCTTATGCAAGTCTATGGAGAAAAAACGCATCCTGCGGGCACATTTGCAGGATGCGTTTTTTCTCCAAAACAGCGCACTGCGACGTACGCCATACAACGCTAGAGTGAAAGTAGCCAAAAACGTTACATGTAATGTTTTTTTGTGCGTCAAGTCCGCCATTTTTGATCGCGCATGCGCAGCCGAAACTCCGCCCCCTCCTCCACCACAACACGGCGCAACCGTCGCACGACGGTTGCGACGTGTGTCAATACGTCGCAATGCATCGGTAAGGTTACTCTATGGGGCAAAAACGCATCCTGCAAACAACTTTGCAGGATGCGTTTTTTTCCCTAAACGACGCATTGCGACGTATTAAAAAAAACGCCAGTGTGAAAGTAGCCTAACCTACAGGACATCGGCTGCTCTGCACTCACAGGTTGTCAGACTGTGATCTCAGGGGGGTGGAGCTATGGACATGAGGGTGTGGCTATTGGCAGAAGGGGCGTGGTTATGGCCAGGACTGGGCGTGGCTGTAGACTAGGAAGGTATAAATACCCAGCACTGAGGGCTCCAGTCCCAGATGCTGCAGGGAATAGTCACTGACTACAAGGAACCAGCAGGTGTGGAGATCGCACAAGACCTTCACTTACGTCTCCTACAGGTAAATGCAAGCTATTGTCCTCTGTTATCAGCCTTGACTGACTACACCAGGTGATTAGTGGGAGTCTGTCTGCTCAGCACATTCACATCAGGTGCTTGGTGCATTGTGGCGGCCAAACCGTTCAGTGCTTGTTCACACCTGCCTGGTTCCCTCTATCTCCACCTCCTGTGCCTCTATAAGACAGAGCTGTCAATCACAGATGTGGGGGTGGAGATTGCTGGAAAGAGGCAGGTGGATTTAAATGGCCACGTCAAAGCACTGAGTGGCAGGGCTTGGTTTGAACAGTCATCCTGCGCTGAGGAGTCCCTTTAAAAGATTATCAGCCATTACTGGGTACAGGTGACTGCACTCATCTGTCCTACAAGCTATTGCTCCGTTATCGGCCACCTTGGCTGAGGAGCTGACGGCAGTACCGATGCATCTCGGCGCTCACGTTTTCCAAGGAGCAATAAGGCTACGTTAACATTTGTGTTGTGCACCGCTGCGTCGGCGGCACAACGCACATAAAAACGCACGAATAAACGCTGCGTTTTGCGACGCATGCATCCTTTTTTGCTGAAATTTGGACGCAGAAAAAATGCAACTTGTTGCGTTTTCTGCGCCCAACGCTTGCGGCAAAAAAACGCATGCGTCGCACAACGCATGTCCATGCGCCCCCCATGTTAAATATAGGGGCGCATGACGCATGCATCGCCGCAGCGTTTCCCGACGCTGCGTCGGGGAACGCTAATGTGAACGTAGCCTTAGTAACTGGCTGGAGGAAAAGCCAGAAGTGGGGACCTGTGACTCTTCTGTGGATGTCACTGACTCTGGTGTCTCTGCTCCTCTTTCCTCAGGATGAATCCTCTGCTGTGTCTGGTTCTGCTGGCATCTGTGGTTCTGGGATGTGATCCTGCACCTGGAGGTGAGATCCTGTACCCGGGGTGGGATTATTGCTTGTGCAGATGGATGAGCTGTCTGGAGCTGCTTCTACTCGGTGACTCCACCACCCAGTGTCGGGCAACTAATCTGCACCCTCACCACCGCATTGTGGGGTCTAACACTCGCATCTTCTCCACTTGTCTCTAGTTTTCTTTCTTTTTTTTTTTTTTAACCTAAATTTAACATCAAATTTGAAGTTTATAAATAAATCCCCAGATGGTGAGTGACACAAGCGTCCGAGAGGGCTTCCACCTTCTAGGAGGGATCTCTTGTGGTAACACTTGTGGATTCATTTCTTGGTATCTTCTATACTGTCAGTAGTTGGTCACCAGAGCAATAAAACTGCCCCTGTATCCTCCCCCACCCCGGTAGTTACATATAATGACCAAGCACTGCTGAGTGACATGGCTGACAATGGTTTAATGTGGCACCTCCTCCAGTAGACTGAGGCCTGGCAGGATGTCTTATCTCCTTCTTATGTCCCATGTGGCACAGTCGCCATTTTCTGGTTATGGCGTGGTGGTATCAGATGTCGCCAGTGCTAGCAGCACCCACATCTCCCCCATATGTGATCTCTTCTGTTCTCTCCTCAGCCACGAATCTAGCACGGACCGGCGTGGCCTCCCAGGTGTCGGACTATCCATATTCCACCAGGAGCGGAGTGGCCAAGAACGCCATCGATGGGAACAAAGACACCGACTTCAATAGTAATTCCTGCACTCACACCAACCTGGAGAAGGATCCCTGGTGGAAGCTGGACCTGAAGCAGAGCTACAAGATCTCCATCGTTGTCCTGACAAACAGGATGGACTGTTGTCCGGAGAAACTGATGGGGGCTGAGGTCCGAATCGGAAACTCCCCTGACAACAACAACCCGGTGTAAGTTCATGCAACAAAATCCTGGTGGGAGGTGGGGTGAACAGACTGGGCTTGGGGTAGGAGGTAAGGTGGTGGCCTTCCTGGTGGTTTATCTGCTAGGCTCAGGGCCTTCTGATCTGCACGTGATGGATCTGATCTGCTGATGGAGATATATATTATAATTTTCTGTTTTTCAGGTGCGGCAGTGTCTCCAGTGTTGCTTCTTCCACCTTGACCTTCTGCTGTACTGGGATGGAGGGTCGGTACATCAGCGTGGTGATTCCCGGACGCTCAGAGTACCTGTCCATGTGCGAGGTTGAGGCTTATTCTTACTCGGTCACTATCAGGAATAAGAGCATTGTCTGCTGGTAGAGGTGGAACATCACATCGTTGCCTTCAGCTGATGGTTTTTGGTGTACGACCTCTGAATTGTCTAAATCTCAAAATAAACCTTTCTCTTTAAGCCATCCCTATGTCTTCGTTATTTACTGATGTCCAATCAGGAGCTCAGACGTGAGTTGTGCACATACCGGCTCACTGTCCTTAGATCTTGTTGCTTGGCTGCTGTTACCTTCTCATTAGTTCCCAGCTGTGATTGTGACTACAGCTCAGATACAGTGTACGCAGGAAGTCTGTGGTAGTCTGAGACGCGTCTCCTGCATTATCATTGGTCAGACAGCTTCTGCCTCCTCAAATTGGCCGTGGAGGGCTTTCTTGTCCCTGGACACTCCTCCACTGCATTGCTTGTAGCTCTTCACATCTTCTGGATCAAAACTATATATATATATATATATATATATATATATATATATATATATATATAATTACCCCACTGGACAGCTACAACTAGGGGCAGAGCAGTGTCTGGGCCAAGCCCCATCTATCTGGGAGTCACCTAGTCATGTAAGGCAGCTCTGCACATGGGCAGCAGAGGGTGCTGTTTGTCTAAGGAGAAGTAGGGCTGAGGGCAGTCTTCATTCCTCCACCAGTGCAGCGCTGTCCTTACTGACAGACCCTCAAAGATTGAAAGAGCGCAAGATGGCGCAGGGCAGCAGCTGTGGGCAAGGTACTTGTCTAAGGCACTTGGCGCGCTACATGAACGTGAAGAACGCGGTTGGGTGTGTGGCCTTGTGCTGTGAAGGCCTTGAGCCTGTGCAAGCCAAAGGTAACTTACTGGTTTGCCAAAACTAGACATGGCTGATCCAAAATAGTAATTGTGGAGTCGGTACCGAACACCTACTGTTCAGACACAGACCCTGAAAACTGACTTCACCAGGAAGATGGTGTTAGCAGTTCAGATTCAGCACCCCAAACACCAGTGTCTCCTGCAGAAACACCAGCGACTCTAAACGACAGTAGGATCATTACCACCAGTCAGTTCTGACGCTAATTGACTGGCAGTAAAGCTTACCTCTGGTCACAGGCTGAGAACAGGTGCGACTGAGTGCACTTATCAACCTGTCCTATTTATGAAAAACAAAAAACAAGGCAAACTCAACCCCATACACCAAGCATGGTGACCCCTCTACTCTTGATAGTTGGCATTGCAGCCTGCAGTTGTGAGTTTTGCCTGGCTATCAAAAATAGAGAACTTTTTTTTTTTTAATGAATAAAACTGGATTCATCCTGCTTTTGACAACCAGCCAAGCAAGAGCAGACAGCTGGGGGCTGGTAAGGTGCCACGGCAAAATATCAGCTTCTTAGAAAAGGCACATCTATTAGCTGTCCCAATTCTGGTGCTTTGCCTGGCTCTTCCCACTTGCCCTGGAACAGTGGCAAATGGGGTTGATGTCACCTTTTGTATTGTCCGGTGACAACAAACCCATGGCTTAGTAATTGAGAAGTATCTATAAGAAGCATATCCATTACTAATCTTAGACAGAATAAAATCCTCTTACAAAAATGTAGGCAAGTATAACACCCATTCCACTGAAGCCATGGTGTGTAGTAAAAAAAAAAAAAAAAAAAAAAAACCTGTCCCACGCTGTAATACATGTGTGCGATTAATAGTTCTCAACCTAGACGGTGCCAAGATGCGACCGTCCAGGCTGAGCACCACTAATGAATCAGCTGCTGTGATGGCAGCCTTAGTGACCGGGGTGACGTCATTGAGGTCACTGGCTGCATTCACAGCTGTGCCTGAACTGCGGAGACCTCAGTGACAAGTCTCTCAGTGCTGAGCTCAGATCACGGGAGAATTTATTCCATGCCCTGGAATTCCCGTTTGGTGCCACTCGCTAGGCCCAGTCTGTTCTGTTTAGGATCGTTAGTTTCTAGCATTACAACCTCCAGGTCTAGTGGCTAGGCATCCTCTCCTTGGACCAGTCTCCAGAAAGTTACTTTTTTTTTTTTTTTTTTTTTTTTTTTAATCATTTAAAGGAAAAAAAAGGCATGGGGTCACCTCCATTTTTGATAACCAGCCAAGCTAATGCAGATATCTAGGGGCTGGAAAGGGACTGTGGATATTGGCCCTGCCTAACCTATAAACAGCAGCCCGCAACTACCCAGAAAAGGCACATCTATTAGATGCACTCATTCTGGTGCTTTGTCTTTCTCTTGCTACTTTTCCTGTAGTGGTAAGTGGGGTAATATTTGCGGGGTTGCTGTCACCTTTGTATTGTCAGGTGACATCAAGCCCAGGGGTTAGTAATGGAGATGCGTCTATAAGAAGCCCTCATTACTAACTCCAACACAAGGAAAAAAAAGTCCCTTGTTTGAACAAAACACTCCCTGACAATTACCCTCTTTTTCCCATTTATTAGGCTAAAAATGTAATCTTCATCTGTCCGCCAATAATCAATAATGCGGATCAGGACATTACTGCCCTTACTGGTGTATGGGGCCTGGTGAGGAGAGTGGCCCATTCCAGGTCCTCCCTCCAGCTGAATCCTGCCTCTGGGGCATCTTTTCACTCAGTAACTGTGTGTGCTGGGCCACGGCCAGGTAAGGAGAAACTTGTTTTTTTTTGCACTGAAATTTGCAAAATGGGGGGGGGGGGCAGGATGGAGACATATGGGATGGCGGGGGGCCAGTAATAAGACATGGGGACCTGGATGGGGAACATCCTAACAAAAAAATGGCAGGATGTAGGACATGATTACTGTAGGGGTTAATTAAGGGACATTATTGCCATGATATATTTTATTTTTGAAGATACAATTTTCAGTGGGGGGGGGGAGGTTCCTGTTAATGTGCAGGTTGGCACTGTCGCTTTTCTTTCTTCATCTGGGGCAGTGTAGAAGTTGGGGTAAAGTGTGGAATGTGATCTGGAAGCGATCAGCTGTAGATAACTTATTTTCTGCAGGGACGAGTCCTGGCTGGAAGAAGTGAGGGTGGTCTGTGCTGTATGAAGAAAAGCGAACATGAATAGCTTCAGCTAAAGACGTCACCAGTGATCACTGTATTTCCTGTACACTATATACAGAGCACCTGTGTATATTGTCACAAGTGCTCCCTGTTGTGAGGAGCTTGGCACTTATTAAAGAATATTGGATCAATGCTTGTAGAGCAGAATCCATGGCTCTAAGGGGAAGCACCGTCTGCCCAGGGGGCAACACTCGATTGACTGAGGCGGGGCGATGACTTTGTCAAGTTCCTTTCCGTCGCTGTATGCTTCCTGGACCTGTGCGGTCCATATCAGTTGTTGAAAGACCCTTCTCTGGGGGTGTGGTCGCTCCATTGTTGCAAGAACTGTTCCGGGGACTGGTTGAAGACCAGGCTTCCGAGGTCTTTTAATGCATTCATGCCCAGGGTCACGGTATGGCCTTTAGCTACCTCTCCATCCACCAGTACCACTCCTCTTCTCCCGAGGTCTTTTCCGCAGACCTCTGTGTTTATCTATACCACCCCTGCGACTGGGATGGGCAAGTGATTGGCCGCCATAAGTTTGACCATAGGGCCCTATTCGGGCCGTATCGCCTCTGTGAAGTGACGGCGGAAATATCTCTCAGGCATGGTGGTCACTTGTGAGCTGGTGTCTATCAAGCACTGCACTGCTTTTCCATTGATTTCTGCCCAGACTAGAGGGCACATGGAAACAAGGCTGTGGGGACTTTTACTACTCCTCCTCTGTTCTTCACGCTCTGAGCGGTGCCCCTTGAGCTCAGAGCCACCTAGTTTAAAGGAGGGCGCTGGGATGGTCGGCTCTGCCGGGGATACCATCGAGCAATGTGGCCGGATTCACCACAGGTGTAGCATGAAAGAGGGCGTCTCCTCCTGGTAGTTTCACCCTCCCTTCGGGGGGCAGTTTTTCTGTCTCGCACCAGAGGGTTGGGCCATTCTGCCAGAGTTCTTCTGGAGGCCGCCATTTCTTCACGGACCTGTCTAATCTCCATTCTCAGGTCCTCCACCCACTGGGGGGATATTGTCTGCAGTGGTGGTTACCTCCCCGATCCGCACCCTTCCCACCAGCCCCGTCACTCCCTGTTCTTGTTCTTGCACACGCGCCTCACTGCCAACTTCAGAGAAAGTCATGTCTGGCTTTACTCGCATGCGCTCTGGCAGTGCCTGTTTCATTATTGCATCCCGCAGTCCGTCACCAGCTGATCCCTGAGCACCACATCAACTGACCCAACCCCTACACCGTCCTTTTGTCTGATAGCAGTGTCGAGTTCTTGTAGGGCATTCATGAATTGGGTCACGGTCTTCCCCTCCCATTGTACCCGGTGAAACTGTCGCATGCGAAGCTCCCCTATGTCAGTGGGGTCCCCATGCGTCTCCTCAAGTATGCGCAGCACTTTGTCCAGGGTATCTCTCTTCCGGGGGGGACATATGCATGACAGAATCCCGCGCCTCCCCCTCCAGGGACATCAATGCAATTTCCGCCTCCAGGGCTGGTGTCATGGGATGCATCTGCATCATTCCCCGAATACGCTCCGTCCAACTCCACAGCATTACATTGTTCCCAGTGAACCTTGGCAAATTATTCAACATGGCTCCCAGGGAAATGCTGGACCTGGGAACTTCCCCAGCTGCTTGGTCTGCCCTTTCCGCGCTACCGTGTGACATCCTGCCGACTACGCCAAATATAATAGTATGCAGGTACTGAGTGTGTTACCACGGAACAGACAGACTAACAGTTGAGGGGTTTAATAACAGGAATCAGGTTCTCCTCGGAGGGAGGAAGCAGTAGAATATAACTAACAATAAAGCAGTGCAAAAATATGAGTCAAACAGTGTAACAGGAGTAAGCAAGATTTCTTGAGAAAAGAACACTTATCAGTCTGATGAGGACTTGCTTGAAGGGTCGTCTTCTCAAACGTAGGCGCCGAGAAACAGCGACACTTGTCGTCACTTTGCTGTCCGTGGGCTGAGTAGCCTCTAGGAACCCGCTGCCTGGGGTTTCAGGAGTTAATGTGATATGCACAGGCTCTGAGTCTTTAGCGTTTACAGCACAGCCTATCCCAGGAAAACGATGGTCAGTCTATTATTAAAGGGAACCTGTCACCCTGTTTTTTCAGTAGGAGATAAAAATACCGTTAAATAGGGCCTGAGCTGTGCGTTACTATAGTGTATTTTGTGTACCCTGATTCCCTACCTATGCTGCCGAAATACCTTACAAAAGTGGCCTTTTTCGCCTGTCAATCAGGCTGGTCAGGTCGGATGGGCGTGGTCACAGCGCTGTTTCTCCCCCACATCTTGCTTATATTCCCGTTGGTGGCGTAGTGCTTCTTGCATGCGCAAGTGCCGAATGCACTGCGCAGCTGTAGAAAAAGAGCGCGCTCGCCGCTATTCAGCGGTTTCTCGGTGGGCGCGGCCATCTTCCTCAGGCCGCGCGTGCGCAGATGGAGTCTCCTGCTTCCCGGGGCTTCAGGAAAATGGCCGCGGGATGCCGTGCGTGCACAGATGGACATCGCGGCGGCCATTTTCCTCAGGACAAAAAATACCCTATTGTAAAGCACAGCTCAGGCCCTATTTAACGGTATTTTTATCTCCTACTGAAAAAACGGGGTGACAGGTTCCCTTTAAGTCTCTCACCAGGAATCAAGGGCTCTGCACTTATACCATGGGTACAGGGGGTCACAGTCTCTGCATGGGCCAATGTCTCTGCACGGGTCTCAAAGCCCCCCTCTCCGGTCACAACAGAGTCCGCTTTCATGTACTCACAAGATGCAGTCATTCTGGGCAATCTCCCTGTATTTGTCCTCTGACCGGGAGCTCTCTCTCTCTCAGAGCGCAGCTGCACCCTGCTCTGACCGCTGCTCATGCTGCTCTCCTCCTTGTGCGTGCCTTTCTGACTCTCTGCCCGGCTTCCTTCCTGTCCCAGTCTCTAAGTCTGCCCCCTGGGGAACCTGAAGCACAGTTCAATGGTTCCAGGCACGGAGCTGAGAAGGTAACTGTCCCCGGACTTTTTTTGTGCTTCACCTCCTTACACCCCTCTTCACACAGCATGAGGCATCATCGTCCCAGTGAGCTGCCCTGTGTGAGGCGCCATGTAGTGACGTCATCATTCATTCTGCGGCGAGATGCACAGTCTGAATGGGGGAATGGTGATGGCTCCACCAATGTATTCCACTGCATCTGGATCCTGAGGATATACATAGAGTTGAAATCGAGGTGGAGGACAGAGTTCTTGGAGGTATTAAAAAAACTGTTTTGTGCCACACAGCAGGCGCAGTAATAGAGTCACATATGGCAGAGGTGGCTCAGTATTGGGGTATCGGCAGGATGAGGAGGTTGTGCAGGTCGGAGATAGATAGAGACAGTGCTGGAATATGAGAAGTGAAACGTGTCTGTGCCGTAATCTCTGCAGATGAAAAGTGAATGGTAGAAGTCGTCATGTTGGTCTGGGCCAGATGGAGAAGTAGGGAAAAATGAACGACTTCATTAGAACAACAGCTGTAAGTCACCATCTATAACAGTGATCACTTACATGTTCTGCAGGACTGGTATCTACCACTATATGTCACCATATGGCAGTAATATCAGTGTTGGTCTTTATATAGTGATTTAATTTCAGCATCAGCACTGTCATCTGCTGAGGGTCTCCAAACCACTGTTAGGGGACGCCAAATGTAGTAACATTTGTGCAGTAAAAGTTATACAATTATTGATCCTTCAAAAGACAAAATTCAACAACTGTGACCAATCTTCTGTGGAACAACAGCTTCCAGCATAGATCCCAAACAACCTGGATTCAGCGAGACTGTCCCGCCATGTCCGAGCTTTTGTCCCTCATCTATACTCACCTCTCAGGTGCCTTCATCGCTCAGTAGCTCCTCCTCCTCCGGGGGCGGGGCTGTTCTCTGCTCAGTACATAAATTAAATAGTATTATCAGGAGCGGACACTGACAGCTTGGGGCCATGTGCAAGATATGTGTCTGAGTCCTCCTCGTTTTATGGTGACAAAGCTACACATATATATAGCCATAGACACACACACATACAGTACACACCAAAAGTTTGGACACACCTCATTTAAAGATTTTTCTGTATTTTCATGACTATGAATATTGTACATTCACACTGAAGGCATCAAAACTATGAATTAACACATGTGGAATTATATACCGTATATACTCGAGTATAAGCCGACCCGAGTATAAGCCGACCGCCCTAATTTTGCCACAAAAAACTGGGAAAACTTATTGACTCGAGTATAAGCCTAGGGTGGAAATGCAGCATTTACCGGTGAATTTCAAAAATAAAAATAGATCATTATTTCCCCATTGCTGTGCCATATAGTGCTCTGCACCGTTCATATTTCCCCATAGGTGTGAACCATATAGTGCTCTGCACCGTTCATTGTGCCCCCTAGCTGTGCCATATACGGTGCTCTGCACCGTTCATTGTGCCCCCTAGCTGTGCCATATACGGTGCTCTGCACCGTTCATTGTGCCCCATAGATGTGCCATATACGGTGCTCTGCACCGTTCACTGTGCCCCATAGCTGTGCTGTGCCATATACGGTGCTCTGCACCGTTCATTGTGCCCCCTAGCTGTGCCATATACGGTGCTCTGCACCGTTCATTGTGCCCCATAGATGTGCCATATACGGTGCTCTGCACCGTTCACTGTGCCCCATAGCTGTGCTGTGCCATATACGGTGCTCTGCACCGTTCACTGTGCCCCATAGCTGTGCTGTGCCATATACGGTGCTCTGCACCGTTCACTGTGCCCCATAGCTGTGCTGTGCCATATACGGTGCTCTGCACCGTTCACTGTGCCCCATAGCTGTGCTGTGCCATATACGGTGCTCTGCACCGTTCACTGTGCCCCATAGCTGTGCTGTGCCATATACGGTGCTCTGCACCGTTCACTGTGCCCCATAGCTGTGCTGTGCCATATACGGTGCTCTGCACCGTTCACTGTGCCCCATAGCTGTGCTGTGCCATATACGGTGCTCTGCACCGTTCACTGTGCCCCATAGATGTGCCATATACGGTGCTCTGCACCGTTCACTGTGCCCCATAGCTGTGCTGTGCCATATACGGTGCTCTGCACCGTTCATTGTGCCCCATAGATGTGCCATATACGGTGCTCTGCACCGTTCACTGTGCCCCATAGCTGTGCTGTGCCATATACGGTGCTCTGCACCGTTCACTGTGCCCCATAGCTGTGCTGTGCCATATACGGTGCTCTGCACCGTTCACTGTGCCCCATAGCTGTGCTGTGCCATATACGGTGCTCTGCACCGTTCACTGTGCCCCATAGCTGTGCTGTGCCATATACGGTGCTCTGCACCGTTCACTGTGCCCCATAGCTGTGCTGTGCCATATCCGGTGCTCTGCACCGTTCACTGTGCCCCATAGCTGTGCTGTGCCATATACGGTGCTCTGCACCGTTCACTGTGCCCCATAGCTGTGCTGTGCCATATACGGTGCTCTGCACCGTTCACTGTACCCCATAGCTGTGCTGTGCCATATCCGGTGCTCTGCACCGTTCACTGTGCCCCATAGCTGTGCTGTGCCATATCCGGTGCTCTGCACCGTTCACTGTGCCCCATAGCTGTGCTGTGCCATATACGGTGCTCTGCACCGTTCACTGTACCCCATAGCTGTGCTGTGCCATATCCGGTGCTCTGCACCGTTCACTGTGCCCCATAGCTGTGCTGTGCCATATCCGGTGCTCTGCACCGTTCACTGTGCCCCATAGCTGTGCTGTGCCATATACGGTGCTCTGCACCGTTCACTGTGCCCCATAGATGTTCCACATAAATTTGTGCCGCCGCTGCCGCAATAAAGAAAAAAAAACACATACTCACCTCCCTTGATTGCAGCTCCCGGCGTCTCGTTCCGGCGCCTCCATCTTCCCGGCGTCTCTGCTCTGACTGATCAGGCAGAGGGCGCCGCGCACACTGTATGCGTCATCGCGCCCTCTGCCTGAACAGTCAGAGAGCAGAGACGCCGGGAAGATGGAGGCGCCGGCCGGGAAGATGGATCGGTGCCCGGCGGCTGGAACGAGGACAGGTGAATATGCTATACTCACCTAGTCCTGGCGATCCTCGCGCTGTCCCCTCCTGTCTTCGGTGCCGCAGCTTCTTTCTCTATCAGCGGTCACCGGCACCGCTGATTAGAGAAATGAATAAGCGGCTCCGCCCCTATGGGAGGTGGAGCCGCTTATTCATTTCTGTAATGAGCGGTCCCACGTGACCGCTGAAGAGAGGAAGAAACTGCAGCGCCGAAGCCCGTGGGACGGCAGGGACAGCGCGAGGATCGCTGGGATTAGGTAAGTATACCTCAGCGCCCTCACCCCCTCACCCGCCGACCCCACCGCTACCGTGACTCGAGTATAAGCCGAGGGGGGCACTTTCAGCCCAAAAATTTGGGCTGAAAATCTCGGCTTATACTCGAGTATATACGGTACTTAACAAAAAGTGTGAAACAACTGAAAATATGTCTTATATTCTAGGTTCTTCAAAGTAGCCACCTTCTGCTTTGATAACTGCTTTGCACATTCTTGGCATTCTCTTGATGAGCTTCAAGAGGTAGTCACCGGGAATGGTTTTCACTTCACAGGTGTGCCCTGTCAGGTTTAATAAGTGGGATTTCTTGCCTTATAAATGGGGTTGGGACCATCAGTTGTGTTGAGCAGAAGTCTGGTGGATACACAGCTGATAGTCCTACTGAATAGACTGTTAGAATTTGTATTATGGCAAGAAAAAAGCAGCTAAGTAAAGAAAAACGAGTGGCCATCATTACTTTAAGAAATGAAGGTCAGTCGGTCCGAAAAATTAGGAAAACTTTGAAAGTGTCCCCAAGTACAGTTGCAAAAACCATCAAGCGCTACAAAGAAACTGGCTCACATGAGGACCGCCCCAGGAAAGGAAGACCAAGAGTCACCTCTGCTTCTGAGGAAAAGTTTATCCAAGTCACCAGCCTCAGAAATCGCAGCTCAGATTAGAGACCAGGTCAATGCCACAAAGATTTCTAGCAGCAGACACCGCTCTACAACAACTATTAAGAGGAGACTTTGTGCAGCAGCCTTCATGGTAAAATAGCTGCTAGGAAACCACTGCTAAGGACAGGCAACAAGCAGAAGAGACTTGTTTGGGCTAAAGAACACAAGGAATGGACATTAGACCAGTGGAAATCTGTGCTTTGGTCTGATGAGTCCAAATTTGAGGTCTTTGGTTCCAACCACCGTGTCTTTGTGCGATGCAGAAAAGGTGAACGGATGGACTCTACATGCCTGGTTCCCACCGTGAAGCATGGTGGAGGAGGTGTGATGGTGTGGGGGGGCTTTACTGGTGACAATGTTGGGGATTTATTCAAAATTGAAGGCATACTGAACCAGCATGGCTACCACAGCATCTTGCAGCGGCATGCTATTCCATCCGGTTTGCGTTTAGTTGGACCATCATTTATTTTTCAACAGGACAATGACCCCAAACACACCTCCAGGCTGTGTAAGGGCCATTTGACCAGGAAGGAGAGTGATGGGGGGGCTACGCCAGATGACCTGGCCTCCACAGTCACCAGACTTGAACCCAATCGAGATGGTTTGGGGTGAGCTGGACCGCAGAGTGAAGGCAAAAGGGCCAACAAGTGCTAAGCATGTCTGGGAACTCCTTCAAGATTGTTGGAAGACCATGTGACTACCTCGTCAAGCTCATCAAGAAAATGCCAAGAGTGTGCAAAGCCATCATCAAAGAAAAAGGTGGCTACTTTGAAGAACCTAGAATATAATACATATTTTCAGTTGTTTCACACTTTTTTGTTAAGCATATAATTCCACATGTGTTAATTCATAGTTTTGATGCCTTCAGTGTGAATGTACAATTTCATAGTCATGAAAATACAGAAAAATCTTTAAATGAGAAGGTGTGTCTAAACTTTTGCGCTATACTGTATATAGCCACACACACATACAGTACATGTGTATATACTACATAGTCACTTTTATTGTGTATATTGCCATCCCTTATTACACAGTGCCCTCTATTGTTATGTACAGCACATCCCTTACATATCGGATTATATACCCCCTGTTCTTTATTACATACTGTCCTGTCTTGTTAGATATATAATGCAATGAAGGCTGATGGATCATGGCAAAGCTTCTTTTCTAATGGAGGAGCTCATGGACTGGTTGGCTGGTCACCGGCTGTTCCATAAGCAGTCATTTTATATTCTAACAAGGGAGGGGACTATATAATAAAAAAAGGGTGCCGTGACTATCGAAAATAACAAGAATACAGTATGTAAGGGACAGCACTGTACATAACAACAGAGGAAGCTATATAATAAGGGACGGCACCATATATAACTAAAGAGGGTGGTACGCAATAAAGGAAGGTGTTATACATAATAATAGAGCAAACTTTTTAACTAAAGATGTCACTATACTTAATAAGTGAGTACACTATATACTAAGGGACTGTGCTATATATAATAAGTGAGTACACTATATACTAAGGGAATGTGCTATATATAAGTGAGTACACTATGCTAAGATTTTGTGCTATACATAATAAGTGAGTATACTATATGCCAGTGTTCCCCAACTCCAGTCCTCAAGAGCCACCAACAGATCATGTTTTCAGGATTTCCTTAGTATTGCACAGGTGATAATTGCATCACCTGAACAGGCAAGCATTCAATCACCTGTGCAATACTAAAGAAATCATGAAAACATGACCTGTTGGTGGCTCTTGAGGACTGGAGTTGTGGAACACTGCTATATACTAAGGGACAGTGCTATACATAAGTGAGTACACCATATACTAAGAGACTGCTATATATGATAAGTGAGTACACTATATACTTAGGACGGTGTTATACATAAAAAATGAGTATATTATAAACTAAGAGACTGTGATATACAAAATAAGTGAGTACACTAAACACTGAGGGTATGTGCACACATCAGGATTGCATCAGGATTTTGTCAGGATTTTGTCAGGATTTTTCATCAGTATTTGTAGCCAAAACCAGGAGTGGAACAATTAGAGGAAAAGTATAATAGAAACATATGCACCACTCCTGCATTTATCACCCACTCCTGGTTTTGGCTACAAATACTGATGAATAGAGTCAGATGAATAGAACTGATGAATAGACCTTGACCTTTTTAGAGTCGAGCCGGGTTTCGCGAAACCCGACTATCTCAAAAGTCGGGTCGAGTGAAACACGAAACCCAATGCAAGTCAATGGGGCAGCATAGTCGGCAGTGAGTGGGGGCCAGGAAAACACCTAGAGTGCCCATTTTAATGTCAAAACCATCCATTCTTCTTAATGAAGCTTGTCAAGCGTAATTTACCTTATAATAATTGGAAGGCATTTGAAATTGGGGTTCATTTGGCTAAAGTTGTGTTGGGTAGGGCTGGTTCAAGTAATTAGTGGGCCCAGGAAATCTGGACCACGTCACGGCAGTGTAGCAGGGAGAGGTAAGTATTTCAACTTTGCAAGTGCTGTGAACCTGAGCAAGCAGGGGGGGCCCACTCGTTGGCATTGGCACTGGCACAGGGCCCCTCAAAGTACAGCGGTGTGTTTGCACGGCGGGGGCGCCTCCCACCGGCAGCAACACTTTTGCGTACTATGAGAGGCCCTGTGCCAGTGACGTCGCCAACTAGTATTCCTCCCCCCACCTGATGAAGGAACCTGCACTTTCATCTGCACCTTCCTGTTTGTACCCGTGTAAGGTGGTATGGTATGCGGGAAGGGGAACCTGACTTTCAGCAGGGTCACAATCTTGCAGTGTAGCGTGCATGGGAAATGTTGCGTTATGGGTCAATGTACCAGCAGACTCATCTATCACTGGCTGGGCAATGGGCAGGATGAGGAGGAATCAGGGGGCATTGCAGTGGAGGACAACTGGAATGAGAGGCTGACACAGAGAGTAGGCCCAAATCAGTAAGTAGTCGAAATGCAGTTCAAAATTGGCAACAGTAGTAAACAGGCGGCACAGCTTTGTTCAGTGGAGGAGAACAGCAAGGAGTGGCAGACACCGATAGTAGGCCCCAACCCAACTAGTAGGCCAAATGCAGTCTAACATTAACAACTACTTAATGAGCGCCTGAAAACGGAATTTCAGGACAGGAAACCAGGAGAACAGCAAGGAGCGGCAGACACCGATAGTAGGCCCCAAACCAACTAGTACGCCAAATGCAGTTGTTCCGTTTAACCACAATTTAATGAGAGCCTGAAGATAGAAGTTCAGGAAAGGCAACCTGGAGAACACCTTGGAGTGGAACACACCATCTCTCTACACCCCATACCCAATTTGTAGGTCTAATGCAGCGTAGTTTCCAACAACTACTAAACGAGAGCATGATGATCGAAGCATTGGCGAGGAAACCTGGGGAACACCTTGGAGTGGAACACACCATCTCTCTACACCCCATTCCCAATTTGTAGGCCTAATGCAGCGTAGTTTCCAACAACTACTAAACGAGAGCATGATGATCGAAGCATTGGCGAGGAAACCTGGGGAACACCTTGGAGTGGAACACACCATCTCTCTACAGTGGAACACACCATCTCTCTACACCCCATACCCAATTTGTAGGCCTAATGCAGCATAGTTTCCAACAACTACTAAACGAGAGCCGGAAGATCGAAGCTCAGGAAAGGCAACCTGGAGAACACCTTAGAGTGGAACACACCATCTCTCTACACTCCATACCCAATTTGTAGGCCCAATGCAGCGTAGTTTCCAACAACTACTAAACGAGAGCATGATGATCGAAGCATTGGCGAGGAAACCTGGGGAACACCTTGGAGTGGAACACACCATCTCTCTACACCCCATACCCAATTTGTAGGCCTAATGCAGCGTAGTTTCCAACAACTACTAAACAAGAGCATGAAAAAACTAATCCCAAATTAGAGTAAAACAAATTAGAGTAAAACTAATCCCAAACTGTTCTTCAACTATATCAATAGTAAAGGAATAAAAACTGAAAATGTAGGCCCCTTAAAAAATAGTGAGGAAAGAATGGTTGTAGATGACGAGGAAAAAGCTAACATATTAAACACCTTCTTCTCCACGGTATTCACGGTGGAAAATGAAATGCTAGGTGAAATCCCAAGAAACAATGAAAACCCTATATTAAGGGTCACCAATCTAACCCAAGAAGAGGTGCGAAACCGGCTAAATAAGATTAAAATAGATAAATCTCCGGGTCCGGATGGCATACACCCACGAGTACTAAGAGAACTAAGTAATGTAATAGATAAACCATTATTTCTTATTTTTAGGGACTCTATAGCGACAGGGTCTGTTCCGCAGGACTGGCGCATAGCAAATGTGGTGCCAATATTCAAAAAGGGTTCTAAAAGTGAACCTGGAAATTATAGGCCAGTAAGTCTAACCTCTATTGTTGGTAGAATATTTGAAGGGTTTCTGAGGGATGTTATTCTGGATTATCTCAATGAGAATAACTGTTTAACTCCATATCAGCATGGGTTTATGAGAAATCGCTCCTGTCAAACCAATCTAATCAGTTTTTATGAAGAGGTAAGCTATAGGCTGGACCACGGTGAGTCATTGGACGTGGTATATCTCGATTTTTCCAAAGCGTTTGATACCGTGCCGCACAAGAGGTTGGTACACAAAATGAGAATGCTTGGTCTGGGGGAAAATGTGTGTAAATGGGTTAGTAACTGGCTTAGTGATAGAAAGCAGAGGGTGGTTATAAATGGTATAGTCTCTAACTGGGTCGCTGTGACCAGTGGGGTACCACAGGGGTCAGTATTGGGACCTGTTCTCTTTAACATATTCATTAATGATCTGGTAGAAGGTTTACACAGTAAAATATCGATATTTGCAGATGATACAAAACTATGTAAAGCAGTTAATACAAGAGAAGATAGTATTCTGCTACAGATGGATCTGGATAAGTTGGAAACTTGGGCTGAAAGGTGGCAGATGAGGTTTAACAATGATAAATGTAAGGTTATACACATGGGAAGAAGGAATCAATATCACCATTACACACTGAATGGGAAACCACTGGGTAAATCTGACAGGGAGAAGGACTTGGGGATCCTAGTTAATGATAAACTTACCTGGAGCAGCCAGTGCCAGGCAGCAGCTGCCAAAGCAAACAGGATCATGGGGTGCATTAAAAGAGGTCTGGATACACATGATGAGAGCATTATACTGCCTCTGTACAAATCCCTAGTTAGACCGCACATGGAGTACTGTGTCCAGTTTTGGGCACCGGTGCTCAGGAAGGATATAATGGAACTAGAGAGAGTACAAAGGAGCGCAACAAAATTAATAAAGGGGATGGGAGAACTACAATACCCAGATAGATTAGCGAAATTAGGATTATTTAGTCTAGAAAAAAGACGACTGAGGGGCGATCTAATAACCATGTATAAGTATATAAGGGGACAATACAAATATCTCGCTGAGGATCTGTTTATACCAAGGAAGGTGACGGGCACAAGGGGGCATTCTTTGCGGCTGGAGGAGAGAAGGTTTTTCCACGAACATAGAAGAGGATTCTTTACTGTTAGGGCAGTGAGAATCTGGAATTGCTTGCCTGAGGAGGTGGTGATGGCGAACTCAGTCGAGGGGTTCAAGAGAGGCCTGGATGTCTTCCTGGAGCAGAACAATATTGTATCATACAATTATTAGGTTCTGTAGAAGGACGTAGATCTGGGGATTTATTATGATGGAATATAGGCTGAACTGGATGGACAAATGTCTTTTTTCGGCCTTACTAACTATGTTACTATGTTACTATGTTACTATGATGATCGAAGCATTGGCGAGGAAACCTGGGGAACACCTTGGAGTGGAACACACCATCTCTCTACAGTGGAACACACCATCTCTCTACACCCCATACCCAATTTGTAGGCCTAATGCAGCATAGTTTCCAACAACTACTAAACGAGAGCCGGAAGATCGAAGCTCAGGAAAGGCAACCTGGAGAACACCTTGGAGTGGAACACACCATCTCTCTACACCCCATACCCAATTTGTAGGCCTAATGCAGCGTAGTTTCCAACAACTAGTAAACAAGAGCCGGAAGATCGAAGCTCAGGAAAGGCAACCTGGGGAACACCTTGGAGTGGAACACACCATCTCTCTACACCCCATACCCAATTTGTAGGCCCAATGCAGCGTAGTTTCCAACAACTACTAAACGAGAGCATGATGATCGAAGCATTGGCGAGGAAACCTGGGGAACACCTTGGAGTAGAACACACCATCTCTCTACACCCCATACCCAATTTGTAGGCCTAATGCAGCGTAGTTTCCAACAACTACTAAACGAGAGCATGATGATCGAAGCATTGGCGAGGAAACCTGGGGAACACCTTGGAGTGGAACACACCATCTCTCTACAGTGGAACACACCATCTCTCTACACCCCATACCCAATTTGTAGGCCCAATGCAGTGTAGTTTCCAACAACTACTAAACGAGAGCATGATGATCGAAGCATTGGCGAGGAAACCTGGGGAACACCTTGGAGTGGAACACACCATCTCTCTACACCCCATACCCAATTTGTAGGCCTAATGCAGCGTAGTTTCCAACAACTACTAAACGAGAGCCGGAAGATCGAAGCTCAGGAAAGGCAACCTGGAGAACACCTTGGAGTGGATCACACCATCTCTCTACACCCCATACCCAATTTGTAGGCCTAATGCAGCGTAGTTTCCAACAACTACTAAACGAGAGCCGGAAGATCGAAGCTCAGGAAAGGCAACCTGGAGAACACCTTGGAGTGGAACACACCATCTCTCTACACCCCATACCCAATTTGTAGGCCTAATGCAGCGTAGTTTCCAACAACTACTAAACGAGAGCCGGAAGATCGAAGCTCAGGAAAGGCAACCTGGGGAACACCTTGGAGTGGAACACACCATCTCTCTACACCCCATACCCAATTTGTAGGCCCAATGCAGCGTAGTTTCCAACAACTACTAAACGAGAGCATGATGATCGAAGCATTGGCGAGGAAACCTGGGGAACACCTTGGAGTGGAACACACCATCTCTCTACACCCCATACCCAATTTGTAGGCCTAATGCAGCGTAGTTTCCAACAACTACTAAACGAGAGCATGATGATCGAAGCATTGGCGAGGAAACCTGGGGAACACCTTGGAGTGGAACACACCATCTCTCTACAGTGGAACACACCATCTCTCTACACCCCATACTCAATTTGTAGGCCCAATGCAGCGTAGTTTCCAACAACTACTAAACGAGAGCCGGAAGATCGAAGCTCAGGAAAGGCAACCTGGAGAACACCTTGGAGTGGAACACACCATCTCTCTATACCCCATACCCAATTTGTAGGCCCAATGCAGCGTAGTTTCCAACAACTACTAAACGAGAGCCGGAAGATCGAAGCAATGGAGAGGAAACCTGGGGAACACCTTGGAGTGTAACACACCATCTCTCTACACCCCATACCCAATTTGTAGGCCTAATGCAGCGTAGTTTCCAACAACTACTAAACGAGAGCCGGAAGATCGAAGCTCAGGAAAGGCAACCTGGAGAACACCTTGGAGTGGAACACACCATCTCTCTACACCCCATACCCAATTTGTAGGCCTAATGCAGCGTAGTTTCCAACAACTACTAAACGAGAGCCGGAAGATCGAAGCTCAGGAAAGGCAACCTGGGGAACACCTTGGAGTGTAACAAACCCTCTCTCTACACCACGGAAGGGCTGATTCTTAGGAAGGAAGGCTGTCGGAAAGAAGCAGGGCGCGTCCGAGGGTGATTATATTCTTATTAGGTATATACTCACCCTCGGACGCGCCCTGCTTCTTTATTTGTAATGAATGTTTATTTGCAATGTGGTTTTGACTTTATTTTTTTGGTAAATAATGATTTTATTATTTTCATTGTTTTGCATCTTCTTGGCAATAATATAAAGAAGACGCGACAGGACAACACTCGGTGGCTGCCATATCTGTGTTTAAAATTGAAAAAACCTTTCAGTTAACTACTTGCAGGAGAAAGTTATTGTAGCTGGTGGCCATTTTTAGTACTGTACCAGATTTTTGTTGTATGTGTTTGTTTTTAATGTTAAAATGTCTGCATTTGATATCTCTCCAGTATTTTCTTTTTTATAAGCAAAATACTTATTTTTATATTTTCTGATGTTGGTTCCAGGGGTACACGGGCAGCAGTGGTGTGGTCAGTGGAGGCCTAGTGGAAGGAGTGACCGCAGACAGGCATCGAAGGCCTAAAATAATAACACATGGCTGTAGGCAATTTTAAATTGGTTCCAGGGGTACACGGGCAGCAGTGGTGTGGTCAGTGGAGGCCTAGTGGAAGGAGTGACCGCAGACAGGCATCGAAGGCCTAAAATAATAACACATGGCTGTAGGCAATTTTAAATTGGTTCCAGGGGTACACGGGCAGCAGTGGTGTGGTCAGTGGAGGCCTAGTGGAAGGAGTGACCACAGACAGGCATCGAAGGCCTAAAATAATAACACATGGCTGTAGGCAATTTTAAATTGGTTCCAGGGGTACACGGGCAGCAGTGGTGTGGTCAGTGGAGGCCTAGTGGAAGGAGTGACCGCAGACAGGCATCGAAGGCCTAAAATAATAACACATGGCTGTAGGCAATTTTAAATTGGTTCCAGGGGTACACGGGCAGCAGTGGTGTGGTCAGTGGAGGCCTAGTGGAAGGAGTGACCGCAGACAGGCATCGAAGGCCTAAAATAATAACACATGGCTGTAGGCAATTTTAAATTGGTTCCAGGGGTACACGGGCAGCAGTGGTGTGGTCAGTGGAGGCCTAGTGGAAGGAGTGACCGCAGACAGGCATCGAAGGCCTAAAATAATAACACATGGCTGTAGGCAATTTTAAATTGGTTCCAGGGGTACACGGGCAGCAGTGGTGTGGTCAGTGGAGGCCTAGTGGAAGGAGTGACCGCAGACAGGCATCGAAGGCCTAAAATAATAACACATGGCTGTAGGCAATTTTAAATTGGTTCCAGGGGTACACGGGCAGCAGTGGTGTGGTCAGTGGAGGCCTAGTGGAAGGAGTGACCGCAGACAGGCATCGAAGGCCTAAAATAATAACACATGGCTGTAGGCAATTTTAAATTGGTTCCAGGGGTACACGGGCAGCAGTGGTGTGGTCAGTGGAGGCCTAGTGGAAGGAGTGACCGCAGACAGGCATCGAAGGCCTAAAATAATAACACATGGCTGTAGGCAATTTTAAATTGGTTCCAGGGGTACACGGGCAGCAGTGGTGTGGTCAGTGGAGGCCTAGTGGAAGGAGTGACCACAGACAGGCATCGAAGGCCTAACATAACAAAAATGTCAATACAATGGTATTGTCAGTGGCAGGCATTGAAGGATGTCAGCGCATAGACTAAACATTGGTGGAGCTGTGAGATAATTTTGCAAGTGGTAGAGCACTGTTTGAGCTGGGGGGGGGGAACTGTCTTGTGGCCGGCGGTACAGGCCCAGGGCCCCTCATATTACAACGGTGTGTCTGACGTTGGGTGCGCACCACCACCGCCAGAGACACTTTATTGTACTAGGAGGGACCCAGTGGCAGTGCCGTCGACCAAAAGCGGGCTCACCCACCTCTTCAGACAAACTGCACTCTCACGGGTGCTGTCGCCAAGTGTCGATACCACGGCCCCGTGTGGGGAGTTTGGCCATTTAGTGAGGTGTAAACATGTCGTATGCTGGACAATCAGGTGCAGAAAATTACGAGATTGGAAAAGGCATTCAGAATAGTCCACAGGCAAGACCTTTTCATAGGAAAGCTAGGTGTCAGCCGGGCAAGGTGGGGCAAAAGATTTCGAAATCCAGTTGTGGTTCATTTTAATGAAGGTTAGATCATCTACATTTTGGGTAGCCAGACGAGTCCTTTTTTCTGTTAGTATTGAACCTGCAGCACTGAATACTCTTTCTGATAGGACACTAGCTGCCGGGCAAGCAAGCTCCTGCAATGCATATTCTGCCAATTCTGGCCAGGTGTCTAATTTTGATGCCCAGTAATCAAATGGGAATGACGGTTGAGGGAGAACATCGATAAGGGATGAAAAATAGTTTGTAACCATACTGGACAAATGTTGTCTCCTGTCACTTTGAATTGATGCTGCAGTACCTGTCCTGTCTGCGGTCATAGCAAAATCACTCCACAACCTGGTCAGAAAACCCCTCTGGCCAACGCCACTTCTGATTTCTGCCCCTCTAACTCCTCTGGTCTGCTGGCCCCTGCAGCTCGTGTGAGAACGATCACGGGCGCTGTGTGCAGGGAATGCCAGAAGCAAACGCTCAACAAGAGTTGATTGTTTGGTTGCTAATATTAGTTCCAAGTTCTCATGTGGCATTATATTTTGCAATTTGCCTTTATAGCGAGGATCAAGGAGGCAGGCCAGCCAGTAATCGTCATCATTCATCATTTTAGTTATGCGTGTGTCCCTTTTGAGGATACGTAAGGCATAATCCGCCATGTGGGCCAAAGTTCCAGTTCTCAAATCTGCGGTTGTGCTTGGTTGAGGGGCAGTTTCAGGCAAATCCACGTCACTTGTGTCCCTGAAAAAACCAGAACCCGGCCTTGCCGCGCCACCAATTTCCAGTGGCCCCGGAAAAGCTTCCTCATTAAAAATATAATCATCCCCATCATCCTCCTCGTCCTCCTCCTCCTCTTCGCCCGCTACCTCGTCCTGTACACTGCCCTGGCCAGACAATGGCTGACTGTCATCAACGCTTTCCTCTTCCTCAGCTGCAGACGCCTGATCCTTTATGTGCGTCAAACTTTGCATCAGCAGACGCATTAGGGGGATGCTCATGCTTATTATGGCGTTGTCTGCACTAACCAGCCGTGTGCATTCCTCAAAACACTGAAGGACTTGACACATGTCTTGAATCTTCGACCACTGCACACCTGACAACTCCATGTCTGCCATCCTACTGCCTGCCCGTGTATGTGTATCCTCCCACAAAAACATAACAGCCCGCCTCTGTTCGCACAGTCTCTGAAGCATGTGCAGTGTTGAGTTCCACCTTGTTGCAACGTCTATGATTAGGCGATGCTGGGGAAGGTTCAAAGAACGCTGATAGGTCTGCATACGGCTGGAGTGTACAGGCGAACGGCGGATATGTGAGCAAAGTCCACGCACTTTGAGGAGCAGGTCGGATAACCCCGGATAACTTTTCAGGAAGCACTGCACCACCAGGTTTAAGGTGTGAGCCAGGCAAGGAATGTGTTTCAGTTGGGAAAGGGAGATGGCAGCCATGAAATTCCTTCCGTTATCACTCACTACCTTGCCTGCCTCAAGATCTACAGTGCCCAGCCACGACTGCGTTTCTTTCTGCAAGAACTCGGACAGAACTTCCGCGGTGTGTCTGTTGTCGCCCAAACACTTCATAGCCAATACAGCCTGCTGACGTTTGCCAGTAGCTGCCCCATAATGGGAGACCTGGTGTGCAACAGTGGCAGCTGCGGATGGAGTGGTTGTGCGACTGCGGTCTGTGGACGAGCTCTCGCTTCTGCAGGAGGACGAAGAGGAGGAGGAGGGGGTGCGAACGGCTACAGCCAATTGTTTCCTAGACCGTGGGCTAGGCAGAACTGTCCCAAACTTGCTGTCCCCTGTGGACCCTGCATCCACCACATTTAACCAGTGTGCCGTGATGGACACGTAACGTCCCTGGCCATGCCTACTGGTCCATGCATCTGTTGTCAGGTGCACCTTTGTGCTCACAGATTGCCTGAGTGCATGGACGATGCGCTCTTTAACATGCTGGTGGAGGGCTGGGATGTCTTTTCTGGAAAAAAAGTGTCGACTGGGTAGCTCGTAGCGTGGTACAGCGTAGTCCATCAGGGCATTGAAAGCTTCGCTTTCAACTAACCGGTAGGGCATCATCTCTAACGAGATTAGTCTAGCTATGTGTGCGTTCAAACCCTGTGTACGCGGATGCGAGGCTAAGTACTTCCTTTTTCTAACCATAGTCTCATGTAGGGTGAGCTGGACTGGAGAGCTGGAGATCGTGGAACTAGCGGGGGTGCCGGTGGACATGGCAGACTGAGAGACGGTGGGAGATGGTATTGTTGCCGCCGGTGCCCTAGATGCAGTGTTTCCTACTACGAAACTGGTGATTCCCTGACCCTGACTGCTTTGGCCTGGCAAAGAAACCTGCACAGATACTGCAGGTGGTGCGGAAAATGGTGGCCCTACACTGCCGGAAGGGATGTTGCGTTGCTGACTAGCTTCATTGGCCGAGGGTGCTACAACCTTAAGGGACGTTTGGTAGTTAGTCCAGGCTTGCAAATGCATGGTGGTTAAATGTCTATGCATGCAACTTGTATTGAGACTTTTCAGATTCTGCCCTCTGCTTAAGGTAGTTGAACATTTTTGACAGATGACTTTGCGCTGATCAATTGGATGTTGTTTAAAAAAATGCCAGACTGCACTCTTTCTAGCATCGGATACCTTTTCAGGCATTGCAGACTGAGCTTTAACCGGATGGCCACGCTGTCCTCCAACAGGTTTTGGCTTTGCCACGCGTTTTGGGCAAGATACGGGCCCGGCAGATGGAACCTGTTGCGATGTTGATGCCTGCTGCGGCCCCTCCTCCTCCGCTTCAGAACTGCTGCCGCCTGCACCCTGTTCCCCCAATGGCTGCCAATCGGGGTCAAGAACTGGGTCATCTATTACCTCTTCTTGTAGCTCGTGTGCAACTTCGTCTGTGTCACCGTGTCGTTCGGTGGTATAGCGTTCGTGATGGGGCAACATAGTCTCATCAGGGTCTGATTCTTGATCAGCACCCTGCGAGGGCAAGGTTGTGGTCTGAGTCAAAGGACCAGCATAGTAGTCTGGCTGTGGCTGTGCATCAGTGCACTCCATGTCCGATTCAACTTGTAATGGGCATGGACTGTTAACTGCTTCACTTTCTAAGCCAGGGACGGTATGTGTAAAGAGCTCCATGGACTAACCCGTTGTGTCGCCTGCTGCATTCTTCTCTGTTGTTGTTTTTGCTGAAGAGGACAAGGAAGCGACTTGTCCCTGACCGTGAACATCCACTAACGACGCGCTGCTTTGACATTTACCAGTTTCACGAGAGGAGGCAAAAGAGCTAGAGGCTGAGTCAGCAAGATAAGCCAAAACTTGCTCTTGCTGCTCCGGCTTTAAAAGCGGTTTTCCTACTCCCAGAAAAGGGAGCGTTCGAGGCCTTGTGTAGCCTGACGACGAACCTGGCTCCACAGCTCCAGACTTAGGTGCAATATTTTTTTTCCCACGACCAGCTGATGCTCCACCACTACCCTCATTACCAGCTGACAATGAACGCCCCCGGCCACGACCTCTTCCACCAGACTTCCTCATTGTTTTAAAAACGTAAACAAACTAACGGTATTTGTTGCTGTCACACAAATTACACGGTGAGCTATAACTTCAGTATGATTTAGCTACCCCTTTACAGGTGAGTGAGACCACAATGAAAATCAGGCACAATGTTACACACTCTGTTGTTGGTGGCAACAAATGAGAGAGATGCCACACACGCAGGACTGTCACTGAAGCACAAATGTAAATATTAATCTCCCACTGATTTGATTTTTTTTTTTTTTAAGGGAGACTTTAGGAAAAAAAAAATAATAGAATAAAATGATTTTTTCAGGAAGAATTTAGAAACCAAATAAAATAAAATGATTTTTTCAGGGAGAATTTAGAAAACAAATAAAACAAAAAAAGGCTTTCTATGGCCCACTGAGTGAGAGATGACGCACACAGGAGTCAGGAGTGGCACACAAGCCCAGAGGCCAATATTTATCTCCCACTGATTGATGTAGTGATTTTTTCAGGTAGATTTTGGAACCCAAATCAAGCTAAAAAAATAATAGGCTTTCTATGGCCCACAATTGGAGAGAGAGAGAGAGATGGCACACCCAGGAGTCAAGACTGGCACACAAGCAGAAAGGGCAATATTAATCTCCCACTGATTTGTTTTTTTTTTTTTTTTTTCAGGGAGACTTTAGGAAAAAAAAATAATAGAATAAAATGATTTTTTCAGGAAGAATTTAGAAACCAAATAAAATAAAATGATTTTTTCAGGGAGAATTTAGAAAACAAATAAAACAAAAAAAGGCTTTCTATGGCCCACTGAGTGAGAGATGACGAACACAGGAGTCAGGAGTGGCACACAAGCCCAGAGGCCAATATTTATCTCCCACTTTTTTTTTTTTGTTCCAGGGAAAATTTATAAACCCAATAAAAAAAATAATAAATAGGCTTTCTATGGCCCACTATCTGAGAGACAGAGAGAGATGGCACGCTTAGGACTGGCACACAAGCCCAAAGGCCAATATTAATCTCCCTTTTTTTTTAAGGGAGAATTTATAAAACAAAAAAAAAATAAATAAATAGGCTTTCTATGGCCCACTATTTGTGAGAGAGATGGCACGCTCAGGACTGGCACACAAGCCCAGAGTCCAATATTAATCTCCCACTTTTTTTTTTTTTTTCCAGGGAAAATTTATAAACCCAATAAAAAAAAAAAAAAAAATAGGCTTTCTATGGCCCACTATCTGAGAGAGAGAGATGGCACGCTTAGGACTGGCACACAAGCCCAAAGGCCAATATTAATCTCCCACTGATTGATTTATTGATTTTTTCAGGTAGAATTTAGAACCCAAATAAAGCAAAAAAAAAAAAAAAAAGGGCTTTCTATGGCCCACTGAGTGAGTGATGATGCACACAGGAGTCAGGAGTGGCACACAAGCCCTGAGGCCAATATTTTTCTCCCACTGATTGATGTAGTGATTTTTTCAGGTAGATTTTAGAACCAAAATCAAGCAAAAAAATAAATAGGCTTTCTATGGCCCACTGAATGAGAGATGACACAGACAGGGATGGCACTCTAGCAGAAATGTAAATCTTAATCTCCCACAAAAAAAAAAAAAAAAACAGGGAGTGTCCAACAATTACTATCTCCCTGCAGTAATCTCAGCCAGGTATGGCAGGCAGCAATAAGGAGTGGACTGATGCACAAATTAAATAAAAAGTGTGTACAAACAAAAAAGATAGCTGTGCAGAAAGGAAGGAACAAGAGGATTTGTGCTTTGAAAAAAGCAGTTGGTTTGCACAGCGGCGTACACACAGCAATGCAGCTATCAGGGAGCCTTCTAGGGCCGCCCAATGAGCTACAGCGCTGAGGGGGAAAAAAAAAATGTAGCTTCCACTGTCCCTGCACACCGAAGGTGGTGTTGGGAGTGGAAATCGCTACAGCACAAGCGGTTTGGTGGTTAATGGACCCTGCCTAACGCTATCCCTGCTTCTGACGAAGCGGCAGCAACCTCTCCCTAAGCTCAGATCAGCAGCAGTAAGATGGCGGTCGGCGTGCACGCCCCTTTATAGCCCCTGTGACGCCGCGGACAGCAAGCCAATCACTGCAATGCCCTTCTCTAAGATGGTGGGGACCAGGACCTATGTCATCACGCTGCCCACACTCTGCGTTTACCTTCATTGGCTGAGAAATGGCGCTTTTCGCGTCATTGAAACGCGACTTTGGCGCGAAAGTCGCGTACCGCATGGCCGACCCCGCACAGGGGTCGGATCGGGTTTCATGAAACCCGACTTTGCCAAAAGTCGGCGACTTTTGAAAATGAACGACCCGTTTCGCTCAACCCTACTGATGAAAAATCCTGACAAAATCCTGACAAAATCCTGATGCAATCCTGACGTGTGCACATACCCTAAGGGTTTGTGCTATACATAGTAAGTGAGTACACTATATACTAAGGGATTGTATACATAATAATTGAGTACACTATATACTAAGAGATTGTTATATATAAGTGAGTACACTATATACTAAGGATGGTGTTCTGCATAATAAGTGAGCATACAATATACTAAGAGACTATGCTATACAAAACATTCTCAAATCCGTGATTTTCTTGCTTCTTTTCTAAAGGAGGAGCTCATGGACTGGTCATCTGGTCACCGACTGCTCCATCAGAAGTCATTTTATAGTCTAACAAGAGATGGGACTATGTAACAAAAGAGGGTGCTGTGACTAAAAAAAATAACAATAATACACTATGTAAGGAACAGCACTGTACATAACAGAGGAAACTATTTAATAAGGGACAGCACCATATATAACTAGAGAGAAAGGTACTCAATAAAGGAAGGTGTTAAACATTTTAATAGAGCAAACTATGTAAGTAAGGATGGCACTATACTTAATAAGTGAGTACACTATATATCAAGGGACTCTGCTATATATAATAAGTGAGTACACGATATATCAAGGGACTCTACTATATATAAGTGAGTACACTATATACTAAGGGAATGTGATATATTAAATAAGTGAGTACACTATATACTGAGGTACTGTGCTAAACATAATAAGTGAGTATACTATATACTAAGGCACTGTGCTATATAAAAAATGAGTACACTATATATTAAGAGACTGTGCTAAATATAATATATAATGAGTACACTATATACTAAGGACATGTTATACATAATAAATGAGTATACTATTTACTAAGAAACTGAGCTTTGCATACGTGAGTACACTATATAGTAAGGGCTTGGCTGTACATAATAAGTGAGTACACTATATTCTAAAAAACTGCTATATATAATAAGTGAGTACACTATATACTGACAGAAAGGAGCCAGACATTGCTGTGACAGAAAGAAGCCAGACACCGCACTGACAGATAGGAGCCAGATACTGTGCTGGCAGAAAGTAGCCAGACACCGTGCTGACAGAAAGGAGCCAGACACCACAGTGACAGAAAGGAGCCAGACACCGCAGTGACAGAAAGGAGCCAGACACTGTGCTGACAGAAAGGAGCCAGACACCGCACTGACAGAAAGGAGCCAGACACCGTGGTGACAGAAAGGAGCCAGACACCGTGCTGACAGAAAGGAGCCAGACACCGTGCTGACAGAAAGGAGCCAGACACCGTGGTGACAGAAAGAAGCGAGACACCGTGCTGACAGAAAGGAGCCAGACACCATGCTGACAGAAAGGAGCGAGACACCGTGCTGACAGAAAGGAGCCAGACACCGTGCTGACAGAAAGGAGCCAGACACCGTGCTGACAGAAAGGAGCCAGACACTGTGCTGACAGAAAGGAGCCAGACACCGTGCTGACAGAAAGGAGCTAGACACCGTGCTGACAGAAAGGAGCCAGACACCGTGCTGACAGAAAGGAGCTAGACACAGTGCTGACAGAAAGGAGCGAGACACCGTGCTGACAGAAAGGAGCGAGACACCGTGCTGACAGAAAGGAGCCAGACACCGTGCTGACAGAAAGGAGCGAGACACCGTGCTGACAGAAAGGAGCTAGACACCGTGCTGACAGAAAGGAGCCAGACACTGTGCTGACAGAAAGGAGCCAGACACCACAGTGACAGAAAGGAGCCAGACACCGTGCTGACAGAAAGGAGCCAGACACCACAGTGACAGAAAGGAGCCAGACACCACGCTGACAGAAAGGAACCAGACACCGCGCTGACAGAAAGGAGCTAGACACCACAGTGACAGAAAGGAGCCAGACACTGCGCTGACAGAAAGGAGCCAGACACCACAGTGACAGAAAGGAGCCAGACACCACAATGACAGAAAGGAGCCAAACACCACAGTGACAGAAAGGAGCCAAACACCACAATGACAGAAAGGAGCCAGACACTACAGTGACAGAAAGGAGCCAGACACCGTGCTGACAGAAAGGAGCCAGACACTAGAGTGACAGAAAGGAGCCAGACATCGTGCTGACAGAAAGGAGCCAGACACCACAGTGACAGAAAGGAGCCAAACACCGTGCTGACAGAAAGGAGCCAGACACCACAGTGACAGAAAGGAGCCAGACACCACAATGACAGAAAGGAGCCAAACACCGTGCTGACAGAAAGGAGCCAGACACCACAGTGACAGAAAGGAGCCTGACACCACAGTGACAGAAAGGAGCCAGACACCACAGTGACAGAAAGGAGCCAGACACCACAGTGACAGAAAGGAGCCAGACACTACAGTGAGAGAAAGGAGCCAGACACCACAGTGACAGAAAGGAGCCAGACACTACAGTGACAGAAAGGAGCCAGACATCACAGTGACAGAAAGGAGCCAGACACCACAGAGACAAAAAGGAGCCAGACAGCACAGTGACAGAAAGGAGCCAGACATCACAGTGACAGAAAGGAGCCAGGCACCACAGTGACAAAAAGGAGCCAGACACTACAGTGACAAAAAGGAGCCAGACACTACAGTGACAAAAAGGAGCCAGACATCACAGTGACAGAAAGGAGCCAGACACCACAGTGACAGAAAGGAGCCAGACACCACAGTGACAGAAAGGAGCCAGACACCACAGTGACAGAAAGGAGCCAGACACTGCGCTGACAGAAAGGAGCCAGACACCGCACTGACAGAAAGGAGCCAGACACCACAGTGACAAAAAGGAGCTAGACACCACAGTGACAGAAAGGAGCCAGACACTGCACTGACAGAAAGGAGCCAGACACCACAGTGACAGAAAGGAGCCAGACACCACAGTGACAGAAAGGAGCCAGACACCACAGTGACAGA
The DNA here is from genome assembly GCF_032444005.1 of Ranitomeya imitator. NCBI lineage: Eukaryota > Metazoa > Chordata > Amphibia > Anura > Dendrobatidae > Ranitomeya > Ranitomeya imitator. The sequence continues at coordinate 568,319,465 of NC_091287.1, read as the reverse complement.
AAGGAGCCAGACACCACAGTGATAGAAAGGAGCCAGACACTGCACTGACAGAAAGGAGCCAGACACTGCGCTGACAGAAAGGAGCCAGACACTGCGCTGACAGAAAGGAGCCAGACACCACAGTGACAAAAAGGAGCCAGACACCACAGTGACAGAAAGGAGCCAGACACCACAGTGATAGAAAGGAGCCAGACACCGCACTGACAGAAAGGAGCCAGACACCACAGTGACAAAAAGGAGCTAGACACCACAGTGACAGAAAGGAGCCAGACACTGCACTGACAGAAAGGAGCCAGACACCACAGTGACAGAAAGGAGCCTGACACCACACTGACAGAAAGGAGCCAGACACCACAGTGACAGAAAGGAGCCAGACACCACAGTGACAGAAAGGAGCCAGACACCACAGTGACAGAAAGGAGCCAGACACCACAGTGACAGAAAGGAGCCAGACACCACAGTGACAGAAAGGAGCCAGACACCACAGTGACAGAAAGGAGCCAGACACCACAGTGACAGATAGGAGCCAGACACCACAGTGACAGAAAGGAGCCAGACACTGCACTGACAGAAAGGAGCCAGACACCACAGTGACAGAAAGGAGCCAGACACCGCACTGACAGAAAGGAGCCAGACACCACAGTGACAGAAAGGAGCCAGACATCGCGCTGACAGAAAGGAGCCAGACACCACACTGACAGAAAGGAGCCAGACACCACAGTGACAGAAAGGAGCCAGACACCACAGTGACAGAAAGGAGCCAGACACCACAGTGACAGAAAGGAGCCAGACACCACAGTGACAGAAAGGAGCCAGACACCACAGTGACAGAAAGGAGCCAGACATCGCGCTGACAGAAAGGAGCCAGACACCACACTGACAGAAAGGAGCCAGACACCACAGTGACAGAAAGGAGCCAGACACCACAGTGACAAAAAGGAGCCAGACACCACAGTGACAGAAAGGAGCCAGACACCACAGTGACAGAAAGGAGCCAGACACTGCACTGACAGAAAGGAGCCAGACACCACAGTGACAGAAAGGAGCCAGACACCGCACTGACAGAAAGGAGCCAGACACCACAGTGACAAAAAGGAGCCAGACACCACAGTGACAGAAAGGAGCCAGACACCACAGTGACAGAAAGGAGCCAGACAACACACTGACAGAAAGGAGCCAGACACCACAGTGATAGAAAGGAGCCAGACACTGCACTGACAGAAAGGAGCCAGACACTGCGCTGACAGAAAGGAGCCAGACACTGCGCTGACAGAAAGGAGCCAGACACCACAGTGACAAAAAGGAGCCAGACACCACAGTGACAGAAAGGAGCCAGACACCACAGTGACAGAAAGGAGCCAGACACCACAGTGACAGAAAGGAGCCAGACACCGTGCTGACAGAAAGGAGCCAGACACCACAGTGACAGAAAGGAGCCAGACACCACAGTGACAGAAAGGAGCCAGACACCACAGTGACAGAAAGGAGCCAGACACCACAGTGACAGAAAGGAGCCAGACACCACAGTGACAGAAAGGACACAACCTATACACACAAGGCCTATATCCACAAAAGATCAAAATAAATAAGTGGAATAGAAAGGATGGATTCAGTGCCAAATTAGTATGAAACTCATATAGGGAAAAAGCACCACCAAGAATCAATAGATAAAAAGATATCAAAGCTTTATTGTAAACAATTACATAAAATACAAGGATGTGACAGAGATAAGCCAATACTGAGTGGGATCACAATAAGCACCAGGCACCAACAGGTGTATAAGAATCAGAGATTAAGTAAATTGCTCAGTAGTTTATTTATACCCAATAGTAGTAGTAATATAAGATCTAGAATAGGAAAGTATATCCCAGAGCAAGCAAACTCCAAAAGGGCTGTGTACCACATCTAGAGACAATCACACAAAAGATGTCTGGATCCGATCATGATAATTACCTGAGAGTGCCTGGAGCCCTGCGATGCCAACCATCCCCAACGCGTGTTTCGGCGCTACAGCCTTCTTCCGGGAGAGTGGCATCCAGAAAAACAAACAGCCTTATAAAGGCCGGGCCAACCAATGATTAATTCCCATTACTTGGGATGCTGCTTAGGAGCGGCGCATGTAGCGCCGGCGTACCTGGAAGTCAGAGTCACCGAGGACGTCACCAGGCAGCCAGTCCGCGTCAGAGGCCACACCCCCGTGTATCACGTGAGCGCAATCTCAGGACACAGGACCAGCCCGAATACACACCGTCAGTGGCGCCGAACATCCAGGAGCCAGCCCACATGTGCGCAAGCAGGTATTATACCCCATTCCAATAGAAGTATACGAACAGCAAAGTAAGGTGAACAACAATCGTTGAAGCATTGAGCAAATGTACAATCTACAATATGGTAGAAATAAAGTGAAAAATAGTGTAAGGCAACTCAATTTGCCTATGTGCAAACAATCAGAAGAAAGTATAAATATATAGAAATAGATGAATAAATACATTTACAAATACAACACATTAAAGGACAAAGACAAGTGTATAAATAGTTTAAGCACAAGGATATAATAAAATAGTCCTGGTGTATAATAACGGTAAGCATTTAGTGCAGCAAGAGAGAATATATCTCGAAAAGGTGCTGCTCATCAAATGAAGAGGAATTGGGATCCATATCAGTTAGAGGGAACCTGTCCCCTGAATTTGGCGGGAGCGGTTTTCGGTCATATGGTCGGAGTTTTCGGGTGTTTGATTCACCCTTTCCTTACCCGCTGGCTGCATGCTGGCCGCAATATTGGATTGACGTTCATTCTCTGTCCTCCGTAGTACACGCCTCCACAAGGCAAGATTTCTTGCAGATTTTCCCCATAAACTTGAATAAAATTAGGAAAATCGGCAGGACTTTTTTGCTGCTTATTTTTGCTGCTTATTTTTGCTGCGTTTTTTATGCTAATTTAGGTGCGTTTTTGGTGCGTATTTGGTGCGTTTTTTTTGGTGCGTTTTTTTTTCTCTTTTTCCAGTCTATTGTTCTTGGATTTTCAACAGCAAAAATGCAGCAAATAATGATACCTGCGTTTTTGCTGTATTTTTTTCAACACCCATTCAAGTCAATGGGTGAAAAAAAACAGCAAAAATGCTGAAAGAAGTGACAAGCTCTATGTCAAAGAAACGCAGCAAAAATACGCAGCAGAAAAGTCCTGTGTGAACTTACCCAAACAGCGCAGGTAATGTGCACAGGGCTGGAGGAGTAAAGCCTGAGACCAGGAGACGTCGAAAACAAGGTGGCTTTATCTACGTGACACATGAAAAAGAGGAAAAAACAGCAACAAAAACACAAAGAAAAATCACAAGAAATGAAATGTAGAAAATCTGCAACATCAATAACTCCCCAGATCCTCGTCGTGTGAACTGAGCCTTAGGCCGGGGTCACACATGCGAGTTTAATGCGAGAAACTTTGGGACTGGAGTGCGTGGTTGCATGTATTTCTATGCAGCTGAACGCTCCGGTCCTGAGTGCCGGCGGTGGTGCCGGGTATTGATATTCTCTTATTGAACTCGCAGTTATGACCCCGGTCTTACACGGATTCTCAGAGATAGAGGAGTGCGAGGAGCGCAGAAAGCAGCAGACACGGGCAGCCCCGAGCCGAGCGAGCGGCCATTACTAGTCACCAGCCGCACCGCGCTGACCACCAACGGGGGAGGGGGCCGGGACACTGTCAGTCTGTGCGCTCAGGGGGAGGGGCATAGGGAGGAGCTATGAATAGGGGGCGTGGCCAGAGAGTAGAAGCCTATAAATACCCAGCTGTGAGGCTGCTGAGCTGCAGAAGAGAGGTGCTGGCACTGAGCCGGTGTGACGGATATTGGCTTGTACTGGTGAAAGGTAAATGTGAGCTACTGTTCCCTGTTATCAGCCAGGCCTGACTGCAGCGCTGTTCTGCACCAGGTGATTGGAGGCTTTGCTCTGTAGCATCCCCTGATTGCAGCACGCCGGCTTCTTCTATTTCTGAGGCTGCGGCTGATAACAGAGAGTAATTGTCTCCTGTCCTACAGTCTATTCCTGTTATCTGCTGTTACTGAGGGGAGCACAGCGCTGGCAAAAAACTGCACATAAAGGGGAAGGCGACATAAAGGGGAAGGCGACATAAAGGGGAAGGCGACATAAAGGGGAAGGTGACATAAAGGGGAAGGCGACATAAAGGGGAAGGTCGCATAAAGGGGAAGGCGACATAAAGGGGAAGGCGACATAAAGGGGAAGGCGACATAAAGGGGAAGGCGACATAAAGGGGAAGGCGACATAAAGGGGAAGGCGACATAAAGGGGAAGGCGACATAAAGGGGAAGGCGACATAAAGGGGAAGGCGACATAAAGGGGAAGGCCACATAAAGGGGAAGGCGACATAAAGGGGAAGGCGACATAAAGGGGAAGGCGACATAAAGGGGAAGGCGACATAAAGGGGAAGGCGACATAAAGGGGAAGGCGACATAAAGGGGAAGGCGACATAAAGGGGAAGGCGACATAAAGGGGAAGGCGACATAAAGGGGAAGGCGACATAAAGGGGAAGGCGACATAAAGGGGAAGGCGACATAAAGGGGAAGGCGACATAAAGGGGAAGGCGACATAAAGGGGAAGGTCACACCGGGCGTTTGCTGCTCTTTTTTTCTGCAGGAAAGAAGCTGTGGCAAAGATGCAGGTTTAGGTGTGTGGGTTTTTTTGGGGGTTAACTTGTCTTTGTTCATGACTCTTCTGCAGGGAAAAAAAGCTGCAAATAATGATCCCTGGTTTGTTTTTGTTTTTTTTCTTGTTTTTTTTTCAACACTCATATTCAAGCCAATGGGTGAAAAATGCTGAAAGTGACATGTGACTGCTCTGTCCATAAAAAGCCGCAACGCACAAACTCCTGATAACAGAAAACATTGTGTGCATGAGATTTCTGAAATCTCACAGGCTTTGCTGGTGCTGTAAAAAGCTGCTGAAAAATCAGCAATAAATGCCCAGTGTGAACTTACCCAAAATCCGTTTTTTATTTTGCTTCTAATATGTGTTGCTGACCTCACATCAGACAGGTGTAAATAGAGCAAGGTGGCCGCCGCTCGATCAGCCTTGATTGGTTTAGTGCCAGCCATGGCTTTATAACCCCTTAGGCCTCTTTCACATTTCCGTCGGTACGGGTCCGTCGCTATGCGTCTGGCCGACGGACGTTGTGAAATATCTGCACAACGTGGGCAGTGGATGCAGTTTTTCGACGCATCCGCTGCCCATTCTGCAGTCTGGGGAGGAGGGGGCGGAGTTTCGGCTGCACATGCGTGGTCAAAAATGGCGGATGTGACGTACAAAAAAAATTACATTGAAGTTTTTTTTTTTTTTTTTGTGCTGGCGGTCTGCCAAAACATGACGCATTTGTCGCACAACGTGTGGCAATCCGTCACTAATACAAGTTTATGGTTAAAAAAACGCATCCTGCGAGCACATTTGCAGTATTTGTTTTTGCCCTAAGTGACGGATTGCGGCGGAGGACAGAAGACGCAAGTGTGAAAGAGGCCTTAATGGTCTCACTTCTGATGATTTTCTGAAATATAGCCCATTTCCCCTCCCCCCTCAAGTCACTTCGTAATGGAATATGTCCCCCTCCCCCCCCCCCCAAAAAAAAAAAAAAAATTAAAAAAATTTGTGTATTTCCTTGAAACCTTCTAGAATCCTAATAATAAAATAATTAAAAATGGTGCTGATGTGAAGCTGAACCTGAGGGAAATGTTTGACCACTTTGTGTGGTACGACTGTCTGGATTAAAGGCATAATCATTCAAAGTTTGAAAACTGATAATATTTACAATTTTTTTTTTTCTTTGTTAAACTTTTTGATATTTTTATAAAATGCAGAAAATATCAAGATAAAATTACCATAATGTATCATGAAAAAAAAAAACTCGAAATCAGTGAGATCTCATGAAGCTCCAGAGTTATTACCACATAACGACACTGGTCAGATTTGAAAGAAAAAAGAAAAAAAAATTGGCTGGGTCTCTAAGGGGTTAAAAGTGCACACAATGGGGGAGATTATCAAAACTGGCACCAATCAAAGCTCAGCTTTCATTCCTCACACTGCTCTGGAAAAATGAAAGCTGCGCTCTGGTTGCTGTAGGGAATTAGGACAGTTTTGCTAGTGGACAGTTTTTGATTCTCCCTAATGGGTCGGCAGAAGCGTAAAATGGGAGAGAAATCTGATGCCGCGACTGCCAGAGAAGGGCATTCACTGACGGCTGTAGCTACAGACCTGGGCGTGTCGAGACACTTTATCACCTTGACGTGGTCGGCGCTGTCATTGCCTCCTGGGTCGCTACCGCAGAGGACGTCCGACTCTGGCGCCTAAGACTTCACCAAGGACTGACTGACTTCTGAAGTGTGCAGTGATGTCAAATCCTTCTGCCACTGAACAGTCCCCTCCGCTCCTCCAGAACATCGCAACGAGGACAAGTCGTCACCGCCGGCTGCAGAAGGACCCGGGCCGGCCAAGAAGCCTCCGCTCATGGCAGCCATGGAGGAGAAAGGGCAACTTCTGTAAAATGTCTGGAAAGTGCTGCTCAGTGATGAGCACTTCAGGCCGGTCAGGGGAGGCTCAAAGATTGTACAGCGTCACCCGAAATATAAGGTTAAACACCTGACTGTGGTGCGAGGAGCAGTCGGTGGAAGCATGCCACCAAGAATGTGAGCAGGAAAGTAAGCCGTTGGATTAATGTTTTGGTAGAACATTACCTTAATTATTGGGGCTTCATCAGTGTGACTACTTTATACATTGTGGAGCCCCTGACGACAAAGCCAAGGCCGCGACAACAGTTCTCAATGACCTCAACATTTTAGAGTGGCAGGTAATCCCCCGACCCGAACCCCATAGAAAATGCCTGGAATGTAAGGAAAAACAAGGTTCAAGAGACAGAAGGCGGCGCGATCGACGCCCTAAAGGGGGCGCTGACGTGGCCAGATCTACGCCCAAAGACACTGGGCAGCCATGGACTCATGTACTTCACCAGCCGTGCTGAATCTGTGCCTAAACTGCAGATGCTGATAAAATGTCAGGATGAAATACTAAATGTAGCTAAGTATTCACAATAAAACACTTGAATGTTAGGATTTGTGGTGTTGAACTTGTCCTGTCCCCCCTCCCCCACTGTATAATTGCTTACTCCCTGTTATCAGTTTATTTCAGCCACCTTCCCCAGTAATGGCTGATAACAGGGAGTAATAGATTAGGGTACCGTCACACTATACGATTTACCTACGATCACGACCAGCGATATGACCTGGCCGTGATCGTAGGTAAATCGTAGTGTGGTCGCTGGGGAGCTGTCACACAGACAGCTCTCCAGCGACCAACGATGCCGAGGTACCCGGGTAACCAGGGTAAACATCGGGTTACTAAGCGCAGGGCCGCGCTTAGTAACCCGATGTTTACCCTGGTTACAAGCGAACGCATCGCTGGATCGCATCGCTAGATCGGTGTCACACACACCGATCTAGCGATGACAGCGGGAGATCCAGCGATGAAACAAAGTTCCAAACGATCTGCTACGACGAACGATTCTCAGCAGGATCCCTGATAGCTGCTGCGTGTCAGACACAGCGATATCGTAACGATATCGCTGGAACGTCACGAATCGTACCGTCGTAGCGATCGAAATGGCAGTGTGTGACGGTACCCTTAGTCTCCTGTCTGCACAGGATCAGTGAGATGATCTTCTCTTCTGTGGACATTACTGACTCCTCCATGTCTCTGTTCCTTTCCCCAGGATGAATCCTCTGCTGTCGCTGATTCTGCTGGGATCTGTGGTTCTGGCTCTGGGATGCGCTCCTGCACCTGGAGGTGAGATTCTGTGCACGGGGTGGGTTATAGAGCAGGTGGAGGGGTCAATGTCTGGAGATGCTGTGATGACCTTCCATCTTGGTGCTGTGATCATACAGCCGTACTACCTGCACTGTATCCTGGGCTCCAGTCTGCCATAATGTGCAGGTGACATGAAGGACATTGGTTTTCTGGTGACAGCAAATGGTGGTCAAGTCTTCACTTGCTTAGATTCTTACATTTGTCAAGTTCTCCAAATGTTTAGTGTCTGAGGTGTCTTGATGCGTAACCATATCCCACATGTTGTGCTTTGGGTGTAATGACCAGAGGTCCGAATAAGATCCAGTGAGTCACAAACCAAGACCAAGGCAGAAATCTCCAACGGTATTTACTCAAAGGCAAAATAATCAAGGTAATATGGAGAATATTAAGGCAGATGCACCCCAAAGATACACTAGCTCAGCAGCAGCTGAAATCACTGTGCCACTCCAAGGTCTCCTGAGAACTGTATACTACAACAGACTAGTAAGAAATTTACCTAACAGGCAACTAAAAACAGGAACAAGTGTAAATTGAATGTAGTGTTATTAAGGGAGCCCCTGGAATGGCACACTGAGTATAACTTACACCACTCTAATACAAGATACACCTCTAAAGTAACAATTTAACACTCTGAGCAGAGATACCCGGGTATCTATAACTATGGTACCGTATCCTGAGATTGATTTCCTCTCAGGCAGGAATCCGCACAGGCTGCAGCCAGTCCATATCTTCAGCGCCAATAAGTTACAGCAAGCTCCTCTTGTCTTGTCGGCCGATGCCGAGCCCAAACGCCGGGGACTTAGTTAGTGGTCTCACGATGTTGTCTCTGCTTCTGTAGCTCCTAGGAATGCTTCCACGATAACCCGTCCGTCTCTGTATCCGCAGTCTGTGCAGACTTGTTTCTCCACTCAATGCACAGGGAATCCACAGACTTCCAAATACGTACTGGGTTCTTAGTAAAGTCTCCGTCTTTTCTTAGATAAAGGGTTAGCTCTTCTCCAGGAAACGTTAGCAACACAAGTCTCTCACAGAGTTAAACAAAAGGTTAGCTCTTCTCCAGGGGAACGTTGGCAACAAAAAGTCTCTCAAAAGCTTCTTTTCCTCCAAAAACACTTGCAGTAAATCCACACACAGTCTCTTTTTAAGATCTCACAGCAGCTTCTGCCTTTTCTTAATGCCTTTCTCTCTCAGCTCTCACTTCCTATTTTCACTTTACACAGGAGACACTGGACCCCACCCCCCAGCATACATTGTCTCCGGGAGTTTTGCAGGGTCTGTCTTCTGCTGCAACAGGCAAAAACCACAGGGTCCTAGTGCCCTCTCAGTGGGACTACAGTTCACCCTCTTACATGGGCGGGGCAGGTCTTGCTGGATGGCGGTCTAGAAACCACCGGAGACTAGACGGAGGTGGACATGACTTGGGGATGGGTGGACCGAGAACTCGTGTAGATTTTAACCCCTTAACAACCGCCGATACGCCTTTTAACGGCGGCAGTTAAGGGTACCTAAACCACAGTGCTGTTAATTAATGGCGCTGTGGAAAAAGTGAATAGCGCCCCCCAGACTCGTGGGGGATTTCTACTGTTGAGGCACATCAGGGGCTCAGCAAACGCAACATAACGCCGGCAGACCATTCTATCAAAGTCTGCATTCCAAAACTGCACACCTTCCCTTATGAGCTCTGCCGTGCGCCCAAACAGTGGTTTACCCCCACATATGGGGTACCAGCATACTCGGGACAAATTGGACAACAACTTTTGGGGTCCAATTTCTCTTGTTACCCTTGTGAAAATAAAATCTTGGGGGCTCAAAAATATTTTATGGAAAAAATATATATTTTTTTTTGTTTTCATAACTCTGCATTATAAACTTCTGTGAAGCACCTGGGGGTTCAATGTGTTCACCACACATCTAGATAAGTTCCTTAAGGGGTCTAGTTTCCAAAATGGTGTCACTTGTGGGGGGTTACTACTGTTTAGGCACATCAGGGGCTCTGCAAACGTGACATGGCGTCCGATCTCCATTCCAGCCAATTGTACACTGAAAAAGTCAAACGGCACTCCTTCACTTCCAAGCTCTGCCATGCGCCCAAACAGTGGTTTAGCCCCACATATTGGGTATCGACGTATTCAGGAGAAATTGCACAACAAAAGTTATGGTTAAATTTCTGTTCTTACATGAAGTAAAATGTTTGCAAAATAAGTTAAATGTTCGTTTTTTTTTTTTCCTTCCACATTGTTTCAGTTCCCGTGAAGCACGTAAAGGGTTAATAAACTTCTTGAATGTGGTTTTGAGCACCTTGAGGGGTGTAGTTTTTAGAATGGTGTCACACTTGGTTATTTTCTATCACATAGACCCCTCAAAATGACTTCAAATGAGATGTGGTCCCTTAAAAAAAAAAAAAAATGGTGTTGTAAAAATGAGAAATTGCTGGTCAACTTTTAACCCTTATAACTCCCTAACAAAAAATTGTTTACAAAATTGTGCTGATGTAAAGTAGACATGTGGGAAATGTTATTTATTGTGACATATCTCTCTGATTTAAGGGCATAAATACAAAGTTTGAAAATTGCAAAATTTTAAAAATCTTCTCCATATTTCCATTTTTTTAATAATCGCAATAAATATTGAGGAAATGTTACCACTAACATGAAGTACAATATGTCACGAAAAAACAATCTCATAATCAGCGGGATCTATTAAAGCGTTCCAGAGTTATAACCTCATAAAAGGACAGTGGTCAGAATTGTAAAAATTGGCCCGGTCACTAAGGGGTTAAACCAGAGAGTTGTTGCTTTAAGAGGAAGGAGTTTAGAGGTTTGTGCCTGGTGTATTACTGTGAGGAGGGTGGGGCTTATATAGGGGAGGCGGCTCTGGCTCTTTCTCTCACAGGATGGACAGGAGGAAACATGTCTGCAGTTTCAGGGAGTGTAATACTGGGGTTATCACCTCGCATTATAGCTGATAGGAGCACATTCACCTCACACGTCATGTATTAGTGTAGTATCAGCTCCTACATCATATATGGGATCAATTTTACCTCAGATTCATGTAGCCGCCATGTTCCCTCATGGGTCTGTTACAAGTTGCCTCACACACTGCACAGACAGCTCCTGTGTGACCTCCTCACAGACATGGCTGTTTTGTCACATTTCTGCTGTATTATACAGAGTCTTCATGAGTTTTGGGTATATTTCTGATGGGTCAGAGCATTGACAGTGTCTGCTATAGCTAGCGTGGAGCTACGCAGTCACTGGTGAGATGGAGCAGTAACGGGATGGGGTATACATACATACATACGCACATACATACATACATACATACATACATACATACATACATACATACATACATACATACATACATACATACATACATACATACATACATACGCCCGGTGTTGCCTGGGCATAGTAAATATCTGTGGTTAGTTATAGCACCTCACTTCTTTTTCCCATCACACCTCTCATTTCAACCTCACATCTGTCCCTTTCCGATCACTCCACTATTTTCCCTCACTCCTCTCATTTTCACCTCACACCTCTCATTTTCCCCTCAGTATATACATATTTATCTCCCTTATATATAGTATACACCTGTCATCTCCCCTGTATATACCTGCTGTATGTCATCTCCTCCTGTATATAGTATATACCTGTATGTCATCCTGTATATAGTATACACCTGTCATCTCTCCTGTATATAGTATATACCTGCTGTATGTCATCTCCTCCTGTATATAGTATACACCTGTCATCTCTCCTGTTTATAGTATATACCTGTATGTCATCCTGTATATAGTATACACCTGTCATCTCTCCTGTATATACCTGCTGTATGTCATCTCCTCCTGTGTATATAGTATACACCTGTCATCTCTCCTGTATATAGTATATACCTGTCATCTCTCCTGTTTATAGTATATATCTGTCATCTCCTCCTGTATATAGTATGTACCTGTATGTCATCTCCTCCTTTATATAGTATATACCTGTATGTCATCTCCTCCTCTATATAGTATATACCTGTGTGTCATCTCTCCTGTATATAGTAAATATCTGTGTGTCATCTCCCCTGTATATAGTATATACCAGTGTGTCATCTCCTCCTGTATTAGACCTCGTTCACACGTTATTTGCTCAGTATTTTTACCTTAGTATTTGTAAGCTAAATTGGCAGCCTGATAAATCCCCAGCCAACAGGAAGCCCTCCCCCTGGCAGTATATATTAGCTCACACATACACATAATAGACAGTTCATGTGACTGACAGCTGCCGTATTTCCTATATGGTACATTTGTTGTAGTTTGTCTGCTTATTAATCAGATTTTTATTTTTGAAGGCTAATACCAGACTTGTGTGTGTTCTAGGGCGAGTTTCGTTTGTCAAGTTGTGTGTGTTGAGTTGCGTGTGGTGACATGCATGTAGCGACTTTGTGTCGAGTTGCATGTGACAGGTTAGTGTAGCGAGTTTTGCGCATGGTGCGTTTTGAGTATGTGCAACTTTTCCATGTGTTGCAACTTTTGTGCATGTGGCAATCTTTCTGCGTGTGGCGAGTTTTCCATGAGGTGAGTTTTGCACGTGTGGCGAGTTTTGAGCGGCGACTTTTGTGTTTCGACTTTTTATGTGGCGAGGTTGGTGTATGTGTGGTGAAATGTGTGCTGAGGGTAATATGTGTTCAAGCACGTGGTAGTGTGTGGCGCATTTTGTGTGTGTGTGTGTGTTCATATCCCCGTGTGTGGTGAGTATCCCATGTCGGGGCCCCACCTTACCAACTGTACAGTATATACTCTATGGCGCCATCGCTCTCATTCTTTAAGTCCCCCTTGTTCACATCTGGCAGCTGTCAATTTCCCTCCAACACTTTTCCTTTCACTTTTTCCCCATTATGTAGATGGGGGCAAAATTGTTTGGTGAATTAGAACGTGCGGGGTTAAAATTTTGCCTAATAACATAGCCTATGACGCTCTCAGGGTCCAGACGTGTGACTGTGCAAAACTTTGTGGCTGAAGGTGCAGATACCAATCCCAGACATCCATCTATATCAGATAAGACTGCACTTCATGTCTAGTCATTGCATGGTGGGATGAGGAAGTAGTGTGGGAGACGATGAATGTGCGGTTGGAAAGGTATGCGGAGGATCCAGGATAGGGAGAGGTCTTTGATGCCAAAGGAGGAAAGGATCTGTAGTAGGAGGCAGAGGTCAACTGTGTCAAAAGCAGAGGACAGGTCTAGAAGGAGCATAAAATATTGTCCGTTATCTTTGGCTATAAGTAGATTGTTGGTAATTTTGGTCAGGGCAGTCTCAGTGGAATGATGGGAGCAGAAACCAGATTGTAGTTTGTCAAAGAGCAAGTTACGAGAGGTTGGAGGAAAGTTCAGCGTGAACGTGCTACTCCAGGAGTCTGGGAGCAGCCATTTGGGGCTATAGCTGGACATAATCACCTTAGTTATAGCAATGACGTCTCCCAGCCCACAAACTCTTCCCTCCTTCTGGACCCTGCATGAACCATGAAGTGTGCTGCTGCATGTGAGTGTCTTACAGATGGTGATATGGCCGCAGATTTACTCCTGTCAGTGCCTCTTTACAATTCTGTAGTGCATCTCTCCTCTCAGCCCTCTATATACAGCCCCATGCTCCAGTACATCTCTCCTCTCAGTGCAGGCTGGTACCACATACAATCTAAGTTGCTCTTTATTTCCACATCTCCTCCATATAAGTGACTTCTGTTCTCTCCTCAGCCACGAATCTAGCACGGACCGGTGTGGCCTCCCAGGTGTCGGACTATCCATACTCCACCTGGAGCGGATTGGCCAAGAACGCCATCGATGGGAACAAAGACACCGACTTCAATAGTGATTCCTGCACTCACACCAACCTGGAGAAGGATCCCTGGTGGAAGCTGGACCTGAAGCAGAGCTACAAGATCTCCATCGTCGTCTTGACAAACAGGATGGACTGTTGTCCTGAGCGACTGATGGGGGCCGAGGTCCGAATCGGAAACTCCCCCGACAACAACAACCCGGTGTAAGTTCATAGAAGCTAAATATTTGCTTTCTAGGAGACCAAACAAAAGTTCAGTGCGGTTCGCACAAGTTACTGATCATCTGACGAACAAGCAAATCATTATTTTGTAAGGTGACAGTCTTTATTCTTGGCAGCATATAGTCCCGTGTAACCACTATGTTCTGTTGAGAACAATGGCAGCCTATGTGCACTGTACGATATTTCAGATGGTCAAATTATACTCTCAAAGCATTCATCACTGCCCAAATATCCCTTTAATGCTCCCTGATGACGTATTGGTGACCCTTAAGTAAATAAGGCAGCACACTGCAGCGCTAGAACATACAAATTTGAAAAACAAAATTTGAACTGCATTACTGCACTAGAAATATGAAAAATGAGAGCTTTTAGCGCCTAAAAATGGCCAATTTTATGTGTACCTGGTAGCCCCGTTACGGCATCTCTCTAGGTTCAGCACCTGTTCACACTGAGTCTATGTTTGGATGTGCCGGTCAGGTTTTTGAAATATATTCTTTAGCCTTCTGATCGTGCACTCCCCGCCTCCTAGCTTCAGGTGTTTTAATTGCAGCAGGTCCAATACCCCTCCACAGTGAGAGAATTTTAGTCTAGTAAGAGGTTTTCACAGGTACCCATTCAGATGGAGACGTTTATTCTCAGTGAGGTAAGGCAAGTTTAGGACCTGGTATAAGAGAGATGCCGTAACGGGGCTACCAGGTACACATAAAATTGGCCATTTTTATGCGCTAAACGCTCTCATTTTTCATATTTCTAGTGCAGAAATGCAGTTCAAATTTCGTTTTTCAAGTTTGTATGTTCTAGCGCTGCAGTGTGCTGCCTTATTTACTTAACTATATACGAGTTGGCGACTCTAGGTTCAGCACCTGTTCACACTGAGTCTATGTTTGGATGTGACGGTCAGGTTTTTGAAATGTATTGGTGACCCTGGCTGAAAGGTGGAGCGATCTGACAGTGTGGATTGGTGTTATTTCCCCCCCCCCCCAATGACCTGAAGCGTGATTGTGAGGGGAACCAGAGCCGTATTCATGGCCTGAAATGATGGCTGCTGGAGCGCACCCTGGCCACCAGACTAATGCATGCACTATCCCATTTGCAGTGTACCTTCTGTAACTTCTTCTGTACCATCTGGACCGCTGTGGGTTCACTCCTGCTGATTCCACAGTCCAGTTTTAACTTATAGCAGACAACTTTACTTGAATTCTTTCACAGTATGTCCAGTTCAGGTACAGCAACTTCACAGGGAACATCACATCCTTGTCTATTCCTGTGCTTTTCCCTAATTCTAGAATTTCCCAGGTTGTTCCATTCCCTCTGGTACCGCAGCGCTCCTACTGTCACATCTTGGTGCTGCCCAGCATTCCACTGTTGTGGTTTTCCTTCAGTACCCAAGCCCTGGATATGTGGGCTCCCAACTTCAAACGTTATGGGGCCCACTGTGTTGCCCAAGCTCTAAGGCCCTACTGGACTGTCTGGGCTCCCTGGCCTCACTGACAAAAAACAAAGCTTACTATCTTATCACACAGTAGGACCCTCCTAAATTTAACTAGTTCCTATAACTGTCTTATCCTGTGTTATTCTAATATGCTCCTCTCTAGTGGCTATCCTGCATACCACACATTCCCTACACAATAACATATGTGCATTGTCATTACACAGCATACAGTAATATATATTATATATAGCGCAGCAATACACAAACATTAATTGCAAAAGATGGGTGAGGTACAAGTCAGTCCTGGTACATCCCTTACATGATCACCTGTGACAACATAGCAGGGCTTAAAATGGCAACTAAGATTGTGGTGGGAAACAGCATGTGGTGGTCTCTGAGATGACAGGCAGAGACTGCAGCTAAATCAGGACTGTGGAAAGTGAGGGGGCTTCCCCACACCCAGACATTCCCTGCAGGACCATTAAATGGCCAGGAATCTGCATGGATGGACTATTGGCTGTATGAATGAGAAATGTTCCTGTTAGTTTGGAGCTACTGAGCTTATTGCCTCCTGGTAGTAACACAGCAAAGTCTGTGCCTCTTACTAATGAACAGGAAAATTCTCTACCAAATATTGAAGTGTAACTGCAAATCGCCAAGCTTGATGCCTCCTGGTACTGTAACCATTGAGCTCTGTGCCTCTTGTAGTGTAACCACCAAGCTTGGGGCCTCTTTCGTAGTGTATGCACTGTGCCCAGTGTCTTCTGATCTGTATGTGATAATGAAGGATCCACTGATGGTCACATTTGCTGGTTTTCTCCTCCAGGTGCGGCACAGTCACCAGTGTTGCTTCTTCCACCTTGACCTTCTGCTGTCCTGGGAAGGAGGGTCGGTACATCAGCGTGGTGATCCCCGGACGCTCTGAGTACCTGTCCATGTGCGAGGTCGAGGCTTATTCAGACTCTGTGACAAACAAGGATAAAGTCTGCTCATAGCTCCTGTAATATCAGGGTTTGTCTCCTTTTCCAGATCTGTATTTCATAGGAAGTTTCCATCTTACAACCTGTGGATTTGCTGTAATGTCTGAATAAACCTCAATGTAGTAATAACCCTGACTTTATTATTGGCACATTTTTTTATTTTATTTTTTTCTTAGTGAAATACAGCTGGGCACCAGCAGAAAAGTGATGTGTGGTCAATCAACTGTAATGAGTGGCTGACAGCCAGACATAGGTAGTAGGCCCAAATGATAAAGTAGGCTAAATGCAGTTCAAAACTGGTAACAGGAGTACACAGGCTGCATTGCTTTGTTCAGTGGAGGAGGACAACTGTAATGAGTGGCTGACAGCCACACAGGTAGTAGGCCCAAATGATAAAGTAGGCGCAGGGCCGGACTGGCAATTCTGGCAAATGCCAGAAGGGCCTGTCTGGTCATGGGCTGCCTTGTCTGCTACACTGCTAAGGCTACTTTCACACTAACGTCATACGACGCACGTCGCAATGCGTCGTTTTGCAGACAAAACACATCCTGCAAAGTTGTTTGCAGGATGCGTTTCTTCTCCATAGGCTTGTATTAGCGACGCATTGCGATGCATTGCCACACGTCGCAACCAAACGGTCTACAAGAGTTGCTTGTTTGGTAGCCAATATTTGCTCAAGGTTCTCATGTGGCATGATATTTTGTAATTTCCTTTGTATCTTGGATCCAGGAGGCAGGCCAACCAGTAATCGTCATCGGTCATCATTTTGATAATGCGGGGTCCCTTTTTAGGATATGCAAGGCATACTCTCCCATGTGGGCCAATGTTCCAGGTGTCAATTTACTGCTTGTGCTGGGTTGAGGAGCACTTTCTTGCAAATCCACATCACTTGTGTCCCGCAAAAACCCTGTACCTGACCTTGCAACACCACCGGTTTCTATTGCCCCCTGCAAAGCATCTGCAGCGCCCCAGAGACCTGGTCGTTGCAGCATGGCACTCTGCCGCTAAGGAGAGTGGCGGTACGTCTGATGGCACTAAGGAGTTCTCCTGACCAGGTATCACCAGAACACATTACACTTCACACTCCGGCTACTAGGGGGAAGAAAAAGGCTTTATTTATTGGGCCACTCCTCACATTGGTAAAACTAGGAGTTGGGGAGGAAGTTAGTCAAAAGCTGACTGGGTTGGAACCAGGCTACATCCCGTGGCATGGGGTGTTGCAGGGAGAAGGCACAGGGGGGTCCCTGTCAGGCGTGGGAACCTGGCAGGTGTCTAGCCCACAGAACGTAACGGAACCGCGCCTGCACACCCTGCGGCGATATCCAGGAGAGACACGAAGGGAAGGATATTGTGGATCAGTGTAAACGAGATCAAGCACAAAGGAGTACCAGTAGGAGTCGTGCCGAGAGAGGCAACATCTTACTGAGGCGCGTAGTCGGTGGCCGGAACACCACAGGAGTAACTGACTTCAGGCCTTAATTCAAACTCCGCCAGACAGTTAATTATAGGTTGGCTGTCTACCTTACTACACCTACGAAGACATAGGGGGCAATGCGTGGAGAGGGGCGTCTCTAGGGTCCCGGAAGAGCTCCGAGCCTTCCCGTCATACGGGTGGCGTCCTAGCCATAACATACCTGGGGGACGTTAGAATTTAGTAACATCTGGATCCAAAGAACGAGAGAGAGCTGTAGAGAACGAACGAGAACAGCAGTTGTGAGGACTATTCCGAATGCTCAGCAGGGTAGGACTACAACACACTGGCGCTAGTGGTAGGCAACGATTTCCATCTGCGAAGGAAACTCTGGATGTGCCCATCGGACCGGCCGATCTCTGATAGCCCTGTTAAACGTGCTCTAGATTGAGGATCCTGAAGTCTTCAGTAAAGAGACTGCAACCCTGTGTCCTCGTTATTGCCTGCTCCTCAAACCATCACCATCCACCTTACTAAAAAGCCCTGGGGACACACATCACCTGTGGGAAGTTATACCATCCAGCTGCCATTCCATCACCCCAGCGGACCCCACAGCAGCGTCGGTCACCCTAACCGAACACCACAGGTGGCGTCACGAACCCCTGACAGACTGTACCACCACCTTCATTGGATGCCCCTTAGCAGGGTCGCGGACCGGGTCTAGCCACCGTGACAGCCTCAGAACCGAACCAGAGAGGCCCGGTACCGAGAACTCGTGGCCCTGTGTCTGGGAGCGATCCACATCCTCCTCCCATAAATATTCATCCCCATCATCCTCCTCTTCGTCCGCCACCTCGTCCAGAAGAGTTCCTTGAGCAGACAATGGCTGACTGTCATGAAGGCTTCCCTCCTCTTCGGCTGCAGACGCCTGCTCCTTAATGTGCATCAAACTTTGCATCAGCAGACGCATTAGGGGGATGCTCATAATGGCATCATCTGCACTTATCAACCGTGTGCATTCCTCAAAACACTGAAGGACTTGACAGAGGTCTTGTAGCTTCAACCACTGCACACTAGACAACTCCATGTCTGCCATCCAACTGCCTGCCCGTGTATGTGTATCCTCCCACAAATTAATCACAGCACGCCTCTGTTTGCACAGCCTCTGATCCATGTGCAGTGTGGAGTTCCACATTGTTGCAACATCGATTATTAGGCGGTGCTGGGGAAGATTCAGCGATCGCTGATGGTTCAGTATACGGGCGACCAGCGGATGTGCGAGCAAAGTCTTCGCAGCTTCAGGAGCAGGGCTGATAACTCCGGATAATTTTTAAGGAAGCACTGCACCACCAGGTTCAAGGTGTGAGCCAGGAAAGGTATGTTTCAGTTCTGAAAGGGCTATGGCAGCCGTAAAATTCCTTCCGTTATCACTGTCTGCCTCAAGATGTACACTGCCCAGCCATGACTGAGTTTGTTGCTGCAAGTACTTGGCCAGAACTTCCGCAGTGTCTGTTGTCGCCCAAATCTTCATTTCTAACACAGCCTGCTGACGCTTACCACTAGCTGTTCGATAATGGGACACTTCGTGTGCAACATTGGCAGCTACGGCTGGAGTGGTCATGCAACTGCGCTCTGTGGACGAGCTTTCGCTTCTGGAGGAGGAGGAGGGGTGGCAAACGCCTACAGCAAACTGTTTCCAAGACCGTGGGCTAGGCAGAACTGTCCCACTATGGCTGTCCCCTGGGGACCCTGCATCCACCACATTAACCCAGCGTGCCGTGATGGACACGTAACGTCCCTGGCCATGCCTACTGGTCCATGCATCTGTTGTGAGGTGCACCTTTCTACTGACTGATTGCCTCAGTGCATGGACAATGCGGTCTTTGACATGCTGGTGGAGGGCTGGGTGTTATGAACAGGTGATTCAGAACCACAATGGACCTGGTGGTTACGAGCACAGAAAATGACCTGATAGTTGCTAATCACATAGGACGAGCTCTGAGACGTAGGAACTCTGCTGACCACAATTCCTAATCCTATCTGTTATGAATAGGTAATTCAGAACCACAATGGACCCTGAAGTTCAGAACACACAAAGTGACCTGACAATAACCAAAAAACATAGGACGAGCTCTGAGACGTGGGAACTCTGCTGACCGCAATCCCTAATCCTATCACACAACACTAGAGGTAGCCGTGCATTGCGCCTAACACTCCCTATGCAACTCGGCACAGCCTGAGAAACTAGCTAGGCTTGAAGACAGAAAAATAAGCCAACCTTGCCTCAGAGAAATTCCCCAAAGGAAAAGGCAGCCCCCCACATATAATGACTGTGAGTAAGATGAAAACACAAACACAGAGATAAAATAGATTTAGCTAAGTGAGGCCCGACTTACTGAATAGACCGAGGATAGGAAAGATAGCTTTGCGGTCAACACAAAAATCTACAAACAACCACGCAGAGGGGCAAAAAGACCCTCCGCACCGACTAACAGTACGGAGGTGCTCCCTCTGCGTCTCAGAGCTTCCAGCAAGCAAGAAAAACCAATAAAGCAAGCTGGACAGAAAATATAGCAACAAAAAGTAACACAAGCAGAACTTAGCTTATGCTGAGCAGACAGGCCACAGGAACGATCCAGGAGGAAGCAAGACCAATACTAGAACATTGACTGGAGGCCAGGATCAAAGCACTAGGTGGAGTCAAATAGAGCAGCACCTAACGACTTAACCTCATCACCTGAGGAAGGAAACTCAGAAGCCGCAGTACCACTTGTGACCACAGAAGGGAGCTCGACCACAGAATTCACAACAGTACCCCCACCTTGAGGAGGGGTCACCGAACCCTCACCAGAGCCCCCAGGCCGACCAGGATGAGCCATATGAAAGGCACGAACAAGATCGGCAGCATGGACATCAGAGGCAAAGACCCAGGAATTATCTTCCTGACCATAACCCTTCCACTTAACCAGATACTGGAGTTTCAGTCTCGAAACACAAGAATCCAAAATCTTCTCCACTATATACTCCAACTCTCCCTCCACCAAAACCGGGGCAGGAGGATCAACAGATGGAACCATAGGTGCCACGTATCTCCGCAACAATGACCTATGGAATACATTATGGATGGAGAAAGAATCTGGAAGGGTCAAACGAAAAGACACAGGATTAAGAACCTCAGAAATCCTATACGGACCAATGAAAAGAGGCTTAAACTTAGGAGAGGAAACCTTCATAGGAATATAACGAGATGACAACCACACCAAATCCCCAACACGAAGTCGGGGACCCACACAGCGCCTGCGGTTAGCGAAACGTTGAGCCTTCTCCTGGGACAAGGTCAAATTGTCCACTACATGAGTCCAAATCCGCTGCAACATGTCCACCACAATGTCCACCACAGTATCCACACCAGGACAGTCCGAAGACTCAACCTGCCCTGAAGAGAAACGAGGATGGAACCCAGAATTGTAGAAAAACGGCGAAACCAAGGTAGCCGAGCTGGCCCGATTATTAAGGGCGAACTCAGCCAACGGCAAAAAGGACACCCAATCATCCTGATCAGCAGAAACAAAACATCTCAGATATATTTCCAAGGTCTGATTGGTTCGTTCAGTTTGGCCATTTGTCTGAGGATGGAAAGCCGAGGAAAAAGACAAATCAATGCCCATCCTAGCACAGAAAGCTCGCCAAAACCTCGAAACAAACTGGGAACCTCTGTCAGAAACGATGTTCTCTGGAATGCCATGTAAACGAACCACATGCTGGAAGAACAATGGCACCAAATCAGAGGATGAAGGTAATTTAGACAAGGGTACCAAATGGATCATCTTAGAGAAGCGATCACAAACTACCCAAATGGCCGACATTTTTTGAGAGACGGGGAGATCCGAAATAAAATCCATAGAGAGATGTGTCCAAGGCCTCTTCAGGACCGGCAAGGGCAAAAGCAACCCACTGGCACGAGAACAGCAGGGCTTAGCCCGAGCACAAATCCCACAGGACTGCACAAAAGAACGCACATCCCGCGACAGAGACGGCCACCAAAAGGATCTAGCCACCAAATCTCTGATACCAAAGATTCCAGGATGACCAGCCAACACCGAACAATGAACCTCAGAGATAACTTTATTCGTCCACCTATCAGGGACAAACAGTTTCTCCGCTGGGCAACGATCAGGTTTATTAGCCTGAAATTTTTGCAGCACTCGCCGCAAATCAGGGGAGATGGCAGACACAATCACTCCCTCTTTGAGAATACCCGCCGGCTCAGGCAAACCCGGAGAGTCGGGCACAAAACTCCTAGACAGGGCATCCGCCTTCACATTTTTAGAGCCCGGAAGGTACGAAACCACAAAGTCAAAACGGGAGAAAAACAGTGACCAACGAGCCTGTCTAGGATTCAACCGTTTGGCAGACTCGAGATAAGTCAAGTTCTTGTGATCAGTCAAGACCACCACGCGATGCTTAGCTCCTTCAAGCCAATGACGCCACTCCTCGAATGCCCACTTCATGGCCAGCAACTCTCGATTGCCAACATCATAATTTTGCTCAGCAGGCGAAAACTTCCTGGAAAAGAAGGCGCATGGCTTCATCACCGAGCAATCAGAACCTCTTTGCGACAAAACAGCCCCCGCTCCAATTTCAGAAGCATCAACCTCGACCTGGAACGGAAGCGAAACATCTGGTTGACACAACACAGGGGCAGAAGAAAAACGACGCTTCAACTCCTGAAAAGCTTCCACAGCAGCAGAAGACCAATTGACCACATCAGCACCTGTTATGATTAGGCAATTCAGTACCACAGTGAACATAGAGGTCAGAGCACATACAGTGATCTGACAATAATCCAAAAACATAGAACGAGCTCTGAGACGTGGGAACTCTGTTGACCGCAATCCCTAATTCTCTCCAACAACACTAGAGGCAGCCGTGGATTGCGCCTAACGCTACCTATGCAACTCGGCACAGCCTGAGAAACTAGCTAGCCTGAAGATAGAAAATAAGCATACCTTGCCTCAGAGAAATACCCCAAAGGAAAAGGCAGCCCCCCACATATAATGACTGTGAGTTAAGATGAAAAGACAAACGTAGAGATGAAATAGATTTAGCAAAGTGAGGCCCGACTTTCTGAACAGAGCGAGGATAGGAAAGGTAACTTTGCGGTCAACACAAAACCCTAAAAGCCACGCAAAGGGGGCAAAAAGACCCTCCGCACCGAACTAACGGCACGGAGGTACACCCTCTGCTGTTATGGCTGGCAATCAGGCAACACAGCGTGCAGTAATCAGCGCACATACAGAGATCTGGCAATAACCAAAAACAATAGGACGAGCTCTGAGACGTGGAATCTCTGTAGACTGCAGTACCTGATCTATCCTCACACAACTATAAGCAGCAGTGGATTGCGCCTATCACTACCTATGCAACTCGGCACTGCCTGAGGAGCTGACTAGCCTGAAGATAGAAATACAAGCCTGACTTACCTCAGAGAAATACCCCAAAGGAATAGGCAGCCCCCCACATATAATGACTGTTAGCAAGATGAAAAGACAAACGTAGGAATGAAATAGATTCAGCAAAGTGAGGCCCGATATTCTAGACAGAGCGAGGATAGCAAAGAGAACTATGCAGTCTACAAAAAACCCTAAAACGAAAACCACGCAAAGGGGCAAAAAGACCCACCGTGCCGAACTAACAGCACGGCGGTGCAACCCTTTGCTTCTCAGAGCTTCCAGCAAAAGTTAATAGCAAGCTGGACAGAAAAAACAGAAAACAAACTAGAAGCACTTATCTAGCAGAGCAGCAGGCCAAAGGAAAGATGCAGTAGCTCAGATCCAACACTGGAACATTGACAAGGAGCAAGGAAGACAGACTCAGGTGGAGCTAAATAGCAAGGCAGCCAACGAGCTCACCAAAACACCTGAGGGAGGAAGCCCAGAGACTGCAATACCACTTGTGACCACAGAAGTGAACTCAGCCACAGAATTCACAACAGTACCCCCCCCTTGAGGAGGGGTCACCGAACCCTCACCAGAACCCCCAGGCCGACCAGGATGAGCCACATGAAAGGCACGAACAAGATCTGGGGCATGGACATCAGAGGCAAAAACCCAGGAATTATCTTCCTGAGCATAACCCTTCCATTTGACCAGATACTGGAGTTTCCGTCTAGAGACACGAGAATCCAAAATCTTCTCCACAATATACTCCAATTCCCCCTCCACCAAAACAGGGGCAGGAGGCTCCACAGATGGAACCATAGGTGCCACGTATCTCCTCAACAACGACCTATGGAATACATTATGTATGGAAAAGGAGTCTGGGAGGGTCAGACGAAAAGACACCGGATTGAGAATCTCAGAAATCCTATACGGACCAATAAAACGAGGTTTAAATTTAGGAGAGGAAACCTTCATAGGAATATGACGAGAAGATAACCAAACCAGATCCCCAACACGAAGTCGGGGTCCCACACGGCGTCTGCGATTAGCGAAAAGCTGAGCCTTCTCCTGGGACAAGGTCAAATTGTCCACTACCTGAGTCCAGATCTGCTGCAACCTGTCCACCACAGAATCCACACCAGGACAGTCCGAAGACTCAACCTGTCCTGAAGAGAAACGAGGATGGAACCCAGAATTGCAGAAAAATGGAGAGACCAAGGTAGCCGAGCTGGCCCGATTATTAAGGGCGAACTCAGCCAACGGCAAAAATGACACCCAATCATCCTGGTCAGCGGAAACAAAACATCTCAGATATGTTTCCAAGGTCTGATTGGTTCGTTCGGTCTGGCCATTAGTCTGAGGATGGAAGGCCGAGGAGAAAGATAGGTCAATGCCCATCCTACCACAAAAGGCTCGCCAGAACCTCGAGACAAACTGGGAACCTCTGTCAGAAACAATATTCTCAGGAATGCCATGTAAACGAACCACATGCTGGAAGAACAAAGGCACCAAATCAGAGGAGGAAGGCAATTTAACCAAGGGCACCAGATGGACCATTTTAGAAAAGCGATCACAGACCACCCAAATGACCGACATTTTTTGAGAAACGGGAAGGTCAGAAATGAAATCCATCGAAATATGTGTCCAAGGCCTCTTCGGGACCGGCAAGGGCAAAAGCAACCCACTGGCACGTGAACAGCAGGGCTTAGCCCTAGCACAAATTCCACAGGACTGCACAAAAGCACGCACATCCCGTGACAGAGATGGCCACCAGAAGGATCTAGCAACCAACTCCCTGGTACCAAAGATTCCTGGATGACCGGCCAGCACCGAACAATGAAGTTCAGAGATAACTTTACTAGTCCACCTATCAGGGACGAACAGTTTCTCGGCCGGACAACGATCAGGTTTATTAGCCTGAAATTTCTGCAACACTCTCCGCAAATCAGGGGAGATGGCAGACACAATGACTCCTTCCTTGAGGATACTCGCCGGCTCAGATAACCCCGGAGAGTCGGGCACAAAACTCCTAGACAGAGCATCCGCCTTCACATTTTTAGAGCCCGGAAGGTATGAAATCACAAAATCAAAACGAGCAAAAAATAACGACCAACGGGCCTGTCTAGGATTCAAGCGCTTGGCAGACTCAAGATAAGTAAGGTTCTCATGATCAGTCAATACCACCACGCGATGCTTAGCACCCTCAAGCCAATGACGCCACTCCTCGAATGCCCACTTCATGGCCAGCAACTCTCGGTTGCCCACATCATAATTACGCTCAGCAGCAGAAAATTTCCTGGAAAAGAAAGCACATGGTTTGAACACTGAGCAACCAGAACCTCTCTGTGACAAAACCGCCCCTGCACCAATCTCAGAAGCATCAACCTCGACCTGGAACGGAAGAGAAATATCAGGTTGACACAACACAGGGGCACAGCAAAAACGACGCTTCAACTCCTGAAAAGCTTCCACGGCAGCAGAAGACCAATTAACCAAATCAGCACCCTTCTTGGTCAAATCGGTCAATGGTCTGGCAATGCTAGAAAAATTACAGATGAAGCGACGATAAAAATTAGCAAAGCCCAGGAATTTCTGCAGACTTTTTAGAGATGTCGGCTGAGTCCAATCCTGGATGGCCTGAACCTTAACCGGATCCATCTCGATAGTAGAAGGGGAAAAGATGAACCCCAAAAATGAAACTTTCTGCACACCGAAGAGACACTTTGATCCCTTCACGAACAAGGAATTAGCACGCAGTACCTGGAAAACCATTCTGACTTGCTTCACATGAGACTCCCAATCATCTGAGAAGATCAAAATGTCATCCAAGTAAACAATCAAGAATTTATCCAGATACTCACGGAAAATGTCATGCATAAAAGACTGAAAAACAGATGGAGCATTGGCAAGTCCGAACGGCATCACCAGATACTCAAAATGACCCTCGGGCGTATTAAATGCCGTTTTCCATTCATCTCCCTGCCTGATTCTCACCAGATTATACGCACCACGAAGATCAATCTTAGTAAACCAACTAGCCCCCTTAATCCGAGCAAACAAGTCAGAAATCAATGGCAAGGGATACTGAAACTTAACAGTGATCTTATTAAGAAGGCGGTAATCAATACACGGTCTTAGCGAACCATCCTTCTTGGCTACAAAAAAGAACCCTGCTGCCAATGGTGACGACGATGGGCGAATATGTCCCTTCTCCAGGGACTCCTTCACATAACTGCGCATAGCGGTGTGTTCAGGTATGGACAAATTACATAAACGACCCTTAGGGAATTTACTACCAGGAATCAAATCGATAGCACAATCACAATTCCTATGCGGAGGTAGGGCATCAGACTTGGACTCTTCAAATACATCCTGAAAGTCCGACAAGAACTCTGGGATGTCAGAAGGAATGGATGACGAAATAGACAAAAATGGAACATCACCATGTACTCCCTGACAACCCCAGCTGGTTACCGACATAGAGTTCCAATCCAATACTGGATTATGGGTTTGTAGCCATGGCAACCCCAACACGACCACATCATGCAAATTATGCAGTACCAGAAAGCGAATAACTTCCTGATGTGCAGGAGCCATGCACATGGTCAGCTGGGCCCAGTACTGAGGCTTATTTTTGGCCAAAGGTGTAGCATCAATTCCTCTCAACGGAATAGGACACTGCAAAGGCTCCAAGAAAAATCCACAACGTTTAGCATAATCCAAATCCATCAGATTCAGGGCAGCGCCTGAATCCACAAACGCCATGACAGAATACGATGACAAAGAGCACATTAAGGTAATGGACAAAAGGAATTTGGACTGTACAGTACCAATGACGGCAGAGCTATCGAACCGCCTAGTGCGTTTAGGACAATTAGAAATAGCATGAGTAGAATCACCACAATAGAAACACAGTCTGTTCAGACGTCTGTGTTCTTGCCGTTCTACTTTAGTCATAGTCCTGTCGCACTGCGTAGGCTCAGGTTTACTCTCAGACAATACCGCCAGATGGTGCACAGATTTACGCTCGCGCAAGCGACGACCGATCTGAATGGCCAAGGACATAGACTCATTCAAACCAGCAGGCATAGGAAATCCCACCATTACATCCTTAAGAGCTTCAGAGAGACCCTTTCTGAACAAAGCCGCTAGTGCAGATTCATTCCACAGAGTGAGTACTGACCACTTCCTAAATTTCTGACAATATACTTCTACATCATCCTGACCCTGGCATAAAGCCAGCAGATTTTTCTCAGCCTGATCCACTGAATTAGGCTCATCGTAAAGCAATCCCAGCGCCTGGAAAAATGCATCAACATTACTCAATGCAGAATCTCCTGGTGCAAGAGAAAACGCCCAGTCCTGTGGGTCGCCGCGCAAAAAAGAAATAATAATCAAAACCTGTTGAATAGGATTACCAGAAGAATGAGGTTTCAAGGCCAAAAATAGCTTACAATTATTTCTGAAGCTCAGGAACTTAGTTCTGTCACCAAAAAACAAATCAGGAATCGGAATTCTTGGTTCTAGCATCGATTTCTGATCAATAGTATCTTGAATCTTTTGTACATTTACAACGAGATTATCCATTGAGGAGCACAGAGCCTGAATATCCATGTCCACAGCTGTGTCCTGAAGCACTCTAATGTCTAGGGGAAAAAAAAGACTGAAGACAGAGCTAAGAAAAAAAAATGCTGTCAGGATTTCTTTTTTCCCTCTATTGGGAATCATTGGTGTGGCTCCTTGTACTGTTATGGCTGGCAATCAGGCAACACAGCGTGCAGTAATCAGCGCACATACAGAGATCTGGCAATAACCAAAAACAATAGGACGAGCTCTGAGACGTGGAATCTCTGTAGACTGCAGTACCTGATCTATCCTCACACAACTATAAGCAGCAGTGGATTGCGCCTATCACTACCTATGCAACTCGGCACTGCCTGAGGAGCTGACTAGCCTGAAGATAGAAATACAAGCCTGACTTACCTCAGAGAAATACCCCAAAGGAATAGGCAGCCCCCCACATATAATGACTGTTAGCAAGATGAAAAGACAAACGTAGGAATGAAATAGATTCAGCAAAGTGAGGCCCGATATTCTAGACAGAGCGAGGATAGCAAAGAGAACTATGCAGTCTACAAAAAACCCTAAAACGAAAACCACGCAAAGGGGCAAAAAGACCCACCGTGCCGAACTAACAGCACGGCGGTGCAACCCTTTGCTTCTCAGAGCTTCCAGCAAAAGTTAATAGCAAGCTGGACAGAAAAAACAGAAAACAAACTAGAAGCACTTATCTAGCAGAGCAGCAGGCCCAAGGAAAGATGCAGTAGCTCAGATCCAACACTGGAACATTGACAAGGAGCAAGGAAGACAGACTCAGGTGGAGCTAAATAGCAAGGCAGCCAACGAGCTCACCAAAACACCTGAGGGAGGAAGCCCAGAGACTGCAATACCACTTGTGACCACAGAAGTGAACTCAGCCACAGAATTCACAACACTCTGCGTCCCAGAGCTTCCAGCAAACAAATAGATAAGCTGGACAGAAGAAAAGCAAACAAAATAGCAAAGGAAAACTTAGCTATGCAGAGCAGCAGGCCACAGGAACGATCCAGGAGGAAAACAAGTCCAATACTGGAACATTGACAGGAAGCCAGGATCAAAGCACTAGGTGGAGTTAAGTAGAGCAGCCCCTAACGACCTCACCACATCACCTGAGGGAGGAAACTCAGAAGCCGCAGTACCACTTCCCTCCACCAACGGAAGCTCACAGAGAGAATCAGCCGAAGTACCACTTGTGACCACAGGAGGGAGTTCTGCCACAGAATTCACAACAGTACCCCTTCTTGAGGAGGGGTCACCGAACCCTCACCAGAGCCCCCAGGCCGACCAGGATGAGCCACATGAAAGGCACGAACAAGATCGGGAGCATGGACATCAGAGGCAAAGACCCAGGAATTATCTTCCTGAGCATAACCCTTCCACTTAACCAGATACTGGAGTTTCCGTCTTGAAACACGAGAATCCAAAATCTTCTCCACAATATACTCCAACTCCCCCTCCACCAAAACCGGGGCAGGAGGGTCAACAGATGGAACCATAGGTGCCACGTATCTCCGCAAAAATGACCTATGGAATACGTTATGTATGGAAAAAGAATCTGGAAGGGTCAGACGAAAAGACACAGGATTAAGAACCTCAGAAATCCTATACGGACCAATGAAACGAGGTTTAAACTTAGGAGAGGAAACCTTCATAGGAATATGACGAGAAGATAACCAAACCAGATCCCCAACACGAAGTCGGGGACCCACACAGTGTCTGCGATTAGCAAAACGTTGAGCCTTCTCCTGGGACAAGGTCAAATTGTCCACTACCTGAGTCCAAATCTGCTGCAACCTGTCCACCACAGTATCCACACCAGGACAGTCCGAAAACTCAACCTGTCCTGACGAGAAACGAGGATGGAACCCAGAGTTGCAGAAAAATGGCGAAACCAAGGTAGCCGAGCTGGCCCGATTATTAAGGGCGAACTCAGCCAAAGGCAAAAAGGACACCCAGTCATCCTGATCAGCAGAAACAAAACATCTCAGATATGTTTCCAAGGTCTGATTGGTTCGTTCGGTCTGGCCATTAGTCTGAGGATGGAAAGCCGAGGAAAAAGACAAGTCAATGCCCATCCTACCACAAAAAGCTCGCCAAAACCTCGAAACAAACTGGGAACCTCTGTCAGAAACGATATTCTCTGGAATGCCATGTAAACGAACCACATGCTGGAAGAACAATGGCACCAAATCAGAGGAGGAAGGCAACTTAGACAAGGGTACCAAATGGACCATCTTAGAAAAGCGATCACAGACCACCCAAATGACTGACATCTTTTGAGAAACGGGAAGATCTGAAATAAAATCCATAGAGATATGTGTCCAAGGCCTCTTCGGGACTGGCAAGGGCAAAAGCAACCCAATGGCACGAGAACAGCAGGGCTTAGCCCGAGCACAAATCCCACAGGACTGCACAAAAGTACGCACATCCCGTGACAGAGATGGCCACCAAAAGGATCTAGCCACTAACTCTCTGGTACCAAAGATTCCAGGATGACCAGCCAAGACCGAACAATGAACCTCAGAGATAACTTTATTCGTCAACCTATCAGGGACAAACAGTTTCTCCGCTGGACATTGATCAGGTTTATTAGCCTGAAATTTTTGCAGCACTCGCCGCAAATCAGGGGAGATGGCAGACACAATTACTCCCTCTTTGAGGATACCCGCCGGCTCAGACAAACCCGGAGAGTCGGGCACAAAACTCCTAGACAGAGCATCCGCCTTCACATTTTTAGAGCCCGGAAGGTACGAAATCACAAAGTCAAAACGGGCAAAAAACAGCGACCAACGAGCCTGTCTAGGATTCAACCGCTTGGCAGACTCGAGATAAGTCAAGTTCTTATGATCAGTCAATACCACCACGCGATGCTTAGCTCCTTCAAGCCAATGACGCCACTCCTCGAATGCCCACTTCATGGCCAGCAACTCTCGGTTGCCCACATCATAATTTCGCTCAGCAGGCGAAAAATTCCTGGAAAAGAAGGCGCACGGTTTCATCACTGAGCAATCAGAACCTCTCTGCGACAAAACAGCCCCTGCTCCAATCTCAGAAGCATCAACCTCGACCTGGAACGGAAGCAAAACATGTGGTTGACACAACACAGGGGCAGAAGACCTTTTCAACTCTTGAAAAGCTTCCACAGCAGCAGAAGACCAATTGACCACATCAGCACCCTTCTTGGTCAAATCGGTCAATGGTTTAGCAATACTAGAAAAATTGCAGATGAAGCGACGATAAAAATTAGCAAAGCCCAGGAACTTTTGCAGACTTTTCAGAGATGTCGGATGAGTCCAATCATGGATGGCTTGGACCTTAACAGGATCCATCTCGATAGTAGAAGGGGAAAAGATGAACCCCAAAAATGAAACCTTCTGCACACCAAAGAGACACTTTGATCCCTTCACAAACAAAGAATTAGCACGCAGGACCTGAAAAACCGTTCTGACCTGCTTCACATGAGACTCCCAATCATCCGAGAAGATCAAAATGTCATCCAAGTACACAATCAGGAATTTATCCAGGTACTCTCGGAAGATGTCATGCATAAAGGACTGAAACACTGATGGAGCATTGGCAAGTCCGAATGGCATTACTAGATACTCAAAATGACCCTCGGGCGTATTAAATGCAGTTTTCCATTCATCGCCTCGCTTAATTCGCACAAGATTATACGCACCACGAAGATCTATCTTGGTGAACCAACTAGCCCCCTTAATCCGAGCAAACAAATCAGATAACAACGGCAAGGGGTACTGAAATTTAACCGTGATCTTATTTAGAAAGCGGTAATCTATACAAGGTCTCAGCGAACCATCCTTCTTGGCTACAAAAAAGAACCCTGCTCCTAATGGCGACGATGACGGGCGAATATGCCCCTCCTCCAGGGACTCCTTCACATAACTGCGCATAGCGGCGTGCTCAGGCACAGATAAATTAAACAATCGGCCTTTTGGGAACTTACTACCAGGAATCAAATTGATAGCACAATCACAATCCCTATGCGGAGGTTGGGCATCGGACTTGGGCTCATCAAATACATACCGGTAATCAGACAAGAACTCTGGAACCTCAGAAGGGGTGGATGATGAAATTGACAAAAATGGAACATCACCATGTACCCCCTGACAACCCCAGCTGGACACCAACATGGATTTCTAATCTAATACTGGATTATGGACTTGTAGCCATGGCAACCCCAACACGACCACATCATGCAGATTATGCAACACCAGAAAGCGAATAACCTCCTGATGTGCAGGAGCCATGCACATGGTCAGCTGGGTCCAGTACTGAGGCTTATTCTTGACCAAAGGCGTAGCATCAATTCCTCTCAATGGAATAGGACACTGCAAGGGCTCCAAGAAAAACCCACAATGCTTAGCATACTCCAAGTCCATCAAATTCAGGGCAGCGCCTGAATCCACAAATGCCATGACAGAATACGATGACAAAGAGCAGATCAAGGTAACGGACAGAAGAAATTTTGACTGTACTGTACCAATGGTGGCAGACCTAGCGAACCGCTTAGTGCGCTTAGGACAATCAGAGATAGCATGAGTGGAATCACCACAGTAGAAACACAGCCCATTCAGACGTCTGTGTTCTTGCCGTTCAACTCTGGTCAATGTCCTATCGCACTGCATAGGCTCAGGTTTAAGCTCAGGTAATACCGCCAAATGGTGCACAGATTTACGCTCACGCAAGCGTCGACCAATCTGAATGGCCAAAGACATAGACTCATTCAAACCAGCAGGCATAGGAAATCCCACCATGACATCCTTAAGGGCTTCAGAGAGACCCTTTCTGAACATAGCTGCCAGCGCAGATTCATTCCATAGAGTGAGCACGGACCACTTTCTAAATTTCTGACAATATAACTCTATCTCATCCTGACCCTGACAAAGAGCCAGCAAATTTTTTTCTGCCTGATCCACTGAATTAGGTTCATCGTACAGCAATCCGAGAGCCAGGAAAAACGCATCGATATTACTTAATGCAGGATCTCCTGGCGCAAGAGAAAATGCCCAGTCCTGAGGGTCGCCACGCAAAAAAGAAATAATGATCAAAACCTGTTGAACTGGATCACCAGAGGAGCGAGGTTTCAAGGCCAGAAATAGTTTACAATTATTTTTGAAACTCAGAAACTTAGTTCTATCACCAATAAAACAAATCAGGAATAGGAATTCTTGGTTCTAACATAGATTTCTGATCAATAGTGTCTTGAATCTCTTGTACTCTTGCCGAGAGCTGATCCACAAATGAAGACAGACTTCTAATGTCCATTGCTACACCTGTGTCCTGAACCACCCAAATGTCTAGGGGAAAAAAAGGCAAAACACAGTGCAGAGAAAAAAAAAAAGGTCTCAGAACTTCTTTTTTCCCTCTATTGAGAATCATTAGTACTTTTGGCTTCCTGTACTGTTATGATAGGCAATTCAGTACCACAGTGAACATAGAGGTCAGAGCACATACAGTGATCTGACAATAATCCAAAAACATAGAACGAGCTCTGAGACGTGGGAACTCTGTTGACCGCAATCCCTAATCCTCTCCAACAACACTAGAGGCAGCCGTGGATTGCGCCTAACGCTACCTATGCAACTCGGCACAGCCTGAGAAACTAGCTAGCCTGAAGATAGAAAATAAGCCTACCTTGCCTCATAGAAATGTGAGTTAAGATGAAAAGACAAACGTAGAGATGAAATAGATTTAGCAAAGTGAGGCCCGACTTTCTGAACAGAGCGAGGATAGGAAAGGTAACTTTGCGGTCAACACAAAACCCTAAAAACCACGCAAAGGGGGCAAAAAGACCCTCCGTACCGAACTAACGGCACGGAGGTACACCCTCTGCGTCCCAGAGCTTCCAGCAAATAAATAGATAAGCTGGACAGAAGAAAAGCAAACAAAATAGCAAAGGAAAACTTAGCTATGCAGAGCAGCAGGCCACAGGAACGATCCAGGAGGAAAACAAGTCCAATACTGGAACATTGACAGGAAGCCAGGATCAAAGCACTAGGTGGAGTTAAGTAGAGCAGCCCCTAACGACCTCACCACATCACCTGAGGGAGGAAACTCAGAAGCCGCAGTACCACTTCCCTCCACCAACGGAAGCTCACAGAGAGAATCAGCCGAAGTACCACTTGTGACCACAGGAGGGAGTTCTGCCACAGAATTCACAACAAGCACCCTTCTTGGTCAAATCGTTCAATGGTTTAGCAATACTAGAGAAATTACAGATGAAGCGACAATAAAAATTAGCAAAGCCAAGAAACTTTTGCAGACTCTTCAGAGATGTCGGCTGAGTCCAATCATAAATGGCCTGGACCTTAACAGGGTCCATCTCGATAGTAGAAGGGGAAAAAATGAACCCCAAAAATGAAACCTTCTGAACACCAAAGAGACACTTTGATCCCTTCACAAACAAAGAATTAGCACGCAGGACCTGGAACACCATTCTGACTTGCTTCACATGAGACTCCCAATCATCCGAGAAGACCAAAATATCATCCAAGTATACAATCAGGAATTTATCCAGGTACTCTCGGAAGATGTCATGCATAAAGGACTGAAATACTGATGGAGCATTGGCAAGTCCGAATGGCATAACTAGGTACTCAAAATGGCCCTCGGGCGTATTAAATGCAGTTTTCCATTCATCGCCCCGTTTAATACGCACAAGATTATATGCAACACGAAGATCTATCTTGGTGAACCAACTAGCCCCCTTAATCCGAGCAAACAAATCAGATAACAGCGGCAAGGGGTACTGAAATTTGACCGTGATTTTATTTAGAAGGCGGTAATCAATACAAGGTCTCAGCGAACCATCCTTCTTGGCCACAAAAAAGAACCCTGCTCCCAATGGCGATGACGACGGGCGAATATGACCCTTCTCCAAAGATTCTTTTACGTAACTCCGCATAGCGGCGTGCTCAGGTACAGATAAATTAAACAGTCGACCCTTAGGAAACTTACTACCAGGAATCAACTCGATAGCACAATCACATTCCCTATGCGGATGTAGGGCATTGGACTTGGGCTCATCGAATACATCCCGGTAATCAGACAAGAACTCTGGGACCTCAGAAGGGGTGGATGATGAGATAGACAGAAATGGAACATCACCATGTACCCCCTGACAACCCCAGCTGGACACAGACATTGATTTCCAATCTAATACTGGGTTATGGACTTGTAGCCATGGCAACCCCAACACGACCACATCATGCAGATTATGCAATACCAGAAAGCGAATAACCTCCTGGTGCGCAGGAGCCATGCACATGGTCAGCTGGGTCCAATACTGAGGCTTATTCTTGGCCAAAGGCGTAGCATCAATTCCTCTCAATGGAATAAGACACTGCAAGGGCTCCAAGAAAAACCCACAGCGCCTAGCAAACTCCAAGTCCATCAAATTCAGGGCAGCGCCTGAATCCACAAATGCCATGACAGAATAGGAAGACAAAGAGCAGATCAAAGTAACGGACAAAAGAAATTTCGACTGTACCGTACCAATGGTGGCAGACTTAGCGAACCGCTTAGTGCGCTTAGGACAATCGGAGATAGCATGAGTGGAATCACCACAGTAGAAACACAGCCCATTCTGACGTCTGTGTTCCTGCCTTTCAGCTCTGGTCAAAGTCCTATCGCACTGCATAGGCTCAGGTTTATGCTCAGACAATACCGCCAAATGGTGCACAGATTTACGCTCACGCAAACGGCGACCGATCTGAATGGCCAAAGACATAGACTCATTCAGACCAGCAGGCATAGGAAATCCCACCATGACATCCTTGAGGACTTCAGAGAGACCGTTTCTGAAAATAGCTACCAGCGCACGTTCATTCCATTGAGTGAGCACAGACCACTTTCTAAACTTCTGACAATAAATCTCTATCTCATCCTGACCCTGACACAGAGCCAGCAAATTTTTCTCTGCCTGATCCACTGAATTAGGTTCATCGTACAGTAATCCGATCGCCAGAAAAAACGCATCAATATTACATAATGCAGGATCTCCTGGCGCAAGTGAAAATGCCCAGTCTTGAGGGTCGCCACGTAATAAAGAAATAATGATCTTAACTTGTTGAACTGGGTCACCAGAGGAACGAGGTTTCAACGCCAGAAACAGTTTGCAATTATTTTTGAAACTCAGAAATTTAGCTCTATCTCCAGAAAACAAATCAGGAATAGGAATTCTTGGTTCTAACATAGAATTCTGAACCACAAAGTCTTGAATATTTTGTACTCTTGCAGTGAGATGATCCACACATGAAGACAGATCTTTAATGTCCATCACTACACCTGTGTCCTGAACCACCCAAATGTCTAGGGGAAAAAAAAGGCAAAACACAGTGCAAAGAAAAAAAAATGGTCTCAGAACTTCTTTTTTCCCTCTATTGAGAAGCATAGTACTTTTGGCCTCCAGTACTGTTATGAATAGGTAATTCAGAACCACAATGGACCTTGAAGTTCAGAGCACACAAAGTGACCTGACAATAACCAAAAAACATAGGACGAGCTCTGAGACGTGGGAATTCTGCTGACCGCAATCCCTAATGCTATCACACAACACTAGAGGTAGCCGTGGATTGCGCCTAACGCTCCCTATGCAACTCGGCACAGCCTGAGAAACTAGCTAGGCCTGAAGACAGAAAAATAAGCCTACCTTGCCTCAGAGAAATTCCCCAAAGGAAAAGGCAGCCCCCCACATATAATGACTCTGAGTAAGATGAAAACACAAACACAGAGATGAAATAGATTTAGCAAAGTGAGGCCCGACTTAATGAATAGACCGAGGATAGGAAAGATAGCTTTGCGGTCAACACAAAAACCTACAAACAACCACGCAGAGGGGCAAAAAGACCCTCCGCACCGACTAACGGTACGGAGGTGCTCCCTCTGCGTCTCAGAGCTTCCAGCAAGCAAGAAAAACCAATAAAGCAAGCTGGACAGAAAATATAGCAACAAAAAGTAACACAAGCAGAACTTAGCTTATGCTGAGCAGACAGGCCACAGGAACGATCCAGGAGGAAGCAAGACCAATACTAGAACATTGACTGGAGGCCAGGATCAAAGCACTAGGTGGAGTCAAATAGAGCAGCACCTAACGACTTAACCTCATCACCTGAGGAAGGAAACTCAGAAGCCGCAGTACCACTTGTGACCACAGAAGGGAGCTCGACCACAGAATTCACAACACCTATCATACCACACTAAAGGTAGCCGTGGAGCGTTCCTGACCAGACCTAGACGCCTCGGCACAGCCTGAGAAACTAGCTAGCCCTGAAGATAGAAAAATAAGCCTACCTTGCCTCAGAGAAATTCCCCAAAGGAAAAGGCAGCCCCCCACATATAATGACTGTGAGTTAAGATGAATATACAAACACATGGATGAAATAGATTTTAGCAAAGTGAGGCCCGACTTACTGAATAGACCGAGGATAGGAAAGATAGCTTTGCGGTCAGCACAAAAACCTACAAACAACCACGCAGAGGGGGCAAAAAGACCCTCCGCACCGACTAACGGTACGGAGGTGCTCCCTCTGCGTCTCAGAGCTTCCAGCAAGCAAGAAAAACCAATATAGCAAGCTGGACAGAAAAAATAGCAAACAAAAGTAACACAAGCAGAACTTAGCTTATGCAGGGCAGACAGGCCACAAGAACGATCCAGGAGAAAGCAAGACCAATACTGGAACATTGACTGGAGGCCAGGAACAAAGAACTAGGTGGAGTTAAATAGAGCAGCACCTAACGACTTAACCTCGTCACCTGAGGAAGGAAACTCAGAAGCCGCAGCCCCACTCACATCCACCAGAGGAAGCTCATAGACAGAAGCAGCCGAAATA
This sequence comes from Ranitomeya imitator, assembly GCF_032444005.1. NCBI lineage: Eukaryota > Metazoa > Chordata > Amphibia > Anura > Dendrobatidae > Ranitomeya > Ranitomeya imitator. The sequence goes on along the minus strand of NC_091287.1, from coordinate 568,281,847 downwards.
CCACTCATGACCACAGGAGGGAGCTTGACCACAGAATTCACAACAGCTGGGATGGCTTTTCTCGCAAAGAAGTGTCGACTGGGTAGGTCATAGCGTGATACTGCATAGGCCATCAGGGCTTTGAAAGCTTCGCTTTCAACCAACCGGTAGGGCATCATCTCTAACGAGATTAGTCTAGCAATGTGGGCTTTCAAACCCTGTGTACGCGGATGAGAGGATGAGTACTTTCTTTTCCTAACGAGAGTCTCTTGTAGGGTGAGCTGGACTGGAGTGCTGCATATGGTGGAACTAGCGGGGGTGATGGTGGACATGGCAGACTGAGAGAGGGTTGGTGATGGTATTCTCGATGTTGGCTCACATACAGTGTTTCCTACCAATAACCTTGTAATTCGCTGACTGGCCTTGTGATGACACCTCCACATTTGCTGCTGGTGGTGTCCTAACTGGTGGCCTTACAGTGAGGGAAGCAATGTAGCGTTGCTGACTACCTTCATTCTGAGCAGGTGCACCAACGGTACGAGACGTTTGGTAGTTAGTCCAGGCTTGCAAGTGCATGCTGGTTAAATGTCTACGCATGAACGTTGTATTTAAATTTTGGAGATTCTTACCTCTGCTAAAGGTCTTTGAGCACTTCTTACAGATAACTTTTGACTGATCATTCGGATCTTGGTTAAAAAATTCCCACACTGCACTCTTCCTACTATGGAATACCTTTTCAGGCATTGCACGCTGTGCTACTTTCACCGGATGGCCACGCTGTCCTAAAACTGTTTTTGTTTTTGACAAACATTTTTAGCCTGATACGGGCCTGCCAGATGACAGCTGTTGCAATGTAGATGCCTGCTGCGGATCATCCTCCTCCGCTTCAGAGCTACTGCCAGCGGCACCCTCTTCCCCCAATGGCTGCCAATCTTGGTCAACAAATGGGTCATCTATCACCTCCTCTTCAATGTCATGTGCACCTTCCTCTGTGTCACCGTGTAAGGACCTACCGACAATCTGCAAGGACTTTGAAGAGTTGGGGAAGAAAGTAAAGGAACTGGATGCACAGGTAGTTTTTTCTTCTATCCCTCCAGTAGATGGGCATGGCACCAGGAGATGGAACAGGATCCTTGATGCAAACAACTGGCTAAGACGATGGTGCAGACAACAAGGATTCGGATTCCTGGACCACGGTGTGAATTACTGGTACGATGGACTCCTCGCCAGAGACGGACTACACCTCAACAAACCTGGGAAACACACATTCGCCAGAAGACTCGCTACACTCATCAGGAGGGCGTTAAACTAGAAGAAGAGGGGACGGGAAGAAAAACATTAGACTCGAACAAAGACGACCCAGGAAAACATACTCAGAAGGGAGGTAAGAACATTTCTAAAACAATCCACAGTGAGGAGATTGGAACAAAACAAAATCCTCTAAACTGCATGCTCGCAAACGCCAGAAGCCTGACAAACAAGATGGAAGAACTAGAAGCAGAAATATCTACAGGTAACTTTGACATAGTGGGAATAACCGAGACATGGTTAGATGAAAGCTATGACTGGGCAGTTAACTTACAGGGTTACAGTCTGTTTAGAAAGGATCGTAAAAATCGGAGAGGAGGAGGGGTTTGTCTCTATGTAAAGTCTTGTCTAAAGTCCACTTTAAGGGAGGATATTAGCGAAGGGAATGAGGATGTCGAGTCCATATGGGTTGAAATTCATGGAGGGAAAAATGGTAACAAAATTCTCATTGGGGTCTGTTACAAACCCCCAAATATAACAGAAAGCATGGAAAGTCTACTTCTAAAGCAGATAGATGAAGCTGCAACCCATAATGAGGTCCTGGTTATGGGGGACTTTAACTACCCGGATATTAACTGGGAAACAGAAACCTGTGAAACCCATAAAGGCAACAGGTTTCTGCTAATAACCAAGAAAAATTATCTTTCACAATTGGTGCAGAATCCAACCAGAGGAGCAGCACTTTTAGACCTAATACTATCTAATAGACCTGACAGAATAACAAATCTGCAGGTGGTTGGGCATTTAGGAAATAGCGACCACAATATTGTGCAGTTTCACCTGTCTTTCACTAGGGGGACTTGTCAGGGAGTCACAAAAACACTGAACTTTAGGAAGGCAAAGTTTGAACAGCTTAGAGATGCCCTTAATCTGGTAGACTGGGACAATATCCTCAGAAATAAGAATACAGATAATAAATGGGAAATGTTTAAGAACATCCTAAATAGGCAGTGTAAGCGGTTTATACCTTGTGGGAATAAAAGGACTAGAAATAGGAAAAACCCAATGTGGCTAAACAAAGAAGTAAGACAGGCAATTAACAGTAAAAAGAAAGCATTTGCACTACTAAAGCAGGATGGCACCATTGAAGCTCTAAAAAACTATAGGGAGAAAAATACTTTATCTAAAAAACTAATTAAAGCTGCCAAAAAGGAAACAGAGAAGCACATTGCTAAGGAGAGTAAAACTAATCCCAAACTGTTCTTCAACTATATCAATAGTAAAAGAATAAAAACTGAAAATGTAGGCCCCTTAAAAAATAGTGAGGAAAGAATGGTTGTAGATGACGAGGAAAAAGCTAACATATTAAACACCTTCTTCTCCACGGTATTCACGGTGGAAAATGAAATGCTAGGTGAAATCCCAAGAAACAATGAAAACCCTATATTAAGGGTCACCAATCTAACCCAAGAAGAGGTGCGAAACCGGCTAAATAAGATTAAAATAGATAAATCTCCGGGTCCGGATGGCATACACCCACGAGTACTAAGGGAACTAAGTAATGTAATAGATAAACCATTATTTCTTATTTTTAGGGATTCTATAGCGACAGGGTCTGTTCCGCAGGATTGGCGCATAGCAAATGTGGTGCCAATATTCAAAAAGGGCTCTAAAAGTGAACCTGGAAATTATAGGCCAGTAAGTCTAACCTCTATTGTTGGTAAAATATTTGAAGGGTTTCTGAGGGATGTTATTCTGGATTATCTCAATGAGAATAACTGTTTAACTCCATATCAGCATGGGTTTATGAGAAATCGCTCCTGTCAAACCAATCTAATCAGTTTTTATGAAGAGGTAAGCTATAGGCTGGACCACGGTGAGTCATTGGACGTGGTATATCTCGATTTTTCCAAAGCGTTTGATACCGTGCCGCACAAGAGGTTGGTACACAAAATGAGAATGCTTGGTCTGGGGGAAAATGTGTGTAAATGGGTTAGTAACTGGCTTAGTGATAGAAAGCAGAGGGTGGTTATAAATGGTATAGTCTCTAACTGGGTCGCTGTGACCAGTGGGGTACCGCAGGGGTCAGTATTGGGACCTGTTCTCTTCAACATATTCATTAATGATCTGGTAGAAGGTTTACACAGTAAAATATCGATATTTGCAGATGATACAAAACTATGTAAAGCAGTTAATACAAGAGAAGATAGTATTCTGCTACAGATGGATCTGGATAGGTTGGAAACTTGGGCTGAAAGGTGGCAGATGAGGTTTAACAATGATAAATGTAAGGTTATACACATGGGAAGAGGGAATCAATATCACCATTACACACTGAACGGGAAACCACTGGGTAAATCTGACAGGGAGAAGGACTTGGGGATCCTAGTTAATGATAAACTTACCTGGAGCAGCCAGTGCCAGGCAGCAGCTGCCAAGGCAAACAGGATCATGGGGTGCACTAAAAGAGGTCTGGATACACATGATGAGAGCATTATACTGCCTCTGTACAAATCCCTAGTTAGACCGCACATGGAGTACTGTGTCCAGTTTTGGGCACCGGTGCTCAGGAAGGATATAATGGAACTAGAGAGAGTACAAAGGAGGGCAACAAAATTAATAAAGGGGATGGGAGAACTACAATACCCAGATAGATTAGCGAAATTAGGATTATTTAGTCTAGAAAAAAGACGACTGAGGGGCGATCTAATAACCATGTATAAGTATATAAGGGGACAATACAAATATCTCGCTGAGGATCTGTTTATACCAAGGAAGGTGACGGGCACAAGGGGGCATTCTTTGCGTCTGGAGGAGAGAAGGTTTTTCCACCAACATAGAAGAGGATTCTTTACTGTTAGGGCAGTGAGAATCTGGAATTGCTTGCCTGAGGAGGTGGTGATGGCGAACTCAGTCGAGGGGTTCAAGAGAGGCCTGGATGTCTTCCTGGAGCAGAACAATATTGTATCATACAATTATTAGGTTCTGTAGAAGGACGTAGATCTGGGGATTTATTATGATGGAATATAGGCTGAACTGGATGGACAAATGTCTTTTTTCGGCCTTACTAACTATGTTACTATGTTACTATGTTACTATAGCGTTCGGGACGGGGTACCATAGTCTCATCAGGGTCAGATTCTGGCTCAGTACACTGCGAGGGCAATGTAGTGATCTGAGTCAATGGAACAGCATTATAATCTGCTGACGCTTACCACTAGCTGTTCGATAATGGGACACCTCGTGTGCAACATTGGCAGCTACGGCTGGAGTGGTCATGCCACTGCGCTCTGTGGACGAGCTTTCGCTTCTGGAGGAGCCTACTGTATCCTCACCCATCCCTTGTAGATTGTGAGCCTTCGCGGGCAGGGTCCTCACTCCTCCTGTACCAGTTATGACTTGTATTGTTTAAGATTATTGTACTTGTTTTTATTATGTATAACCCTCCTCACATGTAAAGCGCCATGGAATAAATGGCGCTATAACAATAAATAATAATAATAATCTAGCTGTGGCTGTGCATCAGTGCACTCCATGTCCGATTCATCTTGTAATAGGCAGTTAACAATTTCCCGTTCTAACCCAGGTATGGTATGTGTAAAGAGCTCCATGGAGTAACCTGTAGTGTCGCCTGACGCATCCTTCACTTTTGGTTTGGGTGAAGGACACAAGGAAACGTCTTGTTCCTGACCGGGAGTGGATCGCCCCCAGACACAGGGCCACAGGTTACTCGGTACCGGTCCTTTCTGTCTCAGTTCTGGGGTTCTCATGGTGGCTGGACCCGGTCCGTGACCCTGGTAAGGGGCATCCAATAAAAGGTGATGGAGTCTGTCAAGGTTTCGTGACGCCACCTGTGGTGTTCGGTCAGGATGACCGACGCTGCTTGGGGTCCGCTGGGGTGATGGAATGGCATCTAGATGGTATACCTTCCCACAGGTGCAGACAATAACGAGGACACAAGGTTGCAATGTCTTTACCTCTTTACTGAAGACTTCAGGATCCGCAATCCAGAGCACAGTTAACAGGGCTCTCTGAGACCGACCGGTCCGATGGCACATCCAGAGTTCCCTTTACAGGTGGAAATTGTTGCCTACCAATAGCGCCTGTGTGTTGTAGTGCTACCCTGCTGAGCATTCGGTATAGTCCTCACAACTTCTGTTCTTTCTAGTTCTTTCTCTTTCTTTCTATTTCGTTCCAGATGTTACTAGTTTCTCGTCCCCCAGGTAAGTTATGGCTAGGACGCACCTGTATGACGGGAAGGCTCAGAGCTCTTCCGGGACCCTAGAGACGCCCCTCTCCACGCGTTGCCCCCTATGTCTTCGTAGGAAATTTAAGGTAGACAGCCAACCTATAATTAACTGTCCTGCGGAGTTTGAAGTAAGGCATGGAGTCAGTTACTTCCTCGGTGTTCCGGCTACGCGCCTCAGTAGGATGTTGTCATTCTCGGGCCACAACTCCTACTGGCTCTCCTTTGTGCTTGATCTTGTTTCTCACTGTTCCACAATGTCCTTCGCTTCGTGTCTCTTTCTTAGGATACCGCCGCAAGGTAGTGCAGGCGCGGTTCCATAACATTCTGTTCTGTTCGCTAGGTACCTGCCAGGTTCCCACACCTGAAAGGCACCCCCCCCCGAATCTTCTCCCTGCAACACCCCCTGCCACGGGATGTTGCCTGAATCCAACCCAGTCAGCTTCTGACTAACTTCCTATCTAACCCCTAGTTTTACCAGTGTGAGGAGTGGCCCAATAAATAAATCCTTTTTCTCCCCCTAGTGGCCGGAGTGTGAAGTGTAATGTGTGCTGGTGATACCTGTTCAGTAGAATTCCTTCAGTGCCATCAGACGTACCATCACTCCCTTTATCGGCAGAGTGTCATACTGCAACGACCAGATCTCTGGGGCGCTGCAGGAGCATCCGCTGATGACTCGCTGCTTTTATATTTGGAACTTTCTGAAGAGGAGGCGAAAGAGCGAGAGGCTGAGTCAGCAATGAAAGCCAAAATTTTTTCCTGCTGCTCCGGCTTTAAAAGCCGTTTTCCTACTCCCAGAAAAGGGAGCCTTCGAGGCCTTGTGTAGCTAGACGATGACGCTGGCTCAACACCTCCAGCCTTAGGTGCTATTGTGCTTTTGCCACTACCACCAGATGCACCACCACCACCATCAGTACCAGCTGGCAGCCACCGCCCACGGGCTCTTCCACGAGACTTTTTCATTTTTTGGAAAATCTAGCAAAAATAACAACCATTATTTGGTACTGTAAAACAAGGTAGAAGGTGTATATAAACTTGTTGAGAATTTGTATCTCCCTTTTTTTGGGGAGACTGACCCAAAACTCAGGCCCTGTGTATAATGCAACGCAATCTAAGTGGCAGAAAGTGGCTGGCTGATATACGACAAACTACCAGGATTAAGGTATATCCACTTTGTGAGAATTTGAAACTCCCTTTCTTTTGGGGAGACTGACCCAAAACTCAGGCCCAGTGTATAAAACAACGCAATCTAAGTGGCAGAATGTGGCTGGAAGATATATGAAAAAATACAAGGACTGTAGTAAAATTTCAATCTCCCTACAATGATCTCAGGAAAAGTATGGCAGCAATAAAAAGGACTGCTGCACAGAAAAGTGTGGACAAATAAACAAGATAACTGTGCAGAAAGGAGAAACAGGATTTTTGCTTTTAAAAAAGCAGTTGGTTTGCACAGCGGTGTACAAACAGCAATGCAGCTATCAGGGAGCCTTATAAGCTACAGAGCTGATGCACAAAAATCTAGCCTCCACTGTCCCTGCAAAGAAAAGGTAGTGTTGGACTGTGGAAATCGCTACAGCACAAGCGGTTTGGGGGTTAATCTTCCCTCCCTAACGCTATCCCTGCTTCTGACGAAGCGGCAGCAACCTCTCCCTATGCTAAGATCAGCAGCAGTAAGATGGCGGTCGGCATGCACGCCCCTTTATAGCCCCTGTGACGCCGCAGACAGCAAGCCAATCACTGCAATGCCCTTCTCTAAGATGGTGGGGACCGAGACCTATGTCATCACGCTGCCCACACTCTGCGTCCTCCTGCATTGGCTGAAAAATGGCGCTGAAAGCGTCATACGAAGCGCGACTTTGGCGTGAAGATCGCCAACCTCATGGCCGATCCCACACTAGGATCAGGTCGGGTTTCTTGAAACCCGACTTTCCCGAAAGTCGGCGATTTTTGAATTTGTTCCGATCCGTTTCTCTCAACCCTAGTTACCAGTCTTACCTGTGAATTATCCTTAGTCTTTGTCGAAGAATAGAGAAGTTGAGGTCTCTTGGTATTTCTAGCTCGATTAAAAGCTCTTTTCAGGCACCTATAGCTATTTCCTCTATCCAAAAACCGGTTAGTCATTTCCTTGGCCTGAGCCTCAAAATCTTCATTCGACGAACAGATCCTTCTAATTCTAAGAAACTGGCCCGTAGGAACAGAATTAATCACATGGGGAGGATGGGCTGATGATGCATGTAGGACAGAGTTGACTGCCGTGTCCTTACAGAAGGCATCGGCAACCAAAACTCCAGACAGAAACTCCTGACAGAAAGGAGCCCAACACCACATTGACAGAAAGGAGCCAGACACCACGATGACAGAAAGGAGCCAGACATCACAGCGACAGAAAAGAGCCAGACACCACGATGACAGAAAGGAGCCAGACATCAAAGTGACAGAAAGGAGCCAGATATCACAGTGACAGAAAGGAGCCAGACACCACAGTGACAGAAAGGAGCCAGACACCACAGTGACAGAATGGAGCCCGATCCTGCACTGACAGAAAGGAGCCAGACAAGGTGCTGAAAAAACACATATTCTTAGAAAACCACACCAGAATCCACGTGTCTGGTTGAAGTGGTTTTTAGATGTGGATCTTTCCACCGATGCTCCAAGTGAGAGCCGCTGGTCCGCAGTGATGGCAGCCAGCCAGGGCCATGGGGTACTCGGTATCGGGTCCGGTACTTAAAGGAATGTGTCACGGCGGCAGCAACCCAGTCCATGGCTCTGAGCACCCAAGTAAAAGGGAAAAGTCTTTAAAGGGGTTATTGTTGTGAATTCTGTGTTGTGAATTCTGTGGCAGAGCTCCCTCCTGTGGTCACAAGTGGTACTTCGGCTGATTCTCTCTGTATGCTTCCGTTGGTGGAGGGAAGTGGTACTGCGGCTTCTGAGTTTCCTCCCTCAGGTGATGTGGTGAGCTCGTTAGGTGCTGCTCTAGTTAACTCCACCTAGTGCTTTGATCCTGGCTTCCTGTCAATGTTCCAGTATTGGACTTGTTTTCCTCCTGGATCGTTCCTGTGGCCTGCTGCTCTGCATAGCTAAATTTTCCTTGCTATTTTGTTTGCTTTTCTTCTGTCCAGCTTATCTATTTGTTTGCTGGAAGCTCTGGGATGCAGAGGGTGTACCTCCGTGCCGTTAGTTCGGTACGGAGGGTCTTTTTGCCCCCTTTGCGTGGTTTTTAGGGTTTTGTGTTGACCGCAAAGTTACCTTTCCTATCCTTGCTCTGTTCAGAAAGTCGGGCCTCACTTTGCTAAATCTATTTCATCTCTACATTTGTCTTTTCATCTTACTCACAGTCATGATATGTGGGGGGCTGCCTTTTCCTTTGGGGTATTTCTCTGAGGCAAGGTAGGCTTATTTTCTATCTTCAGGCTAGCTAGTTTCTCAGGCTGTGCCGAGTTGCATAGGTAGCGTTGGGCGCAATCCACGGCTGCCTCTAGTGTTGTTGGATAGGATTAGGGATTGCGGTCAACAGAGTTCCCACGTCTCAGAGCTCGTTCTATGTTTTTGGATTATTGTCAGATCACTGTATGTGCTCTGACCTCTATGTTCACTGTGGTACTGAATTGCCTAATCATAACAGTACAGGAAGCCAAAGTACTAATGATTATCAATAGAGGGAAAAAAGAAGTTCTGAGACCATTTTTTTTTCTCTGCACTGTGTTTTGCCTTTTTTTTCACCTAGACATTTGGGTGGTTCAGGACACAGGTGTAGCAATGGACATTAGAAGTCTGTCTTCATGTGTGGATCAGCTCTCGGCAAGAGTACAAAAGATTCAAGACACTATTGATCAGAAATCTATGTTAGAACCAAGAATTCCTATTCCTGATTTGTTTTTTGGAGATAGAACTAAGTTTCTGAGTTTCAAAAATAATTGTAAACTGTTTCTGGATTTGAAACCTCGCTCCTCTGGTGATCCAGTTCAACAGGTTTTGATCATTATTTCTTTTTTGCGTGGCGACCCTCAGGACTGGGCATTTTCCCTTGCGCCAGGAGATCCTGCATTAAGTAATATCGATGCGTTTTTCCTGGCGCTCGGATTGCTGTACGATGAGCCTAATTCTGTGGATCAGGCAGAAAAAAATTTGCTGGCTCTTTGTCAGGGTCAGGATGAGATAGAGTTATATTGTCAGAAATTTAGAAAGTGGTCCGTGCTCACTCAATGGAATGAATCTGCGCTGGCAGCTATGTTCAGAAAGGGTCTCTCTGAAGCCCTTAAGGATGTCATGGTGGGATTTCCTATGCCTGCTGGTTTGAATGAGTCTATGTCTTTGGCCATTCAGATTGGTCGACGCTTGCGTGAGCGTAAATCTGTGCACCATTTGGCGGTATTACCTGAGCTTAAACCTGAGCCTATGCACTGCGATAGGACTTTGACCAGAATTGAACGGCAAGAACACAGACGTCTGAATGGGCTGTGTTTGTACTGTGGTGATTCCACTCATGCTATCTCTGATTGTCCTAAGCGCACTAAGCGGTTCGCTAGGTTTGCCACCATTGGTACGGTACAGTCAAAATTTCTTCTGTCCGTTACCTTGATCTGCTCTTTGTCATCGTATTCTGTCATGGCGTTTGTGGATTCAGGCGCTGCCCTGAATTTGATGGACTTGGAATATGCTAGGCGTTGTGGGTTTTTCTTGGAGCCCTTGCAGTATCCTATTCCATTGAGAGGAATTGATGCTACGCCTTTGGTCAAGAATAAGCCTCAGTACTGGACCCAGCTGACCATGTGCATGGCTCCTGCACATCAGGAGGTTATTCGCTTTCTGGTATTGCATAATCTGCATGATGTGGTCGTGTTGGGGTTGCCATGGCTACAGGTCCATAATCCAGTATTAGATTGGAGATCCATGTCGGTGTCCAGCTGGGGTTGTCAGGGGGTACATGGTGATGTTCCATTTCTGTCAATTTCGTCATCCACCTCTTCTGAGGTCCCAGAGTTCTTGTCTGATTACCGGGATGTATTTGATGAGCCCAAGTCCGATGCCCTACCTCCGCATAGGGATTGTGATTGTGCTATCAATTTGATTCCTGGTAGTAAGTTCCCAAAAGGCCGATTGTTTAATTTATCTGTGCCTGAGCACGCCGCTATGCGCAGTTATGTGAAGGAGTCCCTGGAGAAGGGGCATATTCGCCCGTCATCGTCGCCATTAGGAGCAGGGTTCTTTTTTGTAGCCAAGAAGGATGGTTCGCTTAGACCTTGTATAGATTACCGCCTTCTAAATAAGATCACGGTTAAATTTCAGTACCCCTTGCCGTTGTTATCTGATTTGTTTGCTCGGATTAAGGGGGCTAGTTGGTTCACCAAGATAGATCTTCGTGGTGCGTATAATCTTGTGCGAATTAAGCGAGGCGATGAATGTAAAACTGCATTTAATACGCCCGAGGGTCATTTTGAGTATCTGGTAATGCCATTCGGACTTGCCAATGCTCCATCAGTGTTTCAGTCCTTTATGCATGACATCTTCCGAGAGTACCTGGATAAATTCCTGATTGTGTACTTGGATGACATTTTGATCTTCTCGGATGATTGGGAGTCTCATGTGAGGCAGGTCAGAACGGTTTTTCAGGTCCTGCATGCTAATTCTTTGTTTGTGAAGAGATCAAAGTGTCTCTTTGGTGTGCAGAAGGTTTCATTTTTGGGGTTCATTTTTTCCCCTTCTACTATCGAGATGGATCCTGTTAAGGTCCAAGCCATCCATGATTGGACTCAGCCGACATCTCTGAAAAGTCTGCAAAAGTTCCTGGGCTTTGCTAATTTTTATCGTCTCTTCATCTGCAATTTTTCTAGTATTGTTAAACCATTGACCGATTTGACCAAGAAGGGTGCTGATGTGGTCAATTGGTCTTCTGCTGCTGTGGAAGCTTTTCAAGAGTTGAAGCGTCGTTTTTCTTCTGCCCCTGTGTTGTGTCAACCAGATGTTTTGCTTCCGTTCCAGGTCGAGGTTGATGCTTCTGAGATTGGAGCAGGGGCTGTTTTGTCGCAAAGAGGTTCTGACTGCTCAGTGATGAAACCGTGCGCCTTCTTTTCCAGGAAGTTTTCGCCTGCTGAGCGAAATTATGATGTGGGCAACCGAGAGTTGCTGGCCATGAAGTGGGCATTCGAGGAGTGGCGTCATTGGCTTGAAGGAGCTAAGCATCGCGTGGTGGTCTTGACTGATCATAAGAACTTGACTTATCTCGAGTCCGCCAAGCGGTTGAATCCTAGACAAGCTCGTTGGTCGTTGTTTTTTGCCCGTTTTGACTTTGTGATTTCATACCTTCCGGGCTCTAAAAATGTGAAGGCGGATGCTCTGTCTAGGAGTTTTGTGCCTGACTCTCCGGGTGTATCTGAGCCGGCGGGTATCCTCAAAGAGGGAGTAATTGTGTCTGCCATCTCCCCTGATTTGCGGCGGGTGCTGCAAAAATTTCAGGCTAATAAACCTGATCGTTGTCCAGCGGAGAAACTGTTTGTCCCTGATAGGTGGACTAATAAAGTTATCTCTGAGGTTCATTGTTTGGTCTTGGCTGGTCATCCTGGAATCTTTGGTACCAGAGAGTTGGTGGCTAGATCCTTTTGGTGGCCATCTCTGTCGCGGGATGTGCGTACTTTTGTGCAGTCCTGTGGGATTTGTGCTCGGGCTAAGCCCTGCTGTTCTCGTGCCAGTGGGTTGCTTTTGCCCTTGCCAGTCCCGAAGAGGCCTTGGACACATATCTCTATGGATTTTGTTTCGGATCTTCCCGTTTCTCAAAAGATGTCAGTCATTTGGGTGGTCTGTGATCGCTTTTCTAAGATGGTCCATTTGGTACCCTTGTCTAAATTGCCTTCCTCCTCTGATTTGGTGCCATTGTTCTTCCAGCATGTGGTTCGTTTACATGGCATTCCAGAGAATATCGTTTCTGACAGAGGTTCCCAGTTTGTTTCGAGGTTTTGGCGAGCTTTTTGTGGTAGGATGGGCATTGACTTGTCTTTTTCCTCGGCTTTCCATCCTCAGACTAATGGCCAGACCGAACGAACCAATCAGACCTTGGAAACATATCTGAGATGTTTTGTTTCTGCTGATCAGGATGACTGGGTGTCCTTTTTGCCTTTGGCTGAGTTCGCCCTTAATAATCGGGCTAGCTCGGCTACCTTGGTTTCGCCATTTTTCTGCAACTCTGGGTTCCATCCTCGTTTCTCGTCAGGACAGGTTGAGTCTTCGGACTGTCCTGGTGTGGATACTGTGGTGGACAGGTTGCAGCAGATTTGGACTCAGGTAGTGGACAATTTGACCTTGTCCCAGGAGAAGGCTCAACGTTTCGCTAATCGCAGACGCTGTGTGGGTCCCCGACTTCGTGTTGGGGATCTGGTTTGGTTATCTTCTCGTCATATTGCTATGAAGGTTTCCTCTCCTAAGTTTAAACCTCGTTTCATTGGTCCGTATAGGATTTCTGAGGTTCTTAATCCTGTGTCTTTTCGTCTGACCCTTCCAGATTCTTTTTCCATACATAACGTATTCCATAGCTCATTGTTGCGGAGATACGTGGCACCTATGGTTCCTTCTGTTGACCCTCCTGCCCCAGTTTTGGTGGAGGGGGAGTTGGAGTATATTGTGGAGAAGATTTTGGATTCTCGTGTTTCAAGACGGAAACTCCAGTATCTGGTTAAGTGGAAGGGTTATGCTCAGGAAGATAATTCCTGGGTCTTTGCCTCTGATGTCCATGCTCCCGATCTTGTTCGTGCCTTTCACGTGGCTCATCCTGGTTGGCCTGGGGGCTCTGGTGAGGGTTCGGTGACCCCTCCTCAAGGGGGGGGTACTGTTGTGAATTCTGTGGCAGAGCTCCCTCCTGTGGTCACAAGTGGTACTTCGGCTGATTCTCTCTGTAAGCTTCCGTTGGTGGAGGGAAGTGGTACTGCGGTTTCTGAGTTTCCTCCCTCAGGTGATGTGGTGAGCTCGTTAGGTGCTGCTCTACTTAACTCCACCTAGTGCTTTGATCCTGGCTTCCTGTCAATGTTCCAGTATTGGACTTGTTTTCCTCCTGGATCGTTCCTGTGGCCTGCTGCTCTGCATAGCTAAGTTTTCCTTGCTATTTTGTTTGCTTTTCTTCTGTCCAGCTTATCTATTTGTTTGCTGGAAGCTCTGGGACGCAGAGGGTGTACCTCCGTGCCGTTAGTTCGGTACGGAGGGTCTTTTTGCCCCCTTTGCGTGGTTTTTAGGGTTTTGTGTTGACCGCAAAGTTACCTTTCCTATCCTCGCTCTGTTCAGAAAGTCGGGCCTCACTTTGCTAAATCTATTTCATCTCTACGTTTGTCTTTTCATCTTACTCACAGTCATTATATGTGGGGGGCTGCCTTTTCCTTTGGGGTATTTCTCTGAGGCAAGGTAGGCTTATTTTCTATCTTCAGGCTAGCTAGTTTCTCAGGCTGTGCCGAGTTGCATAGGTAGCGTTAGGCGCAATCCACGGCTGCCTCTAGTGTTGTTGGATAGGATTAGGGATTGCGGTCAACAGAGTTCCCACGTCTCAGGGCTCGTTCTATGTTTTTGGATTATTGTCAGATCACTGTATGTGCTCTGACCTCTATGTTCACTGTGGTACTGAATTGCCTAATCATAACAGGTTATGGAATAAAGTTTGTGTTTGTGACGCCACATCTGGTATTCAGTCAGGGGTGACCGACGCTGCTTAAGGGGTGCTCTGGGGTGATGTTAGGCCAGCTAAGATCGTATTGCTTTCTACAGGTGAAGCTGGCTCCTCAGGGCTCCCGTGTGTAGATGGCAATGGTGAGTGGTGCAGTAAGAAATGGAGGACACAGATTTGCAGTCTGTTTACCTTGTTTACTGAAGACTTCAGGCAGCCACAGTCCAGGGCGCCAGATCACAGGTACATGCAGGGTCCGGCCGGCTTGGAAGCGGGTTCATAGTCCTCTTTACCAGTTGGAGTTAGAAGCCAACTAGCGCTGTGGTGTAGTCCCTCGCTGCCTGTGGCTTCTGTCAAGGTCCTCACTGTTCTCATCTGTCCTCCTTAAAGGGTAGGACACTAACCTGTATAGCAAGTGGCTCGAGCCTTTTTACAGGGTCTCTATCACGACCTGGGCTCTATGCGCCACTGTGTCTTCAGGCGGACAAGTGATGTGTAGTCCAGCTGTCCTGCCGATTTCTGCTGTGCCTTGTGGAGTTCGACACAACCTCGGTCTTCAGGCTACCGGTGTCTGCTCTCTGCAGGGAGGTAGCTCAGTTGCAGCTACTGAACCGCCCGCCAGGGCCGTGGGGTACTCGGTACCGGGTCCGGTACATAAAGGGGGATGTCATGGTGGCGGCGACCCGGTCTGTGGTCCTGGGCGCCCATGTTAAAGGGAATTGTGTTCGTGACGCCACCTGTAGTATTCAGTCAGTGGGGACCAATGCTGCTTAAAAGGGTCCACTGGTGTGATGTTAAGGCAGCTGAGATGGTATAACTTCCCACAGATGAAGTATGTGTAGAGTTGGTGAGTGGTGCAGTAAAGAACAGAGGACACAGGTGTGCAGTCTCTTTGCCTTTACCTCGTTTACTGAATTCTTCAGGCAGCCACAGTCCAGGGCACCAGATCACAGGTAAAGGCTGGGTCAGGCCGGCTTGGAAGCAAGTTCAGAGTCTTCTTTACCAGGTGGAGATGGAAGCCTTCCTACCAGCACTTTGGTGTAGTCTCATGCTGCCTGTGGCTTATATCAAGGTCCTCACAGTTCTCTCTGTCCTTCATAAAGGTGGGACACAAACCCGTATGACAGGTGGCACGAGCCATTTTATAGGGTGTCTATCACGACCCGGGCTCTATGCACCACTGTGTCTCCTGGGTATTAGGGCGGACAGGTAACGTATAGTCTAGCTCAGAGGTCCCCAACTCCAGTCCTCAAGGCCCACCAACAGGTCATGTTTTCAGGATTTCCTTTGCATTGCACAGGTGATGCAATTATTACCTGGGCAAAACTAAGGAAATCCTGAAAACATGACATGTTGGTGGGCCTTGAGAACTGGAGTTGGGGACCTCTGGTCTAGCTGTCCTGCCGGTTTCTGCTGTAAGCCTTAGAGTCCCTCACAGCCTCGGTCTACCGGTGTCTGTGCTCTGTCAGGGAGGTAGTCCAGACACAGTTGTCTTCCCCTGTTGTCACTCTTCTGTGCTTCGCTCTCCTGCACACTCACTACAGGCTTCTCTTTCTTCTCTGTTTCGCTGTCCAGGAGCTGCAGCATCCTTTTGGTTGCACGGCCCCTTCAGTCCTTCAGACTGCTCTCTTCCTTTCTTCCTCTTTTTGCCTGGAGCTGCAGACCCCCACGTCTGCTCAGCTATTCTCCTTTCGTACCAGCTTCGCCTCAGCTGAAGTTCCGTGACTAGCTCCTCTCTGGCCTTTTCCAACTCTACTCTCTGTTCTGTGCCTCAGACTGCTCCAGTCTACTGTCTGACCTCTGTCACTCCTCCCTCCAACTGACTTTCCCTCCAGACCAGAATGTATATGTAGGGGAGCCACCCATAAGCAGGATCAGAGCTCTCCCTTCTGGCCTGGAGGAGTGTGAACATGTTGTGTGCTTGTGTTTACCTGATAAAGAAGATCTTCCTTCGCTTCCAGGCATGACATCACTCTCCCCGGAAGGAAAGCAATGCCACTGTGACAACCAGGACCTTGGGGTGTTTTAGGTGCTTTGTGTGCATTTCTGTCAGTGTCATGAACGAGGAGAAAACTCGCACACTTCCGATTATGCGGCCATGATGAGATTCTGATGCTGTGCATTATCAGTGCGTCCTCCAGTTCCAGCAATGTGGATGGATCCATAGAGATCTGGAGCCGTCTGGGCTTCTTGTACTCGGTGTGAACCGACCTACAGAGCATTCATGAAATCCGCAATAACTCAATATTTCTTGCAGTAAATGTGTTTTTTCTTTGCAGATTTTTCCCATAGACTTGAATGAAATGAGGGAAATCGGCAGATAAACAGCGCAGGTAATGTGCACAGGGCTGGAGGAGTAAAGCCTGCGACCAGGAGACGCCAAAAACAAGGCGGCTTTATCTACGTGACACATGAAAAAGAGGAAAAATCAGCAACAAAAACACAAAGAAAAAACACAAGAAATGAAATGTAGAAAATCTGCAGCATCAATAACTCCCCAGATCCTCGTCGTGTGAACTGAGCCTTAGGCCGGGGTCACACATGCGAGTTTAATGCGAGAAACTTTGGACTGGAGTGCGTGATTGCATGTATTTCTATGCAGCTGAACGCTCCGGTCCCGAGTGCCGGCGGTGGTGCCGGGTATTGATGCGCGAGTTGCTCGCATTGAACTCGCAGTTATGACCCCGGTCTTACATGGATTCTCAGGCTATGTGCACGCGTAGAATGGGCCACTGTGGATTTTTCCGCAGCAGATTTGCTAAATCCGCATTGGAAAACCGCTGCGGTTTTTAATGCGGATTTATTGCGGATTCTACTGTGGATTCCGCTGCGGTTTTCCATCTGCAGTTTTCTATTGGAGCAGATGGAAAACTGCTGTGGATTCCGCACAAAGAATTGACATGCTGCGGAAAATAATCTGCTGAGTTTCCGCGCGGCTTTTTCCGCAGCATGGGCACAGCGTTTTTGATTTCCCATAAGTTTACATTGTACTGTAAACTCACGGGAAACTGCTGCAGATCTGCAGCAAAAACCGCATTGTGTGCATATAGCCTTAGAGAGATAAGTGCGAGGAGCGCAGAAAACAGCAGACACGGGCAGCCCCGAGCCGAGCGAGCAGCCACTACTGGTCACCAGCTGCACCGCGCTGACCACCAACGGGGGAGGGGCCGGGACACTGTCAGTCTGTGCGCTCAGGGGGAGGGGCATAGGGAGGAGCTATGAATAGGGGGCGTGGCCAGAGAGTAGAAGCCTATAAATACCCAGCTGTGAGGCTGCTGAGCTGCAGAAGAGAGGTGCTGGCACTGAGCAGGTGTGACGGATATTGGCTTGTACTGGTGAATGGTAAATGTGAGCTACTGTTCCCTGTTATCAGCCAGGCCTGACTGCAGCGCTGTTCTGCACCAGGTGATTGGAGGCTTTGCTCTGTAGCATCCCCTGATTGCAGCACGGCGGCTTCTTCTATTTCTGAGGCTGCGGCTGATAACAGAGAGTAATTGTCTCCTGTCCTACAATCTATTCCTGTTATCTGCTGTTACTGAGGGGAGCACAGCGCTGGCAAAAAACTGCACATAAAGGGGAAGGTCGCATAAAGGGGAAGGCGACATAAAGGGGAAGGCCACATAAAGGGGAAGGCCACATAAAGGGGAAGGTCCCATAAAGGGGAAGGTCCCATAAAGGGGAAGGTCCCATAAAGGGGAAGGTCCCATAAAGGGGAAGGTCCCATAAAGGGGAAGGTCCCATAAAGGGGAAGGTCCCATAAAGGGGAAGGTCCCATAAAGGGGAAGGTCCCATAAAGGGGAAGGTCCCATAAAGGGGAAGGTCCCATAAAGGGGAAGGTCCCATAAAGGGGAAGGTCCCATAAAGGGGAAGGTCCCACTGGGCGTTTGCTGCTTTTTTTTTTTTTCTTTTTTTTTCTGCAGGAAAGAAGCTGTGGCAAAGATGCAGGTTTAGGTGTGTGGGGTTTTTGGGGGGTAACTTGTTTTTGTCCATGACTCTTCTGCAGGAAAAAAAGCTGCATATAATGATCCCTGTGTTTTTTTTTTTTTCAACACTCATTCAAGCCAATGGGTGAAAAATGCTGAAAGTGACATGTGACTGCTCTGTCCATAAAAAGCCGCAACGCACAAACTGCTGATAACAGAAAACATTGTGTGCATGAGATTTCTGAAATCTCACAGGCTTTGCTAGTGCTGGAAAAATCAGCAATAAATGCCCAGTGTGAACATACCCCAAATCCGTTTTTATTTTGCTTCTTAACCCCTTGGTGACCACTAATGTCTTGCTGACCTCACATCAGACAGGTGTAAATAGAGCAAGGTGGCCGCCGCTCGATCAGCCTTGATTGGTTTAGTGCCAGTCATGGCTTTATAACTCCGTAGGCCTCTTACACATTTCCGTCGGTACAGGTCCATCGCTATGCGTCGGGCCGACGGACGTTGTGAAATATCTGCACGACGTGGACAGCAGGTGCAGTTTTTTTGACGCATCCGCTGCCCATTCTGCAGTCTGGGGAGGAGGGGGTGGAGTTTCGGCTGCGCATGCGTGGTTGAAAATGGCGGATGTGACGCACAAAAAAAATTACATTTGAAGGTTTTTTTTGTGCCGACGGTCCGCCAAAACACGACGCATCTGTCGCACGACGTGTGGCAATCCGTCACTAATACAAGTTTATGGTTAAAAAGCGCATCCTGCGAGCACATTTGCAGTATCTGTTTTTGCTGTAAATGACGGATTGCGGCGGAGGAGAAAAGACGCAAGTGTGAAAGAGGCCTCAGATCAGTGTCCCCCCAACTCCAGTCCTCAAGAGCCACCAACAGGTCGTGTTTTTAGGATTTCCTTAGTATGGCCCAGGTGATGGAGTTGATGCCTGTGTAGATTTTGGAGTTCTCACCTGGGCATTACTAAGGAAATCCTGAAAACACGACCCGTTGGTGGCTCTTGAGGACCGAACTTGGGGAACACTGCCTTAGATGCTGCTGTCAATAGTGACTGCAGCATGTAAATGGTTAACAGTCTGGGAGGCTTTATCTCCATCTGCACCCTGAGATGATGACTGTGGTCCTGGTGTTTCCATAGCAATTCATGGACAAATAGCGGCCTGCTCAGAAGTCACTGACGTTTAGGCTGTGTGCACACGTTGCAGACTTTTCGTCGTGTTTTTTTTTTTGCTATAAAAATGTGAAAAAAATGCATACATTATGCATCCCATCATTTAGCATGCATTCTGCAATTTTTGTGCACATGATGTTTTTTTTTTTTTTTCCGTGAAAAAAACGCATCATGTTCATTAACTTTGCCAATTTCCCACTATATTATTGCATTGGGAACCTCTGGAAAAATCCGTGAAAAAACGCGGTAAAAACGCATGCAGATTTCTAGCAGAAAATGTCCGGTTTTGCTCAGGAAATTTCTGCAAGAAATCGTGACCGTGTGCACACGGCCTTAGGTGGTAAAAATGGAGTTTTTCCTTCCTGTCATGTGACTTTGTGTTCGTTCCTGAAAAGCACCTGAAGGGGAATAAACCACCTGACAGCAGTTTTGAGGGGGGGCTGCTTTTAAAAATGGTCTCACTTTTGGGGATTTTATAAAATATAGGACCCCCAAAGTCACTTCAGAATGGAATAGGTCCCTAAAGATAAGTTTTGTAAATCTCTTAATTGCTGCTACAGTCCTAAACCTTCTAACATCATAATAAAATAATTAGACATGGAGCTGATGTGAAGCCGACCTGAGGGAAACGTTTAGTGACGACTTTATGTGGTCTGACTATCTGGATTAAAGGCAAAATCAAAGTTTAGACAATTTTTAGAACTTTTTTTTTTTTTTGTCAAACTTTTTTATATTGAAAAATGCAGGAAATATTGAGATACATTTATCATTAACATAAAGTACAATGTGTTATAAAACCATTTCAATAGCGGTGAGATCTAATGGAGCTCCAGAGTTATTACCACATAACTTCACACTGGTCAGATATGAAAACCGTGGCCTGGTCTCTAAGGGGTTAAGTGCACATGCAGCCCCCCAGGTGACCGGTTGCTGCAGTGATGTTGCCTTCCTTTCACGCTTGGAGGCGAGGGAGACTATGCATGCGCGGTTGGAAATGGCGGATCCGACGGACAAAAAGTTACATTGAACGTTTTTTTTGTCACGACGGACCGCTAAAACACAACGCATCTGTCGAACGACGTGTGGCCAATCCATCATCCATTAAAGTGTATGGCAAAAAAGTGGATCCTGTGGGCACGTTTGCAGGATACGTTTTTTTGCCATAACGACGTATTGCGACGGAGGCAAATAGATGGAAGTGTGAAGTAGCCTCTCTCAGGTAAGGCTTCTTTCACACTTCCGTCTTATCAGATCCATCACAATCCATCACTTTATGAGAATACAGGATCCGGCATCTTCCCATACACTTGTATTAGTGACGGACGTTTCATCCGCCGTGCACTGGATCCGTTGTATAATAGCGGTCCGTCGTGCAGAGAGAACGTTCATTGTAACGCTTTTTGTGCACGTCAAGTCCGGGAAAGTGTAGGGTATAATAGGCTGTAGATGATATGGCGGATGTGTACTCGTCCTATTACGGATTTGTGTCTATGCGTTACCTGAGAGTGATCCACTGTGCGCACGTCTTCTGTTATCCTGACTCCGGGGCATTGCAGACGGCGCCCGGAAGTGACGCATGCGGTCCAGTGACGTTATTGTGAACCGCGGCGCCATGGTGGACGCCAGAAGCAATGCAACACCTGGTGGGATTAATGGGCACATGCGCCGCAATTAGTGGCACCTGAAGGATGATTTGGGGCTCCATATGAACATGCCCAACACACTGCACCGCCCCCTGACAAAGCCGGTGCGAAACGCGCGTTGGGGCTACGCTGTGGGCCCTGGCTGATGCTGCAATATGGGTCAGGTATACAGGACTGGGTGGAGGGGACTTGTAGATGACTTGTATCTGGACCCTGAGTAGGACCTGTGTGCAGCTTATATTGATCACCAGCCCTATAAATCCTGGCATGATCTGCACATTAGCACTTTACTATTACATTGATGCAGTTATCAGTTGGGTTCTCACCGGTTTTCTGTGCTATTTTCAGTTTCCCTTCCTGTACAATTGATTAACTCTTTGTCTTTTGATATAAATGTGTTTATGTATTTTATTGGATTTACTGTTGAATAAAATGTGTATCTTTTTACTTTGGACTTGAACTCCGTTTTTTATTCTGGTAATTTTGGCTGCTTTATGGAGCGTCCTTAAAGGGACACTGTCACCTGGATTTGGAGGGAACATTCTTCAGCCATGGAGGCGGGGTTTTGGGGTTTTTGATTCACCCTTTCCTTACCCGCTGGCTGCATGCTGGCTGCAATATTGGATTGAAGTTCATTCTCTGTCCTCCGTAGTACATGCCTGCACATGGCAATCTTGCCTTGCGCAGGCGTGTACTATGGAGGACAGAGAATGAACTTCAATCCAATATTGCAGCCAGCATGCAGCCAGCGGGTAAGGAAAGGGTGAATCAAAAACCCCAAAACCCCGCCTCTATGGCTGAAGATTGTTCCCTCCAAATCCAGGTGACAGTGTCCCTTTAATACCAATCCTGTGTGAGTTCTCTGCCTTTTACTTTATCACATGTGTGAGAGATCGCTATTGATGTTGCTCATTTTGGGCTGAATTTATTATTCTTCTGCTGCTATCGGATGTAAATCATCTAGTGATGAGGGGATCAGGTCGGTCAGAGGAGGCGCAGATCGTACGGTGTGACCCGAAATATACGGTTAAACGCCTGACGGTGTGCGGTGCGGGGAGCAGTCAGTGTTGGCCTGCCAGCAGGGCTGTCCGTACTCCCCAACAATGTGAGGATGAAGGTCATCTGTCCTAATGGTTTGGAAAATTATTTAAGTTTTGGGGGCTTCGTCAGTGTGACCACTTTATGCATCGTGGACCCCTGAGGACAAAGCCAAGACCGCGACTAACACTCAATGACCTCTACACTTTAGAGTGGCAGGTAATCCCCGACCCTAACCCCATACAAAATGATTCAAGAGACAGAAGGCGGCACGATGGACACCCTAAATGGGGCGCTGAGGTGGCACGATGAACGCCCTAAATGGGGCGCTGAGTGTTGTGAATTCTGCTCTTGGGTTCCCTCCAGTGGTTGTAGGTGGGAATGCAGTTGTCTGAGTCAGTCCTGGCCAGGTGTATCTGCTAATTGCTGTTCTGACTGGGATATTTAAGTGTGCAGGATTCATTAGCCATTGCCAGTTGTCAATGTTTCTTGTGAAGTATTGGATCACTGTCTGGCTTCTCCTGCTGGCTGCCAATTTCAGCAAAGATAAGTGTTTGGTTTTTTGTGTCTGTGGCACACTGCTGTTTGCTTGTTTTTGTTTGTATTCCTGCTCTGATTGTAGGATTCACTGGAGTTGCAGATTTACGCTCCTACATCTTTAGTTAGATGTAGGAAGTTTTTTGTATATTCTGCTGTGGATATTTTTGAAGGGTTTTTATACTGACTGCACAGAACTCTGTCCTATCCTGTCCTATGTAGCTAGACTGGCCTCCTGTGCTAAATCCTGTTTACTCGGACTCCCATGACAGCACGACGAGAGAGGGGATCCGCCCATTAGGAACAGGAAACCTACAGATACAAAAGGGCGGTACCTCTCCCTTGCCTCAGTTGGTTTCCTGTTCCTGAGGGGACGGGTGCCTACAGAAGGAGCCCCGGCCGGCCGATTACGGTAGCGGGGGGGTCTCCTACCTCGGCCGGTGCGGAGATCCCTGGAGACGCCACGGTGGTCCTTGCTGGATTGCACGTCGGTGGCGTTCGCAGCAGGGAGCGGAGTCCGGAGGATTTTCCTGCATCCATCAGCGTCGGCGCAGGTAAGTATTTCCCATTGGTGGCGCAGCGGTGCGGCATGGCTGCGGGTGCCGGGCTCAGATGTGTGGAGTGAGCTCCGGTGCGCTGCCGATCCGTCCCCGGCGTCCTGCGCCGCTCTCAGCATGTGCTGGAGCGTTTCCGGGTGCGGTGACGTGGGGGGCAGAGTTTGGTAGCCGCTTCCGGGTCGCCGGACGTCTGCGCATGCGCAGTCGATCCAAGATGGCGGCGCCCATCGCATCTGGACGCCGGTTCGTCCGCCAGCCCTCCTGCCCTCCCTGCTGTGTCCGGAGCCAATAGGGATAGCGCTGGCCCATCTGCTGACTGGATCCAAGGGGGATTTAAGCAGGTGGCAATGTCAGAACCCTGCTTTTGGTCGCAATTCGTCATGGAGAGTGGTGGTGAGCAGCAGCAGCAGCAGCTGTCAGACGAGGTGCGTCAGAAGCCCAAGAAGGATAGAGGCGACCAGCCCAGTCGCAAAAGCTCATCCGAACAGGGATCTAGAGCTTCGACTAGCAAAGAACCCCCTCGGATTCCGGTACTTTACTTTGGCGCATGGGTAAGTGATCTACGTGAAAGTTCACTCTGTGACGCAGCCCCTTATACTTTATTTTTCCAGGGGAAGAAGAGTACGGGGAAATCAAAACATAAGGAGTGTGCCCTCTGTGGAGTCCCCTTGCCTGACTCTTGTCCTAAAAAGTTATGTGCCCCCTGTATACAACAGACGGTGAGGTCTACAGGAGTGGTTGGGTGGAAGTGACTTTAGGTCAGATAGTAGTTATCACCTATATTGTCCTTCCTTAGGTAGCAGAAGAGTCCGTGAATCCGGCAGGCCTAAGGGAAATGATCCGGATGGAAGTGAGAGAATCACTAAGATCCCTATCCCAGGCAGAAAGCTCGAAGCATGAGTCCTCTCTGGACTTTAATTCTTCAGTAGAGGAAAGAGAAGAAAGTACCTATCTCTCTAGTCCTCTCTCCTCTTCATCAGATGAGGAGTCTGGAAGATTTTGTCTACCCCTGGATAAAATTGACAAGGTGGTCAAATCAGTTAGAGGCACGATGGGTATAGAGGAACCCAAATCACAGCCCTCAAAACAGGAGTTGATGTTTAGTGGATTAGATTGTAAAAAACATAGATCTTTTCCGGTAAATGAGAAGATCCAAGAATTGATCCTCCGAGAATGGAAAAAAACGGAAAAAAAGGGGGCCTTACCGCCAGCTTTAAAACGCAGGTATCCCTTTGATGATCCGGTTGTGGATACGTGGGATAAAGCCCCGAAGTTGGACGCAGCAGTAGCAAAAGCGTCAAAGAAAGCCTCATTACCCTTTGAGGATATGGGGTCCCTCAAAGATCCTCTAGACAGGAAGGCAGATATCTTCCTAAAAGGTACCTGGGAGATGGCGGCAGGATCCCTCAGACCAGCCGTGGCTGCATCATGCACAGCCAGGTCATTAATGGTCTGGCTAGATCAATTAGAATCTCAGCTTAAGGACGGTGCATCCAGAGATTCTATTCTGAAAGCGCTACCAACAATCCAGAATGCTGCGGCCTTTCTATCGGACGCATCTGTGGACTCTGTCAGAATGGCGGCTAGAGCGGCAGGACTATCTAACGCGGCTCGCAGAGCCCTATGGTTAAAGTGTTGGTCAGGTGACATTCAGTCCAGAACTAAGCTATGCGCCATTCCGTGCGAGGGACAATATCTCTTTGGTCCAACGCTGGATGAGTTACTGGAGAAGGCAGGCGATGACAAAAAGAAGTTTCCCAGTCTGTACTCTGCATCCTACCGCCGACCCTTTAATCGAAGAAGGTTTGGTCGCGGGAAGAAACGCGGGTCCTCTCCCACTAGAGAAAGTTTCAGATGGGAAGACAGACGCGGTAGAGGTACGGGCTACATGTTTCGCCGTTCCTCTAAGGATCAGAAAAAACCGGACGAATGACTAGCGATCCCTGTGGGGGGTAGACTGTCAGCATTCTCCTCAGCTTGGCTTGACATTACGAACAGTAAATGGGTCAGAGGCATTGTTACTAAAGGTCTAAAGCTGGACTTTAATCATTGGCCTCGAGAAAAATTTAAATTAACCCCTTTACGTTCCTCCCCCCTTGAGCAAGCAGATCTATAAGCAGAGGTCATGAACTTATGCTCTAAAAATGTATTGATGGAAATCCCAGATTCAGAAAGAGGAAGGGGATTTTATTCTCCTCTTTTTCTGATAAAAAAGCCAGATGGATCTTTCAGAACGATCATAAATCTAAGATGTCTTAATGAATTCCTGGTTAATGAATCCTTCAAAATGGAAACAATTAATTCAGCAATAAAAATGTTGTTTATTCACTGTTTCATGGTAGTTGTGGATCTTAAAGACTCATACTATCATGTTCCAATACATGAAGATTTCCAGAGGTTCCTGAGAGTAGCTGTGTCAGTGGGGGGTCGCATTCGCCATTTCCAGTTCACTCCTAGGGTATTTACAAAACTGGTGGCTGAGGTCATGGCGCACTTACGAGAGTCCGACATCTTGATCATTCCCTACTTGGATGATTTCCTTATAGTAGGGAGCTCAGCAGACCATTGCCTGTCCCAGCTAGAAACAGCCACCTCCAAGCTTGAGCGGCTGGGGTGGATCATAAATTATGAGATCTCGTTTACAGCCTCAAAAAATACAAAAATTCTTAGGTCTGTTACTAAACTCAGAATCCCAACAGTGTTGTCTTCCACCTGACAAATTATTACATATCCAGCAACAGGTGTCTAAGGCAATTGACAAACCATCCATGACCCTTAGACAGGCTGTCACTATTGGGTTCCTTAACCTCTTGCATTCCCGCTGTCCGTTGGGCCCAATTCCACACCAGACCGTTACAATCCGAGGTGCTGGCTAATGATAGAATCTTACAGGGGTCCCTGCAGAGTCAGATTACCTTAGGTCCAAGAGCACTCACATCTCTTAGGTGGTGGCTAGTCAGTAAAAACCTATCGGCGGGAGTTCCCTGGGTGTCTCAGGTAACACGTGTTATAATAACAGATGCTAGCCCTTCGGGTTGGGGAGCACACATGGATGACATGATGGTTCAGGGTCTATGGCCCCCTCCCCTAACATCAGCCTCCTCCAATCATAAAGAGTTAATGGCAGTAGAGCTTTCAGTGAATAAATTCCTCATATGTCTGCAGGGTCATCATGTCAAGATCCTATCGGACAACCAGGTGGCGGTCGCATACATAAATCTTCAGGGTGGAACTCATTCCGAGTCACTGATGAGAGTGGCGGATCGTCTATTCCAGACAGCAGAAAATCACTTCTTATCCCTAACCGCTCTACACATAAGAGGAAAAGAAAACGTCAAAGCGGACTTTCTAAGCCGCAACACCTTGAGGCAAGGGGAGTGGTCCCTAAACAATTGCGTGTTCGATCAGATCGTCCACAAATGGGGACATCCAGAAGTGGATTTATTTGCTACCAGGGACAACCGGAAGACAACAAAATTCTGTTCCCTGAATCCCAGGGAGAATCCTCTAGCGGTAGACGCTTTTCTGATCAATTGGGATTTTCAGCTGGCGTATGCATTTCCCCCACTAGGCCTGTTACCCTTGGTAGTCAGGAAGATAAGAGCAGATCGAGCCAGAGTTATATTGATTGCCCCATTCTGGCCCAGAAGGGCCTGGTTCACTTGGCTCAGGATCATGTCAGTGGAGGACCCCTGGGTACTTCCGGAGATTCCGGATTTGCTCTTCCAGGGTCCGATCAGTCATCCGCAAGCAAAGAACCTTCATTTAACGGCATGGATTTTGAAAGGGCATTACTAAAAAACAAAGGGTTCTCCCCGAGTTTAATTGAAACCCTTATGAAAAGTAGGAAGCAAATAACCACAACAATCTACGCCAGGACCTGGCGAAAGTTTCTGGCCTCTTCTGATTTCAAATTAGAAGGAATACCTATAAAACAAATATTAGAATTCCTGCAAAAAGGCTTAGAGTTAGGTCTATCCACTAGTACTCTAAAGGTACAGGTCTCGGCCCTAGGGGCTCTATTCTCCTGTAACATCGCCAATAATTACTGGATCTCAAGGTTCATTAAAGCATCTACTAGATCTAGACCCATACATAAAGATAGATCTATGCCCTGGGATCTCAACTTAGTCCTATCAGCATTGACTAAAGAGCCGTTTGAACTTTTACAATCAGCTTCAATTAAGGCCTTATCCCTTAAGACAGCTTTTCTGGTAGCAATTACATCTGCCCGTAGAATAGGAGACATACAAGCTCTCTCCAGGGTATCCCCTTATACAGAGTTTCTACCAGACAGAGTAATCCTCAGACCGGACCCAGCCTATTTACCAAAAGTGTCATCACGGTTTCACAGGTCACAAGAGATAATTTTACCATCCTTCCTCCCCAATCCTGCTAACCCTAAGGAAGAACTACTCCATACATTAGACGTTAGGAGATGCCTGCTAGAATACATCTCTGTTACTGACACATGGAAGAAAGATGATGCATTATTTTTATCTTTCCAAAATCCTAGAAAGGGACTCGGGGTATCAAAATACACGCTAGCAAAGTGGATTAGGGAGGCTATCTCTTTGGCTTATACTGCAGGTGGGGGTCCGGCTCCGCAGAATCTGAGGGCGCATTCCACCAGGGCCATGGCTACATCCTGGGCGGAAAAGTCTGGAGTATCAATCGACCAGATATGTAAGGCGGCCACATGGTCATCCCCGTCCACCTTCTTTAAACACTATAGGTTGGATTTGGTGGCTTCCTCTGATCTCACATTCGGGTTAAGGGTGCTACAAGCCATAGTCCCTCCCTAAGGTAGTTTTACATCTCTGTAATTCTCTCGTCGTGCTGTCATGGGAGTCCGAGTAAAGCATTAAGCTACCTACTGGTAGCGGCATTTCTCGGAGGCCCATGACAGCACCCTTAGTTCCCTCCCTATTCACGTGGGGGTTGCACTTCCTATAGTTGTATATATCTCACATATGATACCCAGTTCCAAATATAGGGCTGAAATTTTTGTATATAATCTGTATATAGTGTATATTTTTTGTGCCACTAACCGCGGTAGTCCTCTCAAGACTCTGAAATACAACTGAGGCAAGGGAGAGGTACCGCCCTTTTGTATCTGTAGGTTTCCTGTTCCTAATGGGCGGATCCCCTCTCTCGTCGTGCTGTCATGGGCCTCCGAGAAATGCCGCTACCAGTAAGTAGCTTAATGCTTTTTCTGCCTGTGTGTTTTTTCCTCTCAGACTCACCGCCAATATTTGTGGGGGGCTGTCTATCCTTTGGGGATCTGCTCTGTATTCCTATTTCCATCTTTAGGGGTATTTAGTCCTCCAGCTGTGACGAGGTGTCTAGGATTGTTAGGTACACCCCACGGCTACTTCTAGTTGCGGTGTTAAGTTCAGGATTGCGGTCAGTATAGTGACCACCTTCTCCAGTGAATGTTCTCATGCTGCTCCAAAGTCACCGGATCACAACAGCTGAGGTGGCATGATGGATGCCATAAATGGGGCGCTGAGGCAGCATGAATGACGCTCAAAGACACACGGTAGCTATGGAATCGTGTACTTCACCAGCTGTGCTGAATCTAAGACTAAACGACTGCAGATGCTGATAAAATGTCGGCTGCAATTAGTATTTCTTCACGTCATCCTAAGTATTCACAATAAAACACTTGAATGTTAGGATTTGTGGTGCTGAACTTGTCCTGTCCCCCTCCCCCCACTGTATAATTGCTTACTCCCTGTTATCAGTTTATTTCAGCCGCCTTCCCCAGTAATGGCTGATAACAGGGAGTAATAGATTAGTCTCCTGTCTGCACAGGATCAGTGAGATGATCTTCTCTTCTGTGGACATTACTGACTCCTCCATGTCTCTGTTCCTTTCCCCAGGATGAATCCTCTGCTGTCGCTGATTCTGCTGGGATCTGTGGTTCTGGCTCTGGGATGCGCTCCTGCACCTGGAGGTGAGATCCTGTGCTCGGGGTGGGTTATAGAGCAGGTGGAGCAGTCTGGAGATGCTGTGATGACCTTCCATCTTGGTACTGTGACCATACAGCCGTACTACCTGCACTGTATCCTGGGCTCCAATCTACCATAATGTGCAGGTGACATGAAGGACATTGGTTTTCTGGTGACAGCAAATGGAGGTCAAGTCTTCACTTGCTTAGATTCTTACATTTGTCAAGTTCTCCAAATGTTTAGTGTCTGAGGTGTCTTGATGCGTAACCATATCCCACATGTTGTGCTTTGGGCGGGCAGGTCTTGCTGGATGTCGGTCTTGGATGCGGTGGTTCTTGGTGCATGGAGTAAAGTCCGATCAGAGCGACTGTAGTGCCGGAAGTGAGATGTGAAGTCCGATCATCACTCCTGCTGCTGACTGATGAGGCCACCATGGTCCAGTCCAAATACTCATTGTGGCCCCCTTACGTCTTCGCCCCCTTTCTTGGATTGACCAATGATATATCTTTTACTCATGGTGTAACGATAGACATTAGTCTGCACCCCAACATTAGTTTTTTTTTAAATGAAAGCGTTGGCCCATCCTTGGGAATGAATTGTGTGTAATGAGATCTGTGCACACCTTCTGTATGAATAAATATTTCACCAAAACTCTACTTGCCCCCACCCTACCATCCCTAAAAGAGGTCCAGTGCACTGCTGCTGCCAGCGCCACCAGGAGATGCAGACTGATCGCACCGGTCAACACCTGGAGCACTGCTGTGTGATCATCTAATCTGGTGGCGGTCATCCATGCACTATTATCAGTATCTATATTGTTTCCATGGTGCTGTACATGAGAAGAGGTTACATACAAATTACAGATATCACTTACAGTAAACTAACAATTACAGAGGGGTGAGGACCCTGCCCTTGCGGGCTTGCATTCTACAGGATTATGGGAAAGGAGACAATAGGTTGAGGGTTGCAGGAGCTCCGGTGTTGGTGAGGCAGTAGCTCCGGTGTTGGTGAGGCGGTAGCTCTGGTAGTGGTGAGGAGGCAGCGGGGTCAGTGCAGGCTGTAGTCTTTCCTGAAGAGATGGGTTTTCAGGTTCCGTCTGAAGGATCCGAATGTGGTTGATAGTCGGATGTGTTGGGGCACTGAATTCCAGAGGATGGGGGATATTCGGGAGAAGTCTTGGAGGTGATTTGGTGGAGAGCGAATAAGTGTAGAGGAGAGAAGGAGGTCTTGGGAGGACCAGAGATTACATGAGGGAAGATATCGGGAGTTTAGTTCAGAGATATATGGAGTAGACAGGTTATGGATGAATTTGTAGGTCAGTATTAGTAATTTGAACTGGATACGCTGAGGGAATGAAAGCCAGTGAAGAGATTTGCAGAGGGGGTGAAGCAGAGAGATGAATTAGTCGAGCAGCAGAGTTAAGGATGGACTGGAGAGGTACAAGGGTGTTAGCAGGGAGGCCACAGAGCAGGATGTTGCAGTAGTTGAGGCGGGAGATGATGAAGTTATGCACAAGCATTTTAGTAGATTGAGGGTTGAGGAAAGGACAGATTCTAGAGATATTGTTGAGCAGGATGCACCAGAAGGTGGAAAGAACTTGGATGCGCGGTTTGGAGGACAGGGCAGAGTCAAGTGTTACTCCGAGGCAGTGGGCTTCTGGTACAGGGGAAAGTGTGATCACACTAATTGTGATAGGTCAGGAAAATGTCTGTGAGATGGAGGAAAGATGAGTTCAGATCTGTCCACACTGAGTTTAAGGAAGCGAGTGGAGAAGGAGGATATGGCTGATAAACACTCTGATTCTGGAGAGCAGAGAGGTGACATCTGGGCCAGAGAGGTAGATCCGAGTGTCATTCGAATAAAGGTGGTACTGGAATCCATGGGACTTTGAGTTGTCCCAGGCCAAGTGTCTAGATTAAGAAGAGTAGGGGTCCTAGAACAGAGCCTTGGAGGACTCCAACAACGAGAGGGTGGGATGAGGAGGTAGTGTGGGAGACGCTGAATGTGCGGTTGGAAAGGTACGAGGAGATCCAGGATAGGGCGAGGTCTTTGATGCCAAAGGAGGAGAGGATCTGTAGTAGGAGGCAGTGGTCAACTGTGTCAAAAGCAGAGGACCGGTCTAGAAGGAGGAGTACACAGTATTGTCCGTTAGCTTTGGCTGTAAGTCGTTGGTAACTTTGGTCAGAGCAGTCTCAGTGGAATGATGGGGATGGAAACTAGATTGTCAAAGAGCAAGTTAGATGAGAGGTGGGAGGAAGTTCAGCGTGGACGTGCTGCTCCAGGAGTCTGGAATCGAATGGGAGCAGCGATATGGGGCTATAGCTGGACATACTCACCTTAGTCAGAAATAAGAATACAGATAATAAATGGGAAATGTTTAAGAACATCCTAAATAGGCAGTGTAAGCGGTTTATACCTTGTGGGAATAAAAGGACTAGAAATAGGAAAAACCCAATGTGGCTAAACAAAGAAGTAAGACAGGCAATTAACAGTAAAAAGAAAGCATTTGCACTACTAAAGCAGGATGGCACCATTGAAGCTCTAAAAAACTATAGGGAGAAAAATACTTTATCTAAAAAACTAATTAAAGCTGCCAAAAAGGAAACAGAGAAGCACATTGCTAAGGAGAGTAAAACTAATCCCAAACTGTTCTTCAACTATATCAATAGTAAAAGAATAAAAACTGAAAATGTAGGCCCCTTAAAAAATAGTGAGGAAAGAATGGTTGTAGATGATGAGGAAAAAGCTAACATATTAAACACCTTCTTCTCCACGGTATTCACGGTGGAAAATGAAATGCTAGGTGAAATCCCAAGAAACAATGAAAACCCTATATTAAGGGTCACCAATCTAACCCAAGAAGAGGTGCGAAACCGGCTAAATAAGATTAAAATAGATAAATCTCCGGGTCCGGATGGCATACACCCACGAGTACTAAGAGAACTAAGTAATGTAATAGATAAACCATTATTTCTTATTTTTAGGGACTCTATAGCGACAGGGTCTGTTCCGCAGGACTGGCGCATAGCAAATGTGGTGCCAATATTCAAAAAGGGCTCTAAAAGTGAACCTGGAAATTATAGGCCAGTAAGTCTAACCTCTATTGTTGGTAAAATATTTGAAGGGTTTCTGAGGGATGTTATTCTGGATTATCTCAATGAGAATAACTGTGTAACTCCATATCAGCATGGGTTTATGAGAAATCGCTCCTGTCAAACCAATCTAATCAGTTTTTATGAAGAGGTAAGCTATAGGCTGGACCACGGTGAGTCATTGGACGTGGTATATCTCGATTTTTCCAAAGCGTTTGATACCGTGCCGCACAAGAGGTTGGTACACAAAATGAGAATGCTTGGTCTGGGGGAAAATGTGTGTAAATGGGTTAGTAACTGGCTTAGTGATAGAAAGCAGAGGGTGGTTATAAATGGTATAGTCTCTAACTGGGTCGCTGTGACCAGTGGGGTACCGCAGGGGTCAGTATTGGGACCTGTTCTCTTCAACATATTCATTAATGATCTGGTAGAAGGTTTACACAGTAAAATATCGATATTTGCAGATGATACAAAACTATGTAAAGCAGTTAATACAAGAGAAGATAGTATTCTGCTACAGATGGATCTGGATAAGTTGGAAACTTGGGCTGAAAGGTGGCAGATGAGGTTTAACAATGATAAATGTAAGGTTATACACATGGGAAGAAGGAATCAATATCACCATTACACACTGAACGGGAAACCACTGGGTAAATCTGACAGGGAGAAGGACTTGGGGATCCTAGTTAATGATAAACTTACCTGGAGCAGCCAGTGCCAGGCAGCAGCTGCCAAGGCAAACAGGATCATGGGGTGCATTAAAAGATGTCTGGATACACATGATGAGAGCATTATACTGCCTCTGTACAAATCCCTAGTTAGACCGCACATGGAGTACTGTGTCCAGTTTTGGGCACCGGTGCTCATGAAGGATATAATGGAACTAGAGAGAGTACAAAGGAGGGCAACAAAATTAATAAAGGGGATGGGAGAACTACAATACCCAGATAGATTAGCGAAATTAGGATTATTTAGTCTAGAAAAAAGACGACTGAGGGGCGATCTAATAACCATGTATAAGTATATAAGGGGACAATACAAATATCTCGCTGAGGATCTGTTTATACCAAGGAAGGTGACGGGCACAAGGGGGCATTCTTTGCGTCTGGAGGAGAGAAGGTTTTTCCACCAACATAGAAGAGGATTCTTTACTGTTAGGGCAGTGAGAATCTGGAATTGCTTGCCTGAGGAGGTGGTGATGGCGAACTCAGTCGAGGGGTTCAAGAGAGGCCTGGATGTCTTCCTGGAGCAGAACAATATTGTATCATACAATTAGGTTCTGTAGAAGGACGTAGATCTGGGGATTTATTATGATGGAATATAGGCTGAACTGGATGGACAAATGTCTTTTTTCGGCCTTACTATGTTACTATGTTACTATGTATAGCAATGACGTCTCCCGGCCCACAAACTCTTCCCTCCTTCTGGACCCCTGCATGTACCATGAAGTGTGCTGCTGCATGTGAGCGTCTTTACAGATGGTGATATGGCCGCAGACTTACTCCTGTCAATGCCTCTTTACAATTCTGTAGTACATCACTCCTCCCAGCCACTAATAAATACCGTATTTTCCGGTGTATAAGACTACTTTTTGACCCCTAAAAATTGTCCCAAAAGTCGGGGGTTGTCTTATATGCTGGGTACGGCTTGTGCAGGGAGCAAACCTGCATTTCGGCGTGTGGTTCCCAGGGTCTGGAGGAGAGGAAACTCTCCTTCAGGCCCTGGGATCCATATTCATGTAAAAAATAAAGAATAAAAACCATGGATATACTCGCCCTCGGACGGGCCCTGGCTCACAGCGCTGCTAGCGTCTCCCTCCGTTCCTTAGAATGCGGTGAGTGAAGGACCCTCGATGACGTCGCGGTCACATGAGCGGTCAGCCCTGTGAGCCAGGGCCCATCCGAGGGTATATTCATGTTTTTTATTTTTATTCTTTATTTTTTACATGAATATGGATCCCAGGGCCTGAAGGAGTCTCCTCTCCTCCAGACCCTGGGAACCACGCGCCGTATAAGATGACCCCTGTCTTATATGGCGGGCATATCCCAAATTCCATATTTTATATGGAAAAGTTGGGGGTCGTCTTATACGCCCAGTCGTCTTATATGCCAGAAAATACGGTATATATTGTATATATTGCTGCAGTCCATCTCTCCTCTCGGCCTTACAATATGTTGTACCAGCCTGCACTACCTAAGTTGCTCTTCCTTATCACCTTTTTGACGAGCTTATGTACATGCCCCTCTTCCCCGAGCCAACCGGCCCTTCATCCATCTGATGGATCCAGGATCAGATGTCACCAGTGCTGGCAGCACCCACATCTCCTCCATATATGTGATCTCTTCTGTTCTCTCCTCAGCCACGAATCTAGCACGGACCGGCGTGGCCTCCCAGGTGTCAGACTATCCGTATTCCACCAGGAGCGGACTGGCCAATAACGCCATCGATGGGAACAAAGACACCGACTTCAATAGTGATTCCTGCACTCACACCAACCTGGAGAAGGATCCCTGGTGGAAGCTGGACCTGAAGCAGAGCTACAAGATCTCCATCGTTGTCCTGACAAACAGGATGGACTGTTGTCCGGAGCGACTGATGGGGGCTGAGGTCCGAATCGGAAACTCCCCCGACAACAACAACCCGGTGTAAGTTCATAGAAGCTAAATATTTGTTTTCTAGGAGACCAAACAAAAGTTCAGTGCAGCTTGCACAAGTTACTGATCATCTGATGAACAAGCAAATCGTTATTTTGTAAGGTGACAGTCTTTATTCTTTGCAGCATATCATCCTGTGTAACCAGCATGTGCTGTTGAGAACCATGGCAGCCTATGTGACCTGTACGATATCTCAGATGGTGATCGAAATGATACCCAAAGCGTTCATCACTACCCAAATATCCCGTAAATGCTCCTGATGACTTATTGGTGACCCTGGCTGATAGGTGGAGCGATCTGACAGTGTGGATTGATGGTGGCTCCCCCCCCCCCCCATGACCTGAAGCATGATTGTGAGAGAGACCAGGGCCGTATTCGTGGCCAAAAGTGATAGCTGTTGGAGCGCACCCTGGCCACCATACATACATACATACATACATACATACATACATACATACATACATACATACATACATACATACATGCTGTCCCATTTGCAGCATACCTTCTGTAATATCTTCTGCACCATCAGTCCCATCTGTTCTGCTGTGGGTTCACTCCTGCTGGTTTCAGAGTCCAGTTTGTAACTTGTAACAAACAATTTTACTTATTCTTTTGCAGTTTGTCCAGTTCAAGTACAGCAACTTCACAGGGAACATCACAGTACACACCCTTGTCTATTCCTGTGCTTTTCCCTACTTCTTATAGAATTCTACCAGGTTGTTCCATCTGGTACCACCGCGCTCCTTCTGTCCAGCTTTACTACCTTTAGGGGTTCCCCTGTCCATTTCACGCCAGACATAAGGGCATCTGCCCATGTAGTAAGCTGCCACATCTTGGTGCTGCCCCGCATTCCACTGTTGCTGTTTTTCCTTCAGTACCCAAGCCCTGGACGTGTGGGCTCCCAGCTTCAAATGTTACGGGGCCCACTGTTGCTCGAACTCAAGCCCTACTGGATTGTCTGGGCTCCCTGGTCCCACTGGAGAGAAAAAAAAAAACAGAAAGCTTACTATCTTGTCCCACAGTAGGACCCTCCTAAACTTAACTAGTTCCTATACAGTGGGGCAAAAAAGTATTTAGTCAGTCAGCAATAGTGCAAGTTCCACCACTTAAAAAGATGAGAGGCGTCTGTAATTTACATCATAGGTAGACCTCAACTATGGGAGACAAACTGAGAAAAAAAAATCCAGAAAATCATATTGTCTGTTTTTTTAACATTTTATTTGCATATTATGGTGGAAAATAAGTATTTGGTCAGAAACAAAATTTAATCTCAATACTTTGTAATATATCCTTTGTTGGCAATGACAGAGGTCAAACGTTTTCTGTAAGTCTTCACAAGGTTGCCACACACTGTTGTTGGTATGTTGGCCCATTCCTCCATGCAGATCTCCTCTAGAGCAGTGATGTTTTTGGCTTTTCACTTGGCAACACGGACTTTCAACTCCCTCCAAAGGTTTTCTATAGGGTTGAGATCTGGAGACTGGCTAGGCCACTCCAGGACCTTGAAATGCTTCTTACGAAGCCACTCCTTCGTTGCCCTGGCGGTGTGCTTTGGATCATTGTCATGTTGAAAGACCCAGCCACGTTTCATCTTCAATGCCCTTGCTGATGGAAGGAGGTTTGCACTCAAAATCTCACGATACAT
This sequence comes from Ranitomeya imitator, assembly GCF_032444005.1. Lineage (NCBI taxonomy): Eukaryota > Metazoa > Chordata > Amphibia > Anura > Dendrobatidae > Ranitomeya > Ranitomeya imitator. The sequence goes on along the minus strand of NC_091287.1, from coordinate 568,245,504 downwards.
GGCCCCATTCATTCTTTCATGTACCCGGATCAGTCGTCCTGGCCCCTTTGCAGAGAAACAGCCCCAAAGCATGATGTTTCCACCACCATGCTTTACAGTAGGTATGGTGTTTGATGGATGCAACTCAGTATTCTTTTTCCTCCAAACACGACAAGTTGTGTTTCTACCAAACAGTTCCAGTTTGGTTTCATCAGACCATAGGACATTTTCCCAAAACTCCTCTGGATCATCCAAATGCTCTCTAGCAAACTTCAGACGGGCCCGGACATGTACTGGCTTAAGCAGTGGGACACGTCTGGCACTGCAGGATCTGAGTCCATGGTGGCGTAGTGTGTTACTTATGGTAGGCCTTGTTACATTGGTCCCAGCTCTCTGCAGTTCATTCACTAGGTCCCCCCGCGTGGTTCTGGGATTTTTGCTCACCGTTCTTGTGATCATTCTGACCCCACTGGGTGGGATTTTGCGTGGAGCCCCAGATCGAGGGAGATTATCAGTGGTCTTGTATGTCTTCCATTTTCTAATTATTGCTCCCACTGTTGATTTCTTCACTCCAAGCTGGTTGGCTATTGCAGATTCAGTCTTCCCAGCCTGGTGCAGGGCTACAATTTTGTTTCTGGTGTCCTTTGACAGCTCTTTGGTCTTCACCATAGTGGAGTTTGGAGTCAGACTGTTTGAGGGTGTGCACAGGTGTCTTTTTATACTGATAACAAGTTTAAACAGGTGCCATTACTACAGGTAATGAGTGGAGGAAAGAGGAGACTCTTAAAGAAGAAGTTACAGGTCTGTGAGAGCCAGAAATCTTGATTGTTTGTTTCTGACCAAATACTTATTTTCCACCATAATATGCAAATCAATTGTTAAAAAAACAGACAATGTGATTTTCTGGATTTTTTTCTCTCAGTTTGTCTCCCATAGTTGAGGTCTACCTATGATGTAAATTACAGACGCCTCTCATCTTTTTAAGTGGTGGAACTTGCACTATTGCTGACTGACTAAATACTTTTTTGCCCCACTGTAACTGTCTTATCCTGCAGTAATCTAATATGCCCCCCTCTATGGGCTATCCTGCATACCACACTTTCCCTACACAATAACATATGCACATTGTCATTACACAGCATACAGTAATATATTATACTAGCTATTGAACCCGTTCTACGCCTGGGTGGTGAGCATTTATATTGGTATATGATCTCCATCCAGTCATGAGCTGCTCCATCCTGCGTCCCCATCCTGACATGTGCTGCACCCATCCTGCGCCCCCGTTCTGTCATGTTCTGCACCCATCTTGCGCCTCCATTCTGACATGTTCTGCACCCATCCTGCGCCTCCATTCTGACATGTTCTGCTGCCATCCTGCGCCCGTTCTGTTATGTGCTGTTCCCATCCTGCGTCACCATTGTATTATATGTCCCCCATAAGATGCTCCAATATATATGCCCTGTATGCTGCTGCTGCTATATATATATATATATATATATATATATATATATATATATATATATATATATATATATATATATATATATATAAAAAAAAATACCATACTCGCCTATGGTCGCTGGGCGCCGAGTGCTGGGGGGCCTGAGCAGGCGGGAACACCAGCGCGCTGTGGGGGTCAGGTGCTGGAGTCACCGCTAGCTCAGGCCCCCCAGCACTTACTATATTCACCTGTCTGTCCCGTTCCAGCGCTGCGTCATCGCGCCCTCTGAACTGGGAACGTCACAGCAGAGGACCCGGAAGACTGAGCCGCACGCAGTGCTGGAACGGGGGACAGGTGAATATACTCACCCTCTTGGCGGTCCCTGACTCTCCGGTGGAGATCGCGGTGTGCGTTCAGTGTTTACGCATACCGCGATCTCCTGGGAGCGTCACTCTGTGAGGCCCAGACTGCGCCGGCGCTTGCGCAGTCTATAAAGGCTTCGGACAGAGTGACGCTCCCAGCGTTATATTATAGATATAGCACAACAATACACAAACATTAATTGTGAAAGAGGGGTGAGGTACAAGTCAGTCCTAGTACATCCCTTACATGATCACCTGTGACAACATAGCAGGGCTTAAGATGGCAACTAAGATTGTGGTGGGAAACAGCATGTGGTGGTCTCTGAGACGACAGGTAGAGACTGCAGCTACATCAGGGCTGAGGAAAGTGAGGGGGCTTCCCCACAGCCAGACGTTCCCTGCAGGACCATTAAATGGCCAGGAATCTGCATGGATGGACTATTGGCTGTAAGAATGAGAAATGTAAATGTTCCTGTTAATTTGGAGCTACTGAGCTTATTGTCACCTGGTAGTAACACAGCAAAGTCTGTGCCTCTTACACCTCAATACTTGGTACAGAATGTTACTGTTCAATAGTAACTGCAAGTTCCCAAGCTTGATGCCTCCTGGTACTGTGACCATTGAGCTCTGTGCCTCCTGTAGTGTAACCTCCAAGCTTGATGCCTCCTGGTACTGTAACCATTGAGCTCTGTGCCTCTTGTAGTGTAACCTCCAAGCTTGATGCCTCCTGGTACTGTAACCATTGAGCTCTGTGCCTCTTGTAGTGTAACCTCCAAGCTTGATGCCTCCTGGTACTGTAACCATTGAGCTCTGTGCCTCTTGTAGTGTAACCTCCAAGCTTGATGCCTCCTGGTACTGTAACCATTGAGCTCTGTGCCTCCTGTAGTGTAACCTCCAAGCTTGATGCCTCCTGGTACTGTGACCATTGAGCTCTGTGCCTCCTGTAGAGTAACCTCCAAGCTTGATGCCTCCTGGTACTGTAACCATTGAGCTCTGTGCCTCTTGTAGTGTAACCTCCAAGCTTGATGCCTCCTGGTACTGTAACCATTGAGCTCTGTGCCTCTTGTAGTGTAACCTCCAAGCTTGATGCCTCCTGGTACTGTAACCATTGAGCTCTGTGCCTCTTGTAGTGTAACCTCCAAGCTTGATGCCTCCTGGTACTGTAACCATTGAGCTCTGTGCCTCTTGTTCTGTAAGCTCCAAGCTTGATGCCTCCTGGTACTGTGACCATTGAGCTCTGTGCCTCCTGTAGTGTAACCTCCAAGCTTGATGCCTCCTGGTACTGTGACCATTGAGCTCTGTGCCTCCTGTAGTGTAACCTCCAAGCTTGATGCCTCCTGGTACTGTAACCATTGAGCTCTGTGCCTCTTGTAGTGTAACATCCAAGCTTGATGCCTCCTGGTACTGTAACCATTGAGCTCTGTGCCTCTTGTAGTGTAACCTCCAAGCTTGATGCCTCCTGGTACTGTAACCATTGAGCTCTGTGCCTCTTGTTCTGTAAGCTCCAAGCTTGATGCCTCCTGGTACTGTAACCATTGAGCTCTGTGCCTCTTGTTCTGTAACCTCCAAGCTTGGGGCCTCTTTCATAGTGTATGCACTGTGCCCAGTGTCTTCTGATCTGTATGTGATAATGAAGGATCCACTGATGGTCACATTTGCTGGTTTTCTCCTACAGGTGCGGCACAGTCACCAGTGTTGCTTCTTCCACCTTGACCTTCTGCTGTCCTGGGATGGAGGGTCGGTACATCAGCGTGGTGATCCCCGGACGCTCGGAGTACCTGTCCATGTGCGAGGTCGAGGCTTATTCAGACTCTGTGACAAACAAGGATAAAGTCTGCTCATAGCTCCTGTAATATCAGGGTTTGTCTCCTTTTCCAGATCTGTATTTCATAGGAAGTTTCCATCTTACAACCTGTGGATTTGCTGTAATGTCTGAATAAACCTCACTGTAATAATAACCCTGTCTACATTATTGCCTTTTTTTTTCCTTAAAGTGAAATGCAGCGGCAGAAAGGTGATGTATGGTCAATGTGAGCTGCGGCATCTAGTGACTCTCTGCGCACCTATGGGGAAACCACTATATAATGTATGTATGAAATATTAATCTGCACAAAAAGGTACTTGGCGCATAGATTAGCCGAACTGCCAACGTCAAGATGTCCTTCAAAGTTGGGTCCCTGTCCTGATGTCTCCTCACCTGGGCAGAAAAGCCTACAATTTATAGGGCAAGAATGGACCAGCTAACTACTTACAATCACCTGTGGCTGATAGGAGTAGGAGTGCACATGTCCAAAAAGGATCTGATACAAATGGAGAAGAGACCAGCACATGTAGGCTAGTGTGAACAAGTGCTAACCAAAAACATATTGAAAAACTAGGATTGTGGGTCGCCCCCACGTAAGGGCAATGGGGTACTCGGTACCGGGTCCTTCAGTTCCCTCAGCGAAGATGTCACGGTGGCCCGACCCGGACCGTGGCCCTATGAGGGGCGTCCAATAAAAGGCACAGTTCATAGATAATGGTAATGTTCGTGACGCCACCTGTGGTATTCGGTCAGGGTGACCGACGCTGCTTAGGGGTCCGCTGGGGTGGTGGAACGGCAGCTAGATGGTATACCTTCCCACAGGTGAAGTATGACCCCAGGGCTTCCCAGAAGTGTAGATGATGATGGTGGATGGTGCAAGGTGCGGTTAAATAACGAAGACACAATGAGTGCAGTCTCTTTACCTTTACTGAAGGCTTCAGCATCCAGAGTGCCTGACAGGGTAGGCAGAGTCCGGCCGGTCTGATGGCAAATCCAGAGTCCGCTTATCCTGGTGGATATCAGTAGCCTTCCCCTTGCACATAGTAACGTAGTAGATCCCTACTTGCATTAGCTCCCATAAGGTCCTCACTGTGGTTATGGTTACTTCTTTCTCTCTGTCCTCCAGATGGATAGGACAAACCCATATGACAGTGGTGGCCTGAGGCTATTTTATGGGGACCCTAGTGACGCCCCTCCTCCGATTGCCACCTTGTCTGCTTCGGTGTTTAGTTCGGACAGCCAACTTGGAATCGACTGCCCTGCCGGTCTCTGAAGTAAAGCATAAAGTCTATTACTCCCTTGGTGTTCCGGCCACCAGATCTGCGCTTCAGATGGAGGCAGCCTGCTTCTAGCTGGTCTCCCACTGATGTTTCACTCCTGTTGCTATGACTTCTGTGCTCACTCACTACGTCACACTTCCTTTCTTGTCCTTTCTTAGGATGCTGCCGCATGGGTTCAGGCGCAGCTCCGTGTCCATCTTCTTACTGAGCCGCTGATGTTCTTCCTTTTTCCTCTGTCTGCCTGACAGGAATTCCCTGGGCTGAGCCCAGTCTGCTTCTCTCCCTCTCCTTCTCCTTCCGACTCCTGACTCACTCTCCCTTCAACTGCCTAACTTCCTAACCAACCCACCAGTTTTACCCTGTGAGGAGTGGCCTAGTAGATAGAACCCTTAGCTCCCCCTGGTGGATGGGCATGTGAAGTGTGTGTGTGCTGTGATACCTGGCAGGGTGAATTTCTTTGGTGCCATCAGATGTAACATCACTCCCCCTGGTGGAAGAATGACACTACTGCAACGACCAGGACTCTGGGGCTCTGCAATTGCACCATGAATTACTAAAGGTAACTGCTCTAGAACATTGAAACTGCCATTGAAAATGGAGGGGGATGTTGTAGCTTATGAAATATTAATCTGCAAAGTTGCTATAAATTAAAGTAAAGTGAAAAAATATTTTTTCATAAGTTCCAGTTAATGCTGATAACTAGGGTTGAGCGAAACGGGTCGTTCATTTTCAAAAGTCGCCGACTTTTGGCAAAGTCGGGTTTCATGAAACCCGATCCGACCCCTGTGCGGGGTCGGCCATGCGGTACGCGACTTTCGCGCCAAAGTCGCGTTTCAATGACGCGAAAAGCGCCATTTCTCAGCCAATGAAGGTAAACGCAGAGTGTGGGCAGCGTGATGACATAGGTCCTGGTCCCCACCATCTTAGAGAAGGGCATTGCAGTGATTGGCTTGCTGTCTGCGGCGTCACAGGGGCTATAAAGGGGAGTTCCCGCCGACCGCCATCTTACTGCTGCCGATCTGAGCTTAGGGAGAGGTTGCTGCCGCTTCGTCAGAAGCAGGGATAGCGTTAGGCAGGGTCCATTAACCACCAAACCGCTTGTGCTGTAGCGATTTCCACTGCCCAACACCACCTTCGGTGTGCAGGGACAGTGGAAGCTACATTTTTTTTTTTTCCTCAGCGCTGTAGCTCATTGGGCTGCCCTAGAAGGCTCCCTGATAGCGGCATTGCTGTGTGTACGCCGCTGTGCAAACCAACTGCTTTTTTCAAAGCACAAATCCTCTTGTTCCTTCCTTTCTGCACAGCTATCTTTTTTGTTTGTCCACACTTTTTATTTAATTTGTGCATCAGTCCACTCCTTATTGCTGCCTGCCATACCTGGCTGAGATTACTGCAGGGAGATGGTAATTGAAGGACACTCCCTGTTTTTTTTTTTTTTTTTTTTTTTGTGGGAGATTAAGATTTACATTTCTGCTAGAGTGCCATCCCTGTGTGTGCCATCTCTCACTCAGTGGGCCATAGAAAGCCTATTTATATTTTTGCTTGATTTGGGTTATAAAATCTACCTGAAAAAATCACTACATCAATCAGTGGGAGAAAAATATTGGCCTCAGGGCTTGTGTGCCACTCCTGACTCCTGTGTGCATCATCGCTCACTCAGTGGGCCATAGAAAGCCTATTTATTTATTTTTTTTTTGGTTTTATAAATTCTCCCTTACAAAAAAAGGGAGATTAATATTGGCCTTTGGGCTTGTGTGCCAGTCCTAAGCGTGCCATCTCTCTCTGTCTCTCAGATAGTGGGCCATAGAAAGCCTATTTATTATTTTTTTTTATTGGGTTTATAAATTTTCCCTGGAACAAAAAAAAAAAAGTGGGAGATAAATATTGGCCTCTGGGCTTGTGTGCCACTCCTGACTCCTGTGTGCGTCATCTCTCACTCAGTGGGCCATAGAAAGCCTTTTTATTCAGTCGCCATGACAGCACAACGAGAGAGGGGATCCGCCCTTCAGGGACAGGAAACCTCAGACATAAAAGGGCGGCACCTCACTCACCCGCCAGTTGGTTTCCTGTCCCTGACAGTGGAACCTCTTCAGACAGGCCCCGAGAAGAGGGTCGAAGAAAGAATTTATCCCACGCCTGACAGACCGATGCAGGTAGCGGGGTCCCCCTACCTCGGCCTGGTCAGGTAGATGGAAGCACCACACGGCAGGGGTACTGTTGGTGTAGGTGTCGGCAGGAGGAAGCGGCCCGAGGCATTAAGGGCCTTGCTTCTACGACAGCTGCTTTTTACCTGGGGGTCTCCAGGGTGCCGCTTCTGCTGGGGCCTCCGGGGTCGGTCCGCCGCTTGCGCCGGGGTCTGCGGTGGCTAGGGAGAGCTGCCGTCCTTGTCCGGCGCGTCCGCTCTCAGCGCCGCAGCGGCGTCCGGAAGAGGCGTGTCCGGATGACGTCGCGAGCGGCGCGGGGCGATGACGCGGCCGCGCATGCGCGGTAGCGACTTCTTCTGGCTAATGGCGACGCCCGGCGTCTGGGGAGGGATTTTCTGGCCACGAGGGGTCCAGCGCTTTAAGCGGACGCCTAGCGGTCACGACCCTACCAGCGCAGTACCGGTCGTCGGCAAGTGATTTCCCTGCTGGCCCCCATCCGGGGGTGGTACCCAGGGGGAGGCATTTAAACGGCGTACTGAAGCCACAGCTTGTTCCTGTCCACCATTTCCAATATGGAGTCTCTGGAAGGAACACCGCAGCTGGGCGGTGAGCAGCAGCAGCAACCTGAACAGCCTTTGAGCAGCTCCCAGCGGCGTTCTAGTGGCAGTAGTCGCGCTGGTAGAGCTAAAGAGGCTCAGAAACCAACTAAGTCCTCAGGCCGTAAGAGATCTCCGGCTAAGAAGGACCCCCCGATCACGGTACCTTTCGCTGCAGGGATGGGTAAGTGAGCTTCGTGAAAGTACGTTTCTGATAGCTGTCCCTCCTTGTATTCCCTCTCTCCTTATTAGGGGAGGAAATCTGTGTCCAAATCCAAACATAGGGAGTGTGCCATCTGTACGGAGCCACTTCCAGATGGACATGAAAAGAAATTGTGTAGCATCTGCATTCAACGGTTAATTGAGGACGAGGCCCCTGACCTTACGTCTACTCTTAGGGATCTGGTTAGACAGGAGGTCAGAGATTCCATGAGGTCTCAGAAGTCAGTTTCAAAAAAGAGGAAGGAGATATTATCCCCAGCCTCAGATGTGGATTCAGACACGGGTGGTGTAAGCTCGGATTCTCATCCGTCATCATCAGAGGACATGGAATCTAGTCGAGCCTGTCTATCACTTGATAGGATTAACCGCTTAGTCAAAGCTGTCAACAACACCATGGGCATTGAGGAGACCCAGGCGGAATGTTCCATTCAGGACATAATGTTTAAAGGCATAGATCGCAAATCCAAAAGAGTATTTCCGGTAGTTGATAAAGTTAAATCACTGATTACGAGAGAATGGAAGAAACCCGAAAGGAAGGGGTCACTCCCACCAGCATTCAAAAGAAGATATCCCTTTGAGGAAGAGGCTTCTTCCTCCTGGGACAAGGTCCCAAAGCTGGATGCGGCGGTGGCCAAAGCTTGTAAAAAAACGTCTCTCCCATTTGAGGATCTGGGAAACCTAAAGGACCCGCTTGATAGGAAAGCTGAGGTATTCCTTAAAGGAGCTTGGGAAACATCAGCAGGTTCCCTGAGACCGGCGATTGCGGCCACCTGCACTGCCCGGTCGTTGATGGTATGGTTGGGTAATCTAGAAGACCAGCTCAAGGATAAGGTTCCTAGGTGCGAGATCCTATCATCTATGTCTATGATTCAGGATGCAGCAGCCTTCCTTTCGGATGCGTCAGCCGATTCCGTTAGGCTAGCTGCAAGGTCATCAGCACTGTCTAATGCGGCCCGTAGAGCTCTTTGGATAAAATGCTGGCCAGGAGACTTACAGGCCAGATCGAAACTATGTGGCATCCCCTGTGAGGGGGTTCATTTGTTTGGCCCAGTCCTGGATGAGCTTCTAGAAAAAGCAGGTGACAATAAAAAGCGATTCCCTCTTCTAACAAGACCCTTCTATAGACGAGACTACAACAGAGGAGGGCTGTATCGCCGAAGATCGGACAGAGATTCAAATAGAGATTCGACCAGATATAACTCTTATAGAAGAAGAGGTAGAGGTTATATGTTTAACTCCTCTAGAGACTCTAAAAAGCCTCAATGACTGGCGGACCAGGTGGGCGGTAGGCTGTTGGCCTTCTACCCAGCCTGGTTGAAAATCACCAATAGTCCATGGATACTCAGTATCATTAAAGAGGGGTTAAAGTTCCAATTCCACCATACCCCCCAGGACAAATTTAAATTTACCCCTATCCGTTCTTCTCCCGCAGAACAATTGGCGTTGGAGTCAGAAGTTCGAGATCTCCAAAGAAAGGGGGTTCTCGTTAAAGTACCTACGAAGGAACAAGGTACGGGGTTTTACTCCCCTTTATTCCTGATAAAGAAGCCAGATGGATCATATCGTACCATCATCAATCTAAAGGGCCTGAATGTATTCCTGCGGGTCCCATCCTTTAAAATGGAATCTGTGAAGTCGGCAATAAAGCTTCTTTTTCACAATTGCTTCATGGTTGTCTTAGATCTGAAAGACGCCTATTACCATGTCCCGATACATGCAACTCATCAGCGCTTTCTCAGGGTGGCGGTTTCTCTTGCCGGCACAGTAGAGCACTTTCAATATCAGGCACTCCCCTTTGGTGTTGCAGTCGCACCTCGGGTTTTCACTAAGATTATGGTAGAGGTTATGGCACACCTTCATGAGCAAAACATACTAATAATTCCCTACCTGGATGATTTATTGATTGTTGGGCGTTCAGAGTCACACTGTAAAGAGCAGTTGGAGAAAGTGATGGCAGCATTACACAACTTAGGATGGATTATCAATCTCAAAAAGTCGCGTCTTCAGCCCTCAACGTCACAGCAGTTTTTGGGTCTTACGGTGGATTCGGGTCAGCAGGAATGTCGCCTGCCAGACTCAAAAGTCGATTCTATTCGTCGGCTGGCCTCCAGAGCAATTAATAATCCCGTAGTCTCCTTAAGAAATGCTATGTCACTCTTAGGTTCACTTACTTCTTGTTTTCCGGCGGTGATGTGGGCACAGTTTCACTCCAGGTCTCTGCAATGGGATGTTCTGCATAATTTTCGGCGGCTGGGCGCTAACCTTGATAAAAAATTTTCCCTATCTGTAGACGCCACGGGTTCCCTAAGTTGGTGGACGCACATCCCTAATCTTCGTAGAGGTGTACCTTGGACAAATCAGATAACACGGGTGATAACAACTGATGCTAGCCCCACGGGGTGGGGAGCACACTGGGAGGGCAATTGCATTCAGGGTCTGTGGTCCCAATCGGAGCGAGACACGTCCTCCAATTTGAAGGAATTGATGGCGGTGGAACGCGCCTTAGATAGGTTCCTTATACCTCTGCAGGGTAGACATGTTAGACTACTCTCTGACAACCAGGTGACCGTTGCTTATGTGAACCACCAAGGAGGTACACGGTCTAGGTCATTAATGAACGTTACAAATCATATTTTTCAGATGGCCGAAAATCACCTGCTCTCCCTTACGGCCCTTCATATAAAGGGAAATCTAAATACCATGGCCGATTACTTAAGCCGCAACGAGCTCAAACAAGGGGACTGGTCTCTAAAACCGGCTGTCTTCAATCAGATCGTACGGTTGTGGGGATGTCCAGAGATAGATCTGTTTGCCAGTCGAGGAAACAAGAAACTCCATCAATTCTGTTCCCTAGACCCAAGGGACAACCCGTACGCAGTCGACGCTCTTCTGATCCCCTGGAATTTCAGTCTCGCCTACGCTTTCCCTCCTCTGAATCTCATTCCTATAGTTCTGAGGAAAATTCGGGAAGACGGAGCCCGAGTGATTTTAATAGCCCCGTTCTGGCCCAGAAGGTCATGGTTCCCATGGTTGAGAAGCATGTCCATTTCCCAGCCATGGATCCTCCCAGAAATACCGGACCTCCTTTCCCAGGGTCCAGTCTTGCATCCACGAGTAACCAACTTGCACCTGACAGCATGGAACTTGAGAGGTCACTTCTGAAAGGAAAGGGATTCTCCCAAAATCTTGTAAATACTCTACTTAAAAGTAGGAAAGCCTCCACGACTAGCATTTATGTTAGGGTATGGAGGAAGTTCCTATCAAGTTCAGGAGCACAAATCAATCAAAAACCTGATATTGCTCAAATCCTAGAATTTTTACAGAAGGGCCTAGAGTTAGGCTTAGCCACCAGCACCCTTAGAGTTCAGGTTTCAGCTCTAGGGGCACTATATAATTCCAACATAGCCAGTAATCACTGGATAACAAGGTTTTTCAAAGCGGTCACCAGATCCAGGCCGGTTGTTAAACAAAAGATAGTGCCATGGGATCTAAATCTTGTGCTCTCGGCTCTAACACAAGCTCCGTTCGAGCCTATTGACTCTGTTCCAATCAAGATCCTGTCGGTCAAAACAGCCCTCTTAGTTGCCCTTACATCGGCAAGAAGGGTTAGTGATCTTCAGGCATTATCCAGGCAACGTCCATATATGCAATTTTTGGAAGATAGAGTGGTGATGAGGCCTGACCCTCTTTATCTTCCAAAGGTTGCCTCAAAATTTCATAGATCCCAGGAGGTGATCCTACCTTCATTTTGTCCTAATCCCTCTAACAATAAGGAGCAGAGATTTCATTGTTTGGACGTACGTAGGTGCCTTCTCAAATACATTTCGGTAACAGACACCTGGAAAAAAGACCACGCTTTATTCTTATCCTACCAGGGGGTTAGGAAGGGACTTAGAGTATCAAAAAATACCCTAGCCAGATGGATTAGGGAGGCGATATCTTTTGCTTATACCGCAGGTGGCGTGGAAATTCCAGAAGGTATAAAGGCACACTCCACTCGTGCGGTAGCCACATCCTGGGCTGAGAGAGCAGAAGTATCGATTGAGGACATCTGAAAGGCGGCCACATGGTCTTCTCCATCCACCTTTCTTAGACACTATAGATTAGATCTAGGTGGCTCCTCCGACCTCACGTTTGGGAGAAGGGTGCTGGAAGCTATTATCCCTCCCTAGTCACTTTTTCACTTCTCTGAAAGTCTCTCGTTGTGCTGTCATGGCGACTGAATAAATACGTACGCTACTCACCTGGTAGCAGTGTTTTTTCAGGAGCCATGACAGCACCCTTATATTCCCTACCCTCTTTGTTTATGGGTTCAACACTTCCTTTAGAAAAATTCCTAAGTTTATTCACTGGGTGAATTGTACCATATATTAATATTGTTTATGTGCTGCTAACCTAGAAGGTCCTTTCATACTCTGTAAACCAACTGGCGGGGGAGTGAGGTGCCGCCCTTTTATGTCTGAGGTTTCTTGTCCCTGAAGGGCGGATCCCCTCTCTCGTTGTGCTGTCATGGCTCCTGAAAAAACACTGCTACCAGGTGAGTAGCGTACGTATTTTTGTTTTCTTTGGTTTCTAAATTCTTCCTGAAAAAATCATTTTATTCTATTATTTTTTTTTTCCTAAAGTCTCCCTGAAAAAAAAAAAAAAAATCAAATCAGTGGGAGATTAATATTTACATTTGTGCTTCAGTGACAGTCCTGCGTGTGTGGCATCTCTCTCATTTGTTGCCACCAACAACAGAGTGTGTAACATTGTGCCTGATTTTCGTTGTGGTCTCACTCACCTGTAAAGGGGTAGCTAAATCATACTGAAGTTATAGCTCACCGTGTAATTTGTGTGACAGCAACAAATACCGTTAGTTTGATTACGTTTTTAAAACAATGAGGAAGTATGGTGGAAGAGGTCGTGGCCGGGGGCGTTCATTGTCAGCTGGTAATGAGGGTAGTGGTAGTGGTGGAGCATCAGCTGGTCGTGGGAAAAAAAATATTGCACCTAAGTCTGGAGCTGTGGAGCCAGGTTCGTCGTCTGGCTACAATAGGCCTCGAACGCTCCCTTTTCTGGGAGTAGGAAAACCGCTTTTAAAGCCGGAGCAGCAAGAGCAAGTTTTGGCTTATCTTGCTGACTCAGCCTCTAGCTCTTTTGCCTCCTCTCGTGAAACTGGTAAATGTCAAAGCAGCGCGTCGTTAGTGGATGTTCACGGTCAGGGACAAGTCGCTTCCTTGTCCTCTTCAGCAAAAACAACAACAGAGAAGAATGCAGCAGGCGACACAACGGGTTACTCCATGGAGCTCTTTACACATACCGTCCCTGGCTTAGAAAGTGAAGCAGTTAACAGTCCATGCCCATTACAAGTTGAATCTGACATGGAGTGCACTGATGCACAGCCACAGCCAGACTACTATGCTGGTCCTTTGACTCAGACCACAACATTGCCCTCGCAGGGTGCTGATCAAGAATCAGACCCTGATGAGACTATGTTGCCCCATCACGAACGCTATACCACCGACCGACACGGTGACACAGACGAAGTTGCACACGAGCTACAAGAAGAGGTAATAGATGACCCAGTTCTTGACCCCGATTGGCAGCCATTGGGGGAACAGGGTGCAGGCGGCAGCAGTTCTGAAGCGGAGGAGGAGGGGCCGCAGCAGGCATCAACATCGCAACAGGTTCCATCTGCCGGGCCCATATCTTGCCCAAAACGCGTGGCAAAGCTAAAACCTGTTGGAGGACAGCGTGGCCATCCGGTTAAAGCTCAGTCTGCAATGCCTGAAAAGGTATCCGATGCTAGAAAGAGTGCAGTCTGGCATTTTTTTAAACAACATCCAATTGATCAGCGCAAAGTCATCTGTCAAAAATGTTCAACTACCTTAAGCAGAGGACAGAATCTGAAAAGTCTCAATACAAGTTGCATGCATAGACATTTAACCACCATGCATTTGCAAGCCTGGACTAACTACCAAACGTCCCTTAAGGTTGTAGCACCCTCGGCCAATGAAGCTAGTCAGCAACGCAACATCCCTTCCGGCAGTGTAGGGCCACCATTTTCCGCACCACCTGCAGTATCTGTGCAGGTTTCTTTGCCAGGCCAAAGCCGTCAGGGAATCACCAGTTTCGTAGTAGGAAACACTGCATCTAGGGCACCGGTGGCAACAATACCATCTCCCACCGTCTCTCAGTCTGCCATGTCCACCGGCACCCCCGCTAGTTCCACGATCTCCAGCTCTCCAGTCCAGCTCACCCTACATGAGACTATGGTTAGAAAAAGGAAGTACTTAGCCTCGCATCCGCGTACACAGGGTTTGAATGCACACATAGCTAGACTAATCTCGTTAGAGATGATGCCCTACCGGTTAGTTGAAAGCGAAGCTTTCAAAGCCCTGATGGACTACGCTGTACCACGCTACGAGCTACCCAGTCGACACTTTTTTTCCAGAAAAGCCATCCCAGCCCTCCACCAGCATGTTAAAGAGCGCATCGTCCATGCACTCAGGCAATCTGTGAGCACAAAGGTGCACCTGACAACAGATGCATGGACCAGTAGGCATGGCCAGGGACGTTACATGTCCATCACGGCACACTGGGTAAATGTGGTGGATGCAGGGTCCACAGGGGACAGCAAGTTTGGGACAGTTCTGCCTAGCCCACGGTCTAGGAAACAATTGGCTGTAGCCGTTCGCACCCCCTCCTCCTCCTCTTCGTCCTCCTGCAGAAGCGAGAGCTCGTCCACAGACCGCAGTCGCACAACCACTCCATCCGCAGCTGCCACTGTTGCACACCAGGTCTCCCATTATGGGGCAGCTACTGGCAAACGTCAGCAGGCTGTATTGGCTATGAAGTGTTTGGGCGACAACAGACACACCGCGGAAGTTCTGTCCGAGTTCTTGCAGAAAGAAACGCAGTCGTGGCTGGGCACTGTAGATCTTGAGGCAGGCAAGGTAGGAGTGATAACGGAAGGAATTTCATGGCTGCCATCTCCCTTTCCCAACTGAAACACATTCCTTGCCTGGCTCACACCTTAAACCTGGTGGTGCAGTGCTTCCTGAAAAGTTATCCGGGGTTATCCGACCTGCTCCTCAAAGTGCGTGGACTTTGCTCACATATCCGCCGTTCGCCCGTACACTCCAGCCGTATGCAGACCTATCAGCGTTCTTTGAACCTTCCCCAGCATCGCCTAATCATAGACGTTGCAACAAGGTGGAACTCAACACTGCACATGCTTCAGAGACTGTGTGAACAGAGGCGGGCTGTCATGTTTTTGTGGGAGGATACACATACACGGGCAGGCAGTAGGATGGCAGACATGGAGTTGTCAGGTGTGCAGTGGTCGAAGATTCAAGACATGTGTCAAGTCCTTCAGTGTTTTGAGGAATGCACACGGCTGGTTAGTGCAGACAACGCCATAATAAGCATGAGCATCCCCCTAATGCGTCTGCAGATGCAAAGTTTGACGCACATAAAGGATCAGGCGTCTGCAGCTGAGGAAGAGGAAAGCCTTGATGACAGTCAGCCATTGTCTGGCCAGGGCAGTGTACAGGACGAGGTAGCGGGCGAAGAGGAGGAGGAGGACGAGGAGGATGATGGGGATGATTATATTTTTAATGAGGAAGCTTTTCCGGGGCCACTGGAAATTGGTGGCGCGGCAAGGCCGGGTTCTGGTTTTTTGAGGGACACAAGTGACGTTGATTTGCCTGAAACTGCCCCTCAACCAAGCACAACCGCAGATTTGAGAACTGGAACTTTGGCCCACATGGCGGATTATGCCTTACGTATCCTCAAAAGGGACACACGCATAACTAAAATGATGAATGATGACGATTACTGGTTGGCCTGCCTCCTTGATCCTCGCTATAAAGGCAAATTGCAAAATATAATGCCACATGAGAACTTGGAACTAATATTAGCAACCAAACAATCAACTCTTGTTGACCGTTTGCTTCTGGCATTCCCTGCACACAGCGCCCGTGATCGTTCTCACACGAGCTGCAGGGGCCAGCAGACCAGAGGAGTTAGAGGGGCAGAAATCAGAAGTGGCGTTGGCCAGAGGGGTTTTCTGACCAGGTTGTGGAGTGATTTTGCTATGACCGCAGACAGGACAGGTACTGCAGCATCAATTCAAAGTGACAGGAGACAACATTTGTCCAGTATGGTTACAAACTATTTTTCATCCCTTATCGATGTTCTCCCTCAACCATCATTCCCATTTGATTACTGGGCATCAAAATTAGACACCTGGCCAGAATTGGCAGAATATGCATTGCAGGAGCTTGCTTGCCCGGCAGCTAGTGTCCTATCAGAAAGAGTATTCAGTGCTGCAGGTTCAATACTAACAGAAAAAAGGACTCGTCTGGCTACCCAAAATGTAGATGATCTAACCTTCATTAAAATGAACCACAACTGGATTTCGAAATCTTTTGCCCCACCTTGCCCGGCTGACACCTAGCTTTCCTATGAAAAGGTCTTGCCTGTGGACTATTCTGAATGCCTTTTCCAATCTCGTAATTTTCTGCACCTGATTGTCCAGCATACGACATGTTTACACCTCACTAAATGGCCAAACTCCCCACACGGGGCCGTGGTATCGACACTTGGCGACAGCACCCGTGAGAGTGCAGTTTGTCTGAAGAGGTGGGTGAGCCCGCTTTTGGTCGACGGCACTGCCACTGGGTCCCTCCTAGTACAATAAAGTGTCTCTGGCGGTGGTGGTGCGCACCCAACGTCAGACACACCGTTGTAATATGAGGGGCCCTGGGCCTGTACCGCCGGCCACAAGACAGTTCCCCCCCCCCCCAGCTCAAACAGTGCTCTACCACTTGCAAAATTATCTCACAGCTCCACCAATGTTTAGTCTATGCGCTGACATCCTTCAATGCCTGCCACTGACAATACCATTGTATTGACATTTTTGTTATGTTAGGCCTTCGATGCCTGTCTGTGGTCACTCCTTCCACTAGGCCTCCACTGACCACACCACTGCTGCCCGTGTACCCCTGGAACCAATTTAAAATTGCCTACAGCCATGTGTTATTATTTTAGGCCTTCGATGCCTGTCTGCGGTCACTCCTTCCACTAGGCCTCCACTGACCACACCACTGCTGCCCGTGTACCCCTGGAACCAATTTAAAATTGCCTACAGCCAGCCCAATTTTTTTATTTTAGGCCTTCGATGCCTGTCTGCGGTCCATTCTTTCAACTACTACTACACTGACCAGGGCACTGCTGCCCGTGTACCCCTGGAACCAATTTAAAATTGCCTACAGCCATGTGTTATTATTTTAGGCCTTCGATGCCTGTCTGTGGTCACTCCTTCCACTAGGCCTCCACTGACCACACCACTGCTGCCCGTGTACCCCTGGAACCAATTTAAAATTGCCTACAGCCATGTGTTATTATTTTAGGCCTTCGATGCCTGTCTGCGGTCACTCCTTCCACTAGGCCTCCACTGACGACACCACTGCTGCCCGTGTACCCCTGGAACCAATTTAAAATTGCCTACAGCCATGTGTTATTATTTTAGGCCTTCGATGCCTGTCTGCGGTCACTCCTTCCACTAGGCCTCCACTGACCACACCACTGCTGCCCGTGTACCCCTGGAACCAATTTAAAATTGCCTACAGCCATGTGTTATTATTTTAGGCCTTCGATGCCTGTCTGCGGTCACTCCTTCCACTAGGCCTCCACTGACCACACCACTTCTGCCCGTGTACCCCTGGAACCAACATCAGAAAATATAAAAATAAGTATTTTGCTTATAAAAAAGAAAATACTGGAGAGATATCAAATGCAGACATTTTAACATTAAAAACAAACACATACAACAAAAATCTGGTACAGTACTAAAAGTGGCCACCAGCTACAATAACTTTCTCCTGCAAGTAGTTAACTGAAAGGTTTTTTCAATTTTAAACACAGATATGGCATCCACCGAGTGTTGTCCTGTCGCGTCTTCTTTATATTATTGCCAAGAAGATGCAAAACAATGAAAATAATAAAATCATTATTTACCAAAAAAATAGAGTAAGTCAAAACCACATTGCAAATAAACATTCATTACAAATAAAGAAGCAGGGCGCGTCCGAGGGTGAGTATATACCTAATAAGAATATAATCACCCTCGGACGCGCCCTGCTTCTTTCCGACAGCCTTCCTTCCTAAGAATCAGCCCTTCCGTGGTGTAGAGAGAGGGTTTGTTACACTCCAAGGTGTTCCCCAGGTTGCCTTTCCTGAGCTTCGATCTTCCGGCTCTCGTTTAGTAGTTGTTGGAAACTACGCTGCATTGGGCCTACAAATTGGGTATGGGGTGTAGAGAGATGGTGTGTTCCACTCCAAGGTGTTTTCCAGGTTGCCTTTCCTGAGCTTCGATCTTCCGGCTTTCGTTTAGTAGTTGTTGGAAACTACACTGCATTAGGCCTACAAATTGGGTATGGGGTGTAGAGATATGGTGTGTTCCACTCCAAGGTGTTCTCCAGGTTGCCTTTCCTGAACTTCTATCTTCAGGCTCTCATTAAATTGTGGTTAAACGGAACAACTGCATTTGGCGTACTAGTTGGTTTGGGGCCTACTATCGGTGTCTGCCACTCCTTGCTGTTCTCCTGGTTTCCTGTCCTGAAATTCCGTTTTCAGGCGCTTGTTAAGTAGTTGTTAATGTTAGACTGCATTTTGCCTACTAGTTGGGTTGGGGCCTACTATCGGTGTCTGCCACTCCTTGCTGTTCTCCTCCACTGAACAAAGCTGTGCCGCCTGTTTACTACGGTTGCCAATTTTGAACTGCATTTCGACTACTTACTGATTTGGGCCTACTCTCTGTGTCAGCCTCTCATTCCAGTTGTCCTCCACTGCAATGCCCCCTGGTTATTCCTGTGTTACCAATTTTGAACTGCATTTAGCCAACTTTATTCTTTGGGCCTATATCTGTGTTTCCTCCTCATCCTGCCCATTGCCCAGCCAGTGATAGATGAGTCTGCTGGTACATTGACCCATAACGCAACATTCCCCGTGCACGCTACACAACAACATTGTGACCCTGCTGAAAGTCAGGTTGCTCTTCCCGCATACCATGCCACCTTACACGGGGACAAAGAGGAAGGTGCAGATGAAAGTGCAGGTTCCTTCATCAGGTGGGGGGGAGGAATACTAGTTGGCGACGTCACTGGCACAGGGCCTCTCATAGTACGCAAAAGTGTTGCTGCCGGTGGGAGGCGCCCCCGCCGTGCAAACACACCGCTGTACTTTGAGGGGCCCTGTGCCAGTGCCAATGCCAACGAGTGGGCCCCCCCTGCTTGCTCAGGATCACAGCACTTGCAAAGTTGAAATACTTACCTCTCCCTGCTCCACTGCCGTGACGTGGTCCAGATTTCCTGGGCCCACTAATTACTTGAACCAGCCCTACCCACCACAACTTTAGCCAAATGACCCCCAATTTCAAATGCCTTCCAATTATTATAAGGTAAATTACGCTTGACAAGCTTCATTAAGAAGAATGGATGGTTTTGACATTAAAATGGGCACTCTAGGTGTTTTCCTGGCCCCCACTCACTGCCGACTATGCTGCCCCATTGACTTGCATTGGGTTTCGTGTTTCGGTCGATCCCGACTTTACGTGATAATCGGCCGATTTCACTCGACCCGACTTTTGAGATAGTCGGGTTTCGCGAAACCCGGCTCGACTCTAAAAAGGTCAAGGTCGCTCAACTCTACTGATAACTCTTTAAAAGGTGCATGTATTTTGGCCAGGGACAGGTGAGGGGTGGTGGTGCAGGGTGAGACTGCATCTGATAAACTGTGATGGCTCAAACTAACTTCCCTCTGCTGCGTGCTCTCTTGGCTTGGATCTCCCGGTTCTTCAGTCGGAACTGGTCCTTTGCAATGGCGGCTATATGACACCACCTGCCTTCTGTCTGTCCTGCTACAGGTCCAGGCATCAATTACTCATCTTGACTTCTCTCCTGGGCCTTTATAGCATTTTTAACTTTGCAACAGCTGCCACCTGACATTGTGTCTCCTCCAATCTCTCCCCCTTAGGAACCACGTATTTCTTTTTTGAAGTTCCTGCTGATACAGCTCTTGCTACTTTCTCTTGTACTTTTTGGTATTTTAAACAGTAGATAGTGGTGCCTGCTTGCAGACATCTTCTTACGAGCCACAATGAGAATCATCTGTCCACCTACTCAAATTTCGCCATTATTTAAACTCTCCATTCCTTGAGTGAGAGTGACCCTTTTCACACCGTAGATGATTTATGGGGTAGCCTCAGTATTGCTAATATCACATAATGTATTGCCAGATGAAATGGTCTTCCACATACCTTGTGGGTGTGATACCAGCCTTGGTATACTCGGTTCTGTGACACCCTCTTAGTTTATGTCTTCTGGAACACTCTTGCCTTCTAGCACTCCTCTTGCTGGTTCAGCCTCTGACCAATTCTCTGGGTCAGCCTGGAGTGGTAGTATTGCTTCCCTTCACACTGCAGGTACTCCTCATCATCAGCAATCCTCCACGATGCAGCACACCTCTGCTCATTTGGGGGTTCACTCACGCTCTCCTTTAAACACACAGGGACAGATTGTTATTGTGTAGGTAGCACCCTTCCTGGTGCTTCATCTTCTCCCTTGGGTTGGACCTCCTTACACCGGATTCTCAGGATGGGGAGTTGCCTTCTATCTGTAATCCAACTTGCCCCCAGGGCGCTTTGGTCTTTGTTATGATAATGTAGCACCTCACTCGTGAAAATAGATAACACACTAAAACGGCAACTGACCCTGCTAGTTCCTGTACAGACTAAAGGTCCTGACCCTCGCAATCCCTAGTTGTTCCTGCAGGAGCTGAGATGGCCCTAACCACAGACTGCAGCGACCCATAGAAACTATTCTCCCACAAAGTGACGCCACACACGGATATTTCGAATATACCTCTTTTATTACTCTTTATAAAATAACTTGCTAATGTCAACTTCAATTTTTTCTCTTCTGGCTTAATAATTAAGGTCACAGCTTAAAACCCGGCAACATTTTGCCAACCAATCGGGTGTAGGGAGATTGACTGCCCTCCGGACTCCCGGCGCAGGTATCATCACCAACCTCATAACCACCCATTCCGCCACGGAGTAGCCCGTGACACGAGCTACGACCCACCCAACGAATGGAGCGCCTGAACTACGCCTTCTCTAAGCCCGTCCAGGAAGATGTCCAAACCCGCGTTAGTGAGATGCACCCCATCTGGCAGGAGAAAACCAGAGTTATCTCCTTCTAATCGGTGGTGTCTCACCACCACACCGTTCTTAAACCTGATGAAGTGAGAAATTCTCTGGTTTAGCGTGCGTCTGGATCTTTCCATGGCGCTCAGTTCCCTGGCGCCTCGCCAGACCAATCTAGGGATCATCTCGGACCACACCAAACGCATCACTGGAAAGAAACCTGGAAGTTTGTCCAAATCGGCTCTCATCAGGGTCAAAAGTTCGGCGAGAGGAAAAGAGGCCAAATCGTTCCCTCCGGCATGGATAACCACCACTGTAGGTGAGGATGCTACTCTTGCGATTCGCACAACTTCCGGCAGGACTTGTGACCATGTTAAACCTCTTGTTCCATGCCAGATGACGTCCATCCCTGTAAAGCCGAGCGAACGACCTCCAGGGCATAACTCCGCACGCCGTGCTGCCCAGTATTTATAAGAATGGCCCACCAGCCATATGCTGGGCCGCATACCATCTGAAACCAGAAACAAACAGTTGTTAAGCTAAATGAAAAACTCAAAACGGAACAGGTGAAAGAGAAAAGAACAAAAGGGGGAGACACATCCGAGAAAGAAAACCACATCATAGCGCATTCTAGCAAAACTTATTGCAGCACTAATTCCGGCCTGATATATCTGGTGAAACAGCGGGATCTCCATCTACTCACCCTCTGGATATCTGATTCAAAAAGACCAGCCCTGGAGGCTTCCGTAGCCGCACCGATCCTAAATGAATGAGTACCAAAATCTGCCGCAGGCAAACCTAGAAACGCCAATGCCTGTCTAAGGATCGCTAGGAATTGGCACGCAAACAAGGGGGAGCCATTCTCATGGATGAATAATTGCGGCCCGTTGCCCCTAATCTGCATGTAACTTTTAATCAACACTAATGGGCAAATCGATCCCTTGATGGCAAAAAGGGGAAACCAGATTCCCCTACCTTCCTGGTCGGTTTTTGATCTGCGCACCCTCACCCTCAGCCCGTCGTCACAGATCACTAAGTCTTCCAACTGCAGGCCGCCTGCCCTGCAGCGGGACGAGGGGAGAATCTCGCTAACCCGCATAGCCCCAAAGAAAGCCAGGCTGAAAGCCGCTGAAATCAACGTAGCCTCGTAATCGGAGTCGCAAATGGAGCCCGAGACCCTAACCAAATTGGACAGGAGAGTGAAAGAAATGGGCCTCCTTTGATCGCTACGCGCGCTGGCCCACCGCCAGCCCTTCAAAACCTGCGCAATCAAAAAATGTTTGGTAGAATCAGACCAACTGCGTAGCTTAAAATGAACGCCACCCCCGAAATGCGGTTGCGAGCCGCTGCTCCCGACACCCCAGAAGCCTGCAGACGCGCTAGAAAAGCCAATGTAACCTGAAGTCTCAGACTATCGGAGCTACCTACCGGTTTTTCGGCTGCCACCATACACCACTCATCCCATGCCTTACCGTATGCTTTCCAGGTGGAAGGAGCGATGGAAGACCTTAACAAAGGAATCAGCTCTCCAGGGCATCCCAGACCGAATGCGGGCATCCCAGGATTTGCTGCTGTACCCACGGCTACTGACCATACCGCATCTGTGAATCAGAACGAAGTTTAACATCTATAAAACAGTCATTTACAACGCTATGGGCGTTCGCCTTTAACCATGTGTTGTTCTCCAAGCATTTTAACACCGTGAACGCGATGACCTTTATGACCGGTAACGGGGAAGATGATAGGAAATTAAGGGCATGTGTAGCCTTGTCCGATTTTAGCTGCAAGCAAACACACTTGTTGCCCAAAAACTGGCCCCAAAGCTCCATGGCAGCCGCCAGGGGAAGCAGCTCCAGTAACACCGAATCCTGAGTCCAGGCTCTGGTTACCCACGATTCAGGCCATGTGTCCGTGCACGTTTGATCCCTAAAACTGACACTGAAATCCACCGCATCCACTGTGTCAAGCCTGAGCCCCAAGCTGTCACTATCACATTCGTCTTCCTGAAAACACGTTTTGCCGTTGTAGGAAAAGAGAAAACGCTGCCATATGATCAGATCGCTGTGCAATTGTGCCGTGATCCTGATCCTGTGGTGAGGTAGTTTCACGCCTTTTGTGGCCAAGATTAACCTGCGAGAGAAGATTCTGCCCATTGGCATAACCTTGCAGGCGAAATTCAGGGATCCAAGGAGGGATTGCATTTGGACTAGCGTCACCTTACCGACCGCTAAACATCCCGCAATTAGCTCTCGCAATTTTGATATCTTGTCTTGGGGCAACCTAAATTCCATGGCAACCGAGTCAATTTCGATTCCTAGGAACGTGATTACGGAGACGGGGCTGATAGTTTTTTCCGGAGACAAAGGAACTCCAAAACAGGACATGACGTCCTTAAATTGGACAAGGGCATGGTAACACACTTCCGAATTAGCCGGGCCCACGAATAAAAAGTCATCAAGGTAGTGCGTAATCGATGGCAAACACGTAACCTTGCGAGCTACCCATTCCAAAAATGTACTAAACATTTCAAAATAATGGCAAGAAATTGAGCATCCCATAGGCAGGCATGTATCGAAGTAATATTTGTCCTCGAACATGGCTCCTAAAAGGTGGTAGCAGTCCGAATGAACCGGGAGCAGCCGGAATGCAGACTCAATATCTGATTTGGCCATGAGGGCGCCTGGTCCTGCTTTTCTGACCATTTCGACAGTTCTGTCGAAAGGTATATACGAAACCGCGGTGTCATCATAGGGGATGCCATCGTTCACCGATCTGCCTTTTGGGTAGGACAGATGGTGGATAAGTCCGCACTTACCCGGCTCTTTCTTAGGGACAATGCCCAAAGGGGAAACCCTTAAGTTAAAAAAGGGAGGGGCATCAAACGGGCCTTGAAAGCGGCCTGCTCGAATCTCTTTATTTAACTTGTCATGTAAAATAGCCGGGAAATCCCTGGCCGATTTTAAATTATTTGACAACTGGGGTTTTTTTTGAAAAAATAAAAGGAATGAAAAAACCGAAAGAAAAACCAAAACTTAGCTGCGCTGCAGCCGGTTTATTGGGGTAACTGGACAACCATGGCTCCATGCTTTCTACGCTCACCGGTGTCAGGTGGCTCACCCCCCGCGGATGACTTGTTGCTGTTCGTTTTTTGAGGGGTTTTTGAGCATTTTGATGCAGAGTGGGGTCCCCCACAAGCGGAGCATTCGTGCTTGTACTTGCACAAAACATAAAATTTGCAGTGGCCCTCGTTGAAAAGCCAACAAGTGCCTGGTCTACGTACGACTGCCGACCCAGCATTGTTGGCCGCGCCGGCAGGCGACCCGGGAAAGGGCTGCAGGGACTTCTGGGCCATCATCAACCACAGCCATGAATCGGTGGCTTTTACCCCCACCCCAAATGTGGATTGACAGCTAGTCTGCGGCGGAAATCCTCGTCGTATTTCCACCAGGCCGAGCCGCCATGGGACTTATATGAACTGTATATGCTGTCCATATAAATGAAAAGCTAGGAACATCGTTCCGGGTGTTTCTCTCCCATCACACATCCTAGAACTGCGAACGCCTGCAGCCAATTGTTGATGGTTTTGGCTACCTTCGGTTTTCTGTTGTAAACTCTCTCACCTACTCGTCTCTCCTTATCCACCGAGTGTTGCTCCGTGGATGCGAGGGACCAAATGTCTATGAACTCGTTAGCCCAAAATTGCTCCTTTACGACAATATCTAAGTGTGACCCCAGGGGTGGGACGCCGCAAAACAGACCATCCTTGTAAATATCAGGGCGGGGGGGAGGTATTGGCTTAGACTGCACGGAGGGTTGCAACAGCCTGGGATTTACGAAAATCCTGCCGCATCCCGCGCTTACAGGGGCCGCACCTGCCACGTTCCCCGTAATCCCCCTATCACCGCCCCAAGCACCAGTAAATGCGTACTCACCGGGTTGTGTATTGGGTTCCAAGCGACTCTGTTCCTGAGGTACTTGGGTGATCGCACCTCGCCGTCCGATCCGTGAAGTGGACCTGTGTTGCGACGCACCATGATGATGAGACCGGCTGGACGAACTACCCGAGGAGGATGGAGAGCACCACCTTGACGCTCTAGACTGCCTGCTGCGATGGCTGGATCGGGACCTGTGGGAGTGTCTCCTGCTACCGTACCGTTCCCTGCGCCTTTTTCGGTGATGGCGGCCATGCCCGGATGACGAAGACGAGGATACGCTGCGCGCGGAGCGGTTACTCACGCTCTGAATGCCAACCAGAGCCGAGGTGCCAGCACCCTGTACAGGGAGTCCCACATCGGTTGCCATCAGCGATATGCCTGCCGAGGCGTTCTGATGTTCCCCCACCCCAGATGCTAAATGCGATTGGACTATTTGACCCCCCGTAGCAAGTTGATGGGGTGTTGAAAAAATTACTGGGAATGAAGGACAAGGGGACTCAATCCTCACCCCTATGTGCCCAACCCCCGGCTGCTGTCCCATTATGGGGGCAGAATGCTCCTGTTGTTGGGCCGTTCTTTCCAACTCTCGCCCCCTCCCAGTATTATTCCCATTACCCCCCAAAGTCTGTAGGGTGGGAGAGAACAATTCCTGGGACTCCCCCCCCATCCCTTCGTTCTCCTGTGATGACGCAGACGCCGCTGAACCCTGAACTCCCCCCATGCTAGTGACCGCTATTGATTCCTGTGCAGCTGGGGTGACTAAATGCTGCAGTTGAGCGCTTCCTCCCCAGGGGATTAGCACGGCCGTAGGAGCGGAGCCAGCTATTCCCTGTGCTCCCCCCTCCTGTATCTGTCCGACCGCCGCCGTCGCGCTGTGCTGCCTGCCAACGTGTGAGGATGCGTGCGCGCTTGAGTGGCGCGCGCTCCTCTTTGAAATTAATGGCGGGCTCAGGCGTGCCGGCGGTCGGGAGGCTCTGCCAGGGAGGGAGCCGCTCCAACTGCTACCCTCCCTGCCAATCTTCTCCCTCACCGCTTCCTGGAGCGGGTCCATGTTACCGGCAGCCCCAAGACAGGTCCGGGTCCAAGTGAGAGGATCCGGAAAGGCAGGGAGAAACGCACCACCTCTTTTTGAATGGGGCCCCGCCCCCACGAGAAAGCCCGGCCCCCAGGAACGCAGCGACGTCACCCCGTGGGAGACCGGGTAAGAGCCATGCCAAGGCCCTGCAGTCAGGGGACAGCGGAAATAACCGCGGTGTCCCACAGACTACACATGGGCACCTCGGACCCATCCTGCCTGAAAGTCCATCGGGCACTTCACATTCCTCCTAAAGAAATGGAGCTGAGTGTAAATTAATCATTCTGGGATCTATATATATATATATATATATATATATATATATATATATATATATATATATATATATATTTTTTTTTTTTTTATTCAGCACACTTTTTCCCATCTGTAGGTAGACAAAACACAATATAAAGTAAAGGATTAAAAGTATGGACTGTTGGAGTATATGCCACCGACACGCTAAAAAGAAACACAAGATAGGTGCAGGGCAAAGAATGTAAGCAGAAAGATACACCATAGCTGGTCTTTCACTAACTGACATACAGCAATATGGTTGAACAACCAAATGAGCCAGTCACCACAGTAACAAAACACCGCCCTGATAGAAAGGAGCCAGATATCATGCTGACAGAAAGAGGCCAGACACCACAGTGACAGAGGAGCCAGACACCACAGTGACAGAAAGGAGCCAGACACTGCTGACAGAAAGGAGCCAGACACCACAGTGACAGAAAGGAGCCAGACACCGTGCTGACAGAAAGGAGCCAGACACCGCACTGACAGAAAGGAGCCAGACACCACAGTGACAGAAAGGAGCCAGACACTGCGCTGACAGAAAGGAGCCAGACACCACAGTGACAGAAAGGAGCCAGACACCACAGTGACAGAAAGGAGCCAGACACCACAGTGACAAAAAGGAGCCAGACACCACAGTGACAGAAAGGAGCCAGACACCACAGTGACAGAAAGGAGCCAGACACCACAGTGACAGAAAGGAGCCAGACACTGCGCTGACAGAAAGGAGCCAGACACCACAATGACAGAAAGGAGCCAGACACCACAGTGACAGAAAGGAGCCAGACACCACAGTGACAGAAAGGAGCCAGACACCACAGTGACAGAAAGGAGCCAGACACCACAGTGACAGAAAGGAGCCAGACACCACAGTGACAGAAAGGAGCCAGACACCGCACTGACAGAAAGGAGCCAGACACCACAGTGACAGAAAGGAGCCAGACACCACAGCGACAGAAAGGAGCCAGACGCCACAGTGACAGAAAGGAGCCAGACACCACAGTGACAGAAAGGAGCCAGACACCGTGCTGACAGAAAGGAGCCAGACACCACAGTGATAGAAAGGAGCCAGACGCCACAGTGACAGAAAGGAGCCAGACACCACAGTGACAGAAAGGAGCCAGACACCACAGTGACAGAAAGGAGCCAGACACCGCAGTGACAGAAAGGAGCCAGACACCGCAGTGACAGAAAGGAGCCAGACACCACAGTGACAGAAAGGAGCCAGACACCACAGTGACAGAAAGGAGCCAGACACCACAGTGACAGAAAGGAGCCAGACACCACAGTGACAGAAAGGAGCCAGACACCACACTGACAGAAAGGAGCCAGACATCACAGTGACAGAAAGGAGCCAGACACCACAGTGATAGAAAGGAGCCAGACACCACAGTGACAGAAAGGAGCCAGACACCACAGTGACAGAAAGGAGCCAGACACCACAGTGACAGAAAGGAGCCAGACACCACAGTGACAGAAAGGAGCCAGACACCACAGTGACAGAAAGGAGCCAGACACCACAGTGACAGAAAGGAGCCAGACACCGCACTGACAGAAAGGAGCCAGACACCACAGTGACAGAAAGGAGCCAGACGCCACAGTGACAGAAAGGAGCCAGACACCACAGTGACAGAAAGGAGCCAGACACCGTGCTGACAGAAAGGAGCCAGACACCACAGTGATAGAAAGGAGCCAGACGCCACAGTGACAGAAAGGAGCCAGACACCACAGTGACAGAAAGGAGCCAGACACCACAGTGACAGAAAGGAGCCAGACATCACAGTGACAGAAAGGAGCCAGACACCACAGTGACAGAAAGGAGCCAGACACCGCAGTGACAGAAAGGAGCCAGACACCACAGTGACAGAAAGGAGCCAGACACCACAGTGACAGAAAGGAGCCAGACACCGTGCTGACAGAAAGGAGCCAGACACCACAGTGACAGATAGGAGCCAGACACCACAGTGACAGAAAGGAGCCAGACACCACAGTGACAGAAAGGAGCCAGACACCACAGTGACAGAAAGGAGCCAGACACCACAGTGACAGAAAGGAGCCAGACACCACAGTGACAGAAAGGAGCCAGACATCACAGTGACAGAAAGGAGCCAGACACTGCACTGACAGAAAGGAGCCAGACACCGCACTGACAGAAAGGAGCCAGACACCACAGTGACAGAAAGGAGCCAGACACCACAGTGACAGATAGGAGCCAGACACCACAGTGACAGAAAGGAGCCAGACACCACAGTGACAGAAAGGAGCCAGACACCACAGTGACAGAAAGGAGCCAGACACCGCACTGACAGAAAGGACACAACCTATACACACAAGGCCTATATCCACAAAAGATCAAAATAAATATGTGGAATAGAAAGGATGGATTCAGTGCCAAATAAGTATGAAACTCATATAGAGAACAAGCACCACCAAGAATCAATAGATAAAAAGATATCAAAGCTTTATTGTAAACAATTACATAAAATACAAGGATGTGACAGAGATAAGCCAATACTGAGTGGGATCACAATAAGCACCAGGCACCAACAGGTGTATAAGAATCAGAGATTAAGTAAATTGCTCAGTAGTTTATTTATACCCAATAGTAGTATTAATATAAGATCTAGAATAGGAAAGTATATACCAGAGCAAGCAAACTCCAAAAGGGCTGTGTACCACATCTAGAGACAATCACACAAAAGATGTCTGGATACGATCATGATAATTACCTGAGAGTGCCTGGAGCCCTGCGATGCCAACCATCCCCAACGCGTGTTTCGGCGCTACAGCCTTCTTCCGGGGGAGTGGCATCCAGAAAAACAAACAGCCTTATAAAGGCCGGGCCAACCAATGATTAATTCCCATTACTTGGGATGCTGCTTAGGAGCGGCGCATGTAGCGCCGGCGTACCTGGAAGTCAGAGTCACCGAGGACGTCACCAGGCAGCCAGTCCGCGTCAGAGGCCACACCCCCGTGTATCACGTGAGCGCAATCTCAGGACACAGGACCAGCCCGAATACACACCGTCAGTGGCGCCGAACATCCAGGAGCCAGCCCACATGTGCGCAAGCAGGTATTATACCCCATTCCAATAGAAGTATACGAACAGCAAAGTAAGGTGAACAACAATCGTTGAAAACATAAGGATATAATAAAATAGTCATAGTGTATAATAATGGTAAGCATTCAGTGCAGCAAGAGAGAATATATCCCGAAAAGGTGCTGCTCATCAAATGAAGAGGAATTGGGATCCATATCAGTTAAAGGGAACCTGTCCCCTGAATTTGGCGGGAGCGGTTTTCGGTCATATGGTCGGAGTTTTTGGGTGTTTGATTCACCCTTTCCTTACTCGCTGGCTGCATGCTGGCCGCAATATTGGATTGACGTTCATTCTCTGTCCTCCGTAGTACACGCCTCCACAAGGCAAGATTTCTTGCAGATTTTCCCCATAAACTTGAATGAAATTAGGAAAATCGGCAGATAAAGGGTAAGTTCACACAGGACTTTTTTGCTGCTTATTTTTGCTGCGTTTTTTATGCTAACTTAGGTGCGTATTTGGTGCGGTTTTTTTTGGTGCGTTTTTTTTTCTCTTTTTCCAGTCTAATGTTCTTGGATTTTCAGCAGCAAAAACGCAGCAAATAATGATACCTGCGTTTTTGCTGTGTTTTTTTCAACACCCATTCAAGTCAATGGGTGAAAAAACACAGCAAAAACGCTGAAAGAAGTGACAAGCTCTATGTCAAAGAAACGCAGCAAAAATACGCAGCAGAAAAGTCCTGTGTGAACTTACCCAAACAGCGCAGGAAATGTGCACAGGGCTGGAGGAGTAAAGCCTGAGACCAGGAGACGTCGAAAACAAGGCGGCTTTATCTACGTGACACATGAAAAAGAGGAAAAAACAGCAACAAAAACACAAAGAAAAATCACAAGAAATGAAATGTAGAAAATCTGCAACATCAATAACTCCCCAGATCCTCGTCGTGTGAACTGAGCCTTAGGCCGGGGTCACACATGCGAGTTTAATGCGAGAAACTTTGGGACTGGAGTGCGTGATTGCATGTATTTCTATGCAGCTGAACGCTCCGGTCCTGAGTGCCGGCGGTGGTGCCGGGTATTGATATTCTCTTATTGAACTCGCAGTTATGACCCCGGTCTTACACGGATTCTCAGAGATAGAGGAGTGCGAGGAGCGCAGAAAGCAGCAGACACGGGCAGCCCCGAGCCGAGCGAGCGGCCATTACTAGTCACCAGCCGCACCGCGCTGACCACCAACGGGGGAGGGGCCGGGACACTGTCAGTCTGTGCGCTCAGGGGGAGGGGCATAGGGAGGAGCTATGAATAGGGGGCGTGGCCAGAGAGTAGAAGCCTATAAATACCCAGCTGTGAGGCTGCTGAGCTGCAGAAGAGAGGTGCTGGCACTGAGCAGGTGTGACGGATATTGGCTTGTACTGGTGAATGGTAAATGTGAGCTACTGTTCCCTGTTATCAGCCAGGCCTGACTGCAGCGCTGTTCTGCACCAGGTGATTGGAGGCTTTGCTCTGTAGCATCCCCTGATTGCAGCACGCCGGCTTCTTCTATTTCTGAGGCTGCGGCTGATAACAGAGAGAATTGTCTCCTGTCCTACAATCTATTCCTGTTATCTGCGGTTACTGAGGGGAGCACAGCGCTGGCAAAAAACTGCACATAAAGGGGAAGGCGACATAAAGGGGAAGGCGACATAAAGGGGAAGGCGACATAAAGGGGAAGGCGACATAAAGGGGAAGGCGACATAAAGGGGAAGGCGACATAAAGGGGAAGGCCGCATAAAGGGGAAGGTCGCATAAAGGGGAAGGTCGCATAAAGGGGAAGGTCGCATAAAGGGGAAGGTCGCATAAAGGGGAAGGTCGCATAAAGGGGAAGGTCGCATAAAGGGGAAGGTCGCATAAAGGGGAAGGTCGCATAAAGGGGAAGGTCGCATAAAGGAGAAGGTCGCATAAAGGGGAAGGTCACACTGGGCGTTTGCTGCTCTTTTTTTTTTCTGCAGGAAAGAAGCTGTGGCAAAGATGCAGGTTTAGGTGTGTGGGGTTTTTGGGGTTAACTTGTCTTTGTCCATGACTCTTCTGCAGGAAAAAAAAGCTGCATATAATGATCCCTGTGGTTTTTTTCAACACTCATTCAAGCCAATGGGTGAAAAATGCTGAAAGTGACATGTGACTGCTCTGTCCATAAAAAGCCGCAACGCACAAACTCCTGATAACAGAAAACATTGTGTGCATGAGATTTCTGAAATCTCACAGGCTTTGCTGGTGCTGGAAAAAGCAGCTGAAAAATCAGCAATAAATGCCCAGTGTGAACTTACCCCAAATCCGTTTTTATTTTGCTTCTTAACCCCTTGGTGACCACTAATGTCTTGCTGACCTCACATCAGACAGGTGTAAACAGAGCAAGGTGGCCGCCGCTCGATCAGCCTTGATTGGTTTAGTGCCAGCCATGGCTTTATAACCCCTTAGGCCTCTTTCACATTTCCTTCGGGCCGACGTACCTACGGACATTGTGAAATATCTGCACGACGTGGACAGCAGGTGCAGTTTTTCGACGCATCCGCTGCCCATTCTGCAGTCTGTAGAGGAGGGGGCGGAGTCTCGGCCGCGCATGTGTGGTCGAAAATGGCGGATGTGTCGCACAAAAAAACATTACATTGAACTTTTTTTTTTTTTTTTTGTGTTGGCGGTCCGCCAAAACACGACGCATTCGTCACACGACGTGTGGCAATCCGTCACTAATACAAGTTTATGGGCAAAAAACGCATCCTGCGAGCACATTTGCAAGATCCGTTTTTGCCCTAAATGACGTATTTGCGGATTGCAATAGACTGAAGTGTGAAAGAGGCCTTGGATGCTGCTGTCAATGGTGACTGCAGCATGTAAATGGTTAACAGTGTGGAGGCTTCTTTAACCCCATCTGCACCCTGAGATCATGACTGTGGTCCTGGTGTTTGCCATAGCAATTCCCAGCGAAATAGCGGCCTGCTCAGAAGTCAGCGACGTTTAGGTGGTAAAAAAATAGTTTTCCTTAACGTCACGTGACTCTGTATTCATTCCCGAAATGCACCTGAAGGGTTAATAAGTCACATGACAGCAGTTTTCAGGGGTGCTGTTTTTTTTTTTTAATGGTCTCATTTCTGAGGATTTTCTGAAATATAGCCCATTTCCCCTCCCCCCCCCCCCCCTTCCAAGTCACTTCATAATGGAATATGTTCCCCCCCCCCCCCCAAAAAAAAAAAAAAAAAAGTTTTGTGTATTTCCTTGAAACCTTCTAGAATCCTAATAATAAAATAATTAAAAATGGTGCTGATGTGAAGCTGAACCTGAGGGAAATGTTTGACCACTTTGTGTGGTACGACTGTCTGGATTAAAGGCATAATCATTCAAAGTTTGAAAACTGATAATATCTAGGATTTTTTTTTTCTTTGTTAAACTTTTTGAGATTTTTATAAAATGCAGAAAATATCAAGATAAAATTACCATAATGTATCATGGAAAAAAAATAAATCTCAATCAGTGAGATCTCATGAAGCTCCAGAGTTATTACCACATAACGACACTGGTCAGATTTGAAAAAAAAAAAGAAAAAAAAATTGGCTGGGTCTCTAAGGGGTTAAAAGTGCACACAATGGGGGAGATTATCAAAACTGGCACCAATCAAAGCTCAGCTTTCATTCCTCACACTGCTCTGGAAAAATGAAAGCTGCGCTCTGGTTGCTGTAGGGCATTAGGACAGTTTTGCTAGTGGACAGTTTTTGATTCTCCCTAATGGGTCGGCAGAAGCGTAAAATGGGAGAGAAATCTGATGCCGCGACTGCTGGAGAAGGGCATTCACTGACGGCTGTAGCTACAGACCTGGGCGTGTCGAGACACTTTATCACCTTGACGTGGTCGGCGCTGTCATTGCCTCCTGGGTCGCTACCGCAGAGGACGTCCGACTCTGGCGCCTAAGACTTCACCAAGGACTGACTGACTTCTGAAGTGTGCAGTGATGTCAAATCCTTCTGCCACTGAACAGTCCCCTACGCTCCTCCAGAACGTCGCAACGAGGACAAGTCGTCACCGCCGGCTGCAGAAGGACCCGGGCCGGCCAAGAAGCCTCCGCTCATGGCAGCCATGGAGGAGAAAGGGCAACTTCTGTAAAATGTCTGGAAAGTGCTGCTCTGTGATGAGCACTTCAGGCCGGTCAGGGGAGGCTCAAAGATTGTACAGCGTCACCCGAAATATAAGGGTACCGTCACACAGTGCAATTTTGATCGCTACGACGGCACGATTCGTGACGTTCGAGCGATATAGTTACGATATCGCAGTGTCTGACACGCTCCTGCGATCAGGGACCCCGCTGAGAATCGTACGTCGTAGCAGATCGTTTGAAACTTTCTTTCGTCGTCTAGTGCCCCGCTGTGGCGGCATGATATGTTACACGATGCGATATCGTATACGATGTGCGCATAGTAACCAACGGCTTCTACATCGCACATACGTCATGAAATTATCGCTCCAGCGTCGTAGATTGCAAAGTGTGACAGCAGTCTACGACGCTGGAGCGATATTGTTACGATGCTGGAGCGTCACGGATCGTAGCGATGAAAATTGCACTGCGTGACGGTACCCTAAGGTTAAACACTGTGAGGTGTGAGGAGGAGTCGGTGGAAGCATGCCACCAAGAATGTGAGCAGGAAAGTAAGCCGTTGGATTAATGTTTTGGTAGAACATTACCTTAATTATTGGGGCTTCATCAGTGTGACTACTTTATACATTGTGGAGCCCCTGACGACAAAGCCAAGGCCGCGACAACAGTTCTCAATGACCTCAACATTTTAGAGTGGCAGGTAATCCACCGACCCTAACCCCACAGAAAATGCCTGGAATGTAAGGAAAAACAAGGTTCAAGAGACAGAAGGCGGCGCGATCGACGCCCTAAAGGAGGCGCTGAGGTGGCACGATCTACGCCCAAAGACACTGGGCAGCCATGGACTCATGTACTTCACCAGCCGTGCTGAATCTGTGCCTAAACTGCAGATGCTGATAAAATGTCAGGATGAAATACTAAATGTAGCTAAGTATTCACAATAAAACACTTGAATGTTAGGATTTGTGGTGTTGAACTTGTCCTGTCCCCCCTCCCCCCACTGTATAATTGCTTCCTCCCTGTTATCAGTTTATTTCAGTCGCCTTCCCCAGTAATGGCTGATAACAGGGAGTAATAGATTAGTCTCCTGTCTGCACAGGATCAGTGAGATGATCTTCTCTTCTGTGGACATTACTGACTCCTCCATGTCTCTGTTCCTTTCCCCAGGATGAATCCTCTGCTGTCGCTGATTCTGCTGGGATCTGTGGTTCTGGCTCTGGGATGCGCTCCTGCACCTGGAGGTGAGATCCTGTGCTCGGGGTGGGTTATAGAGCAGGTGGAGGGGTCAATGTCTGGAGATGCTGTGATGACCTTCCATCTTGGTGCTGTGACCATACAGCCGTACTACCTGCACTGTATCCTGGGCTCCAGTCTGCCATAATGTGCAGGTGACATGAAGGACATTGGTTTTCTGGTGATGGCAAATGGTGGTCAAGTCTTCACTTGCTTAGAGTCTTACATTTGTCAAGTTCTCCAAATGTTTAGTGGCTGAGGTGTCTTGATGCGTAACCATATCCCACATGTTGTGCTGGATGGCGGTCTAGAAACCACCGGAGACGAGACGGAGGTGGACATGACTTGGGGATGGGTGGACCGAGAACTCCTGCAGCTTTTGTTTGTATTGCGGTGTAGATTTTAACCCCTTAACGAATGCCGATGCGCCTTTTAACGGCGGCAGTTAAGGGTACTTAAACCACAGCGCTGTTAGTTAATGGCACTGTGGAAAAAGTGAATAGCGCCCCCCAGACTTGTGGGGGATTTCTACTGTTTAGGTACATCAGGGGCTCAGCAAACGCAACATAACGCCGGCAGACCATTCTATCAAAGTCTGCATACCAAAACTGCGCGCCTTCCCTTACGAGCTCTGCCGTGCGCCCAAACAGTGGTTTACCCCCACATATGGGGTACCAACATACTCAGGACAAATTGGACAGCAACTTTTGCGGTCCAATTTCTCTTGTTACCCTTGTGAAAATAAAAAATTGAGGGCTAAAAAATATTTTGTGGGAAAAAAAATATTGTTTATTTTCAAGACTGCATTATAAACTTCCGTGAAGCACCCGGGGGTTCAATGTGCTCACCACACATCTAGATAAGTTCCTTAAGGGGTCTAGTTTCCAAAATGGGGTCCATTGTGGGGGGTTTCCACTGTTTAGGCACACCAGGGGCTCTGCAAACGCGACATGGTGTCCAATCTCAATTCCTGCCAATTCTACACTGAAAAAGTCAAACGGCACTCCTTCTCTTCCAAGTTCTGCCATGCGCCCAGCTACTGTATGGCTTCCCCTGCACCCCAAAATTTTTAAACTAAAGCACTGGCCCACCCTTGGGCACGAATCTTGTGTAACGAGATCTGTGCACACCTTCTGTATGAATAAATAAATATTTCACTAAACCCAAAATTTGACTTAAAAATCCCACCCATCCCTAAGAGATCCAGTGTGCCTCTGCCAGCACCACCAGGAGATGCAGACTGATCGCAGCGGTCAACACCTGGAGTACTACTGTGATCCCTCTAATCTGGTGGCAGTCATCCATGCACTAATATCATTATTTCTAGAGCACCGTTGATTCTATGGTGGGTTACATACAAATTACAGATATCACTTACAGTAAACTAACAATTACAGACTGGTACACAGGGGCAAGGACCCTGCCCTTGCGGGCTTACATTTTACAGGATGGTGGGGAAGGAGACAATAGGTTGAGGGTTGCAGGAGCTCCAGTGTTGGTGAGGCGGTAGCTCCGGTAGTGGTGAGGAGGCAGTGGGGTCAGTGCAGGCTGTAGGCTTTCCTGAAGAGATGGGTTTTCTCTAGTCACCTTCCACGACGGCATATGGAGGTTGTCTCTTTGCCCTAATGGGGAACAGGAAACACAAGAGAGGTTAAAAGCACCTCCCACTTCCCATTCACCAGTGTCTTTCCTGTTCCCCATGGGACAGGGAGAGGTTCCATATGCTGTAGTGGCCGGTGACTACAGTCATTTTTTCAGGTTTTACCTGTATTTCAGCCGGGCAGCTGGGGTCGCCTTGTGCCTCTCCGTGGGCTGCTCCCGTCGTCCTGCTTGGCAGGTACCTCGGGACCCTTCCCGTCCTTCCTGCGCCCCCACGAGGGTAAAGCAGGCCGGGATCCTCTCCGAAGCTTCCCGGCTTCCTCCCTCCATGCTGCTTGGTCGGCGTTCCGGAAGTGACGTCAGCGGTCGCGCGCGCGTCACTTCCGGTTTTCGTATCACCCTGAAGCCGGCTCTTCCGGGTTTCGCCGGCGGCGGTGTCGGTGCAATGGCGTCCCACACGTGGATCCTGGAGGAGGAGGGGAAATTCTACCGCTGGAGGCAGGTTACATAGTTACATAGTTATTAAGGTTGAAGGAAGACTATATGTCCATCTAGTTCAACCCATAGCCTAACCTAACATGCCCTAACATGTTGATCCAGAGGAAGGCAAAAAAACCCCATGTGCAAAGAGTAAGCTCCACATTGGGGAAAAAAAATTCCTTCCCGACTCCACATACGGCAATCAGACTAGTTCCCTGGATCAACGCCCTATCAAGGAATCTAGTGTATATACCCTGTAACATTATACTTTTCCAGAAAGGTATCCAGTCCCCTCTTAAATTTAAGTAATGAATCACTCATTACAACATCACACGGCAGAGAGTTCCATAGTCTCACTGCTCTTACAGTAAAGAATCCGTGTCTGTTATTATGCTTAAACCTTTTTTCCTCCAACCGCAGAGGATGCCCCCTTGTCCCTGTTTCAGGTCTATGATTAAAAAGATCATCAGAAAGGTCTTTGTACTGTCCCCTCATATATTTATACATTAAAATGAGATCACCCCTTAGTCTTCGTTTTTCCAAACTAAATAGCCCCAAGTGTAATAACCTATCTTGGTATTGCAGACCCCCCAGTCCTCTAATAACCTTGGTCGCTCTTCTCTGCACCCGCTCCAGTTCAGCTATGTCTTTCTTATACACCGGAGACCAGAACTGTGCACAGTATTCTAAGTGTGGTCGAACTAGTGACTTGTATAGAGGTAAAATTATATTCTCCTCATGAGCATCTATGCCTCTTTT
The DNA here is from genome assembly GCF_032444005.1 of Ranitomeya imitator. Taxonomy (NCBI): domain Eukaryota; kingdom Metazoa; phylum Chordata; class Amphibia; order Anura; family Dendrobatidae; genus Ranitomeya; species Ranitomeya imitator. The sequence continues at coordinate 568,207,950 of NC_091287.1, read as the reverse complement.
AATGCATCCCATTATTTTATTTGCCTTTGTAGCAGCTGCCTGACACTGGCCACTGAATTTAAGTTTGTCATCCACCCATACACCCAGGTCTTTTTCATTGACGGTTTTGCCCAGAGTTTTAGAATTAAGCACATAATTATACATCTTATTACTTCTACCCAAGTGCATGACCTTACATTTATCCCCATTAAAGCTCATTTGCCATTTATCAGCCCAAGCTTCTAGTTTACATAAATCATCCTGTAATATAAAATTGTCCTCCTCTGTATTGATTACCCTGCAGAGTTTAGTGTCATCTGCAAATATTGAAATTCTACTCTGAATGCCCCCTACAAGGTCATTAATAAATATGTTAAAAAGAAGAGGGCCCAATACTGACCCCTGTGGTACCCCACTGCTAACCGCTACCCAGTCCGAGTGTGCTCCATTAATAACCACCCTTTGTTTCCTATCCCTGAGCCAGCTCTCAACCCACTTGCACATATTTTCCCCTATCCCCATTATTCTCATTTTATGTATCAACCTTTTGTGTGGCACCGTATCAAAAGCTTTTGAAAAGTCCATATACACTACATCCACTGGGTTCCCTTGGTCCAATCCGGAACTTACCTCTTCATAGAAACTGATCAAATTAGTCTGACATGAACGGTCCCTAGTAAACCCGTGCTGATACTGGGTCATGAGGTTATTCCTCTTCAGATACTCCAGTATAGCGTCCCTTAGAATGCCCTCCAGGATTTTACCCACAGTAGAGGTTAAGCTTACTGGCCTATAGTTTCCGAGTTCAGTTTTTGTTCCCTTTTTGAATATTGGCACCACATTTGCTATACGCCAGTCCTGTGGCACAGACCCTGTTATTATGGAGTCTTTAAAGATTAAAAATAATGGTCTATCAATGACTGTACTTAATTCCTGCAGTACTCGAGGGTGTATCCCATCCGGGCCCGGAGATTTGTCAATTTTAGTGATTTTTAGACGCCGCCGCACTTCCTGCTGGGTTAAGCAGGTGACATTTAATTGGGAATTTTTATCACTAGACATTTTGTCTGCCATGGGATTTTCTTGTGTAAATACTGATGAAAAAAAGTCATTTAGCATATTGGCTTTTTCCTCATTCTCATCCACCATCTCACCCAGACTATTTTTAAGGGGGCCAACACTATCATTTTTTAGTTTCTTACTATTTATGTAGTTAAAGAATATTTTAGGATTATTTTTACTCTCTCTGGCAATGAGTCTCTCTGTCTCAATCTTTGCTGCCTTGATTTGCTTTTTACAGAATTTATTTAATTTTCTGTATTTATTTAATGCCTCCTCACTACCTACTTCCTTTAATTCTCTAAATGCTTTCTTTTTGTCACTTATTGCGCCCCTTACAGCTCTATTTAGCCATATTGGTTTCCTCCTATTTCTAATATGTTTATTCCCATACGGTATATACTGTGCACAGGTCCTATCCAGGATGCTAATAAACGTATCCCATTTTCTCTGTGTATTTTTGTGTCTCAGGATATCGTCCCAGTTAATTGCACCAAGATCCTCTCTCATCCGTTGGAAATTTGCCCTCCTGAAGTTTAGTGTCCTTGTAACCCCTCTACTACACATCTTTTTAAAGGATACATGAAAACTTATTATTTTGTGATCGCTATTTCCCAAGTAACCCCCAACCCTTATATTTGATATGCGGTCTGGCCTGTTGGTTAATATTAGGTCTAGCAGTGCCCCCCTTCTTGTTGGGTCCTGAACCAGTTGTGAAAGGTAATTGTCTCTCATAATTGTCAAAAACCGATTACCTTTGCTGGAACTGCAGGTTTCTGTTCCCCAATCTATTTCAGGGTAGTTGAAGTCCCCCATAATAATGACTTCTCCTTGAGTTGCAGCTTCATCTATTTGCTTTACGAGGATATTCTCCATGGCTTCCATTATTTTTGGAGATTTATGACAAACCCCTATCAGTAATTTATTATTTTTTCCCCCTCCCCTTATCTCCACCCACAGGGATTCTACATTTTCATTAAATTCACCTATATTATCGCGCAGGATGGGTTTTAAGGATGATTTTACATATAGACACACCCCTCCCCCTCGCTTATCTGTACGGTCATTTCTGAACAGGCTATAGCCCTGCAAGTTAACAGCCCAGTCATGGCTCTCATCCAGCCATGTCTCAGATATCCCCACCATGTCATAATTATGCTCCAACAACATTAGTTCTAATTCGTCCATTTTGTTGGCGAGGCTTCTGGCATTAGTATACATGCACTTTATGTTCCTCTCTGTACTTCTATTTCTTAAATTATTAACTGTTCTGACCCCACCCCCCATGCCACCGCCACCCCCAACTTCCTTATTTGTGCCCAGGACTCTGTCTGCACTATCTTCCCCTCCTATAAAATGAATACCCTCCCCCCCAATTCCTAGTTTAAACACTCCTCCAACCTTCTAGCCATTCTCTCCCCCAGCACAGCTGCACCCTCCCCATTGAGGTGCAGCCCGTCCCTAGCGTAGAGCCTGTAGCCAACTGAGAAGTCGGCCCAGTTCTGCAGGAACCCAAACCCCTCTTTCCTACACCAATTCTTGAGCCACTTATTAACCTCCCTAATCTCCCGTTGCCTCTCTGGCGTGGCACGTGGTACCGGCAGTATTTCGGAAAATACCACGTTGGAGGTCCTTGCTTTCAGCTTGCAGCCTAATTCCCTGAAATCATCTTTAAGGACCTTCCACCTACCTCTAACTTTGTCATTAGTGCCAATGTGCACCATGACCGCTGGGTCCTCACCAGCCCCTCCCAATAATCTGTCCACCCGATCAGCGATGTGTCGGACTCGAGCGCCAGGTAGGCAGCACACCGTTCGACGATCCCTGTCTTTGTGACAGATTGCCCTATCTGTTCCCCTAATAATTGAGTCGCCCACTACCAGCACCTGTCTGGCCTGCCCTGCTCTCCTATTTCCCTCCTTACTGGAGCAGTCACTCCTCCGGCTTTCAGAGGACATGCCTGGCTGCAGCAGTGCTACCCCTGTACTGGCACCCCCCTCATCTGCCAACTTAGCAAACTTATTGGGGTGTTCCAGATCAGGACTAGCCTCCCTGGCACTCTTCCCTCTACCCCGCTTCCTAACTGTCACCCAGCTTGCTACTTCATTGTCCTGCAGCTCCATCCCACCATCCCCCCCCTCATCTGTCCCATTGAGCGTCTGCTCCGTGAGCAGAAGACTCCTCTCCATGTTGTCTATGGATCTCAGTGTTGCCAGCTGCACATTTAGAGTCAGAATCTGGGTTTCCAAATGCACAACGTGCTCACATCTCGCACAGCAGTATGCACCCTCGATCGGCTGCTCAAGGACTGCATACATGTGGCAAGATGTGCACTGGAGGCATTAACAAGAGTGGAGCACATTTCCTAATGGGGATTGCACCAGACAGAACAGTTCAATAAAAAAAAATAATAAATACAAAGTATTAATAAAAATCAGACAGCAATTCAGTAATTCCTCCCCTGAAAACTCCCTGACTCCAAAGTCACTGAATCACAAGTCACACTTACCGCCGTCCACACTTACGCTCTGGTCACACTCAGCTCGCTCACACTCGCTCTGCTGAAGATTTATAGAGATTTTTTTTTTTTTTTTTTCCTAGTTCCCCTCAACAGCAATCAACCTTGCTGTTCAAATGCACTTCCAAAAAGGTGCTAGGAGAGTTACTCCATAAAGCCTGCTGAACCACCACTGAAGGTAAGACTATAATCTCTTCAGTATGGATGGTTCTTCGTGCCCTGCATCTGCAGAGCCCAGCGCTGCCCCTGCTACTGTGAGTATGCAGGGTCTGGATCCGGGAGGTAGTTTTTTCTTAGGGGTAGCTCCTCATTCTTCTCTCCCTCTCTGTTTCAGGGAGAAAAGTCTGCCCCTAGAGCTACTATTAGGAAGAAGTGTCCGGTCTGTTCTGCAAAGCTCCCTCCTACCTGGGATAAAAAACTCTGCCAGCCATGCACTGACAGGATAGTTAAAGCAGAGCAACCATCTCTTCTAGATGAGATACGCTCTCTTGTTAAACAAGAGGTACAATCTTCCTTAGCAGCCTTCACTCCTCCACCCCCACCTCCGCCACCACATTCCCCAGCTAAGAGGAAGATTCAGGTCGTAGAATCTGATTCGGATTCAGACCACTCTTTTTCTTCATCTGCTGGCTGGGAAGATCCAGCATCCCCTAAGGCTGAGGTCAGGAAATACCTCTTCTCCTCGGATTATATTGAGGACCTGGTGTCTGCTGTTCGTAACACCATGGGGCTTGAAGAGGAACCTGTACCACAGTCCATACAGGATCATATGTTTGGTGGGCTCAGATCGGAGAAAAAGGCAGGATTCCCCGTTCATGCAAATGTGCTTAATATGATTGAGCAAGAGTGGGAATTCCCTGAAAAGCGCCTTAGTATGTCTTCCGAGATGAAACATAGATTTCCTCTAGAAGGCGACCTTGTCAAACTTGACATTCCCAAGGTGGATGTGCAGGTGGCCAGAGTCACCAAAAGAACAGCACTCCCCTTTGAGGATGCGTCGCAGTTAAAAGACCCTATGGACAGGAAGATTGAGAGTCTCCTGAAGAAATCCTGGGAGTCTTCTTCTTCTGTTCTCAAGGCTAATATTGCCTCTACCTGTGTAGCGAGGACCCTTTCCTGCTGGCTGGAGAAATTAGAATCGCACATTTCTCAGGGTACCTCCAGAAGTGAGATGTTGGATTCCCTCCCTATCTTACATAAGGCTACTGGGTTTCTGGCGGATGCTTCTCTGGAATCCGTTAGAATTGCTGCCAGATCTTTAGTGCTCTCTAACTCTGCCAGAAGAGCCCTCTGGCTTAAATTATGGAGTGGTGACATCACGTCTAAGGCCAAGTTATGTGCCATCCCCTTTAAGGGAGACTGTGTTTGGTCCAAGCTTTAGACGACATTTTGGATAAAGCGACCGACAAGAAAAAGGCGCTCCCGGAGCAAAAACAACCAAGAAAACGGTTTTTTCGTGCCCCACTGTCTCAGCCCTCTCAGCTGAGGGGTAAAGGCAAGACCGGCAGGTGGAGCCATGCTAAAGGCAGAGGGAAAAATATCTTCGTCCCTCAACAACAGCAGCAGCAGCAACAGTCATTTCAGCAAGATAAACAATGACTCTGACCCGGTGGGGGGAAGACTCTCAAATTATGTGGATCAGTGGGAAAACATCACCAGCTCCCACTGGGTCCTCAATGTTATCAAGGAGGGCCTATTGATCGAGTTAACTTCTCCCCCCCCCTCAGGGTCTAAAGATTACCACCCCCTCAATGAGGGATCACAAACTGCTAACACTGGGTCTCAGACACCTTTTAAGATCAAATGTGATCTCCCCAGTTCCACAATCAGAATGGGGTCAGGGACATTATTCCCGTTTATTCATGGTACCAAAACCATCAGGGGAAGTACGTATCATCATAAATCTAAAAGGTCTGAATCAACATGTAAAATATCGAAGATTCAAGATGGAGTCTGTAAAATCAGCCATTCCTTTAATACATCAGCACGCCTTTATGGCGACAATCGACCTGAAAGATGCGTATTTTCATATCCCTATTCACCCGAGACACACAAAATATCTCAGGTTTGCGATTCAGGGGAATCATCAGGTGGAGCACTATCAGTTTGGAGTCCTTCCCTTCGGCATCTCATCAGCTCCGAGAGTGTTCTCCAAAGTAATGGCGGAAGCCGTGTCATTCATTCGGAGACAAGGGGTTTGTATAGTGCCTTATCTGGACGATCTGCTGATAGTGGCTCCCACCAAAATGACCCTGGTATCTCATGTATCAACCACATTAGAGATATTGAAGTCTCTGAGTTGGATACCATAGTAACATAGTAACATAGTAACATAGTTAGTAAGGCCGAAAAAAGACATTTGTCCATCCAGTTCAGCCTATATTCCATCATAATAAATACCCAGATCTACGTCCTTCTACAGAACCTAATAATTGTATGATACAATATTGTTCTGCTCCAGGAAGACATCCAGGCCTCTCTTGAACCCCTCGACTGAGTTCGCCATCACCACCTCCTCAGGCAAGCAATTCCAGATTCTCACTGCCCTAACAGTAAAGAATCCTCTTCTATGTTGGTGGAAAAACCTTCTCTCCTCCAGACGCAAAGAATGCCCCCTTGTGCCAGTCACCTTCCTTGGTATAAACAGATCCTCAGCGAGATATTTGTATTGTCCCCTTATATACTTATACATGGTTATTAGATCGCCCCTCAGTCGTCTTTTTTCTAGACTAAATAATCCTAATTTTGCTAATCTATCTGGGTATTGTAGTTCTCCCATCCCCTTTATTAATTTTGTTGCCCTCCTTTGTACTCTCTCTAGTTCCATTATATCCTTCCTGAGCACCGGTGCCCAAAACTGGACACAGTACTCCATGTGCGGTCTAACTAGGGATTTGTACAGAGGCAGTATAATGCTCTCATCATGTGTATCCAGACCTCTTTTAATGCACCCCATGATCCTGTTTGCCTTGGCAGCTGCTGCCTGGCACTGGCTGCTCCAGGTAAGTTTATCATTAACTAGGATCCCCAAGTCCTTCTCCCTGTCAGATTTACCCAGTGGTTTCCCGTTCAGTGTGTAATGGTGATATTGATTCCCTCTTCCCATGTGTATAACCTTACATTTATCATTGTTAAACCTCATCTGCCACCTTTCAGCCCAAGTTTCCAACTTATCCAGATCCATCTGTAGCAGAATACTATCTTCTCTTGTATTAACTGCTTTACATAGTTTTGTATCATCTGCAAATATCGATATTTTACTGTGTAAACCTTCTACCAGATCATTAATGAATATGTTGAAGAGAACAGGTCCCAATACTGACCCCTGCGGTACCCCACTGGTCACAGCGACCCAGTTAGAGACTATACCATTTATAACCACCCTCTGCTTTCTATCACTAAGCCAGTTACTAACCCATTTACACACATTTTCCCCCAGACCAAGCATTCTCATTTTGTGTACCAACCTCTTGTGCGGCACGGTATCAAATGCTTTGGAAAAATCGAGATATACCACGTCCAATGACTCACCGTGGTCCAGTCTATAGCTTACCTCTTCATAAAAACTGATTAGATTGGTTTGACAGGAGCGATTTCTCATAAACCCATGCTGATATGGAGTTAAACAGTTATTCTCATTGAGATAATCCAGAATAACATCCCTCAGAAACCCTTCAAATATTTTACCAACAATAGAGGTTAGACTTACTGGCCTATAATTTCCAGGTTCACTTTTAGAGCCCTTTTTGAATATTGGCACCACATTTGCTATGCGCCAGTCCTGCGGAACAGACCCTGTCGCTATAGTCACTAAAAATAAAAAATAATGGTTTATCTATTACATTACTTAGTTCTCTTAGTACTCGTGGGTGTATGCCATCCGGACCCGGAGATTTATCTATTTTAATCTTATTTAGCCGGTTTCGCACCTCTTCTTGGGTTAGATTGGTGACCCTTAATATAGGGTTTTCATTGTTTCTTGGGATTTCACCTAGCATTTCATTTTCCACCGTGAATACCGTGGAGAAGAAGGTGTTTAATATGTTAGCTTTTTCCTCGTCATCTACAACCATTCTTTCCTCACTATTTTTTAAGGGGCCTACATTTTCAGTTTTTATTCTTTTACTATTGATATAGTTGAAGAACAGTTTGGGATTAGTTTTACTCTCCTTAGCAATGTGCTTCTCTGTTTCCTTTTTGGCAGCTTTAATTAGTTTTTTAGATAAAGTATTTTTCTCCCTATAGTTTTTTAGAGCTTCAATGGTGCCATCCTGCTTTAGTAGTGCAAATGCTTTCTTTTTACTGTTAATTGCCTGTCTTACTTCTTTGTTTAGCCACATTGGGTTTTTCCTATTTCTAGTCCTTTTATTCCCACAAGGTATAAACCGCTTACACTGCCTATTTAGGATGTTCTTAAACATTTCCCATTTATTATCTGTATTCTCATTTCTGAGGATATTGTCCCAGTCTACCAGATTAAGGGCATCTCTAAGCTGGTCAAACTTTGCCTTCCTAAAGTTCAGTGTTTTTGTGACTCCCTGACAAGTCCCCCTAGTGAAAGACAGGTGAAACTGCACAATATTGTGGTCGCTATTTCCTAGATGCCCGACCACCTGCAGATTTGTTATTCTGTCAGGTCTATTAGATAGTATTAGGTCTAAAAGTGCTGCTCCTCTGGTTGGATTCTGCACCAATTGTGAAAGATAATTTTTCTTGGTTATTAGCAGAAACCTGTTGCCTTTATGGGTTTCACAGGTTTCTGTTTCCCAGTTAATATCCGGGTAGTTAAAGTCCCCCATAACCAGGACCTCATTATGGGTTGCAGCTTCATCTATCTGCTTTAGAAGTAGACTTTCCATGCTTTCTGTTATATTTGGGGGTTTGTAACAGACCCCAATGATAATTTTGTTACCATTTTTCCCTCCATGAATTTCAACCCATATGGACTCGACATCCTCATTCCCTTCGCTAATATCCTCCCTTAAAGTGGACTTTAGACAAGACTTTACATAGAGACAAACCCCTCCTCCTCTCCGATTTTTACGATCCTTTCTAAACAGACTGTAACCCTGTAAGTTAACTGCCCAGTCATAGCTTTCATCTAACCATGTCTCGGTTATTCCCACTATGTCAAAGTTACCTGTAGATATTTCTGCTTCTAGTTCTTCCATCTTGTTTGTCAGGCTTCTGGCGTTTGCGAGCATGCAGTTTAGAGGATTTTGTTTTGTTCCAATCTCCTCACTGTGGATTCTTTTAGAAATGTTCTTACCTCCCTTCTGAGTATGTTTTCCTGGGTCGTCTAAAGAAATCCCAGCTTCAACCCTCAAAAACCAGAAAGTTTTTGGGAGTAATTCTGGACTCGGAAAAACAGATGTCCTTCATTCCAGAAGATCAGACTACCATTAGTAGTAAAGGTCAAGAAATACAAGGAGATGAGATCTCCCACACTCCGGGAAGGAATGTCATTATTAGGCTCCATGACAGCCTGCATTCAGTCGGTGGCTTGGGCTCAAGCCCACTCAAGAATTCTCCAGACCCATTTGCTAGACAATTGGGATGGTCGTCCTGGCTCTTTAAACAAGAGCATTCACACTCCAGATCGAGTGAAAGCATCCTTAACGTGGTGGATGAAGTCAAAAAACCTTCGCAGGGGTGTGAGTTGGATTCAATTCCCGTTAACCACGATCAAATCAGATGCCAGCAAGAGAGGCTGGGGAGCCATGATAAATCATGTTCCTTATCAGGGTCTTTGGGACCCGTCAGAGAGAGATCGTCAAACTTCCGAGAACTCAAGGCTGTGGAAGAAGCTCTCCTTGCAACAAATCATCAACTCTCTGGACAACATGTCCAGATATACTCGGCCAACATGACCACGGTGGCTCACATCAGGCATCAGGGCAGTACAAGATTCACCAGTCTAAAAAATATCTCTGCCCGAATCTTTGCCTGGGCCGAGAAACACCTACTGTCCCTGACGGCAACTCACCTAAAAGGTACTGCCAATTTTCAGGCAGATTATTTGAGCTGACAGGATATTCACCCAGGCGAATGGAGTCTGGATCAGCAAACTTTCAACTTACTGGTAAACAGATGGGGTCTCCCGGAAGTCGACCTCTTTGCTTCTCACCAGAACGCGAAAGTAGAAATATTTTTTTCCCTGGATCCAAGAGGAAATCCCAGAGCAATAGATGCCTTGGTTCAAGATTGGCAATTTCATCTGGCGTACGCTTTTCCGCCCATTCCGATTCTTGCAAAAGTGCTACGGAAGATTCGGATAGAAAAGACTCCAACTATTTTGGTTGCTCCATTTTGGCCCAAGAGAAGCTGGTTCAACCTGATTATTCAACTTCAGGTGGACGGACCGATAATGTTACCGATGAAGGCCAATCTCCTTTCCCAGGGCCCAGTTCTTCACTCGGATCCTCAGAGGTGGAATTTAGCGGCGTGGTTTCTGAAGCCAATGTGCTGAGAGCGAAAGGGTTATCAAACCCTGTTATAGCTACTCTACAAAAATCCAGAAAACCTGTAACAAATGCTATTTATAATAAAATCTGGAAAAAAATTTCATCTTTTTGTCTGCCTAACCTTCCAGACCCTCTCAGGCCAGAGATACCTAAGATATTGGACTTTTTACAAAGAGGCCTAGAAATTGGTCTGAAACCCAGTACTCTGAAGGTCCAGGTCTCTGCGCTCAGTTCCATCTTTGATCAAGATCTAGCAGGACATCGCTGGATTAAAAGGTTCATGACCTCAGCAAACAGAATGAACCCTAGAAAGCAAGTTATAGTTCCTCCATGGGATCTCAATATTGTGCTTCAAGGCCTTACAGGTCCACCGTTCGAACCTTTGTCTACCTGTTCCCCACAAAATCTCGCCTACAAGACTGTTTTCTTGGTAGCTATAACTTCAGCTAGAAGAGTGGGTGAATTACAGGCCTTATCAATAAGAGAACCTTATCTACTGGTTAGAGAGGACGCAATAGTACTCCGTCTTGATCCTTCTTTACTCCCAAAAGTGGTCTCTGAATTTCATCGTTCTCAAGATAGTGTTACCAACTTTTTGCAATAATCCTGCAAACTCCGAGGAAAGAAAATTTAATACTCTCGATGTTAGACGTATCCTGCTACATTATTTGGATCAAACCAGTGCTCTTAGAGTTGATCACAACCTTTTTGTCCATTCTTCAGGACAAAATAAGGGGAAGAAGGTAGCCAAGAGTACCATCGCTACATGGATTAAAAAAGCCATAACAGAAGCTTACCTTGCTCAAAATAAACTACCTCCAGTAGGAATCAAGGCCCATTCAACTAGATCTACGTCGGTCTCCTGGGCAGAGAGAGCAGGCGCATCTCCAGAGCAGATCTGCAGGGCAGCTACGTGGTCGTCACTCCATACCTTCTCCAAACATTATAGGTTGGATGTATTATCCAACAGAGATTTAGTCTTCGGCCGCAAGGTTCTTCAGGCCGTTGTCCCTCCCTAGTGCCAATTAGTTGTTATTCCTCCATATGCTGTCGTGGAAGGTGACTAGAGAAAATACAATTATTCTTACCGTTAATTCGGTTTCTAGGAACCTTCCATGACGGCACTAATTTCCCACCCTCTATATTTCCTGGATTAATTCTGGGACTCAGAAGGTAAACCGGTGCTATGGTTTCAGTTGTAAGTCACTGGTGAATGGGAGGTGCCTTTTAACCTCTCGTGTTTCCTGTTCCCCATTAGGGCAAAGAGACAACCTCCATATGCCGTCGTGGAAGGTTCCTAGAAACCGAATTAACGGTTAGAATAATTCTATTTTCAGGTTCCTTCTGAAGGATCCAAATGTGGTTGATAGTTGGATGTGTTGGGGCAAAGAACTCCAGAGGATGGGGGATATTCTGGAGAAGTATTGGAGGCATTTAGGTGAGGAGCAAAGAAGTGTAGAGGAGAGGAGGTCTTGGGAGGACCGGAGATCACGTGAGGGAAGATATCGGGAGACTAGTTCAGAGATATATGGAGTAGACAGATTATCAATGGCCTTGTAGGTCAGTGTTAGTAATTTGAACTGGATACGCTGAGGGAATGAGAGCCAGTGAAGAGATTTGCAGAGGGGAGTAGCGAGGAGAGAGATGAATTAGTCGAGCAGCAGAGTTAGGCTAGGTTCACACTAGCGTTGCGCCGCCCTGCGTCGGCGACGCGACGCACATAAAAACGCGCGCAAACGCGCGCAAAAACGCGCGCATTTTGCGACGCGTGCGTCGTTTTTGACGAAAATCGGACGCACAGAAAATGCTACAATGTAGCGTTTTCTTGCGTCCGACACTAGCGTCGGAAACGACGCACGTGGCGAAAAACGCCACCAAAACAACGCACGCGTCCCCTATGTTAAACATAGGGGCGCGTCGCCGGCGCAACAGCGACGCACATTGGCGGAACGCCAATGTGAACGTAGCCTTAAGGATGCACTGGAGAGGTGCAAGGGTGTTAACAGGGAGGCCACAGAAAAAGATGTTGTGGAAGATGAGGTTATGCACAAGCATTTTAGTAGATTGACGGTTGAGGAAAGGATGGATTCTGGAGATATTTTTGAGGTGGAAAGAGCTTGGATGTGTGGTTTGAAGGGCAGAGTCAAGGGGTACACTGAGGCAGCGGACATCCGGTACAGGGGAAAGTGTGATGTCACTAATTGTGATGGATTGATCAGGTAAGGAAGATCTATGAGACTGAGGAAAGATTGATTTCAGACTTGTCCACACTGAGTTTAAGGAAGCAAGAGGAGGAGGACATGGCTGATAGACACTCTGGGATTCTGGAGAGCAGAGAGGTGACATCTGTGCCGAGAGGTAGATCCGAGTGTCATCTGCATGAAGGTGGTACTGGAATCCATGGGACTTTGAGTTACCTCAGGCCAAGTGTATAGATTGAAAAGAATAGGGGTCCTAGAACAGAGCCATGGGGGACTCCAACAGAGAGCGGGTGGGATGAGGAGGTAGTGTGGGAGACGCTGAATGTGCGGTTGGAAAGGTATGCGGAGGATCCAGGATAGGGTGAGGTCTTTGATGCCGAAGGAGGAGAGGATCTGTAGTAGGAGGCAGTGGTCAACTGTGTCAAAAGCAGAGGACAGGTCTAGAAGGAGCATAAAATATTGTCCGTTAGCTTTGGCTATAAGTAGGTCGTTGGTAATTTTGGTCAGGGCAGTCTCAGTGGAATGATGGGAGCGGAATCCAGATTGTAGTTTGTCAAAGAGCAAGTTACATGAGAGGTGAGAGGAAAGTTCAGCGTGAACGTGCTACTCCAGGAGTCTGGGAGCAGCGATATGGGGCTATAGCTGGACATAATCACCTTAGTTATAGCAATGATGTCTCCTGACCCACAAACTCTTCCCTCTTTCTGGACCCCTGCATGTACCATGAAGTGTGCTCTGCATGTGAGTGTCTTACAGATGGTGATATGGCCGCAGATTTACTCCTTTCAGTGCCTCTTTACAATTCTGTTCATCTCTCCTCTCAGCCCTCTATATATACAGCCCCATGCTCCAGTACATCTCTTCTCTCAGCCTCTCGGTATGTGGTACCAGCCTGCACTAAGTTGCTCTTTATTTCCACATCTCCATATAAGTGACTTCTGTTCTCTCCTCAGCCACGAATCTAGCACGGACCGGTGTGGCCTCCCAGGTGTCGGACTATCCATACTCCACCTGGAGTGGATTGGCCAAGAACGCCATCGATGGGAACAAAGACACCGACTTCAATAGTGATTCCTGCACTCACACCAACCTGGAGAAGGATCCCTGGTGGAAGCTAGACCTGAAGCAGAGCTACAAGATCTCCATCGTTATCCTGACAAACAGGATGGACTGTTGTCCGGAGCGACTGATGGGGGCTGAAGTCCGAATCGGAAACTCCCCCGACAACAACAACCCGGTGTAAGTTCATAGAAGCTAAATATTTGTTTTCTAGGAGACCAAACAAAAGTTCAGTGCGGTTCGCACAAGTTGCTGATCATCTGAACAAGCAAATCGTTATTTTGTAAGGTGACAGTCTTTATTCTTGGCAGCATATCGTCCCGTGTAACCACTACATGCTGTTTGAGAACAATGGCAGCCTATGTGCACTTTACGATATTTCAGATGGTGATCGAAATGATACTCAAAGCGTTCATTACTACCCAAATATCCCTTAAATGCCCCCTGATGACTTATTGGTGACCCTGGCTGATGGGTGGAGCTATCAGACAGTGTGGATTGGTGTCATGTCCCCCCCCCCCCCCAGAGCCATATTTGTGGCCTGAAATGATGGCTGCTGGAGCGCACCCTGGCCACCAGACTAATGCATGCACTATCCAATCTGCAGTGTAACTTCTGGACCGCTGTGGGTTCACTCCTGCTGGTTCCACCGTCCAGTTTTAACTTATAACAGACAACTTTACTTGAATTCTTTCACATTATGTCCAGTTCAGGTACAGTAACTTCACAGGGAACATCACATCCTTGTCTATTCCTGTGCTTTTCCCTAATTCTAGAATTTCCCAGGTCGTTCCATTCCATCTGGTACCGCAGCACATCTTGGTGCTGCCTAGCATTCCACTGTTGCGGTTTTTCTTCAGTACCCAAGCCCTTGACGTGTGGGCTCCCAGCTTTAAACGTTACGGGGCCCACTGTGTTGCCCAAGCTCTAAGGCCCTACTGGACTGTCTGGGCTCCCTGGCTCCACTGACAAAAAATATAAAGCTTTCTGTTTTTTTTTATCACAGTAGGACCCTCCTGAATTTAATTAGTTCCTATAACTGTCTTATCCTGTGTTATTCTAATATGCCCCCCTCTATGGGCTATCCTGCATACCACACATTCCCTACACAATAACATATGTTCATTGTCGTTACACAGCATAGTTGTATGCATATTGCACAACAATACACAAAAATAACATTAATTGTGAAAGAGGGGTGAGGTACAAGTCAGTCCTGGTACATCCCTTACATGATCACCTGTGACAACATAGCAGGGCTTAAGATGGCAACTAAGATTGTGGTGGGAAACAGCATGTGGTGGTCTCTGAGACGACAGGTAGAGACTGCAGCTAAATCAGGGCTGAGGAAAGTGAGGGGGCTTCCCCACAGCCAGACGTTCCCTGCAGGACCATGAAGTGGCCAGGAATCTGCGTAGATGGACTATTGGCTGTAAGAATGAGAAATGTTCCTGTTAGTTTGGAGCTACTGAGCTTATTGCCTCCTGGTAGTAACACAGCAAAGTCTGTGCCTCTTACTATTGAACGGGAAAAGTCTCTACCAAATATTGAAGTGTAACTGCAAATCGCCAAGCTTGATGTCTCCTGGTACTATAACCATTGAGCTCTGTGCCTCTTGTAGTGTAACCTCCAAGCTTGATGCCTCCTGGTATTGTAGCCATTGAGCTCTGTACCTCTTGTAGTGTAACCACCAAGCTTGATGCCTCCTGGTACTGTAACCATTGAGCTCTGTGCCTCTTGTAGTGTAACCTCCAAGCTTGATGCCTCCTGGTACTGTAACCATTGAGCTCTGTGCCTCTTGTAGTGTAACCTCCAAGCTTGATGCCTCCTGGTACTGTAACCATTGAGCTCTGTGCCTCTTGTTCTGTAACCTCCAAGCTTGGGGCCTCTTTCGTAGTGTATGCACTGTGCCCAGTGTCTTCTGATCTGTATGTGATAATGAAGGATCCACTGATGGTCACATTTGCTGGTTTTCTCCTCCAGGTGCGGCACAGTCACCAGTGTTACTACTTCCACCTTGACCTTCTGCTGTCCTGGGATGGAGGGTCGGTACATCAGCGTGGTGATCCCCGGACGCTCTGAGTACCTGTCCATGTGCGAGGTCGAGGCTTATTCAGACTCTGTGACAAACCAGGATAAAGTCTGCTCATAGCTCCTGTAATATCAGGTTTTGTCTCCTTTTCCAGATCTGTATTTCATAGGAAGTTTCCATCTTGCAACCTGTGGATTTGCTGTAATGTCTGAATAAACCTCACTGTAATAATAACCCTGTCTTTATTATTGGCACTTTTTTTTTTTCTTAAAGTGAAATGCAGCTGGGCACCAGCAGAAAAGTGATGTGTGGTCAATGTGCGCTGCGTCATCTAGTGACTCACTGCACACCTATGGGGAAAAAACTATATAATGTATATATGAAATATGTATCTGCGAAGTTGCTGCAAAAATAGAAGGTGCTTGGAGCATAGATTAGTCAAACTACCAAAGTCAAGGCATCTTTCAAAGTTGTGTCCCTGTCCTGATGGCCCATCTCCTGGACAGAAAAGCCTACAATTTATGGGGCAGGAATGGACCAGCTAACTACAAGGAAAAGACAAAGACAGTCACTATAAGGTATGCACACCACCCAAGATCATATAATATAAAACAGGAAACTTTATTGGTAACAAAATAAAAAACCTGCAAATCATATGGAAAAACACCCTTGTCTAACTTTTACAAGTTTATTTTAAAACTGCTAAATAAAATGATTAGTAAACAAAATTTTAATTTAGTCTAGAAAAAAGACGACTGAGGGGCGATCTAATAACCATGTATAAGTATATAAGGGGACAATACAAATATCTCGCTGAGGATCTGTTTATACCAAGGAAGGTGACGGGCACAAGGGGGCATTCTTTGCGTCTGGAGGAGAGAAGGTTTTTCCACCAACATAGAAGAGGATTCTTTACTGTTAGGGCAGTGAGAATCTGGAATTGCTTGCCTGAGGAGGTGGTGATGGCGAACTCAGTCGAGGGGTTCAAGAGAGGCCTGGATGTCTTCCTGGAGCAGAACAATATTGTATCATACAATTATTAGGTTCTGTAGAAGGACGTAGATCTGGGGATTTATTATGATGGAATATAGGCTGAACTGGATGGACAAATGTCTTTTTTCGGCCTCACTAACGATGTTACTATGTTAGAAGAATGTTCTTTACAGACATTTTCCTTACAAATTGAAATAAATCTGTTTTCCTTTCTATGTTTCTTGGACACTTGAAAAAGCGCTTTCTTTTTCTTTCTCCTGGCCCTGGAATCATCTGAAAGTGTACACCAGACTGTTTCATTGCTTCTTTAGTTTGCTTTAGCAAGCCTTTCACGTCTCTTCGCTGTATCATGTGAGGCAATACAAGTTCATGACAAAGGTCCTTCAGAAATGGGCGTATTGCGACGGCAGAGGAAAGACGGAAATGTGAAAGTAGCCTAAGACAACACCTACCTTCTGTCTGTCCTGCTAGAGGTCCAGGCATCGATTACTCCCCTTGAGTTCTCTCCTGGGCCTTATAACATTTAACTATGCCTCAGCTGTCACCTGACCTTGTGTCTCCTCCAATCTCTCCCCCTCAGGAATCATGTATTTCTTTTTTGAAGTTCCTGCTGATGCAGCTCTGGCTACTTTCTCTTGTCCTTTTGGTATTTAAACAGTAGATGGCAGTACCTGCTTGCAGACACCCTGTTTACAAATGAGCGGTGTTTGAGTCCAACTGTTCGCCAATTTCAAATTCGAGCTGTTTTGGGCGGTGTTCGAGTCGTTCGTCGAACAATTTGCTTAAAATTTGTCTGTTCGATAACCGTTCGTTCACCAAAAGCGTAACTTGATTTGCACATTAAAACTGTTTATCATTGTTAATAGACTGTTTCAGTGTATAGTGGGCAGAGGATAGATCTTTGCTGAAATAACGCCGATCTCCATTTTTTTTTTTTTCCTTCCTGCATTTACAGTGGGGTGGTGCAGTCTCTCAGCCTATCAGCAGTGCACACACACAGCAATGTGCATGTGATGCACACATGCAAGGGCATGTGTCATTGGCTGTGTATGTCACATGTCCTTGCCCTATAAGAACCAGCCATTTTCCCCATCGCCACCATTTCCTCACTGCTGCAGCTTAGTGTTAGACAGCACCGCTGCTGCTGTGGGCGCTATTCAGTCAGTCTCTTTTTGCGAGCGAATTTTCTGAGAGAAGGGTTTAGGGAGTCGGGACTAGTTGTAATATCAGCCCTTTTCAGGGTAGGTTACAGCAGTTCATAGCACTGTTTGCCAGGCAGGTCTGTGCCAGTGCTGTGCAAGTGTTTGTCACAGCATTTGGCTGAGCTAGATTACACCAATCTTTTTGGGCTCAGTAGCATTGTCTGGTAGTCATCTGAGTAGACCGCCTGTGAAGCTACACCGCCTGTTTATCTCAATTTTCACTGCATCTAATCCAGTTAATAGTTTAGGGCCTAGGAGCAGTGTCTGCACGTCAGCGGAGTAGCCCGCCAGTGAAACTAACTACACCGCCTGTGTATCTAAATTTTGACTTCATCTAACCCAGTAAATCCTTTTGGGCCTAGTACCACAGTTTGGCCACTCAGTTCTGCTCGGTTTTCATCCATCGTTTTTTGTGCCAACAACTTCAGATACAGAGTTGCCAATTAGTTAAGCACCAAAATGAGTGGCAAAAGGCCTGCCGCTGGTGGAAAGGGAAAAAAAGGTTGTGTCCGTGGGGTAGGTGGTAAAGCAATAGTAACATCTGCAGAAGAAAGACCATCTTCCAGCCAAAGTAAG
Organism: Ranitomeya imitator; assembly: GCF_032444005.1. Classification (NCBI taxonomy): domain Eukaryota; kingdom Metazoa; phylum Chordata; class Amphibia; order Anura; family Dendrobatidae; genus Ranitomeya; species Ranitomeya imitator. The sequence continues at coordinate 568,189,867 of NC_091287.1, read as the reverse complement.
ATGTCTACTTCTTTTCGTGGACAATCTGATATGATCCCTTTCTTACGACCATCGCTACAAATTCCAGATGAGGCACAAAAACAGCAAGTGTTTGAACGGATATCAAGTGCTTGTTTAACGAAGTTGTCCACTACTATAACTTTTTTTTGTTTTTTTTTCATAAATCTTGCTATTATGTGCCACTGAAAACATCTACTGTGTTTATTTTAGCAATATTAGCTGTTATCATGCTGTAGCAGCACCTCTTCAGTGCTGGATTCAGCTCTCATGGGGTTAATCGACAACTTCCTTATTGTGACCTAATACTACAAGTTCCATGATGCTTTGCACTGCCACTAAGCCCGAATCTAGCACCCCCCCTCCAAAAACACCCAAACCCCTCCCTCCCTCCTCTCCCTCCAAAAAGATTTGTGGTGTCATTTCTGTGCAACTCCTCTTTTACATTTGTCCAACCCACACTCCATTACACACAGAGATAGATATTAGATAGATAGATAAAAGATAGATAGATAGATAGATAGATAGATAGATAGATAGATAGATATTAGATAGATAGATAGATATTAGATAGATAGATAGATATTAGATAGATAGATAGATATTAGATAGATAGATAGATATTAGATAGATAGATATTAGATAGATAGATATTAGATAGATAGAATTAGATAGATATGGGATAGATAGATACAGATATATCTATTTCCATAGATCTGTCCATATCCATGTTTCTAAACCCCTTCACCCCTGGAGCTTTTTTCGTTTATCGCTCCCCTTCTTTCCAGAGCCATAATGTTTCCGTCAATATGACCATGTGGGGGATTATCTTTTGCGGGACAAGTTCTACTTTTGAACGACACCATTGGTTTTACCATATCGTGTAGTAGAAAATGTGAAAAAAATTCAAAGTATGATGAAATTGCAAAAAAAAGTGCAATCCCACACTTGTTTTTTGCTTGCCTTTTTGCTAGGTTCACTAAATGCTAAGGCTGTGTGCACACGTTGCGTATTTGATTGCAGATCCGCATGCGTTTTTTGCCGTACGGAATTGCATCAAATCCGCAGTGTACTGCACAACCAATGTAAGTCTATGGGAGCCGCAGACTTGTTTTGTGCACATGCTGCGGAAAAGACCGCACCGAAACGCAGCTTTTTTTTTTTTTTTTCTCCGCAGCATGTCCCTTTTGTGCCGAACTGCAGCGTTTCTGCACCCTTAAGACGGGATCACACTACAGTGAGATACGGCCGAGTCTCGCAGGTTAAATACAAGCTCTGGCACCGGCACTCTGGAGCGGAGCGTGCGGCCGCATAGCAATACATAGAGCCGCACGCTCCGCTCCGGAGTGCCGGTGCCAGAACTTGTATTTAACCTGCGAGACTCGGCCGTATCTCGCTGTAGTGTCACACCGGCCTTACACTTTCATTGTAACAAATATCTGCAGTTTTGCTGTGGATGAGGGTCCGAGAAACGCTGCAGTTCAGGAGGAGGGAAGTGTGTGGGCGGTGACCAGGGCCGGACTGGCCATCGGGCACTTCTGGCAAATGCCGCTGCACTCTTTCCCCCCTACTCCCGCCAGTGCCGCCGCCGCATTCAACTATGACGCCGGTATAGTTCAATGCAATGATGGAGGAGAGAGCATCCGCTGACGCTCCCTCTCCCATCATTCCCCGCTCTGCCTCTGACACTGCGGGTGCGCGATGACTTCATATCATCGCACACCTGCTGTGTCCCGGGCAGACTGCAGCCGCCGAGACAGGAGCAGCGCAGGCAAGAGGAAAGGTGAGGAGAGTGTGGAGCCATTATCGGGGGGATGAGATGTGGGTTGTGCTGTATATACCACTGTGTGGGCTGTGCTGTGTATATACCACTGTGTGGGCTGTGTATATACCACTGTGTGGGCTGTGCTGTGTATATACCACTGTGTGGGCTGTGCTGTGTATATACCACTGTGTGGGCTGTGTATATACCACTGTATGGGCTGTGCTGTGTATACTACTCCGCGGGCTGTGCTGTATATACTACTACGCGTGTTGTGCTGTATATACTACGACCCGGGCTGTGCTGTATACTACTACGCGGGCTGTGCTATATACTATGCAAGTTGTGCTATATTATATGCGGGCTTTGATATATACTATGGGAGGTATATTATATTCTATGGGGGAGGCCGTGTTATATACTATGTGGCTGTGTTATATACTATTGCGGGGGTATATTGTATTCTATGGGGGAGGCTGTCTTATATACTATGGGGGGTATATTATATTCTATGGGGAAGGCTGTCTGATATACTATGGGGGGCTGCATTATATTCTATGGGGGCTACATTATACTCTGGGGTGGCTGCATTATACTCAGCAAATTCAGATGTAAGGCTACTTTCACACTTGCGTCGGTACGGGGCCGTCGCAAACCTTCGGCCAGATGTACTGACGGACGTTATGCTAACTTTAGCACAACGTGGGCAGCGGATGCAGTTTTACAACGCATCCGCTGCCCATTGTGATGAGCGTGGAGGAGGGGGTGGAGTTCCAGCCACGCATGCGCGGTCGGAAATGGCAGACACAACGCACAAAAAAAGTTACATTGAACTTTTTTTTGTGCGTTGTGTCCACCAAAACACGACGGATATGTTGCTAATACAAGTCTATAGGTACAAAACGCATCCTGCGAGCACATTTGCAGGATCCGTTTTTTTTTCGCCAGATCTTTTTTTTTTTCCCCGCCGTATCTGTTTTTTACCACCTGATCGTTTTTTTTCCGCCAGATCCGTTTTTTTCTCAGAGTTGTATTAGCGCCAGAGTGCGTCTGATGGCCACACATTTCATCCGTTTTTTGCTAGATCAGTCGCTGTGCATTTTTTTTCAACGTACCGAAAAACCGTTCCTCTGTGTGTGTTTTCCGTCCGGTGGAAACAGCTTTTTTGACGGATCCTGCAAAAACGGATTAAACGTGTGTGGCCACCAGGCGCAATCCGGCGCTAATACAACTCTGAGAAAAAAACAGATCTGGCGGAAAAAAAAACATCCGGTGGAATAAAATGGATCCGGTGGAAAAAACCGGATCTGGCGGAAAAAACGATCCGGTGCAAATAAACGGATCCTGCAAATGTGCTCGCAGGATGCGTTTTACCCATAGACGGATCGTGACGGATGGCCAGACATCGCCTCCGTCGTGCTACGGATCCGTCGTGTTTTGGAATACCGTCGGCACAAAAAAAGTTCAATTGAAAATTTTTTTTTTTGGCCAGCTCGCCCGCCATTTTCTATCGCGCATTTGCGGCAGAAACTCCGCCCCCTCCTCCCCGCACTTCAGAATGGGCAGCGGATGCGTTGAAAAACTGCATCCGCTGCCCACGTCGTGGAGAAATTTCACAACGTGCGTCGGTACGTCGGCCCGACGCATAGCGATGGACCTGTACTGACACAAGAGTGAAAGAGGCCTTAATGAGCGATGAATTTAAAAAGAAAAAAAAAAAAGCGGAAAAAAACGGCGTGGGCTCCCACGCAATTTTCTGCGCCAGAGGGGAAAAGCCGACGGCCGGGGCCAATATCTGTAGCCTGCTATGAATATCAGCCTGCAGCTGTCTGCGTAGCCTTTACTGGCTATTAAAAAAGGGGGACCCCCCCCCCAAAAAAAAAAAATGACGTGGGGTCCCCCTATATTTTATAGCCAGAAAGGCTACGCAGACAGCTGCAGGCTGATATTCATAGCCTAGAGAGGGGCCATGGATATTGCCCCCCCCCCCCCGGCTACAAATACCAGTCCGCAGCCGCCCCAGAAATGGTGCATCTGTAAGATGCGCCAATTCCGGCACTTAGCCCCTCTCTTCCCACTCCCGAGTAGCGGTGGGATATGGGGTAATAAGGGGTTAATGTCACCTTGCTATTGTAAGGTGACATTAAGCCGGGTTAATAACGGAGAGGCGTCAATAAGACGCCTATCCATTACTAATCCAATAGTAAGAAAGGGTTAATAAAACACACACATTTGGAAAACAGTATTTTAATATTCTTCATTTAACCATACTTACCATACTTCAGCGCCTGCAAAAAAAAGTAAAATAATAAACCGTATACTACCTGTCCGCCGTAGTCCAATTAATAACGAGTGTCCCACGACGATCTCCCCTATAGAACAGTGACATCGGGTGATGTCACTGCTCTATAGCAGAGGTCCCCAACCTTTTTTGCACCAGGGACCGGCTTTAAGCAAGACAAGTTTTCCATGGCCCGGTGGGGTGGGGGTGGGGCAGGGGCGGGGCTCTGGTCATATGGGGGTGGAGTTAAGGAGGGGTGGAGCTTAGTGCATACTTATCATATAATTATGACATTTATAATGAGAATGTGATTCTCACACACACACATTCTCACACACACAATCACACACACACATTCACACACCCCTCTCACCTCTCCTCGCACTCTCCCACAGCATCTCATTGCCTTCCTCTGACACAGCCGGCCGCTGAATGATGACGTCATCCAGCGGCGCGTCTGTGTGAGAGGAAGCAGGAAGACAGATCGCTGGGCAGTGGAGCTGCAGGGATTTCTCCCTGCCCGTCACAGCCACCCTGCAGGGGCTCCCCTTCACCTCTGCACTTGTTGGGAGCCGGCGCTCTGCAGCTTCTCTGTGCCGGCTGTCAGCTTGACAGTCGGCACAGAGAACAGCTGACTCCCTGACCGGGGGCGGCAGAATGCAGCCGCCGGGGGAGACACTGCGGACCGCCGAATGAGGCGGCCCGACTGCGCCCCCCTGCCGGCTGCGCCCCGGCTGCGCCCCCCTAGATACGCCACTGGGCGTGTCAGTGAGGAGAGCCTGCCGCCCCACCCCGTCAGGAACACACCATGCTGCGCAGGAGGGCTGTGTCACTAAGACCCGCCTGACGCCCCGCCCCGTCCTGCATAATGTTCTCTGCCGGGAGCTGCGAGCTGTCACAGAGCGTGCTCTGACCAGGCGCAGGGCCACGAAGCTAGCTGTCAGCGGCGCCGCGGACCGGCTGAAAAACCCCAACGGCCCGGTCCTGGTCCGCGGACCGGCGGTTGGGGACCTCTGCTCTATAGGACTCTCAGTGACACACTGACTGGAGACAATGGCTCCTGCAGTGCATCACTGAGAGGTTACCTGAGGACGAAGTCTCACTTTATGGCAATTGCTGCGTGGGAAAATGTCTCACCCAGCAATGCCAATAGTGAGACTAGGGACTATTTTCTCACAGGGGCGTAGGAATACCTTGTGAGGAATACATGATGGAAGGATACCTTCCATCATTGTGTTCCTGGAGCCCCTGGAGAGTGGTCGTGTAAGAGGGTGAACTGTAGTCCCACTGAGAGGGCACTAGGACCCTGTGGTTTTTGCCTGTTGCAGCAGAGGACAGACCTCCCAGAGACAATGTGTGCTGCGGGGTGGGGTCTAGTGTCTGGAGTGTGAAGTGAAAGTAGGAAGTGAGAGCTGAGAGAGAAAAGGCGGGAAGAAAAGGAGAAGCTGCTGTGAGATCTTAAAAAGAGACTGTGTGGATTTACTGCAAGTGTTTTTGGAGGAAAAGAAGCTTTTGAGAGACTTTTTGTTGCTAACGTTTCCTGGAGAAGAGCTAACCCTTTATCTAAGAAAAGACGGAGACTTTGCTAAGAACCCAGTACGAATTTGGAAGTCTGTGGATTCCCTGTGCATTGAGTGGAGGAACAAGTCTGGACAGACTGCTGATACAGAGACGGACGGATTGTCGTGGAAGCATTCCTAGGAGCTACAGAAGCAGAGACTACATCGTGAGACCACTAACTAAGTCCCCGGCGTTTGGGCTCGGCATCGGCCGACAAGACAAGAGGAGCTTGCTGTAACTTATTGGCGCTGAAGATATGAACTGGCTACAGCCTGTGCGGATTCCTGCCTGAGAGGAAATCCATCTCAGGATACGGTACCATAGTTATAGATACCCGGGTATCTCTGCTCAGAGTGTTAAGTTGTTACTTTAGAGGTGTATCTTATATTAGAGTTGTGTAAGTTATACTCAATGTGCCATTCCAGGGGCTCCCTTAATAACACTACATTCAATTTACACTTGTTCCTGTTTTTAGTTGCCTGTTAGGTAAATTTCTTACTAGTCTGTTGTAGTACACAGTTCTCAGGAGACCTTGGAGTGGCACAGTGATTTCAGCTGCTGCTGAGCTAGTGTATCTTTGGGGTGCATCTGCCTTAATATTCTCCATATTACCTTGATTAATTTGCCTTTGAGTAAATACCGTTGGAGATTTCTGCCTTGGTCTTGGTTTGTGACTCACTGGATCTTATTCGGACCTCTGGTCATTACAGTCGCATCAACTGATGCTCCTGCTCTCCACGGGAGATCGTCTTGGGACACTCGTTTTAATTGGATTTCTGCGGACAGGGAGTATATTGTTTGTTATTTTCATATCTTTTACAGATGACACTGGCTTCGGGGAACAAAGTGACAAGTGATGGTGAGTATGTAATCTATGTTATATGTACTGCATGTCTGTAGTATTTATGTATGTACTGCATGTCGTTGCATGGTGCATGTCGTCGCATGGTGCATGTAGCATGGTGCATGTCACATGGTGCATGTCGTCGCATGGTGTATGTCACATGGTGCATGCAGCATGTCGCCGCGTGGTGCATGTCGCCGCGTGGTGCATGTCGGTGCATGTCGCCGCATGGTGCGTGCATGTCGCCGCATGGTGCGTGCATGTCGCCGCATGGTGCGTGCATGTCGCCGCATGGTGCATGCATGTCGCCGCATGGTGCATGCATGTCGCCGCATGGTGCATGTCGTCGCATGGTGCATGTTGTATGTACTGTGTATGTTTTTTTTCTTACATTCAACACATTAGCCGGATAATGGGACTACTACTGTCCCATCATTGGCTAATTTTGTCACTTACTGTCAGTGTAGCAGGCAGAGCCCGATGGGACTTGTAGTCCCATCGGATGATGCCTGCACACACACACACACAGCGCCGGCACGCACACACAATCGCCGGCACACACGGAGACCCCCGCAAACGCCGGCGGGCAGGCACCCGCACATGCCGGCGGGCAGAGCCCCGCACACGCTCGCGGGCAGGCACCCGCGCAAGCCGGCGGGCAGAGCCCCGCGCACGCCGGCGGGCAGATCCCCGGCGACCGCAGCACAGCCCCGCCCGCACAACATCATGATCCCAGCACGCAGAGCAGTGAGCACACAGAGCCCCGCCCCCAGCACAGCCCTGCAGGCAGCCCCCAGCACCGCCCACAGTCCAGTCACTCTTGCTGAGTGACTGCTGACTGTGGGGGCTGGGTCACGCCTGCTGCTGACGTCATGTCAATTTCTAGAGTCTGGAAATTGACGTGACGTCGGCGGAAATGAGTGGCGGCTGAAGTGGGGGGTCACGTGACCCGGACTCAGCAGGCAGAATAGCGCCGCTCACAGGCGAAAACGGCAACGCAAGGTAACTGCACAATTCATTAGGGGCCCCGGGGGGATACATTGGGGGGTTAATTGAAAGTAGTGGACAACCCCTTTTAAGTGGGCTCTCCTCCATGTCACCTTCAACATCACAACTACTCCAGTCCTCAGAGTTGTCACCCCAATCGCACTTGCTTCCTCACAGCTCCCAAGTCTCCAGCCGCCCGTCTGAGCATGGGGTAACACACATGGTTGAGTCTGTAGAGTTGTTTACGCATACTATAGCCTGGGAATCAGATGTCTGCTCCAGAGCTTCTGTGAATCCAGACGAGGAAATGATCTGCACTGATGCCCAGAATCTTTGTGAGTCAGATCCAGGCCCAGATGAAGAAGATTCTGAGCATAATGTAGACCCTTGCTCCCAAACTGTAACTCCTGTTGGTGGAGACAATGAGGAAGATGATGATGAGACTGAGATACCTGATTGGAACGAAAACTTGACTTTTCGGTCAGGGCAGGAAGAGGTTGGCTCTGAGGACGACGGGTGTGAGAACACACAGGGTGATGACGAGGTTGGAGACCCCACTTACTGTCAACCGCCAGTCCATGAGGTCAGCAGAGGAGGTGGAGGAGGATGCTATTGACGAGTCTGATGACGAGATTAGGTTGCGCCTTCCTGGACAGAGACGGAGTACTGGAAGCACATCAACAACTGCATCCTCAACCCCAACTGTGCCTCAGACCAGAAGTCATGGTGGCTCTTCAGGTCACACGGGCTCTAAGCCTTGCATAGCCTGGGCATTTTTTGAGATTGCAAAGGATGACCCAACTCATGTTGCCTGTAAGGTTTGTCACCAAAATCACAGTAGAGGCCAAAAAAATGACTAGTTTGAGTACTTCATGCATGAACCGTCACATGGATATGAGGCATAAGTTGCAGTGGGAAGCTCACTGTGCTACAATGCGGCCTAGTGGGCCGGGCCAACCACCGTCTGCCCCATCAAGTACATCCGCAGCCTGTTCATCCTCTGTGACTGTGGGGACAGCAGTCGCACATGGTTTTGGACGCAGACCTTCCACCTCTTTACCCGCGACAGCCAGTGTGATTGGCAGGTCGTCAGGACATTTGCAAGTGGAAACACCTGCTGGTGTTGAGCGTTCTCTGAGATCGAGACCACATTTTGATCAAGGCAACATAACATCTCCAGGAAAGGAAATGTTCCAGCTCCATAAAATGTCAATGCTTTATTTTTCCATTAAAATCTTAGTACAAAATATCCTTGCATAAATGTGAATGCTGAAGTGTCACAATGAGAGCGACGCGTTTCGATCTTGTCTGATCTTAATCCATGCTTAGTTTAGTGTGAATTCTGACATTTACTATATAGTAATCCTGGACCAATCAAATTGCCGCTTTTTTTTTTTTTTTCTGATTACTTCTGCAGGTCCTGGACATAATTATGTCAATACAATTTAAATGAACTTATCTAAATAATAAAACAAACCAAACTACCAAATTAAATATAAGCACAATAAGAGCTAAGAAAAAAACCCAATAAACAATAAATAAGTTTTAAGCATAGTGATACATGATTTTGTGTTTTCTGTTGAGGCCAGAAGGGTATCTCGTTTGTAGATTATAAATCCAGAAAGCTTCTCTAGTGAGACGCTGTCTGTTTATATCTCCTCCCCTTTGGGAAGGTTTTATCCGTTCAATACCCTGTACTGTCATCATAGAATAATCACCTGAATGACAAGTAACAAAATGCTTGGCAACAGCTGAAACATTACGGCTAGTTGTGTTATTACTGGTTAGGTCCCTGAGATGTTCCGATATTCTAATTTTAAGTTTCCTCGTTGTGCATCCTATATAAGAGATTTTACAAGAAATGCAGTCTATTTTATAAACAACATTATTTGTGTGACAGTTTATAAATTCCTTTATTTGATATGTTTCCGTTCCCTCTGTGTTTTGGAAAGTATTAGTTTTCGCATTGCGGCATGTGCATAACATCTCCGCCTTCACCTTCCTCACAGACCAGCAGTTTGCCGGGGACACCCTACTCAACCCCGTCTAAGCACGGCAGCCAGCCCTCAGTCCCTCAGATGTGGACAAGTAAAAGATCATTTCCTCCTAGCCATGACAAAGCTAAGAGGTTGAATTTCCCCATCTGCAAGCTGTTGGCTACAGAAATGCTGCCTTTCCGCCTGGTGGACACGGAGGATTTTCGAGACCTTATGTCTGTCGCAGTGCCCCAGTACCAGATGCCCAGTCGCCACTACTTCTCAAAGATAGCTGTGCCTGCGCTACACCAGCATGTCGCACACAACATCACCGCGTCCTTGAGAAACTCTGTGTGACAGGGTGCATTTCACCATAGACACTTGGACGAGTAGACATGGAAAGGGGCGTTACATGTCGGTGACTGGGCACTGGGTAACTACGGCGACATCAGGAGAAGGGGCTGCTGTCCGAGTCTTGCCGTCCCCACGAGTTGCTCGTCGATCCTCTGTATCTCTAAGTTCCTCCACTGCTTCTGCCTCCTCAACCTCCTCTCGGTCCTCCACCTGCACCCAAAGCCTGTCTGGTAATGCCACCCGCGTTGTAACTGCGCAGAAGAAATCCTGCACACCTCCTTACTATGCTGTCACTAGGGCTCAACGGCATCAGGCAGTGTTTACATTGAAATGTCTGGGAAATGTGAGTCTCATAGCTGAGGAGTTGTGGTCAGCTCTGGAGACCAAGTTCCATCAATGGTTGTCTCCACTGAACCTGCAGCCAGGGAAGGCCGTGTGCGACAATGCTGCAAACCTGGGTGCGGCCCTTCGCTGGGGCAATGTCACACACTTGCCTTGTATGGCTCACGTTTTGAACCTGGTTGTCCAGCAAATTTTTATCCCACTATCTCGGACTAGATGGGCTTCTGCAGAGGGCACGGTCGCTGTGTGCTCACTTCCGCCGTTCGCATCCCTCAGCTCAACGACTTGCATCTCTACAGAAGTCGTTGGGCCTGCCAGTTCACCGGCTGAAATGCGATGTGCCCACACAGTGGAATTCAACTCTGCACATGTTGCAGCGACTGTGGCAGCACCGACGAGTCCTGGTGCAATACGTTATGACGTATAGCCTGGGCCAACGAGATCCAGAGGTGGGGCAAGTCACGCTGCAGGAGTGGTCTCAGATCAGGGACCTATGCACCCTTCTGCACAGTTTTGAAATAGCGACGAAGATGTTTAGTGCTAACGAAGCCATTATCAGCATGACCATTCCGGTGATTTACATGCTGGAGCACACCTTACACTGTGTTCGGAGTCAGGTGGTGGAACAAGAGGAGGAGGAACAGGAGGAGTCGTATGCGGAAGGGATAATATCTCCAAGGTCCAGATGGTCGGCAGCACCGAGGCGGCTGGCATTGGAAGTGGGGGAGAGGGATTACCGATGGCGCATGATAGCAGCCAAACTGAGGAGGTGAGGAAGAAGTGGAGGACTAACTGGCACTGGGCATGGAAGACTCATTAGATAAGGGAGACCTTAATTAAATTTCTGTTGTGCGAGGTTGGGGGCACCTCGCAACCACCAAGACAACAAGGACTTGCTCCTCCTGGATGCGCAAGACACATAAGTGCCTTCTTGCTGCACTACCTGCAACATGACCCTCAGATTGTCAGAATCCGAAGTAATACACTACTGGGTTGCCACACTCTTAGATCCCCTGTACAAAAGTAAATTTGCCGAAATAATTCCTGCCATAGAAAGGGATTCACGCATGCAGGAGTATCAGAAGAGACTGTTACAGAATCTTACATCTGCTTTTCCACAAAACACCAGTGGTGCACGTAGTGAATTTCTGAGTTCTAACATGCCAACCGTGGGACTATCGAGTCATCACTCAAACCGTAACAGTAACATCGTATCTGGTGGTAACAGCAATTTTTTCCAATCGTTTCAAGATTTTTTTAGACCATCCTTTGCAAGGCCACAGGAGACAAAAAGTCTGACGCATAGCCAATGCCTAAAGAGGATGGTACAAGAGTATCTCCAAGATAACATCGATGCCATGACTGTTGAACTGGACCCTTGCTCATTTTTGGCTTCCAATCTTGAAAAATGGCCTGAGCTCGCCACTCACACCTTGGAGATCTTGTTGTGCTCCGCAGCCAGTGTTCTCTCTGAACGTGTGTTCAGCGCTGCTGGTGGTGTGCTGACAGATAAGCGCATGCGGCTGTCCAGTGAGAATATAGACAAACTAACGTTCATCAAGATGAACAAATCCTGGATCCGCAAGGACTTTTCTACCCATGTGTCATCTTGGGGAGACTAAAAGCTTGATGATTTTTGAAAATCACCTCACCAACCGTTTCAAAAAACTCTGGCGAAATTGATGCCACTTAAGTGATGTCTGTGGCCGAATTTTTGGAAAAAATGGAGACTCTTTTTGGAGTCCCCTTGCTGTGTTTTACATGATGTTGCCATCGTCAATTCCAGGTGGGTGGGGTGGTCTGCAGAGTTGTTTACTCATACTATGGCCTGGGATTCAGAGGTCTGCTCCAAAGCAAGCTACACCGCCTGTTTATCTAAGTACTACTTTTTAACTGCATCTAGCCCAGGAAATCCTTTTGTAGACCAGCAGTTAGCGGTTTGTGTATGGAGCACTAGCAGCAGTCCCAGGCGGGGGGAGGTAGACACCCGGGCTCCGCAGCACTCGGACAATGTGACGATCCGGCGGCTAAGGAATGAGGTGGCCAAAGCGATGTGGGATGGCTGGGACAATGCCCCGACTCGTGTCCAAAATGTATTTTGTAAGTATTGCAATGCAGTGTGATGCAGCAGAGGCCGTGTTCCTAGTGGTTCTGGAGCAAGGATCCGAAAATATAAATACCCCTGCATTCTGGCATTTTTGAGACCGGTCCTTGCCCAGAGAACGTAAGTATTTTTTCGGTGTATTAGGTTGTGTTGTATTGCCATAATCTGTATGTTTCTATTCCACAGGAGTTGGTGTTTTGTAAATGTTTGGCATTCATTTTTCTTTTCTTTTTTCACAGCACATGGAGTAGCACTCTTGACCCTGGTTCTGGAGCGGTCCTTCATCATACAGCCACGGACCCATCCCAGCCATCCAGCAGCGCAGCAGCAAGTCAGCCTGCAACACAGACTGGAGACCAGGAAACTGGTCCATCAGGTGTTCCCCTTTCCCAGTCCTCTGCCTTTTTTTGGGGGGGCTCTTCCCGGCAGCGTCAGAGGGCCTTGGACAGGTCACTCATGCATGAGTTTTTGCACTGAGCTCGGTTTTTCACGATGGATTCAAGGCGATGGGTGACCGCCTGGATACTGCCATTAGCCAGGTTCTGCCCATCTTAATGTGCAGAAAGTTAATTATCATGTTATTCAAGTTGTGGCCACTGGAGGTCATCAGTTGCCTACTTTTCATGTTCTTTACCAACCTTTCCCTCCTAAGAGCAATGTCTTATGGGTTAGTTCCGCCCACATTCTTCTTGTGAAGACAAGCTTCAGTAGCCATTTTTCCTCAGATCTGAACAAAGGCACACGTGCTCCTGTCTCGCTTACTTCCTTACCCCTGTCCTAACGGATCTCGGTACATTTATAAAGGTTTAATGCATCTTATGTTTTGTGTTAAGTATTTAAGCCTTATGCAGCTCCTATAGTCAGATATAGTTAGGCAGATTGTGCTTTGCAGCTTGCAGTTAGGTTCAGGTGTACTCTGCATGTAGATAGATGCATTCTTGTATAGAATAGGGCAGTGCTGTTAGAATTACTGTGTAATGCACTCTGTATAATTCTTGCTGTAATGTCCCAGTTATTTATGTGATTGCACCCTGTATGTGCATATACTGAAATGCTGTTATTCTTTACAGTTTTTCACCAGTCATCCACTATGATCAGTCATCCACTATGATTATTCACTGAACATCCACCTTGTACATCAACATGTTACTATCAATTATTAGGTTCTGTAGAAGGACGTAGATCTGGGTATTTATTATGATGGAATATAGGCTGAACTGGATGGACAAATGTCTTTTTTCGGCCTTACTAACTATGTTACTATCAACATCATTCACTATTCGATCATCTACTATGAATACTGTCCACCATTGTTGTTCAACGTTATAGTTTTGGTTATCATCACCCTAATACATAAGACTTAAGCATCAACACAGTCTGTTTACTGGGATGTGGATGAAGGTTTAGCCGTATGTTGGAATCCACACAGCATCCTACGTGGAGGAAGGCAGAACAAGCCATATGAATACATGTATCCAGGAGGTCACCAAAAGCCTTGACCAAGTAAAAGCCGACCTCCAGAGGCCAGCACATCATTTTTTAATAAAATTGAACAGGGCATGTCGGAACACCTTACTCCTGATCTCCAGCTTAGTGTCATGCAGGCCTGCAATGCTGCTTACGTGTATGTCGGTAGTCGGTATTTTCAGCAGACAGTGACGGCATATCCAACTGTGCCTACAATGTCACGCTTGACCTCAATGCCGACCTCTTCTGCATACCACTGCATGGCCATCTCCATTTCAAGCACTGCCGGACACTACTACAGCGCCACCACCATGCCGAGTGCTGTTGGACAGCCCACCGCCAAAACCATGACAACTGCTGCTCCTGCTTGGACCTCCTCCACTGCCACCACCATGCAACAGCAGCAGCCAGACCCTGGCATGGCCTTCCCCACCACCACAACCATGCAGCAGCGGCACATGGACACTGGTATGGCCTTCCCCACCACCACAACCATGCAGCGTCACACTTACCCTGACAGATCGCCCACCATGGCCAGGCCGCTAGAAATGAGCCCAACGAGGCTCCCCGTACCGCGGTGCCGATCCCAAAAAAGGAAAGGCAAAAAGACACAGAAGACTATTGTTATCCCTCCCCCCTCACCTCCCAATGTGTCTGTAATGTCTGGTTTGTCTTACCCTTCCAGTGTGTCTCTGCCCTCTCATTCGTCGTTACCCATCCCCGAACTGCCAGACCCCAGTAATTTAATTGCCCCTTCTCCTGCCACCCCTGCGTCGTCCACAGTGAGTCAAGCTTCACAGCTACATACCCCACATTTCCGGCACTCATCCCCGAGCAGGCGCAGTTAATTTTTTTTTGGGTGTAAAAATAAATAATGTTTTTTGCCCCCAAAAATGTTTGGTTAATTGTGTATTTCGCCACCGGCAACACACACCGTGCGCCAAATAAAACACTGCGCCGCACACTTTATTTTTTTGCCACCTCATAGCTCCAGTAGTCAGCAAGTACAACACTTCAGCTTTGTGTGTGTTTAGTATAGAGATATGAGGTGGCCAAAAAAATTTATACTTGTATTTTCTCCATAATCTCTTCCTTCTGCTTACTCTGTGACTTTGTGTTGACTTTGTGTTGCAGACTGAAGAGAAAATGGTGGCAATACAAAGCAGAACTATACTCAACAGGTCATGTGTCCAAAAACTCATTAGTTATGACACCTGACCTGGTGAGTAGAGAACTGCCTTGTATAACCTCCATTTTCTCTTCTGTGTACGTAATCTATTTCACACAAAGTGAAGGGACGATGGCGGCAGGGCCGGCGTCAGCACCCAGCATCCCGGGCAAATGCCGGGGCCCTGGGGAGAGAGGGGGACCCACTGTCATAGATACAGCTGGGAGAGCAGAGCAGAGCAGGAAATAACATGCTCTCTCCCCCCACAAAGTCACTGCTGGCTGCGTTCTCTTAACCCCTATGTGCCAGCTCTGACACAAGCATCTTCTCACTCAGTCAGTGCAGCCAGGCAGGCACACATAGGGGTTAACAGAAGGCAGCCAGTGTGACATTGTGGGCGGAGAGAGCACGTTCTCTGCTCTCCCCCCTGGGTGGCTGCAGACAGTGCTGAAGTTTATCAGGCAGATTCCGGAGGAGCTCCGTCCTACCAGTGCCTGAGTGCAAAGGCATCCAGCAGTGGTTGCAGTTGTGGCTCAGTCTGCTGTCTGTCTCCGCTGCCTAAAAATGTGGGTGATGTCTGGAGGAGCAGCTGGTGGGGTGCAGCCTGCAACCTGCAGCCACCCAGCTCTCCCAGAATACACGCATGCTGCACCAAACCTGCACCAGTGGGGTAGGAAGAAGCTTAACCCCTTCCCATCTGTATGAAGGTTATTGCTGAACCTTAAAGATAACAATTCGACCCGCATAAATGGGGTTAACCAGATGCCAGGAGGAAGGGGAGCTGCTGCCATGGATAAAACTGAGCTGTGGGCTGTAGGTTGGGGCCCCGTGGCCCCAGGCTGGTGACTGGAGGGACTCTGCCCAGTGCTGGCATGTGGGTGATTTCTGCTCCGGAGTCTCAGCTTCTCTCCTCCAGGTCACACTGTGCAGTCACAGCAACATTGGTTGTGTCTGTCCAGGTCCCAGCAGCTGCCACTGCTCCCACCACGGACATGGCATCACTTAACCCTTCCCCTGCAGCCACCGGCAACAAATCCACATTATTCCTTGATTAAATCAGGTTCCAACCCAATAGAGGAGCAGATATTTCCTGCTGCCATTAGGGTCCGGGAGGGGGTGACATTGGCTGCCGTGCTACTCTGTAGTGGGGGGTGACAAGTGTAACATGGGGTAATGATGACGGAGAAATGCACAGGATAATAGTGAGAGCGACAGAGGGCAGTGCATGGTATGGAGCAGTCAGGGGGTGGGCTGCAGGATCCCCCCATACTGTACATGACTGCTCGGGACAGGGAGGCATTTAATGAGCTTCTAATGACAGGGCACTAATTGGGTCATTAGGGTTTGTGGAAAGGATTCAGCATCAGGTCCCTCATTAATGCCCGAGCTGCCTGTTACTTTGTAGCACAGATCTGTTGGGGCCGCAAAACCAAACAACGTTGTTTATGTAGAAAAGTCTTTGTTTCATAGAAAAACTCAAAACAGAAAAGCACCTCTCCTGTATATATACACTGCACAGCACCTTTCCTCCTGCATATATACACTGCACAGCACCTTTCCTCCTGTATATATACACTGAACAGTACCACTCCTCCTGTCCTGTATATATACACTGCAGAATCTACAATAGCTGTCACTCATGTAAGAAGCGAAATCTGGCATTGTACTATACATTTCTCTGCCGTATCTGTGCATCATAAATCGGGGTATGTGTTAAAGGGGGGGGGCCCACTGAGACTCTTTCGCCCGGGGCCCTCGAAAACCTGGAGCCGGCCCTGGATGGCGGTCATACAAGGCATATCTATACTCACCTGGACATGAGTCAGAAATAGTGAATTCATGAGGCTGTTATATGTGCAGCATGAATTCATTATTTCTGACACCTGACTTGATGAGTATAGATCTGTTTTGTATTAAGCAGCAATTGTCTCTTTAGTCTGCGTCCAATAGATACTGCAGAACAGAATCAGGACGCAATGACGTCAACAATCTTACCACTAAAAACCTAAGTGGTTTGTAGAGGAAATACATAGACACGGTCAAGATAACAAAACACGTAGTTTATTAACAACAAATATTAGTAACATTTAAAACATAACTGGTACAGACCCAAACCTAACAGGACATTTTACACAATATTGTCCTGCCATGCCACACGTCCAATATCAGAATCAAAAAAGGCAGCAAATTGGTCGCGCATGTGGCCAACTTCAGCTGTTGACCGCAATCCCAGACAGGGGTGGAATCCTGTCAGAGGCCTAGCACGAGACAGAAAGACACGGAGCTGCGCCTGCATTCCATGCGGCAGCATCCTAAGAAAGGACAAGAAAGGAATTGTATTGTAGAAAGTGAGACACGAAGTCATAGCACAAGGAGAAAACCAGAAGGAGTTCTGCCCTGAGAGAGGCTGCCTCCTTCTGAGGCGCGTAGCCGGTGGCTGGAACACCGAGGGAGTAATAAACTCTACGCTTTACTTCAGAGACCGGCAGGACAGTCAATTCCAAGTTGGCTGCCCGACCTAAATACCTAGGAAGACACTGTGGCAAATTGTGGGGGTCGGGGCATCTCTAGGGTCCCTATAAACAAGCCTCAGGCCATCAGTCATACGGCTTTGTCCTATCCATATCATCTGGGGGACAGAGAGGAAGAAATAACATCTGGAACATCTACATCAGTTGTGAGGACCTTACCGAGAAGCTCAGCAGGGAGGTACGACAACACCTAGGTGCTAGTAGGAAGGTTACTGAATTCCACCTGGATAAGGGGACTCTGGACTTGCCTTCAGACCGGCCGGACTCTGCCTACCCTGTGGTCTGGTGCCCTGGACTGTGGATGTTGAAGCCTTCAGTAAAGTTAAAGAGACTGCAACCTTGTGTCCTCGTTATTCACTGTGCCTCACATCATCCACCATCTACACTCTGGGAAGCCCTGGGGACACACTTCACCTGTGGGAAAGTATACCATCTAGCTGCCATAACAGCACCCCGGCGGACCCCTAAGCAGCGTCGGTCACCCTGACCGAATACCACAGGTGGCATCACGAACCTTATTCTATAAACTGTTGTCCTTTTATTGGACGCCCCGCAAAGGGCCACGGATCAGGTCTAGCCACCGTGACATCCCCGCTGAGAACCGAAGGGCCTGGATCCGAATACCGCATTGCCCTGACGTGGAGGCGATCCACTTCTCCTTTCCTCAGATGCTCACTAACATTTTAAACCCTTCAGGTTATCTTCCTTTCCTGGAGCTGCAGCTCACATGTGGCTGCACGGCCCCACTCTCTACTCTGTCTTCACTCCTCCACTGTCTCTGAACAACTGAACTGACTCCTCCACCAGACCAGAATACTTAATGCTGGGGAAGCTCCCCTGAATCATGGTTCAGAGCTCCCCGTTCTGGCCTGGATTCAGAATGTGTTGTATGTATGTGCTTACCTGGTAAAGGGAATCCTCCTTGCCTCCAAGCATGACATCACCCTCCCCGAATGGAAGGCAACATCACTGTAACAACCGGTTACCTGGGGTGTTACACTCATCTCTCTGAAGTCTTAATTGCTCTATATCTCCTCCTTGAATGGTGGGGCCGCATCTCTGCTCAGTGTATTGCTTAAAATATATTATTCCCTTTTTCTCCCTCCTGAGACCAGGACTTGAACTCATGTCCATTTTCAGCGCTGGCCCTGAGCCACAACCCATAGTATTAAACAGAGAATTTTGATATGTATTGCAGGCTATGAACCCAGAAGCATATTATACACGTCCATAGAGATACATCATATGAAACAATTTATCTCCATGTTCCCTGTATACCGAGATAAAGAAAAACTCAGATTTTTTTGTTTCTTTATAAAAAGTACAAATAATAAAAAGCAATTCCAAAAAGAGTATAGTTTTCTTTATTTGCAGTTCTCCCCAGGATATGAACCCACAATCTCCCAACATCACAGGCAGGAGCTAAAACCACTCAGCCACAAGTTCTAGTGATGTAATGGGGGGAATTTTGTGTTCTTCATCTGTATTGCAGGCTCTGACCCCACACACATAGGTTGTATCAATGGCATATATTGGTGCTATATGGTTTATTATTATTATACACAGCAGTGGATTCTATGTGCTTGTATTCTAGAATAAGGAGTAACTTTATAGGATGAAAAAAAAATCTAAGAAAATAATGAAAAACTATGGATACCAAAAAACAAACATCACAAGTCAGCATATAACAAAGACATATTTGGTGTCTCCTTAATCATAACGACCTGCACATCACAGCAATCAGAAAATGTTGAGACTCAATTTTTTTTCTTTATTAAACCTTTTAAAGAAGTAATAAAACTAATGCTGAGGCCGTGTTCACACGTTGCGTAAATGCTGCGTTCTTTCTGCAGTATCTGCACTAGATGACGCAGTCGTAATCTTCTCTGATCATTGCATGTTTGCTGCGATTCTGTTATATCTTTTCCGTATTTGATGTGATTTTGGGGATAGAGATGAAGCAGAGTTTAACACTTTTTGAAAGTACAGAAAAACATTGATTCTGCCCTTCAAAATGCAGTGTTTTTTTTTTTGTTTTTTTTTCAGAAGGGGCCTATATAGAAAAAAAAAAATGCATCAAAACTGTAGAGTTCAGCAGCGTCTTCAGACCACAGAGACCGGAGATTTCATGGAATCACCTCCACTTTGCTTTGAAATGTAGACCTCGTTCACATGTAGCTTTTTTCTGCTCTTTTTTTTTGCACAGAAATTCTGCTGTTTAACTATCCAAACAATGTGGATGTGATTTCATGAGAACGGCGCCCCCTGTGATCTAAAGACGCGGCTGAACTGCAGTTTTGGTGCTATTTCCCCCCCTCTCTCTTGTCTTCTATGTGGAGCCTGAAAAACGCAGATAAAAACCTGCAGATACTTTATTAAGAGCAGAATTAAAGCTTTTCTGTCCTGTAAAAAAAAAAAAAAAAACACCTAAATAACGCGGCTTCATATCTGCAGCAAAAACGCATCAAATAAGGGGGAGAAGATTGTTGCTGTGTAGTTTGGTGCGGATCCTGTAGAAAATAAAAGACCCGGTATTTCTGCAGCGTGTGAACACGGCCTTACAGACACCAGATGTCGTAGAGTGACGCTACATCAAGATGAGAGTTCTGGCGGCTCCGACTGAATGAAGGAGCAAAAAATAATCCCCAGGACCCAGCTAGAGACGAGACAGACGCACAGATGACATCGCTCCGGCCCTGGACCCCAGGAAGTTAGTGATTCACAGCCTCCTGTCCAGCCGCCAGGTACGACTGCTGGACCAGAAACCCCAGAATTATCCTCTCATCTCTTGTCCCAACTGTCCCGGATACAGCGCACAGTCCCGGATTTGGGTCTACGACCTGCAGTCTCGAGTATCTGCTGGATTACGGTGTGGACAAAATTTGTCACAGCCAAACCTGAACTAAACGAATGGCAAATTTGGGCAGATCCAGGACACCCGGCTGAACCACACTGACCATTAATGGTGGACCCTCACACTGGCCACAATTCTGCTGCTGAGCACACTGGACCCGATTCTGTAGGATTGCCTTCAGCCATAATGAGAGTGATTAGGATTTGCTGAATTCATTAATAAACGCACGCCCGTTAATTTCTCCTTGGTGACCTGAACCTCAACATGGACTGGAGCAACGTCTCTGGGGAATTATAACCCCAGTATTCATAGATGTGATGGTGTTCCCAGGTTCCAACTCCTCTGCATCCATTTTGGATCCAAGTGTTAGTGACGTTCTCATGCATGTCTGGGCTCATGATCATACATCCGGCGGTCCCGCTCCTGCACTCTACGGTGATATTCTAAGACATCAGGAGCAGCCGCCTGTCCCCATAGAGAAGGCAGAGGCGGTTTGTTACCATCGGTGCCTTCTGCATTGCTGCCATGTACAGTCAGTGCTGACAGTTTCCCCCTCCATATACTGCAGTCGTCCCCCACTATACAGTGGTCGTAGGAGAGCTGATGGGTCACCGGAGACAGACTGCCCTGGACACTGCATGTCCCTCCTCACTGGCTCCACCATCACCTCCAAGTAAAGGAAACTTGGTCATGTAACGGCTGTTACTAGTAAAAACAAGAAATGAAGCCCCTGCGTCATGTAAAAAGCAGAAATTACCTAAATATCAGATCAAGAAAGGCCTTTGTATTTCTTTAAGAGGATCGGCCTACTGTAGGCTCGGCCCGCCTAAGTTAATGCCTATCATTTACAATAAGCTCTGAGGGCGTAGCCTCAGGGAGATCTATGCCACACCCACAAATATTAACCACTCATTTTCATATCAAGCAAAACATGGGTTTCTCAAGAAGAAGACATTACACTGCAGATATTACGGTATGATTATATTCATCCTTCTATCATGTGCATGTCCATATAGACAGCTCAGAGGGACAATCCTACATGTGTCAGGAACAAGGAAAGTCATTCAGGCATGAACTGGTTAAATAAAATACTGAAGCCTTTACGGAATGAATTCAACAGACCGGTTTATTTTCATGTTTTAACAAATGCACAGGTCGTACAATGGAAGTTCCTCATGAAACCTGGAGAAGTTGAAGAACCAGCAGCAGCTGAAGGCAACGATGTGATGTTACCGCCTCTACGAGCAGACATCGTTATTCCGGTTAGTGACCGAGTCAGAATAAGCCTCAACCTCGCACAGTGTCAGGTACTCTGAGCGTCCAGGGATCACCACGCTGACGTACCGACCCTCCATCCCAGGACAGCAGAAGGACAAGGTGGAAGAGACAACACTGGTTACTGTGCCGCACCTGGAGGAGAAAACCAGCAAATGTAACCAGCAGCGGATCAGATCCATCACGTGCAGATCAACAACTACACTACCGGAAGGGAGGCCCACCCACAACCCCACCTCCACATGTCACATACACTACCGGCAGGGAGGCCCACCCCCAAGCCCAGCTGTCACACACTACCGGCAGGGAGGCCCACCCCCAAGCCCAGCTGTCACACACTACAGGCAGGGAGGCCCACCCCCAAGCCCAGCTGTCACAGACTACCGGCAGGGAGGGAGGCCCACCCCCGAGCCCAGCTGTCACACACTACAGGCAGGGAGGCCCACCCCCAAGCCCAGCTGCCACACTACAGGCAGGGAGGCCCAGCTGTCACACACTACAGGCAGGGAGGCCCACCCCCAAGCCCAGCTGCCACACACTACAGGCAGGGAGGCCCACCCCCAAGCCCAGCTGTCACACACTACAGGCAGGGAGGCCCACCCCCAAGCCCAGCTGCCACACACTACCGGCAGTGAGGCCCACCCCCAAGCCCAGCTGTCACACACTACAGGCAGGGAGGCCCACCCCCAAGCCCAGCTGTCACACACTACAGGCAGGGAGGCCCACCCCCAAGCCCAGCTGCCACCTACTCACATTTTCACAGTAAAATGATGCAGAGAATATTATTTGTGCAAAACCAAAGAACATTTCACCTGACAAATCAGCAGTCTGCACGACCATCATGATTACCAAGGAAGGCACGAGACCCAGTGGCCAGGAAGTACAGACCTCACTGCTGGACCTTGTCCTTGGTAGCTTTGAGTAATTCAATTGACAGCACCAGATTACAGATTAAGCACCCTGGAGGGAGCACAAGGCTTCTAGAGAAAATGTTGCTTCTTTATGAACTTACACCGGATTGTTGTTGTCGGGGGAGTTTCCGATTCGGACCTCAGCCCCCATCAGTCGCTCTGGACAACAGTTCATCCTGTTTTTCAGGACAACGATGGAGATCTTGTAGCTCTGCTTCAGGTCCAGCTTCCACCAGGGATCCTTCTCCAGGTTGGTGTGAGTGCAGGATTCACTACTGAAGTCGGTGTCTTTGTTCCCATCGATGGCGTTATTGGCCAGTCCGCTCCTGGTGGAGTATGGATAGTCCGACACCTGGGAGGCCACGCCGGTCCGTGCTAGATTCGTGGCTGAGGAGAGAACAGAAGAGATCACATATGGAGGAGATGTGGGTGCTGCCTGCACTGGTGACATTTGATCCTGGATCTATCAGGTGGACCAAAGGGGAGATTGGCCTGGGGGGCAGAGGGGCATGTACACAGCAATCTCGTCCTCTAGTCTTTTTAGAGCTGCCCAGACAAGCCCCATAATAACTGTAGGGTTGCTCAGCCACTGGGTGTTTTGTCACCTTAGAAGATATTCTGTAGAATGGTGCTCCATGTACAGGTAAAAAGGAGTGATCTTCTCCAGGATGGGGCTGTATTTAGAGATGCCATGTACTGCAGAATGGAGCAAATCTGTGACCGCATCACAATCTGTAAGCAGGCATTTGTGAGCCAGGAGACATTGTACATGGATGGTGGTGACACCAGGATCAGAAGGATCATACATTAGTACTCTGATTAATGACAGCAGTCAACACCCAGTGTCTTGTGTTGCTGGCAGCAGGGATGGGGGTATGGCGATTAATTTTGGAGAAATATTTACAAGAGGGGTGCACCATCACTACATGAGGCTCAAGCCCAAGGATGAACCACGTCACTGCCCCAAGCTAGACCCCAGTGTTACAGGTCACATCACGCTGCCAACAATATGTCAGGGATCACGGGGAGGATACCTTTATTGTCCCCACTACTCACATCAATTTATCATGAACCAGGGTTGTTTGGTTGCCCCTGGTTCCTTCTGATTGGGATCTATATTCCACTTCTGGTTTGGATCTTGCAGCTCTCTGGCGCCCTCTTACCCTCAGATCAGATTAGGTAGTGCACCTAGGGTAACTAGTCACCCGAAAGGCTGCCTGCTATGTACTGGCTATTGGGCATGCTGCAGCGAGGGCGATATAACTACTCCCACTCAGGTGGGAACAATAATTTATCAATGCCGCCGTCCCTGCAAAAACTCCCCTATTGCGCTGAATAAGGTATGCTGCCAACAGCTCCAATTTCCTAAGGATTAACAGGTCGAGAGCCAACCCAAATCAGTAGCATAATTCACTTCAGAGGATGCGACAATTTGTTTATAGAGCAGGGAGAGACAAGCTAGTAAATTATATATTTTACTCAAAAAAAAAAAAAAAAAAAAAAAAAGTAGGCAGTGTTTACAAGGTATAAAATATATTATAAAGATGACAAAAATCATGTGTACAATACAAATTACAAATAAAATGGGATTAAACTTGAAAAGAACACTTACAGGTCGTTATGTCATGGTATCATCTTGGCTGGCCTGTGGCTTAGGAGGATGGATAAACACATCTAGATGCATACCACATCTGTATTCACAGCAGGACCCCGGTCACAAGACACTGCTGGAATTCTGTCTCACTAAGATATTCTTAGCACAAAACCCAGGCACTCCCGCTGTGGTGCCTATTATGACCTGGTGGTTAAGAGGCCACACTGATATGACCTGGTGGCTAAAACGCAACATGGAACGAGCTCTGAGAAGGTGGTATCTCTACTGACCGCAGTCCCTAATCCTAACAACACAACTAGAAATAGCCGTGGGATGTTCCTGACACTCCCTAGACACCTCGTCACAGCCTCAGATATAGCTACCCCTAAAGAAGGAAATAGAAAGCCATCTTGCCTCAGAGAAACCCCCAAAAGGAAAGATAGCCCCCCACAAATATTGACTGTGAAAGGAGAGGGAAATGACGAACTCAGAAATGAAATTAGAATTCAGCAAAGGGAGGCCAAAACTAAACTAGATAGACAGAGCAAAGGATACTGTGCGATCAGTATTAAAAACTACAAAATCCACGCAGTTTACAAAAATGAACTCCACACCGACTCACGGTGTGGAGGGGCAAATCTGCTTCCCAGAGTTTCCAGCTAGCCTGAATAAGACATAGTGACAAGCTGGACAAAAAGAGACATATGCAAAGCAATAGAGTCCAAACAAATGGACAAACAAAACTTATCTTTTGCAGACAAGGACTGGCCATATGAGAAATCCAAGGGAAGAATCAAATCCAACCAAGAACATTGACAGCAGGCATGGACTAAAGCCCAGAGCAGGTTTAAATAACAAACCCAGGCAAGGCGATTAGTGAAGGCAGCTGCTACAGTCACCTAACGGAGCAGCAGTTCCACTCGAAACCACCAGAGGGAGCCCAAGGGCAGAACTCGCAAAAATACCATTAGCAACCACAGGAGGGAGCTCCAGAACGGAACTCACAACAGGTGCCATCACTTAGAGGCTGACACCTCCCCTTTACTTAGGATATGAAAACTATTTTTTATGCATAACCTGCTGTGTGAACCTCGCATAAGTAAGACACGATGATCAGAACGTGCTTCACATCATGGAGATTCTTTTAAGTGTACACATGGAGTAATTACCTGGACTCCTTACTGAGAAATTCACACTTTGCACTCATTCTGTTTATTACCACAAACGCTGTCCTTACAATGTGACTGGCACTTCCCAACTCATAAACTACTCAGAACAATCGGACTGGCGTGACAGACAGCCGATAAAATGAAGAGATCCAGCGATTAATTAGATAAAGGCTTTATTATTAAAAATATATATCTAGTGCCATAGTGCACAAGCACCTAAACAGGAAATGGGATGCCAAGTTGTGCAGATTGCTACAAGCATATATAGCCGCACAATATAGAGCAGATGCCGCACATATACTTAACGATTAATACCAAAGTTGCCTAAGCATACTAACAGTGTGACCATGGTGAGCATAATCAGCATATATAATTATAGGAGACAAATGCCATATCTACCTGCGGCTGACCCGGCGTCCCACCTCACTCATTCTGTTATGCTGCAAGCGCTTTCAATGAGTGATAGATTTACCGACACCCGGAATATATAATTCTTATCCCTCTAGCCCAAATCTGTGCCGCTATATATAACTTTAATCAAACAAAAACTCAGGGCTTTCACCAGATCCAACTAGTATTAGATGGGAGGTGTCATGTTAATGTATAAAATGGAGTATGGTTTTCATTTCCCCCTTGATATCACACGCTGTGGGCTCCAAACCCCCCCCCCCCCCCTTCCACTGCCTCTGCTGATCTAGGCACAATCCCTGTGTAACTTTAAACTCCAGGGGGAGCCTTGAATCTCTTCTCTGCTCTTTCCCCCCCTCCAGTCGGAATGGTAATTAGCCATGCAAGTCTTTTTTGTCTCCAAACCCATGTGTTTGCTGTAAAGGGGGAGATATTAAATAAGCCATAATGCGCCGCCAGTGTATGATAGGAATATTCCAGGTACATATTCGGAACGTGCTTTGGTATAGCTTCATAAAACGGGCCTTTTGCTGGAGTCTGGCACCAAGAAAACCAGAGAAATGGTTTTCTCCTAAACAGAGTGGAATAGCGAGACTGAGGCTCCCAGAATCCACAGTTGCTAGCCAGCCGGCAGACCTGCGGTGCTCCAGCCGGAACAACGAGTATAGGCGATACAGCAGCAAGACGAAGAAACTTGGCGGCACTCACCGGTCTTCAAACAGGTATCTTTATTGCTTCACGGCCAGGGGGGTACAAACAAGAAGAGAGCAGCAGGCGAACGACGGCCGTTTCGCGCCCTTCCGGCGCTTCAACGGGTTCAATGGAGATGCGGATGTGACGCCTGAAGTAGCACTGAGATCAAACGCCACTCCCTGCGCCTACATCCGCCCACCCACAGTACACTGCACATACAATTAAAAACATTAATAATAATAAAGTGCGTTAAAAACAAAAACCTAACACCAAGCAATAAGCTATTAAAAGGATACCCAGATCATGTGTGGAAAGATGCCTGTGAAAAAAATGGATAATAGAGATCAACAAAGGGGTAAGGCGCAATCGATTATGGGCAAGAGGTTTACATTTTGTTTCCAGTATGGCCCCATGGACCGGCAGATCAGGTCCGCCATAAGAAAAAATTGGCATTTGTTAGACAGGGACAAAGAGTTAGCCGAGGTGGTCGCCAGAGGCCACCTTATCTCCAATAGAAGAAGTACCAGGCTCAGGGATGTAATAGTACGGAATAGAGTGGTAGAGAATAAGCCAGACAACTGGTTGAGCAGAAATACTCCGCAGGGGAATTATCAGTGTGGGCACTGTACATTTTGCAGACAACATGTTACAGATAAGGTCCTGCACATTGGACCAGTGAAACATAAGGTGGGTCAATTGATTACATGTAGAACCAAGAATGTGGTGTATGTCGTATGGTGCCCGTGTGGATGCTTCTATTTGGGCAAGACGATTAGGTGCTTGTACGAGCGTTTCAGGGAGCACCGTCGGTCGATCATTACAGGGAAAGGAGTACCCAGACTGATCAAACACGTACGGGAAGAACACGGAGGGAATGTGGAGACTTTAACATTCGCAGGTGTGGAACAAGTAAAGATCCTGAGCAGAGGGGGTGATCACCACAATGCCCTACTGAGGTGTGAGGCAATGTGGATTATCCGTACAGGAGCCATGGGTCCGGCAGGGCTCAACAACAAAGTCGACATGTCTATTTTCCTCTGAACAGTATCATGGGAGGGTTGCGTTTGGGTGAATGACCTCAGTACGTTGGAGCCTCACTGGGGCTAGTGTAGTAATTTGTGTATAGATTTAACCCTGCTGTTCTGTTGGTCAAAAATGACCGACTTTGAACTTCAATATTCTTTAAAATATTCAAGATGCGGCTCTGAAACCCGTGGCCGACCGACCCATCCTCATTTAAGTCAATCAACCACAAGTTTCAGAACCGCATCTTGAACACCCCAAAAAATACCAAAGTTCAAAATAGGTCTCCCCAGACCGAACAGAACAGCAGGGTTAAGAAAGATATCTTGGACGGGTACCGTGGGGGATATGTAATAGTCCCATGCAAATATAACAGTGAGGTATATAGATCTCAAGAGGTACAATAGGTCTGCTTAAAGTTTGTTCTGTGTATCGTTCTTTATGGAAATCTTATAAAAAACCTCATAGTTCGTGCAGTATTGCATGGTCAGTATTATAAAAGCTTATTGCTTGGTGTTAGGTTTTTGTTTTTAACGCACTTTATTATTATTAATGTTGTTTTTAATTGTATGTGCAGTGTACTGTGGGTGGGCGGGTGTAGGCGCAGGGAGTGGCGTTTGATCTCAGCGCTACTTCAGGCGTCACATCGGCATCTCCATTGAACCCGTTGAAGCGCCGGAAGGGCGCGAAACGGCAGTCGTTCGCCTGTTGCTCTCTTCTTGTTTGTACCCCCGTGCCGTGAAGCAATAAAGATACCTGTTTGAAGACCGGTGAGTGCCGCCAAGTTTCTTCGTCTTGCTGAATAATGTGTGTGCTGTGAGTCTGCTAGGTTCTCGAGCCCACTTAGGAGTGTTAGAAGTTTCATACCAAAATGTGCACCCTGGCAGCTAGGGGAGAGTGCAGGTAAACAGCCCCTTTAGTGATTATAATTATTATTATTATTTATTGTTATAGCGCCATTTATTCCATGGCGCTTTACATGTGAGGGGTGTACATAATAAAAACAAGTACAATAATCTTATACAATACAAGTCATAACTGGTACAGGAGGAGAGAGGACCCTGCCCGCGAAGGCTCACAATCTACAAGGGATGGGTGAGAATACAGTAGTGATGTCACAAGCCTGCAAATATAAGTCACTGCACTCAGCCCGGCCTTCATTCTTGCCTGGGACTTCACAACATCAAGACACCATGATGAATTGGGATATACAGTCTGGCTCCTCCCACCAGCATGGTTAGCTAGGATGACCTAAGCAGCATGTGAGTGTTTATCTTCTTTAATCCCTTTTTTTATGTAATTGCTTGTCTCATATTGTAAAATCTTTACATACCTTTTGTAAACACTGCCTACCTTTCTGGAGTAAAATATAAATATTACTAGCTTTGTTTTTCTTGCTCTAAAACATACCCAAAGTCCTCTGAAGTTAATTACGCTACTAATTTGGGTTGACTCAACCCCCTCTGAGAAATCTGAGCTGGTAGCGGTGAAGTGTGTTCTGGGCTAGGTGGGTGCCGCTGGCAGCAAAGGAACGGGGTTTTATAAGCTATTGTCTGGCTGCGGCCTGAGCTTTTATAATTCCATAGCTGCAGCGCGCCAGCTAGCCAGTGCACCACAGTGAAGCGACCCATCCAACAACTAATTATCCTAGATGTAGTTCCCTGAATGACCTGAGGGTAAGGGGCACCGGAGAGCTGCAAGTTCCGAAGCAGAACTGGAAAACGGGAAATACATAAATCCCTGCAGTCCATGATATATTGTAGCAGCAGTGGGATAACTAAAATAAGCCCCTGCTGTAAATTGATAGGTCAATAGCCTTGTTTGTGTTTTCACCACATTGTAGCAGTAGTGGGATAACCAAGATAAGCCCCCTGCACATGTGATAGCTGTGTGCTGGCCAAAGGTCACCCCCGATTCATGACAGGAGGGGGGGGGGGAATGAGTAGTTTTCACGGAGACTGGTATCTGCAGCTACAGCCATAAACTTCTGCACAATGGTTACATAGGCGATACAGGTCACATCTACATCATCCCTGCAGTATGCAAACTATATGGCATTTCTGCATGGTACCAGTACCCATATGTAAGAAGACTATCTGACCTATCATCATAATTAAATATCAAACACTGAAAAGAGATTATACCAAGTCCAAGAGTGTCAATATATAAACATCTTTATTATTAAAAACATTAACAAAACAGAAGGTGAAGGAAGTGAAATACAGAACCGCACTTGAAAAAAAATGCTGTGCAAAAAACGGGAGGTGCGTGCCCAGGATTGCTAATTATACGCACACCACATCTATAGCCTCTCGTAGGTGTAACAGTGAACATATTCACTCTATAATATCCAATAATTGTCGCAGTCTGGACATATACAATAGAGAGACATTATCAATATGATACTATGCTTGCTGCAGTTACACCATCACTTCTCCTTTGGCTACAATCAGCCTGGGCTATCTAATACCAAAATCACAAAATAAAGGAAGCTATTTACCCATCTGAGTGCAGTCAAGATGTCCTGGGGACGCGCCTCCACCCCAACGCACGTTTCGGAGAACAACCTTTGTCAGGGGGCATACAGTTCTAATGTGCAAGTGGTTTAAAAAGCTTTGAACCTGGAAGTGTATCCGATGCATACACCGGAAGCTGTTGTGCGTTGTCATGACCACCGTGACGCCGGCGAGCGTCTCACACCACCTGCAGGAGGAGAACAACCACGGGGCCCACGTGATCACAAACCACCCGACCGAGGCAAGGCAGCCCGCGAGCGCAGCAGCATGTCCGTGCAATAAAATATATGTCAGGATGACCACACAACAGCTTAAAATACAGACCAGAGAGCATGTGTTGGGCATCAACGCAGCGGCCAAAATGGAGGACATATCCACTTTAAAAACTCTGCCCTGCCATTTCAAGAGATTTCATGACAGTGATGCCAGTCTTCCCAGGATTAGGGGTATTGATATGCTAGAGGTGGGTATGCGGGGTAGTAGTACCTTTCAGCGACTTGCCCAGATAGAATCAAGATGGATTTGGACCCTTAACACTGTCCATCCAGTGGGATTAAATGATAACATTAGTTATGCCCTTTTCTACGATCACTGGTTCTTGCCGTGTGCCGGAGCCATTGCTTGGTGAGTGCTGTGTGGTTTTTAACCATTCTCTTTTTAATTTTTGTTTTAGTACTACATACGACATTGATCTCGGTGGTGTTGGCATGACCATTGGTGTCACTCTTCATGCAACTCAGTTTTGCTTCCTCCATTTCATCATGGATCATCATTACAGTGTGGAAGGGAGTTTAATCGATGTTCACCGTGACTTCAGCAAATGTTACTTCTGAATGAGAAACTATTTTGGTTATTATTGTAAAGGAACTTTTTTTTGCTATATTGATGTGGTAATTTTTAGTTCACTCTATTGGGGCGAGGTTCCTTTGTTGTGTCACTTGGAGACTCCATAAATGTGACCCCTTCCTATGGCTACATATTAGGATATGCAGATATACATGTTGGTGTCATGATATTGTATGAAATGTAGTATGATTTTGTGGCTTTGCCTGTTGGCACCCGTGCTGTGGGCTAACCCCCCCCCCTTCTCTGTGTGTAGAAGAGGTTTTATTGCTTCTAGCTGCAAATTCCAGGTTCGGAGCAACTTTCTCATTCCCTCCCACCTCCTCAAGAATTTGTATGGCGCTTGTGTAGGCTCAAATCTCCCTCCAGCTAAAACTGGTCTGATATCTCTCAAGACATGCGGTTCTTTGTTTCATTATAGTAAGATATTGGGTCACCGATTTAGGCTAGGAAAATAATAAGTCCATTTTCCGAATCTCCATCGGCAGATCTGTCAGCCACAGTAAGCGCGAGCCTCTGAGCCCAACTGGTACAGAGTATGGATTTCTCCGGAACTGGTTGTCCCAACGAACCCATTTTTGGTCTCATTAGAAAGCCAATTTTAAAATAGGATGAATGCTGGGTGTGTTATGACCCGTTCAGGAGAGAAAATGCAAGAATTATAAGAATTGGAGAAAACTACAGCTGAGGAGAAGGGAGGGCGATGTTAACTCAACCCCTTTAGTGATGTCACGAGGCTGCAGTTTATAAGTTTGTACACTTAACCCAGCCTTCAGTCTTACCTGAGGAGCTCTTACTGCCAGCCCTGATGAACATAGATATTTGGAGCTCCGCCCACTAGCCTGGTTTTGCCTGAAATTACCTGAACACATGTAAGTGTTACCTTCTCATTTAATCCCTGTTATTTTTATAATTACCCTTGTACATATTTTCAATTGTCTCTTATTGTAACATAGTAACATAGTTAGTAAGGCCGAAAAAAGACATTTGTCCATCCAGTTCAGCCTATATTCCATCATAATAAATCCCCAGATCTACGTCCTTCTACAGAACCTAATAATTGTATGATACAATATTGTTCTGCTCCAGGAAGACATCCAGGCCTCTCTTGAACCCCTCGACTGAGTTCGCCATCACCACCTCCTCAGGCAAGCAATTCCAGATTCTCACTGCCCTAACAGTAAAGAATCCTCTTCTATGTTGGTGGAAAAACCTTCTCTCCTCCAGACGCAAAGAATGCCCCCTTGTGCCCGTCACCTTCCTTGGTATAAACAGATCCTCAGCGAGATATTTGTATTGTCCCCTTATATACTTATACATGGTTATTAGATCGCCCCTCAGTCGTCTTTTTTCTAGACTAAATAATCCTAATTTCGCTAATCTATCTGGGTATTGTAGTTCTCCCATCCCCTTTATTAATTTTGTTGCCCTCCTTTGTACTCTCTCTAGTTCCATTATATCTTTCCTGAGCACCGGTGCCCAAAACTGGACACAGTACTCCATGTGCGGTCTAACTAGGGATTTGTACAGAGGCAGTATAATGCTCTCATCATGTGTATCCAGACCTCTTTTAATGCACCCCATGATCCTGTTTGCCTTGGCAGCTGCTGCCTGGCACTGGCTGCTCCAGGTAAGTTTATCATTAACTAGGATCCCCAAGTCCTTCTCCCTGTCAGATTTACTCAGTGGTTTCCCATTCAGTGTGTAATGGTGACATTGATTCCTTCTTCCCATGTGTATAACCTTACATTTATCATTGTTAAACCTCATCTGCCACCTTTCAGCCCAAGTTTCCAACTTATCCAGATCCATCTGTAGCAGAATACTATCTTCTCTTGTATTAACTGCTTTACATAGTTTTGTATCATCTGCAAATATCGATATTTTACTGTGTAAACCTTCTACCAGATCATTAATGAATATGTTGAAGAGAACAGGTCCC
Organism: Ranitomeya imitator; assembly: GCF_032444005.1. Lineage (NCBI taxonomy): Eukaryota > Metazoa > Chordata > Amphibia > Anura > Dendrobatidae > Ranitomeya > Ranitomeya imitator. Next base: position 568,157,266 of record NC_091287.1, on the reverse strand, counting down.
AATACCGACCCCTGCGGTACCCCACTGGTCACAGCGACCCAGTTAGAGCCTATACCATTTATAACCACCCTCTGCTTTCTATCACTAAGCCAGTTACTAACCCATTTACACACATTTTCCCCCAGACCAAGCATTCTCATTTTGTGTACCAACCTCTTGTGCGGCACGGTATCAAACGCTTTGGAAAAATCGAGATAAACCACGTCCAATGACTCACCGTGGTCCAGCCTATAGCTTACCTCTTCATAAAAACTGATTAGATTGGTTTGACAGGAGCGATTTCTCATAAACCCATGCTGATATGGAGTTAAACAGTTATTCTCATTGAGATAATCCAGAATAACATCCCTCAGAAACCCTTCAAATATTTTACCAACAATAGAGGTTAGACTTACTGGCCTATAATTTCCAGGTTCACTTTTAGAGCCCTTTTTGAATATTGGCACCACATTTGCTATGCGCCAGTCCTGCGGAACAGACCCTGTCGCTATAGAGTCCCTAAAAATAAGAAATAATGGTTTATCTATTACATTACTTAGTTCTCTTAGTACTCGTGGGTGTATGCCATCCGGACCCGGAGATTTATCTATTTTAATCTTATTTAGCCGGTTTTGGCTAAATAAGCCGAACATTCTTGTAACATTCTTGTAATAATTTTGATAGACACTGCCTAATCAGTCGGAGTAAAATATCTAAATCACTAGTTTTGTTCTTCCTGCTCTAAAACGTACACTAAGCCTTCTTAAGGGAATTACGCTACTTTTTTGGGTTAGTTTCGGACGGGTTTAGTCGAAGCTGGTGGCAGCATACCTTGTTCTGGGTATTTGGGAGTCGTTGTAGCGACGGCGGGGTTGATAATTATTGTTCCTGCCTGAGTGGGAGTAGTTATCGCGTCGCTGCAGCGTGCCCAATAGCCAGTACATAGCAGGCAGTCTGTCTGGCGACTAATTACCCAGGGTGCAGTACCTAATCTGACCTGAGGATAAGGGGGGGCCCCGAGAGCTGCAAGTGTTAAGAGGAACTGTAAGCGGGATATACATAAATCCCTGCAGTTCGTGGTATATTGAAAGCAGTGGGATACCTAGAATAAGCCCCTGCTGTAAACTAAGAGGTCAATAGCCTTGTGTGTGGTTTTTCATCACATCGTGGAGTGGAGGGATAACTAAGATAAGCCCCCCTGCACATGTGATAGCCGTCTGTTGGCCTAAAGTCACCCCAACCCGTGATGTAGGGGTGACGGTCACGGTGTGAATCTTGACAGTTGGTATGTTTGCTATATAAGGTGTTCAGTGTATAGTATCCATGTAGAGCCATTTCTGCTGGCACATTGTTATGATGTACGTCTTTTGATGTATACATTTCATTCTTAGCTACTCTTAACATTAGCTAACAATTATATTGTTGTTTTTATAGTATGTGCTCGGCGATCTTGCTCTATTATGGAACCCTGAAATGAAGCTATATACCATTTTAAATAGGAGACAATTATACCCTGCTTTAGCTAATTATTTAGGTATATTGTATGATCTTGTAGCTATGATTGTTACACTGTTTATTATTGTATTATGACCATGCCATCACTAATTGATTTCTACATGTATAGTTTTGCGTATATCCATGAGTAATTTATTTCTCGGCTGTGTGTTTGTTCTCCTGCTGCGCTCGCGGGCTGCCTTGCCTCGGTCGAGGGGTTTGTGATCACGTGGGCCCCGTGGTCGCTCTCCTCCTGCGGATGGTGTGGGACGCTCGCAGGCATCGCCGTGGTCATGACAATGCACAACAGCTTCCGGTGTACGCATCGGATACACTTCCAGTTTCAAAGCTTTTTAATCCACTTGCGTATTAGAACTGTATGCGCCCTGACAAAGGTTGTTCTCCGAAACGCGCGTTGGGGCAGAGGTGCGTCCCCAGGACATCTTAACTGCACTCAGACGGGTATATAGCTTCCTTTATTTTGTGATTTTGGTATTAGATAGCCCAGGGTGATTGTAGCCAAAGGAGATGTGATGGTGTATTTTGCAACCCGTTTAACTGCAGCAAGCATAGTATCCTATTGATTGTCTCTATTGTACTGTATATGTCCAGACTGCAACAATTATTGGATATTATAGATTATAGAGTAAATATGCTCAGACTGTTACACCCATGAGAGGCTATAGATGTGGTGTGCGTATAATTGGCGTTCCTGGGCACGCACCTCCTGTTTTTTTGCACAGCATTTTTTCAAGTGCGGTTCTGTATTTCACTTCCTTCACCTTCTGTTTGTTCATGTTTTTCATAATAAAAATGTTTATATTTTGATACTCTTGGGACTTGGTATAATCTCTATAGCGTTTGATCATTCCTGCAGTACCACGGCAAACATGGTATCCCACCGGACCACCTGTATCCCCGGCTAAGTGTTAGTCCCGGCTGTTTCCCTCCACTGTTACGATTTGAGGTACCCACGGTAGGGGTCAGCAGAGTCATGGTGACTGGTCTGCGACTACACTACAAGCCGACAACTGACCGGTAACTTCCTGCAATATCCGCTGAAGTCACCCTAAGCCCTGATTGTTGGGTGCACTTCACCCCCTCCTCCACCATAGACCCAGAATCAGAGCCATGGAAAGCCCCGTCCCCCTAAAGCCAGGACAGACAGACACCTGACTGTTCTACCTGCGCTATAACCCACCCCGGGCACAGGATCTCACCTCCAGGTGCAGGAGCGCATCCAAAAGCCAGGACCACAGATCCCAGAAGAATCAGAGACAGCAGAGGATTCATCCTGGGTAAAGAAGAGAACAGACATGGAGGAGTCAGTAATGTCTCATGGATCCTGTGCAGACAACACTCCTCATCTGAGAAGGCCGATAACCGAGTTATAGATTGTAGTCACTTCTCTCCAGACTGATGAGTGAGCAGTAGTGATGAGCGAACGTGCTCGCTAGAGTTGAGCGACCTTGACCTTTTTAGAGTCGAGCCGGGTTTTGCGAAACCCGACTATGTCCAAAGTCGGGTCGAGTGAAATCGGCCGATTATGACGTAAAGTCGGGATCGACCGAAACACGAAACCCAATGCAAGTCAATGGGGCAGCATAGTCGGCAGTGAGTGGGGGCCAGGAAAACACCTAGAGTGCCCATTTTAATGTCAAAACCATCCATTCTTCTTAATGAAGCTTGTCAAGCGTAATTTACCTTAAAATAATTGGAAGGCATTTGAAATTGGGGGTCATTTGGCTAAAGTTGTGGGGGGTAGGGCTGGTTCAAGTAATTAGTGGGCCCAGTAAATCTGGACCACGTCACGGCAGTGGAGCAGGGAGAGGTAAGTATTTCAACTTTGCAAGTGCTGTGATCCTGAGCAAGCAGGGTGGGCCCACTCGTTGGCATTGGCACTGGCACAGGGCCCCTCAAAGTACAGCGGTGTGTTTGCACGGCGGGGGCGCCTCCCACCGGCAGCAACACTTTTGCGTACTATGAGAGGCCCTGTGCCAGTGACGTCGCCAACTAGTATTCCTCCCCCCACCTGATGAAGGAACCTGCACTTTCATCTGCACCTTCCTCTTTGTCCCCGTGTAAGGTGGTATGGTATGCGGGAAGAGCAACCTGACTTTCAGCAGGGTCACAATGTTGTTGTGTAGCGTGCACGGGGAATGTTGCGTTATGGGTCAATGTACCAGCAGACTCATCTATCACTGGCTGGGCAATGGGCACGATGAAGTGGAAACACAGATATAGGCCCAAAGAATAAAGTGGGCTAAATGCAGTTCAAAATTGGTAACACAGGAATAACCAGGGGGCATTGCAGTGGAGGACAACTGGAATGAGAGGCTGACACAGAGAGTAGGGCCAAATCAGTAAGTAGTCGAAATGCAGTTCAAAATTGGCAACCGTAGTAAACAGGCGGCACAGCTTTGTTCAGTGGAGGAGAACAGCAAGGAGTGGCAGACACCGATAGTAGGCCCCAACCCAACTAGTAGGCCAAATGCAGTCTAACATTAACAACTACTTAACGAGAGGCTGAAAATGGAATTTCAGGACAGGAAACCAGGAGAACAGCAAGGAGTGGCAGACACCGATAGTAGGCCCCAAACCAACTAGTACGCCAAATGCAGTTGTTCCATTTAACCACAATTTAATGAGAGCCTGAAGATAGAAGCTCAGGAAAGGCAACCTGGGGAACACCTTGGAGTGTAACAACAACCTCTCTCTACACCACGGAAGGGCTGATTCTTAGGAAGGAAGGCTGTTGTAAATAAGCATTGCGCGCCCGAGGGTGATTATATTCTTATTCGGTATCTACTCACCCTCGGACGCGCCATGCTTCTTGATTTGTAATTAATGTTTATTTGCAATGTGCTTTTGACTTACTCAATTATTTTTTTAATTATTGATTTTATTAAATTAATAGTTTAACATCTTATTGGAAATAATTTAAAGGAGACGCGACAGGACAACACTCGGTGGATGCCATATCTGTGTTAACAACTCCAAAAAACTTTCAGTTAACTTCTTGCAGGAGAAAGAAATTGTAGCTGTTGGACCTTTGTAGTACAGTTCCAGATATTTGTTGTGTGTTTGTTTTGATTGTTAAAATGTCTGCATTTGAGATCTCAACACGATCTTATTTTTTATAATCAAATTAATTTTTTAAATATTTTATTAGGTTGGTTCAAGGGGTACACGGGCCGCAGTAGACAGGTCAGTGGAGGCCTAGTGGAAGGAGTGACCACAGACAGGCATCGAAGGCCTAAAATATTAACACATGGCTGTAGGCAATTTTAAATTGGTTCCAGGGGTACTTGGGCAGCAGTGCCCTGGTCAGTGTAGTAGTAGTTGAAAGAATGGACCGCAGACAGGCATCGAAGGCCTAAAATAAAAAAATTGGGCTGGCTGTAGGCAATTTTAAATTGGTTCCAGGGGTACACGGGCAGCAGTGGTGTGGTCAGTGGAGGCCTAGTGGAAGGAGTGACCGCAGACAGGCATCGAAGGCCTAAAATAATCACACATGGCTGTAGGCAATTTTAAATTGGTTCCAGGGTTACACGGGCAGCAGTGGTGTGGTCAGTGGAGGCCTAGTGGAAGGAGTGACCGCAGACAGGCATCGAAGGCCTAAAATAATCACACATGGCTGTAGGCAATTTTAAATTGGTTCCAGGGGTACACGGGCAGCAGTGGTGTGGTCAGTGGAGGCCTAGTGGAAGGAGTGACCACAGACAGGCATCGAAGGCCTAAAATATTAACACATGGCTGTAGGCAATTTTAAATTGGTTCCAGGGGTACTTGGGCAGCAGTGCCCTGGTCAGTGTAGTAGTAGTTGAAAGAATGGACCGCAGACAGGCATCGAAGGCCTAAAATAAAAAAATTGGGCTGGCTGTAGGCAATTTTAAATTGGTTCCAGGGGTACACGGGCAGCAGTGGTGTGGTCAGTGGAGGCCTAGTGGAAGGAGTGACCGCAGACAGGCATCGAAGGCCTAAAATAATAACACATGGCTGTAGGCAATTTTAAATTGGTTCCAGGGTTACACGGGCAGCAGTGGTGTGGTCAGTGGAGGCCTAGTGGAAGGAGTGACCGCAGACAGGCATCGAAGGCCTAAAATAATCACACATGGCTGTAGGCAATTTTAAATTGGTTCCAGGGGTACACGGGCAGCAGTGGTGTGGTCAGTGGAGGCCTAGTGGAAGGAGTGACCACAGACAGGCATCGAAGGCCTAAAATATTAACACATGGCTGTAGGCAATTTTAAATTGGTTCCAGGGGTACTTGGGCAGCAGTGCCCTGGTCAGTGTAGTAGTAGTTGAAAGAATGGACCGCAGACAGGCATCGAAGGCCTAAAATAAAAAAATTGGGCTGGCTGTAGGCAATTTTAAATTGGTTCCAGGGGTACACGGGCAGCAGTGGTGTGGTCAGTGGAGGCCTAGTGGAAGGAGTGACCGCAGACAGGCATCGAAGGCCTAAAATAATAACACATGGCTGTAGGCAATTTTAAATTGGTTCCAGGGTTACACGGGCAGCAGTGGTGTGGTCAGTGGAGGCCTAGTGGAAGGAGTGACCGCAGACAGGCATCGAAGGCCTAAAATAATCACACATGGCTGTAGGCAATTTTAAATTGGTTCCAGGGGTACTTGGGCAGCAGTGCCCTGGTCAGTGTAGTAGTAGTTGAAAGAATGGACCGCAGACAGGCATCGAAGGCCTAAAATAAAAAAATTGGGCTGGCTGTAGGCAATTTTAAATTGGTTCCAGGGGTACACGGGCAGCAGTGGTGTGGTCAGTGGAGGCCTAGTGGAAGGAGTGACCGCAGACAGGCATCGAAGGCCTAAAATAATAACACATGGCTGTAGGCAATTTTAAATTGGTTCCAGGGTTACACGGGCAGCAGTGGTGTGGTCAGTGGAGGCCTAGTGGAAGGAGTGACCGCAGACAGGCATCGAAGGCCTAAAATAATCACACATGGCTGTAGGCAATTTTAAATTGGTTCCAGGGGTACTTGGGCAGCAGTGCCCTGGTCAGTGTAGTAGTAGTTGAAAGAATGGACCGCAGACAGGCATCGAAGGCCTAAAATAAAAAAATTGGGCTGGCTGTAGGCAATTTTAAATTGGTTCCAGGGGTACACGGGCAGCAGTGGTGTGGTCAGTGGAGGCCTAGTGGAAGGAGTGACCGCAGACAGGCATCGAAGGCCTAAAATAATAACACATGGCTGTAGGCAATTTTAAATTGGTTCCAGGGGTACACGGGCAGCAGTGGTCTGGTCAGTGGAAGTCTAGTGGAAGGAGTGACCGCAGACAGGCTTCGAAGGCCTAACATAACAAAAATGTCAAAACAATGGTATTGTCAGTGCCAGGCATTGAAGGATGTCAGCGCCTAGACTACACATTGGTGAAGCTGTGAGAGATAATTTTGCTAGTGGTAGAGCACTGTTTGAGCTGGGGGGGGGGGGAACTGGCTTGTGGCCGGCGGTACAGGCACAGGGCCCCTCATATTACAACGGTGAGTCTGACGTTGGGTGCGCACCACCACCGCCAGAGACACTTTATTGTACTATGAGGGACCCAGTGGCAGTGCCGTCGACCAAAAGCGGGCTCACCCACCTCTTCAGACAAACAGCACTCTCAAGGGTCCAAGCGCAAAGTGGCGATAGCACGACCCCGTGTGGGGAGTTTGGCCATTTCGTGAGGTGGAAACATGTCGTATGCTGGACAATCAGGTGAAGAAAATTACGAGATTGGAAAAGTCATTCAGAATAGTCCACAGGCAAGACCTTTTCATAGGAAAGCTAGGTGTCAGCCGGGCAGGGTGGGGCAAAAGATTTTGAAATCCAGTTGTGGTTCATTTTAATGAAGGTTAGATCATCTACATTTTGGGTAGCCAGACGAGTCCTTTTTTCTGTTAGTATTGAACCTGCAGCACTGAATACTCTTTCTGATAGGACACTAGCTGCCGGGCAAGCAAGCTCCTGCAATGCATATTCTGCCAATTCTGGCCAGGTGTCTAATTTGGATGCCCAGTAATCAAATGGGAATGACGGTTGAGGGAGAACGTCGATAAGGGATGAAAAATAGTTTGTAACCATACTGGACAAATGTTGTCTCCTGTCACTTTGAATTGATGCTGCAGTACCTGTCCTGTCTGCGGTCATAGAAAAATCACTCCACAACCTGGTCAGAAAACCCCTCTGGCCAACGCCACTTCTGATTTCTGCCCCTCTAACACCTCTGGTCTGCTGGCCCCTGGAGCTCGTGTGAGAACGATCACGGGCGCTGTGTGCAGGGAATGCCAGAAGCAAACGGTCAACAAGAGTTGATTGTTTTGTTGCTAATATTAGTTCCAAGTTCTCATGTGGCATAATATTTTGCAATTTGCCTTTATAGCGAGGATCAAGGAGGCAGGCCAACCAGTAATCGTCATCGTTCATCATTTTTGTAATGCGTGTGTCCCTTTTGAGGATACGCAAGGCATAATCCGCCATGTGGGCCAAAGTTCCCGTTGTCAAATCTGCGGTTGTGCTTGGTTGAGGGGCAGTTGCAGGCAAATCTACGTCACTTGTGTCCCTCAAAAAACCAGAACCCGGCCTTGCCACGCCACCAATTTCCCGTGCCCCCGGGAAAGCTTCCTCATTAAAAATATACTCATCCCCATCATCCTCCTCATCCTCCACCTCCTCTTCGCCCGGTACCTCGTCATGTACACTGCCCTGACCAGACAATCGCTGACTGTCATCAAGGCTTTCCTCTTCCTCTGGTGCAGACGCCTGATCCTTTATGTGCGTCAAACTTTGCATCAGCAGACGCATTAGGGGGATGCTCATGCTTATTATGGCGTTGTCTGCACTAACCAGCCGTGTGCATTCCTCAAAACACTGAAGGACTTGACACATGTCTTGAATCTTCGACCACTGCACACCTGACAACTCCATGTCTGCCATCCTACTGCCTGCCCGTGTATGTGTATCCTCCCACAAAAACATAACAGCCCGCCTCTGTTCGCACAGTCTCTGAAGCATGTGCAGTGTTGAGTTCCACCTTGTTGCAACGTCTATGATTAGGCGATGCTGGGGAAGGTTCAAAGAACGCTGATAGGTCTGCATACGGCTGGAGTGTACAGGCGAACGGCGGATATGTGCGCAAAGTCCACGCACTTTGAGGAGCAGGTCGGATAACCCCGGATAACTTTTCAGGAAGCACTGCACCACCAGGTTTAAGGTGTGAGCCAGGCAAGGAATGTGTTTCAGTTGGGAAAGGGAGATGGCAGCCATGAAATTCCTTCCGTTATCACTCACTACCTTGCCTGCCTCAAGATCTACAGTGCCCAGCCACGACTGCGTTTCTTGCTGCAAGAACTCGGACAGAACTTCCGCGGTGTGTCTATTGTCGCCCAAACACTTCATAGCCAATACAGCCTGCTGACGTATGCCAGTAGCTGCCCCATAATGGGAGACCTGGTGTGCAACAGTGGCAGGTGCGGATGGAGTGTTTGTGCGACTGCGGTCTGTGGACGAGCTCTTGCTTCTGCAGGAGGACGAGGAGGAGGAGGAGGAGGAGGGGGTGCGAACGGCTACAGACAACTGTTTACTAGACCGTGGGCTAGGCAGAACTGTCCCAAACTTGCTGTCCCCTGTGGACCCTGAATCCACCACATTTACCCAGTGTGCCGTGATGGACACGTAACGTCCCTGGCCATGCCTACTGGTCCATGCATCTGTTGTCAGGTGCACCTTTGTGCTCACAGATTGCCTGAGTGCATGGACGATGCGCTCTTTAACATGCTGGTGGAGGGCTGGGATGGCTTTTCTGGAAAAAAAGTGTCGACTGGGTAGCTCGTAGCGTGGTACAGCGTAGTCCATCAGGTCTTTGAAAGCTTCGCTTTCAACTAACCGGTAGGGCATCATCTCTAACGAGATTAGTCTAGCTATGTGGGCGTTCAAACCCTGTGTACGCGGATGCGAGGCTAAGTACTTCCTTTTTCTAACCATAGTCTCATGTAGGGTGAGCTGGACTGGAGAGATGGAGATCGTGGAACTAGCGGGGGTGCCGGTGGACATGGCAGACTGAGAGACGGTGGGAGATGGTATTGTTGCCACCGGTGCCCTAGATGCAGTGTTTCCTACTACGAAACTGGTGATTCCCTGACCCTGACTGCTTTGGCCTGGCAAAGATACCTGCACAGATACAGCAGGTGGTGCGCTAAATGGTGGTCCTACACTGCCGGAAGGGATGTTGCGTTGATGACTAGCTTCATTGGCCGAGGGTGCAACAACCTTAAGGGACGTTTGGTAGTTAGTCCAAGCTTTCAAATGCATGGTGGTTAAATGTCTATGCATGCAACTAGTATTGAGACTTTTCAGATTCTGACCTCTGCTTAAGGAAGTAGAACATTTTTGACAGATGACTTTGCGCTGATCAATTGGATGTTGTTTAAAAAAATGCCAGACTGCACTCTTTCTAGCATCGGATACCTTTTCAGGCATTGCAGACTGAGCTTTAACCGGATGGCCACGCTGTCCTCCACCAGGTTTTGGCTTTGCCACGCGTTTTGGGCAAGATACGGGCCCGGCAGATGGAACCTGTGGCGATGTTGATGCCTGCTGCGGCCCCTCCTCCTCCTCTGCTTCAGAACTGCTGCCGCCTGCACCCTGTTCCCCCAATGGCTGCCAATCGGGGTCAAGAACTGGGTCATCTAATAACTCTTCTTGTACCTCCTGCGCAACTTCGTCTGTGTCACCGTGTCGTTCGGTGGTATAGCGTTCGTGATGGGGCAACATAGTCTCATCAGGGTCTGATTCTTGATCAGCACCCTGCGAGGGCAATGTTGTGGTCTGAGTCAAAGGACCAGCATAGTAGTCTGGCTGTGGCTGTGCGTCAGTGCACTCCATGTCAGATTCAATTTGTAATGGGCATGGACTGTTAACTGCTTCACTTTCTAAGCCAGGGACGGTATGTGTAAAGAGCTCCATGGAGTAACCCGTTGTGTCGCCTGCTGCATTCTTCTCTGTTGTTGTTTTTGCTGAAGAGGACAAGGAAGTGACTTGTCCCTGACCGTGAACATCCACTAACGACGCGCTGCTTTTACTTTTACCAGTTTCACGAGAGGAGGCAAAAGAGCTAGAGGCTGAGTCAGCAAGATAAGCCAAAACTTGCTCTTGCTGCTCCGGCTTTAAAAGCGGTTTTCCTAATCCCAGAAAAGGGAGCGTTCGAGGCCTTGTGTAGCCGGACGACGAACCTGGCTCCACAGCTCCAGACTTAGGTGCAATATTTTTTTCCCCACGACCACCTGATGCTCCACCACTACCACTACCCTCATTACCAGCTGACAATGAACGCCCCCGGCCACGACCTCTTCCACTAGACTTCCTCATTGTTTTAAAAACGTAACCAAACTAACGTTATTTGTTGCAGTCACACAACTTACACGGTGAGCTATAACTTCAGTATGATTTAGCTACCCCTTTACAGGTTGGTGAGACCACCGCGAAAATCAGGCACAATGTTACACACTCTTTTTTTGGTGGCTGCAAATTAGAGAGATGCCCCACACGCAGGACTGTCACTGAAGCACAAATGTTAATATTAATGTCACACTATTATTTGTTTTTTATTTTTATTTTTTTCAGGAACACTTTAGAAACCCCCCCAAAAAAAAAAAAATTGATTTTTGCAGGGAGAATTTAGAAAACAAATGTAACAAACTATATGCTTTCTATGGGCCACTGAGTGAGAGATGACGCACACAGGAATCAGGAGTGGCACACAAGCCCAGAGGCCAATATTTTTCTACCAATGATTGATGGAGTTATTTTCTCTGGTAGATTTTGGAACCCAAATCAAGGAAAAAAAATATAGGCTTTCTATGGACCACAATTGGAGAGAGAGAGAGAGAGAGAGAGAGAGAGAGAGAGAGAGAGAGAGAGAGAGAGAGAGAGAGAGAGAGAGAGAGATGGCACACCCAGGAGTCAAGACTGGCACACAAGCAGAAAGGCCAATATTAATCTCCCACTGTTTTTTTTTTTTTTTTCAGGGAGACTTTAGAAAAAAAAAAAATAAAAAAAATATGATTTTATCAGGAAGAATTTAGAAACCAAATAAAATAAAATGATTTTTTCAGGGAGAATTTAGAAAACAAATAAAACCAAAAATAGGCGTTCTATGGCCCACTGACAGAGAGAGAGAGAGATGGAACGCTTAGTACTGGCACACAAGCCCAAAGGGCAATATTAATCTCCCTTTTTTTTTCCAGGGAGAATTTCTAAAACCCCCCCCAAAAAAAAAATAGGCTTTCTATGGCCCACTATTTGTGAGAGAGATGGGACGCTCAGGACTGGCACAGATGGCACGCTCAGGACTGGCACAGAAGCCCAGAGGCCAATATTAATCTCCCTTTTTTTCTGGGAGAATTTATAAAACCAAAAAAATATTTAAATAGGCTTTCTATGGCCCACTATTTGTGAGAGAGATGGCACGCTCAGGACTGGCACAGATGGCACGCTCACAACTGGCACACAAGCCCAGAGGCCAATATTAATCTCCCTTTTTTCAGGGAAAATTTATAAAACCAAAAAAAAAATTAAATAGGCTTTCTATGGCCCACTATTTGTGAGAGAGATGGCACGCTCAGGACTGGCACAGATGGCACGCTCACAACTGGCATACAAGCCCAGAGGCCAATATTAATCTCCCTTTTTTCAGGGAAAATTTATAAAACCAAAAAAAAAAATTAAATAGGCTTTCTATGGCCCACTATTTGTGAGAGAGATGGCACACTCAGGACTGGCACACAAGCCCAAAGGCCAATATTAATCTCCCACTGTATTTTTATCAGGGAGAATTTATACACCCCACAAAAAAAAATACAGAAAAATGAAAAGGCTTTCTATGGCCCACTATGTGAGAGAGATGGCACACACAGGGATGGCACTCTAGCAGAAATGCCAAATTGCCAATCTTAATCTCCCACCAAAAAAAAAAACAAAAAAAAAACAGGGAATGTCCTACAATTACTATCTCCCTGCCTGCAGTAATCTCAGCCAGGTATGGCAGGCAGCTACTATCTCCCTGCCTGCAGTAATCTCAGCCAGGTATGGCAGGCAGCAATAAGGAGTGGACTGATGCACAAATGAAATAAAAAGTGTGGACAAACAAAAAAGATAGCTGTGCAGAAAGGAAGGAACAAGAGGATTTGTGCTTTGAAAAAAGCAGTTGGTTTGCACAGCGGCGTACACACAGCAATGCAGCTATCAGGGAGCCTTCTAGGGCAGCCCAATGAGCTACAGCGCTGAGGGGAAAAAAAAAAAAAAAAAACTTCCACTGTCCCTGCACACCGAGGGTGGTGTTGGACAGTGCAAATCGCTGCAGCACAAGCGGTTTTGTGGTTAATGGACCCTGCCTAACGCTATCCCTGCTTCTGACAAAGCGGCAGCAACCTCTCCCTAAGCTCAGATCAGCAGCAGTAAGATGGCGGTCGGCGGGAACGCCTCTTTATAGCCCCTGTGACGTTGCAGACAGCAAGCCAATCACTGCAATGCCCTTCTCTAAGATGGTGGGGACCAGGACCTATGTCATCACGCTGCCCACACTCTGCGTTTACCTTCATTGGCTGAGAAATGGCGCTTTTCGCGTCATTGAAACGCGACTTTGGCGCGAAAGTCGCGTACCGCATGGCCGACCCCGCACAGGGGTCGGATCGGGTTTCATGAAACCCCGACTTAGCCAAAAGTCGGCGACTTTTGAAAATGTTCGACCCGTTTCGCTCAACCCTAGTGCTCGCCACTACTCGTTACTCGCCCGAGTATCCCTATGCTCGGCGAGCATTTCCGGGATTATTCGGCGGTAACTGCAATCTCCACCCAGCAGTTTTGGCGGATTTTAGAGACCCAATCACGGTGCAGAGATGGTCTGCCAGGCCATGAAACGCTGCAGCCATCTTTGTTGTGGTCGTGCAGTGATTGGCTGGTCGCACAGCATCATCCCGAGTATAAGAGACCTGGCGCCGTCCTGCTCGCCACATTCTGCTCCAGATTCAGCGAGAGTAGGGAGAGCTGCTGCTGAGATAGGGTCAGAATCGTGGTTTTAGAGTTAGTGTAGATCTGCAACTGTTACATCCACAACTCCTGAGAAACCAACAGTCCTTTTTAGGGCTAATTCCTGGGTCCTGATATTACAGCGCTAGGTAGGCAGGGCACAGCATATCCATATCAGTGCAAGACCTGCAGGCACTGTATGTGCTTACATAGCTCCACCTGTGAGATCTTCCCGAGTCTATTTTTTAAAGACTCTGCCGATAACCCCAAACAGGCCATTTGCAGCACCTGCCATGCCCGCATCAGCAGGGGTAGCAAAACAACCAGCCTGACCACCACCAGCGTGATCAGGCACATGCAAGCAAAGCACCTGACTTTGTGGGCCAAACCCCAGGCTCCAGGACCACTGCCTGCTGGTGCTTCTTCCACTGTTTTGCGTAGAAGCCAATCCCCAGTACACCGTGCATGTGAAGATGCCTCTAGCCCTGCACCTGTTGTGGCCCACAGTCAAGCAGCACCATCAGCAAGCGCGTCCACGGCCTTGTCCAAGCACAGCGTTCAGTTGTCTATAACCCAGTCTTTGGAACGCAAGCAGAAATACGCAGCCAACGCCCCAGAGGCTACAGTCCTCATTTCTAATATTTCGCTTCTGCTTGCGCTAGAAATGCTGCCTTTTAGGCTTGAGATGGAAGCTTTCCGCAACCTGATGGCAGCGGCCGTCCCAAGTCGCCACCATTTCTCCCAGTGTGCCATACCGGCATTACACCAGCATGTGTCCCACAACATTACCCGTGCCCACAACAATGCTGTTAACAAGAAAGTCCACCTAACCACGGACATGTGGACAAGTGCTTGTGGGCAGGGACGGTACATCTCAATGATGGCACACTGGGTTAACATAGTGGAAGCTGGGACCCAGTCGGACCTTGGGATGGAACACATCCTCCCCACGCCAATCAGGGTTGCCCCCCACAGTCTACAGCTCCTGCACCACCTCCTCTTCATCCTCCATCTCTAAAATCAACACATCAGTCAGAAGCTGGAAGCACTGCCTCAGCCAAGTGGCATCAGGTTGTGCTGAAGCTAATCCGCAAAAGTGACAAAACTGCACTATGCAGAAGAGTTGTGGATAGCACAGAGCAGTCAGATGTTTGGATGACACCGCTGAACCTACAGCCAGGCATGGTCATGTGTGACAATGGCCATACCTGGTGGCGGCTCTGAGGCAAGGTGAGCTCACATGTACCTTGCTTGGCCCATGTGCTTAAACTCATGGTTCAACATTTTCTGAAAAGCTACCCAGAGCGACTTGTGAAAGTACACCGTCTGTCTGCCCATTTTAGAAAGTCAGCTACAGCTTCAGCCGCCCTTGCCGTGCTTCAGCAGCGTTTTCAGCTTCCAGCTCACCAACTGTTGTGCGATGTCCCCACGCGCTGGAACTCTGCATATGTTGGAAAAGATTTGTGGGCAGAAGTGGGCCATTGTTGACTACCAACATTAACAAGGCAGTCAAATTTCAGGTCAGACTCCACACATAAGACCTCAGGAGTTGACAGATGTCAGATATATGTACCATCCTCGAAAACTTTGAGGACTGCACAAAGATTGTGAGCGGCGATGATGCCATAATTAGCATCGCCATCCCGCTTCTCAGCATTCTGAAAAACTCTGCTCACAGTCAAAGAGGATTCATTGCAGGCGGAGCAAAAAAAAAAAAAAAAAAGGAGCATGAACTGCACTTCCCAAAATCATACGTTGATCCATACCTCCCAACTTTTGAAGATGGGAAAGAGGGACAAAGTTTGCGGCGCGCAACGCGGCAAATTTTAGGCCACGCCTCTGACCACACCCATTCACTAGTCACACCCATATCCACGTCTCAACCACACCCATTTAGCACTGCTGATCAAACTGTTCATAAAGAATAATTATAAACAAAAAAATATGGCCACACATGATGCTCCATACTGTATAATGACCGCACATGATGCTCCATACTGTACAATGACCACACATGATGCTCCATACTGTATATTGGCTGCACATGATGCTCCATACTGTACAATGACCACACATGATGCTCCATACTGTATAATAGCCACACATGATGCTCCATACTGTATAATGGCCGCACATGATGCTCCATACTGTACAATGGCCGCACATGATGCTCCATACTGTATAATGGCCACACATGATGCTCCATACTGTATAATGACCACACATGATGCTCCATACTGTATATTGGCCGCACATGATACTTTGTACCGTATAATGGCCACACATAGCTACTCCTACACACACGGCTCCGCTCCATACATCTCGTACACACACGGCACTACTCCGTACACCCCGTACACACACGGCTCTGCTCTATACACATTGCACACGCTCCGTATACTTTGAGCACGCATGGCTCTGCTCTGCACTGTACACCTCGTACACACGTGGCTCCGCTCCATACACCTTTCACACTCTGCTCTGATCCGCAAACCTCTTACACACACACGACTCCGCTCCGTAGACCTTTCACATGCTGCTCCGCTCCGTACATCTCGTACACCTCGTAAACACGCGGCTGTGCTCCGTACACCTCGTACACACGGCTCCGTACACCTCTTACACACGCTGCTCCGCTCCGTACACACGCGGCTGTGCTCCATACACCTCGTACACACGCGGCTGTGCTCTGTACACCTCGTACACATGGCTCCGTATACCTCTTACACACGACTCCGCTCCGTACACCTTTCACATGCTGCTCCGCACACCTCGTACATATGGCTCCGTACACCTTTCACAGTACGAGGTGCACCGAGTGGAGCCGCGTGTGTGTACGAGGTGCACCGAGCGGAGCCGCGTGTGTGTACGAGGTGCACCGAGCGGAGCCGCGTGTGTGTACGAGGTGCACCGAGCGGAGCCGCGTGTGTGTACGAGGTGCACCGAGCGGAGCCTCAGCCGCGTGTGTGCACCGAGCGGAGCTGCAGCTTGTAATTAGCACATGATGATACAGTGACTGTCATAGGGGATTAGGCTTTTATGTCTGGGGAAATAAAGCAGCCACATTGATGTGTTGTCACTCTCTCCCAGGAGGCTGCTCCTCCTCCACAATGCACTGGACGGAGGAGTCATCTCTGTGACATCCACTACTCACTGATCTGCATCTGTCCCATTAGCAGCCTCCATTCCTCTCATGGCTGCTGCTTACATTGCCCCCCGGCCCCCAGGCTGTGTCCGGCTCTGTTATGTCACCTCAGGTGTCCTCTCTGAACTGTGAGGCACACTGAAGACTCAGGAACACACCGACGGGGGAGGGGCGTGGCCTAACAAAAGGGGGCGGTGACAGCAGCATCAACTGTTCTGTCTGCAGGACTCTCTGCGTCCCGGGCAGGACAGCCGGGGCAAGCATCAAATCCGGGGCAGTCCCGCACAATGACGGATGGTTGGTTGATCTAAAGCCGCTAGGCAAAAATTTATATAACTGAACATGAGGTTTTCAGTTTAACATTCTGATCAGACTGTATGAAGCGCACTGCCACTTCACGGCAAACCTCGTAGTGGGTCCTATCGCCCTAACGGAGCGGAGCCGTGCGGCGTCCACGCACCAGCAGGGCAGACGGCCTGTTGCCCCACAGCACCCATGCTGCGAGACTGAGCCCCCATGACTCCAGACCGCGCCGCCCCACCAGCACAAAGCCACCGCAACAATGGCCGCCACACAGCACCAGCACCAAAATGAAAGGAGCATTGAAACTCACCTTCCTCCAGCTCTTCAGTGAGAGCCACAATGGGCCAGACCCCTTACTTTGCAGTCTCCTGCTAATTAAAATCACCTGTGCCAAATGGGAGGAGTGCTGGTCCAAGAAGAAGACTAGAACATGCTTTGCAAAAAGGAAAAAAAAAAAAAAAAAAATCATGAACCGCACATCCCAAAATCATATGTTGATCTAAAGCCGCTAGGCAAAAATGATCAGATCAGAATGTTAAACGGAAAACCTCACGTTCAGTATATAAATTTTTGCCTAGCGGCTTTAGATCAACGTATGATTTTGGGATGTGCGGTTCATGCTCCTTTTTTTCCTTTTTATTTTTTATCTAAGTAGTGAAAACAAAAAAAAAAAAGCGCCATTTTCCGATACCCGTAGCGTCTCCATTTTTTGTGATCTGGGGGTCGGGTGAGGGCTTGTTTTTTGCATGCCGAGATGGTTTTTAATGATGCCACATTTGTGCAGATATGTTTTTTTGATTGCCCATTATTGCATTTTAGTGCCTTGCCGCGGCGACCAAAAGAACGCAATTCTGGTGTTTTGAATTTTTTTTCTCGCTACACCGTTTAGCGATCAGGTTAATTTTTTTTTTTATTGATAGATCGGGCGATTCTGAACACGGCGATACCAAATGTGTAGGTTTGATTTTTTTTTTTATTGTTTTATTTTGGATAGGGCGAATGGGGGGGGGGGGTGATTTAAACTTTATTTTTTTTCCATTTTTTCATTTTTTTAAAACTTTTTTTGTTTTACTTTTGCCATGCTTCAATAGCCTCCATGGGAGGCTACAAGCTGGCACAACTCGATGCGCAGTACTAGTATGGCACATGTCGCGAAGGGGTTAATACTCATTCAATTTTGTAGTTTGCAATGAAATTGCCTTGTATTGCAGGTATTAGCCTTTTTTTTTTTTTTAAAGCCGTATCTGAACCTTAGTGATAAAATTATGGGAAACAGTTGCCAAATTCTCCTGTAAATAATTCTGCAAAGAGGAAACCATCTTACCATTAAAAAATACAAGTGGATTTTCCTGGGCCCATCCACTATGTGGGTTCCTAGGCTTATTGGGGTGCATATGAATTGGTAGCAGGTCAGGCTTGAATTCAATGCAACACTTTTTCAGGAGTCCCCCTGGACATCTTATGACAGGTGTGGTGCGTCGTAATTCTTGGCAGCGCATCCACTCACAGCGTAGGCTACAACAGCTTAGGAGACCCCCTGTTTAATAATGGCCCTTTAAGAAGATTAATGCCGCCTGATGCCCCTGTAAAAATAGGCTCTGTGACTTTAAGAGTCCCTCCTTCAATTAAACAAGATGGGTCTGTATGTGTCACCCACCACATGGCCAGCTGGGGGGGTTACATGTTACAATGACATTTCCCAGTGAATGCATTTGTAGTGGTTGAAAGCAATGTTAAAGTTGGAAAACGCTTCAAAAACGCTGTGTCTGAACTGAGCCTGAGGCTATGTGCACACGTTGCGGATTCTCTGCGGATTCGCAGCGTTTTTTTGAGGTGCAGAAACGCTGCAGATCCGTGATTTACAGTAGAAAGTAAATCAATGAGAAAAAAAAAAAATGTGCACACTTTGCGGAAAATCCGCTGCGGAAACGCTGCTCTTTAAAAGAAGGAGCATGTCATTTCTTTTTTGCGGATCTGCAGCCTTTTTGTACCCATTCCATTATAGAAAAGCGCAGGGGTCAAAAACGCAGCAAATACGCACAAAAAATACGACAAATCCACAGCTGCGTTTTCTGCGAGAAGAGGCAGAATCCGCACCAGAAATGGCTAAGGCTAATCCGCAACGTGTGCACATAGCCTCAGTCGGGGGAGGACATTTCGGTCTGGGGTTAATTATTTGGCCTTAAAGGCAAGTCCTGCAGAGGATGGACCTTGACATTTCCAAGCAAAACCCGTTTTGGTTTTGTTTTAATGTGTCTTGTGGCCCCTGGAAAAATGCCATGAAACTCGGAGGGCATTTGAGCAGTGTTTCCATCATTTTCAGACCTTAAAAGGACCCCTGGGAGGATCGTGGTAAAAATACTCAGGTCTCCCATAGACTTACATTGGGCTTGTTCTGGCCGAGTACCCGAGCATTTTAGTGCTCGCCCATCACTAGTGAACAGTACGATTCCTGTAGCGAACACAGAGTTCACCAGGAAGTCCGATACTGCTCAGGTTCGGCTTTCTGAACACCGGGTGTGTGACACTCATGTGCCTGACTGCTCGACAAACAGCTCCTGATCAGTGGTGGAATCATCACCACCTGGGATCGCAGCCTCAGTGACCAGCAGAAACCTCTAGAACGTCACCGCACCTCATTTCCAGTGGTTCTCAGCCTGGATGGCTGCATCTTGGCACTGTCTAGGTTGAAAACTGTTTTTCACCCCCACCCCCCAGACATGGATTACGTTGTGGGACAGGTGAGGGATACAGTTTTTTTTTTTTGTTTGTTTCATTACAGGAGACAGAGGGCTTCAGTGGAATAGGCGCTGGGTGAGAGACTCATTTTTAAATTCAAAAATTGAAAGTTTTGTTTTATTTCTAATAAAAGACGGCAGCACAGTGGCTCAGTGGTTAGCATTGCAGCGCTGGGGTCCGGGGTTCAAGCCCCACTAAGGACAACATCTGCAAAGAGTTTGTATGTTCTCCCCGTGTTTGCGTGGGTTTCCTCCGGGTTCTCCGGTTTCCTCCCACATTCCAAAGACATACTGATAGGGACAGCGATAATAATGTGTGCAAACTGTAAAGCGCTGAGGAATATGTTGGCGCTAAATAAAAAATAAAGAAATTATCGTATAGGATTAATAACGGATAGGGGTCTTATAGACGTCTCCCCATTACAAATCCACAGGCTTAGTGTCACCTGACAATACAAAGGTGACATTAACCCCACTTGCCACAGCTACAGGGCAAGTGGGAAGAGCCGGGCAAAGCGCCAGAATTAGTGCATCTAATAGATAGACCTTTTCTGGGCAGTTGCTATTTTAGGCTGGGGGCCAATATCCATGGCCCCTTACCAGCCTGAGAATATCAGCCCCCAGCTGTCTGCTTTAGCAAGGCTTCTTAAAAATGGGGGGGGAAACCCAGACTTTTTTTTTTTTTTACAGTTATTTAGGTAGTTAAAAGATACATTGTGGGTCCCCCTCTATACTTGATAACCAGCCTCGCTGAAGGGGACAACTGAGTTTTGCCTGACTGGTTATCAAAACTACAGAGAACCCACATCGCTTTAATTTTCTTAATTGTTTATTTTCATTAGCCGCTTCCTGCACTGTAGGTGTCAGATGAGGAGAGCAGTAGTCCCATCAGCTGACACCAGTGACCGCAGGTGAACTTCACACCTCTGATCACAGCTGTGGGCTCATGCGGAGTATTGACAGTGTGGGAACACGACTCTGACCAATATTGATTTTACCAACGATCAGAAGCAGTTTGTTGCTCTCATGCACGTGACAGCGGGACAGACACTGGATGCTCAGGCCCCTCATTCAAGTCCAGGTTCCCAAACCCAAACTTTTTGGTCAAATGTGACCATCCGGGGGTCCATCCACCTCTAGTGATAAGGGGAATAGAAGCCTTAAGGAGACCTCCCCCTGCACCGTTCACACCCAGTCCAGGCTCCGTTCACACCCGATCCAGGCTCCGTTCACACCCGGTCCAGGCTCCAGACACCATGGTCGTCTCACCCATTTCCTTCTCTGCTCTATGTAGCCAATGCTGCCAGTTATAAAGGAGGTGGAGGGAACCAGGCAGGTGTGAACAGGCACAGAATGGTTCAACCACCATGATGCACCGAACACCTGATGTGAACATCCTGTGTGGATAGGGGACCATTAATCACCTGGTGTAGTCACTTTGCAGTCAGTCATGGCTGATAACAGGGGACAATAGCTTGCATTTACCTGTAGGAGACGTAAGTGAAGGTCTTGGGTGATCTCCACACTTGCTGGTTCCTTGTAGTCAGTGACTATTCCCTGCAGCATCTGGGACTGGAGCCCTCAGTGCTGGGTATTTATACCTTACTAGTCTACAGCCACGCCCAGTCCTGGCCAGAGCTCCACCCATTCTACCCATAGCTCCACCCACCCTACCCATAGCTCCACCACTCTGCCTTTACTATCCAGATATCCATCCCATATCTCCTCCCATCCTGAACAGAGCTCCACCCTTACCACCCATAACCCCTCCCCTTCCATACATAGCCCCACCTCTCATATCCCTAGCTCCGCCCAGTGCTGGCTCCTTTCCCTGAGCTCACAGACTGATGACCACTCTGGTCTCCACCCAGGGCCGTATTTACCACTAGGCACTTGAGGGCACGTGCCTAAGGCACCAGGATGCAGGGGGGGGGACCTGAGCAATGTTTCTTTTCTTTTTTAAAACCGAGGTCATCCCGCCCACCTCAGTCTCTCGGCTGCTGTGGGCAGAGCCGCCATCAGGACATTACTACAGTAGTATGGGGCTAGATGAACAGTAGCAAAAGGGGAACCCTGATACCCTGGCAGTACGGGCCCTCCTCCCTTGCTACTGCTGGTCGGGCCCCAGGCGCAATAGTTCATGGCCGCTGCAAGCCAGATACATAACAACACTGCGGTGATTTAAAGATACAGCCCAAGTGCATCATGGTCCTGACGCCGGTCATGTGACACGCTGCACGCTCTTCATTCCGGAGCTGAGCAGCATGTCATGTTTGTGGGAGACAGCAATGAGGAGGCAGAAGAGGCAGGCAGTGGGTGAGGACTCGGAGGAGGCTGCAGAGGAGAGTAAGGAGATGGGAGGCTGCAGAGGAGAGTGAGGTGAGTGAGGAGAGGGGAGGCTGCTGAGGGGAGGAGAGGGAGGCTGCTGAGGTGAGGAGAGGGGAGGCTGCTGAGGGGAGGAGAGGGGAGGCTGCTGAGGTGAGGAGAGGGGAGGCTGCTGAGAGGAGAGGGGAGGCTGATGAGGTGAGGAGAGGGGAGGCTGCTGAAGTGAGGAGATGGGAGGTTGCTGAAGTGAGGAGATGGGAGGCTGCTGAAGTGAGGAGATGGGAGGCTGCTGAGGTGAGGAGAGGGGAAGCTGCTGAGGTGAGGAGAAGGGAGGCTGCTGAGGTGAGCAGAGGGGAGGCTGCTGAGGTTAGGAGAAGGGGAGGCTGCTGAGGGGAAGAGAGGGGAGGCTGCTGAGGGGAAGAGAGGGGAGGTTGCTGAAGTGAGGAGTGGGGAGGCTGCTGAGGTGAGCAGAGGGGAGGTTGCTGAAGTGTAGAGAAGGGAGGATGCTGAAGGGAGGCTGCTGAAGTGAGGAGAGGGGAGGCTGCCGAGGTGAGGAGAGAGAAGGCTGCTGAAGTGAGGAGAGGGGAGGCTGCCGAGGTGAGGAGAGAGAAGGCTGCTGATGTGAGGAGGGGAGGCTGTTGAGGTGAGGGAAGGGGAGGCTGCTGAAGTGAGGAAAGGGGAGACTGCTGAAGTGAGGAGAGGGGAGGCTGCTGAGGGGAGGAGATGGAGGCTGCTGAGGTGAGGAGAGGGAGGCTGCTGAACTGAGTAGAGGGGAGGTTGCTGAGGTGAGGAGAGGGGAGGCTGCTGATATGAGGAGAGGGGAGGCTGTTGAGGTGAGGAGAGGGGAGGCTGCTGAAGTGATGAGAGAGGAGGCTGCTGGATGGAGGAGAGGGGAGGCTGCTGAGGTGAGGAGAGGGGAGTTAGCTGAGGGGAGGAAAGGGGAGGCTGTTGAGGTGAGGAGAAGTGACGCTGCTGAGATGAGGGGAGGGGAGGCTGCTGAGGTGAGGAGATGAGAGGCTGCTGAGGTGAGGAGAGGGGGCTGCTGAACTGAGTAGAGGGGAGGTTGCTGAGGTGAGGAGAGGGGAGGTTGCTGATATGAGGAGAGGGGAGGCTGTTGAGGTGAGGAGAGGGGAGGCTGTTGAGGTGATGAGAGAGGAGGCTGCTGGGTGGAGGAGAGGGGAGGCTGCTGAGGTGAGGAGAGGGGAGGCTGCTGAGGGAAGGAGAGGGGAAGCTGCTGATGTGAAAGTAACTCAAGTCACGGCCGACAGTGTCTGCATAAGGGCTCGTTTCCATTTGCGAGAAACACGTCCGTGTCTCGCATGTGAAAACCAAGCTCTGGCGCCGGCACTTGGGAGCGGAGCATGCAGCTCCATGCATTGCTATGCGGCCGCACGCTCCGCTCCCAAGTGCCGACGCCAGAGCTTGGTTTTCACATGCGAGACACGGACTTGTTTCTCGCAAATGGAAACAAGCCCTTAGTCATACTCACCAATGGGGGAGGCAGCACTAAAAGTTCCTAGTGCAGCATAAACTCTAAATACGGCCCTGTCTGCACCATTGGTGATCAGTGTGGTGCAGCCGGTGTCCTGGATCTGCCTACATTTGCCATTCGTTTAGTTCAAGTTTGGCTGTGACAAATTTTCTCCACACCGTAATCCATGCCCATTTACCATTTCCTTCTCCGCTGCAGATACTCGAGACTGCAGGTTGTAGACCCAAATCCAGGACTGTGTGCTGTATCCGGGACGGTTAGGACTATGGATGAGCGGATAATTCCAGGGTCTCTGGTCCAGCGCATAGATCAGTGGTACCTGGCAGCTGGACGGGAGGCCGTGAATCGCTAAACTCCCGGGGGCCCCGGCGGCCTGTGATCCCCCCCCGGGCCGGAGCGATGTCATCTGTGCATCCGTCTCGTCTCCAGTTGGCTCCTGGGGATTATTTTTTGCTCCTTCATTCACAGTCGGAGCCGCCAGAACTTCCTCATCTTGATGTAGCGTCACTCTACGACATCTGGTGTCTGTAAGGCCGTGTTCACACCTTGTAGAAATCCTGAGTTGTGTTTTCTGCAGGATCCGCACCAAAGTACACAGCAACAATCTTCTCCCCCTTATTTGATGCGTTTTTGCTGCAGATTTGAAGCTGCGTTATTATTTATGTGTTTTTTACAGGACAGCTTTGATTCTGCTTTTAATAAAGTATCTGCAGGATTTTACCTGAGTTTTTTTCAGGCTCCACATAAAAGACAAGAGAGAAAAAAAAAGCACCAAAACCGCACAGTTGAGCCGCGTCTTTAGACCACAGAGGGCGCCGTTCAGCCGCGTCTTTAGACCACAGGGGGCGCAGTTGAGCCGCGTCTTTAGACCACAGGGGGCGCCATTCAGTGGCGTCTATAGACCACAAGGGGCGCCGTTCAGCCGCGTCTTTAGACCACAGGGGGCGCAGGTCAGTGGCGTCTTTAGACCACAGGGGGCATCGTTCAGCCGTGTCTTTAGACCACAGGGGGCGCAGGTCAGTGGCGTCTTTAGACCACAGGGGGCGCAGTTCAGCCGCGTCGTTCGATCACAGGGGGCGCTGTTCAGTGGCATCTTTAGACCACAGGGGGTGCCGTTCAGTGGCATCTTTAGACTACACGGGGTGCTGTTCAGTGGCATCTTTAGACCACAGGGGGTGCCGTTCAGTGGCATCTTTAGACCACACGGGGCGCTGTTCAGTGGCATCTTTAGACCACAGGGGGCGCTGTTCAGTGGCATCTTTAGACCACAGGGGGCGCTGTTCAGTGTCATCTTTAGACCACAGGGGCGCCGTTCAGTGGCATCTTTAGACCACACGGGGCGCCGTTCAGTGGCATCTTTAGACCACACTGGTCGCCGTTTAGTGGCATCTTTAGACCACACTGGCCGCCGTTCAGTGGCATCTTTAGACCACACGGGGCGCCGTTCAGTGGCATCTTTAGACCACACTGGCCGCCGTTCAGTGGCATCTTTAGACCACACTGGCCGCCGTTCAGTGGCATCTTTAGACCACAGGGGCGCCGTTCAGTGGCATCTTTTGACCACATGGGGCGCCGCTCAGTGGCATCTTTAGACCACACTGGCCGCCGTTCAGTGTAATCTTTAGACCACACGGGGCGCCGTTCAGTGGCATCTTTAGACCACACTGGCCGCCGTTCAGTGGCATCTTTAGACCACACTGGCCGCCGTTCAGTGGCATCTTTAGACCACACTGGCCGCCGTTCAGTGGCATCTTTAGACCACAGGGGGCGCTGTTCAGTGTCATCTTTAGACCACACGGGGCGCCGTTCAGTGTCATCTTTTGACCACAGGGGCGCCGTTCAGTGGCATCTTTAGACCACACGGGGCGCCACTCAGTGGCATCTTTAAACCACACTGGCCGCCGTTCAGTGTCATCTTTAGACCACACGGGGCGCCGTTCAGTGGCATCTTTAGACCACACGGGGCGCCGCTCAGTGTCATCTTTAGACCACACTGGCCGCCGTTCAGTGTCATCTTTAGACCACAAGGGGCGCCGATCAGTGGCATCTTTAGACCACAGGGGGTGCCGTTCAGTGGCATCTTTAGACTACACGGGGTGCTGTTCAGTGGCATCTTTAGACCACAGGGGGTGCCGTTCAGTGGCATGTTTAGACTACACGGGGCGCTGTTCAGTGGCATCTTTAGACCACACTGGGCGCCGTTCAGTGGCATCTTTAGACCACAGGGGGCGCTGTTCAGTGTCATCTTTAGACCACAGGGGGCGCTGTTCAGTGGCATCTTTAGACCACAGGGGCTCTGTTCAGTGTCATCTTTTGACCACAGGGGCGCCGTTCAGTGGCATCTTTAGACCACACGGGGCGCCGCTCAGTGGCATCTTTAGACCACACTGGCCGCCGTTCAGTGTCATCTTTAGACCACACGGGGCGCCGTTCAGTGGCATCTTTAGACCACACGGGGCGCCGCTCAGTGGCATCTTTAGACCACACTGGCCGCCGTTCAGTGGCATCTTTAGACCACAGGGGCGCCGTTCATTTTTATCTTTACACCAAACTGGGCGCCGTTCAGTGTCATCTTTAGACCAAACTGGGCTCCGTTCGGTGGCATCTTTAGACCACAGGGGGCGCTGTTCAGTGACATCTTTAGATCACAGAGGGCGCTGTTCAGTGGCATCTTTAGACCACAGGGGGTGCCGTTCAGTGGCATCTTTAGACTACACGGGGCGCTGTTCAGTGGCATCTTTAGACCACACTGGGCGCCGTTCAGTGGCATCTTTAGACCACAGGGGGCGCTGTTCAGTGTCATCTTTAGACCACAGGGGGCGCCGTTCAGTGGCATATTTAGACCACACTGGCCGCCGTTCAGTGGCATCTTTAGACCACAGGGGCGCCGCTCAGTGGCATCTTTAGACTACACGGGGCGCCGTTCAGTGTCATCTTTAGACCACAGGGGCGCCGTTCAGTGGCATCTTTAGACCACACGGGGCGCCGTCCAGTGGCATCTTTAGACCACATGGGGCGCCGCTCAGTGGCATCTTTAGACCACACGGGGCGCTGTTCAGTGTCATCTTTAGACCACAGGGGGCACCGTTCAGTGGCATCTTTAGACCAAACTGGGCGCCGTTCAGTGGCATCTTTAGACCACAGGGGCGCCGTTCAGTGTCATCTTTAGACCACATGGGGCGCCGCTCAGTGGCATCTTTAGACCACACGGGGCGCTGTTCAGTATCATCTTTAGACCACAGGGGCGCCGTTCAGTGGCATCTTTAGACCACACGGGGCGCCGTCCAGTGGCATCTTTAGACCACACGGGGCGCCGTTCAGTGGCATCTTTAGACCACATGGGGCGCCGTCCAGTGGCATCTTTAGACCACATGGGGCGCCGCTCAGTGGCATCTTTAGACCACACGGGGCGCTGTTCAGTGTCATCTTTAGACCACAGGGGGCACCGTTCAGTGGCATCTTTAGACCAAACTGGGCTCCGTTCAGTGGCATCTTTAGACCAAACTGGGCGCTGTTCAGTGTCATCTTTAGACCACACGGGGCGCCGTTCAGTGGCATTTTTAGACCACACTGGGCGCCGTTCAGTGGCATCTTTAGACCACACGGGGCGCCGTTCAGTGTCATCTTTAGACCACACGGGGCGCCGTTCAGTGGCATCTTTAGACCACAGGGGGCGCCGTTCTCATGAAATCACATCCACTTTGCTTGGACAATTAAACAGCAGAATTTCTGGACAGAAAAAAGCTACATGTGAACAAGGTCTACATTTCGAAGCAAAGTGGAGGTGATTCCATGAACTCTCCGGTCTCTGTGGTCTGAAGATGCTGTTGAACTCTGCAGTTTTGATGCATTTTTTCTATATAGCCTCTTTCTGAAAAAAAAAAAATACCACTGCATTTTTAAGGGCAGAATCAAAGTTTTTCTGTACTAACAAAAAAGTGTTAAACTCTTCTTCATCTCTGCCCCCCAAATTGCATCAAGTAGGGAAAAGATATAAAAGAATCGCAGCAAACAGGCAATGATCAGAGAAGATTGTGACTGCGTCATCTGGTGCGGATACTGCAGAAAAGAAGCAGAAAGAATGCAGCATTTATGCAACGTGTGAACACGGCCTCGGCATTAGTTTTATCACATTTTTTATAGGTTTAATAAAGAAGAAATATTACTATTATATTATTAAAAATATCAGTCACAACATTTTCTGATTCCCGTAAATAATCTGATCGCAGTGATGTGCGGGTTGTTGCGATTGCGGAGACACCAAATATGTCCTTGTTAGTTGCTGACTTGTGATGTTTATTTTTTTTTTTTAAATGCATTAAAAATTTACTTTTTTTGTTATCAGTAGTTTTCATTATTTTATTAGGAATTTTATAGGATGAAAAAAAATCTCTTTATTCTCCCTCTAGAATACAAACCCATAGAAACACACTGCTGTGTACAATATTAACAATAATAATCTTTATTTATATAGCGCCAATATATTCCTATGATGCAATGTATCAGTACAACCTGTGTGTGGGGTCAGAGCCTGCAATACAGATGAAGAACACAAAATTCCCCCCTTTACATCACTAGAACTTGTGGCTGAGCAGCTTTAGCTCCTGCCTGTGATGTTGGAGATTGTGGGTACAAGTCCTGAGGAAACTTGCAAATAAAGAGGAAAAATTCCCTTTTTGGAATTGCTTTCTATTATTTTTTACAGGAACAAAAAAATCTACTTTTTCTTTATCTCGGTATACAGGGAACATAGAGATACATTGTTTCATACGATTTGCCTCTATGGACGTGTATAATCTGCTTCTGGGTTCACAGCCTGCAATGCATATCAAAATTCTCTGCTGTTTAATACTATGGGTTGTGGCTCATGGCTAGCACTATGAATATGTAGACGTGAGTTCAAGTCCTGGTCTCAGGAGGGAGAAGAAGGGAATAATATACTTTAAGATATACACTGAGCAGAGATGCGGCCCCGCCATTAGAGATGGAGATACAGAGCAATTAAGACGTCAGAGAGAGTTGAGCATTAGAAGCCGTGAGAAAATCCCTGACGTGGTGGAAATGAGCCCGCAAATCAGGACAATGCCGTTGGATCTGGGTCAGTTTGGATCTATGGACAGGTAGAGCCAGTAGGAAAAAAACAACAAGATCCAGGAGTTCTGCTCACAGGAAAAAAAAGCAGCAAAGTCTGGATAAAATCAGCATTGAGATGTGAAAAAAGATCTACAGAGGTCACCAGAGGGCTACCAGAGGGCTACACAGAACACAAGAGCAGGATTCAAAGGGCTGCACAGAACAGAGGAACAGGATCCAAAGGGCTGCACAGAACAGAGGAGCAGGATATAAAGGGCTGCACAGAACAGAGGAACAGGATCTAAAGGGCTACACAGAACTCAGGTACAGGATCCAAAGGGCTGCACAGAACACAGGAGCAGGATCCAAAGGGCTGCACAGAACAGAGGAGTAGGATATAAAGGGCTGCACAGAACAGAGGAACAGGATCTAAAGGGCTACACAGAACTCAGGTACAGGATCCAAAGGGCTACACAGAACAAAGGAGCAGGATCCAAAGGGCTGCACAGAACAGAGGAGCAGGATATAAAGGGCTGCACAGAACAGAGGAACAGGATCTAAAGGGCTACACAGAACTCAGGTACAGGATCCAAAGGGCTGCACAGAACAAAGGAGCAGGATCCAAAGGGCTGCACAGAACAGAGGAGCAGGATATAAAGGGCTGCACAGAACAGAGGAACAGGATCTAAAGGGCTACACAGAACTCAGGTACAGGATCCAAAGGGCTGCACAGAACACAGGAGCAGGATCCAAAGGGCTGCACAGAACACAGGAGCAGGATCTAAAGGGCTACACAGAACAAAGGAGCAGGATCCAAAGGGCTACACAGAACACAGGAGCAGGATCTAAAGGGCTACACAGAACAAAGGAGCAGGATCCAAAGGGCTACACAGAACACAGGAGCAGGATCCAAAGGGCTACACAGAACACAGGAGCAGGATCCAAAGTGCTGCACAGAACACAGGAGCAGGATCCAAAGGGCTGCACAGAACAAAGGAGCAGGATCCAAAGGGCTACACAGAACACAGGAGCAGGATCCAAAGGGCTGCACAGAACACAGGAGCAGGATCCAACAGGCCACACAGGACACACAAGCAGGATCCAAAGGGCTACACAGAACACAGGAGCAGGATCCGAAGGGCTGCACAGCACACAGGAACAGGAGCCAAAGGGCTGCACAGAACACAGGAGCAGGAGCCAAAGGGATGAACAGAACACAGGAGCAGGAGCCAAAGGGCTGCACAGAACACAGGAGCAGGAGCCAAAGGGCTGCACAGAACACAGGAACAGGAGCCAAAGGGCTGCACAGAACACAGGAGCAGGAGCCAAAGGGCTACACAGAACACAGGAGCAGGATCCAAAGGGCTACACAGAACACAGGAGCAGGATCCAAAGGGCTGCACAGAACAAAGGAGCAGGATCCAACAGGCCACACAGGACACACAAGCAGGATCCAAAGGGCTACACAGAACAAAGGAGCAGGATCCAAAGGGCTGCACAGAACACAGGAACAGGAGCCAAAGGGCTGCACAGAACACAGGAGCAGGAGCCAAAGGGCCACACAGAACACAGGAGCAGGAGCCAAAGGGATGAATAGAACACAGGAGCAGGAGCCAAAGGGCTGCACAGAACACAGGAACAGGAGCCAAAGGGCTGCACAGAACACAGGAGCAGGAGCCAAAGGGCCACACAGAACACAGGAGCAGGAGCCAAAGGGATGAATAGAACACAGGAGCAGGAGCCAAAGGGCTGCACAGAACAGAGGAACAGGATCAAAGGGCTACACAGAACACAGGAGCAGGATCCAAAGGGATGAACAGAACACAGGAGCAGGAGCCAAAGGGCTACACAGGACACAGGAGCAGGAGCCAAAGGGCTGCACAGAACACAGGAGCAGGAGCCAAAGGGCTGCACAGAACACAGGAACAGGAGCCAAAGGGCTGCACAGAACAGAGGAACAGGATCAAAGGGCTACACAGAACACAGGAGCAGGATCCAAAGGGATGAACAGAACACAGGAGCAGGAGCCAAAGGGCCACACAGGACACAGGAGCAGGATCCAAAGGGCTGCACAGAACACAGGAGAAGGATCCAAAGGGCCACACAGGACACAGGAGCAGGATCCAAAGTGCTGCACAGAACACAGGAGCAGGAGCCAAAGGGCTGCACAGAACACAGGAGCAAGATCCAAAGGGCTACACAGAACACAGGAGCAGGATCCAAAGGGCTACACAGAACACAGGAGCAGGATCCAAAGGGCTACACAGAACACAGGAGCAGGATCCAAAGGGCTACACAGAACACAGGAGCAGGATCCAAAGGGCTACACAGAACACAGGAGCAGGATCCAAAGGGATGAACAGAACACAGGAGCAGGAGCCAAAGGGCTGCACAGAACACAGAAGCAGGAGCCAAAGGGCTGCACAGAACACAGGAACAGGAGCCAAAGGGCTGCACAGAACACAGGAGCAGGATCCAAAGGGCTACACAGAACACAGGAGCAGGATCCAAAGGGCTACACAGAACACAGGAGCAGGATCCAAAGGGCTACACAGAACACAGGAGCAGGATCCAAAGGGCTACACAGAACACAGGAGCAGGATCCAAAGGGATGAACAGAACACAGGAGCAGGAGCCAAAGGGCTGCACAGAACACAGAAGCAGGAGCCAAAGGGCTGCACAGAACACAGGAACAGGAGCCAAAGGGCTGCACAGAACAGAGGAACAGGATCAAAGGGCTGCACAGAACAGAGGAACAGGATCAAAGGGCTGCACAGAACACAGGAGCAGGAGCCAAAGGGATGAACAGAACAGAGGAACAGGATCAAAGGGCTGCACAGAACACAGGAGCAGGAGCCAAAGGGCTGCACAGAACACAGGAGCAGGATCCAAAGGGCTGCACAGAACACAGGAGCAGGATCCAAAGGGCAACACAGAACACAGGAGCAGGAGCCAAAGGGCTGCACAGAACACAGGAGCACGATCCAAAGGGCTGCACAGAACACAGAAGCAGGATCCAAAGGGCTGCACAGAACACAGGAGCAGGATCCAAAGGGCTGCACAGAACACAGGAGCAGGATCCAAAGGGCAACACAGAACACAGGAGCAGGATCCAAAGGGCTGCACAGAACACAGGAGCAGGATCCAAAGGGCTGCACAGAACACAGGAGCAGGATTTAAAGGGCTGCAGCCAGTGGTGGATCATAATAAGGTCAATCTGGACGGTAGCCCAGGGCCCAGTGGTGTGGGGGGGGGGGCCCTGGGCTACCGCTCAGATTGAGCGCCGCCATTAGGGCATCACTGCCCTGACTGGCGAATGGGCCCTGTTGGCAGGGGGGCCCTCATCGTGCCCCGTCTCATCCGCTCACCGGGCCCCTACCGGCGCTGCGGCAGTTTAACGCTATTGACGTGCGGGCGCGCACCGGCACATCAATAGTTAACAGCCGCCAGCCAACGTCGCCGGTGTCGGATGTCATTGTCAGCCACTAGCGAGTGCGCGCTGCTGGAGGGAACTTCGCCGAAGGAGCCCGGACAGGTGAGGCCGGGCCAGAATGCTGGACACACTGGGGGCAATATGCTGGACACATTAGGGGCAATATGCTGGACACACTGGGGGCAATATGCTGGACACACTGGGGCAGGATGCTGGACACACTGGGGGCAGGATGCTGGACACACTGGGGGCAATATGCTGGACACACTGGGGGCAGGATGCTTGAGACACTGGGGGCAATATGCTGGACACACTGGGGGCAATATGCTGGAAACACTGGGGGCAGAATGCTGGACACTGGGGGCAGGATGCTGGAAACACTGGGGGCAATATGCTGGAAACACTGGGGGCAGAATGCTGGACACACTGGGGCAATATGCTGGACACACTGGGGGCAGAATGCTGGACACACTAGGGGTAGAATGCTGGACACACTGGGGGCAATATGCTGGAGACACTGGGGGCAATATGCTGGAAACACTGGGGGCAGAATGCTGGACACACTGGGGGCACGATGCTGGACACACTGGGGGCAATATGCTGGAGACACTGGGGGCAGGACGCTGGACACACTGACGGCAATATGCTGGAGACACTGGCGGCAATATGCTGGAGACACTGGGGGCAGGATGCTGGAGACACTGGGGGCAATATGCTGGAGACACTGGGGGCAATATGGTGGAAACACTGGGGGCAGAATGCTGGACACACTGGGGCAATATGCTGGACACACTGGGGGCAATATGCTGGAGACACTGGGGGCAGGACGCTGGACACACTGGCGGCAATATGCTGGAGACACTGGGGCAGATTGCTGGACACTGGGGGCAGGATGCTGGAGACACTGGGGGCAGAATGCTGGACACACTGGGGGCAATATGCTGGAGACACTGGGGCAGATTGCTGGACACTGGGGGCAGGATGCTGAATACACTGGGGGCAGATTTCTGGACAAACGGGGCAATATGCTGGACACACTGGGGCAGAATGCTGGACACACTGGGGGCAATATGCTGAAGACACTGGGGCAGATTTCTGGACAGATGGGGGGCAAGATGCTGGACACACTAGGAGCAGAATGCTGGACAAACTAGGGGCAATATGCTGGACACACTGGGGCAATATGCTGGAGACACTGGGGGCAGGATGCTGGACACACTGGGGGCAATATGCTGGAGACACTGGGGGCAGGATGCTGGACATATTGGGGGCAATATGCTGGAGACACTGGGGCGGGATGCTGGACACACTGGGGGCAATATGCTGGACACACTGGCGGCAATATGCTGGAGACACTGTGGGCAGGATGCTGGACACACTGGGGGCAATATACTGGACACACTGGGGCAGGATGCTGGACACACTGGGGCAGGATGCTGGACAAACTAGGGGCAATATGCTGGACACACTGGGGCAGAATGCTGGACACACTGGGGGCAATATGCTGGACACACTGGGGGCAGGATGCTGGACATATTGGGGGCAATATGCTGGAGACACTGGGGGCAGGATGCTGGACACACTGGGGGCAATATGCTGGACACACTGGGGGCAATATGCTGGAGACACTGGGGTCAGGATGCTGGACACACTGGGGGCAATATGCTGGAGACACTGGGGGCAATATGCTGGACACACTGGGGCAGGATGCTGGACACACTGGGGCAGAATGCTGGACACACTGGGGGCAATATGCTGGACACACTGGGGCAGGATGCTGGACAAACTAGGGGCAATATGCTTCACACACTGGGGCAGAAGGCTGGACAAACTGGGGGCAAGATGCTGGACACACTGGGGCAGAATGCTGGACACACTGGGGGCAATATGCTGAACACACTGGGGGTAGATTGCTGGACACACTGGGGGCAATATGCTGGAGACACTGGGGCAGGATGCTGGACACTGGTGGCAGAGATGCTGGACACACTGGGGGCAGGACTGGAGACAGATGGGGCAGGATTGGAGACATGGGCCTAATGTAGATACGGGAAATGATTGGAGACACGGGGCAGGATGAAAGACATGGGGCAGGATTGGAGACAGAT
Source organism: Ranitomeya imitator (assembly GCF_032444005.1). Taxonomy (NCBI): domain Eukaryota; kingdom Metazoa; phylum Chordata; class Amphibia; order Anura; family Dendrobatidae; genus Ranitomeya; species Ranitomeya imitator. The sequence continues at coordinate 568,123,159 of NC_091287.1, read as the reverse complement.
TGTGCAGGATCATGGGGCAGGATGGATACGATGGAGACTGATGGGGCAGGATGGGGAGATCATATGGGGTAGAATGGATACTCATGAGGGCAGGATGCGAGAACATATGGCTGGAGCTAGGAATGAGATACACGGGGCCAGGATGGGGGATATTATTATTACCATAGGGGCTAAATAAGGGATATTATTACTGCAGTGATGTATTTATTTTATTTTTGAGGACACTGGTTTAAATGGGGGGGGGGGCGGTCCTGTTACTGTGTAGAGTGACACTATGTTGCCTCTTTTTCTTCATGTGGTGTAATGTAGAAGTTGGGAAAAATTAAGTAATGTGTTCTGCAAGCGGAGCTCGAGATAACTGTTATTTCCTGCAGAGACGAATCCTGGTTGGATGAAGTGATGGCGGTCTGTGCTGGATGAAAGATGAAGGACTTCACCTAGAGATGTCACTGGTGAGTCAGTGTTACCTATACACTGACACTATCCACTGTATACTATATACAGAGCTCCTGTGTGCGATGTCACCAGTGATCACTGTATATTCTCTACACAGACACTGCATACCAAGTACAGATCTCCTGTGAATACAGGCACTTATGGTGATAGTATTGTGAGTTTTTTTTTCTTCCTAACTGAAGGGTAAATTGACTTGATCAATGGATGTTTGACAGGTTATAGTTCCACACAGTAACTATTTTTCTGGAATAATCTGGTTCGGGTATATGATGACCCCGTCACATGACCGGGGGGCCCACAGTGTCTGAACAGCCCGGGGCCCTGGCTACCCTTAATCCACCCCTGGCTGCAGTGGAGCAGAGCGAGGGCGCACACAGGAACTAGGAAGACAAGTGACTTGGGGCCGACACAGATCTGCACTGACACTCAGGCACTGGATGGATGCGCTGATGGGATACAGAGCAGAGATGATGTAAGCAGGCGGACAGAAGAGATATTTTCATAATGTGAGGCCTAATCAGGTGATAAGCATATACCATCCCTCGTGTTATTTACCATCTTTACCTAAGAGCATTTTGGATAAGGATTTGCTGAATTAATGAATAAGCGCACACGGTTAACTTTGCACATCTCCTCAGTGGCGTGCGCCTTCTTGCATCTCAGTACAGGCATTACAAATCGAAAACACGGTTATTGATAGATTTGATGGGTCAGAGTTACCAGATTCTAACTGTGCTTCATCCATTTTTCCAAATGTGATTGAAGCTGGTGTGTAAAAGCCAAAATTCACAACATTCTTGTACGACTCCAGTGTTTTACAGCCGTTTTCTGTTGTAAACACTTTGATGAAATGGAGGTCAAGTGTTAGTGACGTTATAGTTTATGTCTGAGCTGCTGATTAAATGGCCAGACGGTCCCGGTCCTACTTTGCTGTGACGTTGTAAAACATCACTACAAAGGAGCGCAGATACGGTGCAGGAGCCGGGATCTGCCTGTACTTTTATTACCATCTGGGCCTTCTCCATTGCTGCACGCACAGCGGTAAAGAAGCGCCATCTACACAGGAATAAGTGCTGATGACTATTTCTCCTCCATCCTCCGGAATCGGAGGTTTATACCCCATATGGCCCAATAACCGGCATAGTAGTGGAAGCAGCCATGGCCCCGTCCATCACTTATCAGTCAATTTCCTAATTTTCCTGACAAATGAAGACAGGAGGTGCATCCTCTGACAAAGTGGTGGCAGTGGAGGGATCTGTTTGACCCAACAAGTGTTACCTGTGAAAGTCCAGAAAGAGGACAGGACACTGAGGTTCTGAGTGGTCTATCGACGGAATACCTGCATGGTCCGAGGATACCCTTTACTGAGGACAGAAGTATCCTTGTCAGCATTGGGAAGAGCTAGATACTTCTCCTCTCTTGATTAGGCCAGTGGCTACTGGCAGGTCTCCATGGCCAAGCAGGATCAGCCGAAGGCATCTTTCATTCTCCCTATGGCATTGTGTGAGTTCAGTAGGATGCCGTTCAGGCTATTAATGCCACAGAGACTTTTCAGTGGTTGATGGAGAGGTGTCTTAGGTACTTGAACTGTCAGGCAACGCTGATATATCTGGACAATATTATGGTACACTTCACTACGATTGAAGAGCGTCTTACCAGACTCAGGCAGGCGCTGGAGCGTCTTCAGATGCGTGACTGAAGATAAAGCCCCTAAAGTGCCATCTATTCAAGAAGGAAATAGAATATTTAGGGCATACGGTCTACAGCGGAGGTGTGTACCCGACAAAGGTGAAGGTGGTGGCCGTGCTGAAGTGGCTATGCCTATGTCATTGAGGGAGCTAAGAGCATTCCTGGGCCTTTTTTCAAAGATTCATCAAACATTTTGCAAAGACTGCGGCAACACTGCATAAACTGCTGTGGGGGACAATAGAGGGTCCCAAGGGTCGACTGATCCACTGGGGGCTGAGGCAAGAAGAGGCCTTCCAGGCACTAAAGCGTGCATTGACAAATGTACCTATCTTGGCCTACTCAGACTTTTCTCTCAACCATTTGTGCTATTCTGTACATGTGTGAAAGTCTTTATAGTCTGCGAACTGTACTGGGTCAGGTACAGGAAGGACAAGAACAGGTGATTGCCTAAGGAAGTCGATCCCTATGGAATACAGAAAAAAATCGAGATGGTTATGGGCCATGACGGAGAAGTTTGCAAGTATCTGTCAGGGTCGGAAGTCCATGTTCCGACTGACAGTAACCCGCTTGATCAGCTAGAAAACGCAAAACTAGGAAAGTTGAAACAGCAGGGGGTCGTAACGTTGTCTAAGTACCTGTATAAGATACCCTCACAGGCAAAGGCTGAAAATATCCATGAGTGAGTTGGAGGGTGATGAGACACCAGATTTCAGACGCTTTACGACACCCCTTGTGGCCACTGAAGAATTGGAAGAAGTATACCTACCAAATTGAGTGATTAGATGCCTGTGAAATGAATGGGTACAGCTGCAGCAGTCAGATCCAGAGCCATCAAATTTACAAATCTGGGTAACCCTAGGCCAGAAGCCCTGCAGAGAAGAAAGAGTAGCCTTGTCTATCGGTGCCTTTCAAACGCTAGGGCAATAGGAGTGCCTCTATATGAAGAATAGTCTATTATACAGGTGGATAGAGTTACCCTGAGAGTTCAGGACTACATGGCAAGTAGTAATTCCAGAAAGAATGATGCCAAGTATGGTGAAGGAAGCCCATGAGAGAGGTGCCCATTTCAGAATAGAAAGGACCATCCGATGGTTGTAACTGCTTGTGTATTGTCCTCAAATACCTTGAATGGTGGAAGAAGTTTGTGGGAAGTGCTGTATGAATTGCCTAAACTTCCAGACCAGAGGGTGCCCACTCAGTTGATGAGGATGTCTGAGCCGCTGGAAGTGTTGATGGTGGACTACCTCATGATCGGCCCATCTCATAAGAGTTGTGAATATTTCCTGGTGATGACGGACCATTTAACAAAGTTTGTAGTGGTGAACCCAACCCAGAGTCAGACAGCCGAGTCAGAAGCTCAAGCCTTCCTCTGTGTATGCAGGTGCCACAAGAGGATCCACTCCAACCTAGGGGCATGCTTCCAAGGGACAGTCATGGAAGGACTGCAATAACTATACTACATTGAGAAGTCCAGAATAACATCCCACCATCCTCAGGGAAATGGATCATGTGAATGCTTCAACAGAACATTGTTACACATGCTAAGGACATTGGAAGATGAAGTGTCCTGAATTTGTTCTAGAGATTCCAGAAGATGAGTCATCCTGATGTGACCCTTCAGCCTGTGCTTTGTGGTCAACTTCTCTGTCCGCCAAGCCACATCACATCTTTTCTCAGAGTGTTTAGTTTTTATTGTCCTTGCTTCAGTCTTTGAAGGTAATAGGGGTTTTTATTTACTCGAAAACCTGTGTATTTGCGCTAAGGTGTGCCCCGTGTGTGGATACAGTTGCCCTTTCTCCAGCTCTTTTGGACAACTTTCAAACCTGTGATGATAGTGCCTTTAGGTGAGCCACCATGATAGATCAGGAAATGATTTGATAGTGGGTGGCTAGTGAATTTTTTATTAATATTCCGCAGGTGTTCACTTATTCTAATATGCAGTGGCCGCTTAGTTCTTCCAATGTACAGTTTCCCACATGGGCTTTACTTAAAGTCTTTTATTCTTAAAGTTTTTTATTCATGACCTAGTATTAATTTTGCTTATATTTACATTTTATTCATTATATTTTTTAGTCTATCATTTCACTGACCACTACGGGGCACACCTTAGCGCAAATACACAGGTTTTCGGTTTATCCAATTTCAGACATTTGGACAAACTGGGTGGTATTGTCCTATTATTTACAGCAGGGGCCCCTCTAACGCTAGCGCCACTGGTTTAATATACATTTATTGTTTTTATTTACTCATCTGTCTGCCTTATCACATTTCAGGTGCAGCTTTATACGCTTTCCCGCTGCTGGTATTTCCAGCTGGTGATTGTCACGATAATGCGAAAATTGTCATATTGTGAGTTTAGTTTCAGAAGGTTACATGGCTTCCAGACACACACTGCAGATTTGACCCCCCTTTTTGCCCCTCTGCATTCGCTCATACAACAAACAAAGCCCTATGGCAGATGCTCTGTGTAACTTGATATCAATATTCGAGAAGTTTTATTGCTTAGCTGCAAACTACTCATTCCCCCTCCCATCTACTACTAGTTGGAACTGAGTTTCTTGGTCAATTAAAGTTATATATATCGGCACCAATTTGGGCTAGAAAGATAATTATATATTCTAGATGTCCTTCGGCAGATCTATCACCCACTGAAAGCGCTAGCAGCTATACGCAAGGAGTGCAAAGAGCGGATTTCTCAGTAAGCTGTTCGCGTACTTACTCGGGTTTACCCTTAAAAGAATCCTCATGATGTGGGGCACATTCTGATCGTGTCTTACTTATGCGAGGTTCCCACAGCAAGTTATGCATAAAAAATAGTTTACATATCCTAAGTAAAGGGGAGGTGTCAGCCTCTAAGTGATTTCAACACAAGGGGAATGCCTGGGTTTTGGGCTAAGAATACCTTAGTGAAACAGCTTTCCCGCAGTGTTTTCTGTCTGGGTTCTTGCTGCTGTGCAGATACATGATGCATCTGGATATATGGAAGTACTTTCTCCTTCATAGCACACAGCCGGTCACAAGCTGAAATGATCTGAATGACCTGTAAGTGTTCTATTCAATTTTAATCCCATTTTGTTTGTAATGTACACATGATTTTGTCTTCTTTATAATAATCTTTTATACTTTGTTAACACTTCCTACCTTTTTATGGAGAAAAATAAATAATTTACTAGCTTGTCTCTCCCTGCTCTATAAACAAACTGTTGCTTCCTCCGAGGTGAATTACGCTACAGATTTGGGTTGGCTCTGAACCCATTAACCCTTGTATAATTGGAGCTGGTGGCAGCATACTTTGTTCTGTTCGATTGGGAATCTTTGTGATGGCAGCGTTGATAAATATTGTTCCTGCCTGTGTGGGAGTAGTTATATCGCCCTTGCTGCAGTGTGCCCATTAGCCAGTTCATAGCAGTCAGCCTTTCTGGTGACTAATTACCCTAGGTGCAGTACCTAATCTGACCTGAGGTTAAGGGGGGCAACAGCTCCAAGTTCCAAGCTGGAACTTGAATATAGATAAATCCCCTTCAGAAGGAACCAGGGGCAACCAAACAACCCCTGTTTGTGATAAATTGGTGTGAGTAGTGGGGACTATAAAAGGTATCCTCCCCGGGATCCCTGAGATATTGTTGGCAGCACAGCGGCAACCGTGATATTCTCATTTGGTTGTCCAACCATATTGCTGTATGTCAGTTAGTGAAAGACCAGTTAGGGTTTATCTTTCTGCTTACATTCTTTGCCCTGCACCTATCTTGTGTTCCTTTTTAGCATGTCGGTGGCATATACTCCAACAGTACATACTTTTAATCCTTTATTTTATACTAGATTGTGGCCCGACTCTAACGCATCGGGTATTCTAGAATATGCATGTCCCTGTAATATATGGACAATGATGATTCCAGAACTCGCGGCAGACTGTGCCCGTTGCTGATTGGTCGAGGCAACCTTTATGACATCATCGTCGCCATGGCAACCATTATGACATCATCGTCGCTGTGCCCGTTGCTGATTGGTCGAGGCCGCCAGGCCTCAACCAGAGACGCGGGATTTCTACGTCAATGCTGTGCCGGTCTCTGATTGGTCGAGGCCGCCAGGCCTCGACCAATCAGAGAGGCGGGATCCCAGAATGATTAATTTACACTCAGCTCTCCATTTCTTTAGGAGGAATGTGAAGTGCTCGATGGACTTTCAGGCAGGATAGGTCCGAGGTGCCCATGTGTAGTCTGTGGTTAAGGCCATCTCAGCTCATGCAGGAACAACTAGGGATTGCGAGGGTCAGGACCTCTAGTCTGTACAGGAACTAGTAGGGTCAGTTGCCGTTTTAGTGTGTTACCTATTTTCACGAGTGAGGTGCTACACCATCATAACTAAAGACCAAAGCGCCCTAGGGGTAAGTTAGATTACAGATAGAAGGCAACTCCCCATCCTGAGAATCCGGTGTAAGGAGGTCCAACCCAAGGGAGAAGATGAAGCACCAGGTAGGGTGCTACCTACACAATAACAATCTGTCCCTGTGTGTTTAAAGGAGAGCGTGAGTGAACCCCCAAATGAGCAGAGGAATGCTGCATCGTGGAGGATTGCTGATGATGAGTACCTGCAGTGTGAAGGGAAGCAATACTACCACTCCCGGCTGTCCCAGAGAATTGGTCAGAGGCTGAACCAGCAAGAGGAGTGCCAGAAGGCAAGAGTGTTGCAGAAGACACAAACTAAGAGGCGTGTCACAGAACTGAGTATACCAAGGCTGGTATCACACCCACAAGGTATGTGGGAGACTATATCATCTGGCAATACATTATGTGATATTAGCAATACTGAGGCTATCCCATAAATCATCTACGGTGTGAAAAGGGTCACTCTCACTCAAGGAATGGAGAGTTTAAATAATGGCGAAATTTGAGTAGGTGGACAGAGGATTCTCACTGTGAGGCCTAACAAGATGTCTGCAAACAGGCACCACTCTACTGTTTAAAATACCAAAAACTACAAGAGAAAGTAGCAAGAGCTGCATCAGCAGGAACTTCAAAAAAGAAATACGTGGTTCCTGAGGGGGAGAGATTGGAGGAGACACAATGTCAGGTGGCAGCTGTTGCAAAGTTAAAAATGCTATAAGGCCCAGGAGAGAAGTCCAGGTGAGCAATTGATGCCTGGACCTGTAGCAGGACAGACAGAAGGCAGGTGTCTTATAGCCGCCATTGCCAAGGACCAGTTCTGCGTGAAGAACCAGGAGATCCAAGCCAAGAGAGCACGCAGCAGAGGGAAGTTAGTTTGAGCCATCACAGTTGATCAGATGCAGACTCACCCTGCACCACCACCCCTCACCTGTCCCTGGCCAAAATACATGCACCTTTCAGAAAGTTATCAGCATTAACTGGAACTTATGGAAAAAAATATTTGTTCACATTACTGTAAAAAAATGAAAAAAAATTCTCACTTTGCTGTTATTTATAGCAATTTTGCAGATTAATATTTCATAAGTTATAACATCCCCTCCATTTTCTATGGCAGTTTCAATGTTCTAGAGCAGTCCCCTTCAGTAATTCATGGTGTAAGGGTATGTGCACACGATGCAGATTTAGTGCAGAACTGCAGCAGATTTTTCTGCTGCAGAACTGCACTGTGATTTACAGTACAATGTAAATCAATGAGAAAAGAAAAAAGCTGTGCACATGGTGCAGAAAAATCTGCGCAGAAACGCTGCAGATTTCAAAGAAGTGCACGTCGCTTCTTTTGTGCAGTTCTGCAGCGTTTCTGCGCAGATTTTTCTGCACCATGTGCACAGCTTTTTTCTTTTCTCATTGATTTACATTGTACTGCACAGAAACTGCATCAAATCTGCAGATGCAGATTTAGTGCAGAAAATTCTGCACCACATTTCCTACGTGTGCACATAGCCTAACCCTAGTTTTTCAATATGTTTTTGGTTAGCACTTGTTCACACTAGCCTACATGTGCTGGTCTCTTCTCCATTTGTATCAGATCCTTTTTGGACATGTGCACTCCTACTCCTATCAGCCACAGGTGATTGTAAGTAGTTAGCTGGTCCATTCTTGCCCTATAAATTGTAGGCTTTTCTGCCCAGGTGAGGAGACATCAGGACAGGGACCCAACTTTGATGGACATCTTGACGTTGGCAGTTCGGCTAATCTATGCGCCAAGTACCTTTTTGTGCAGATTAATATTTCATATATACATTATATAGTGGTTTCCCCATAGGTGCGCAGTGAGTCACTAGATGCCGCAGCTCACATTGGCCATAAATGCAGCGGCAGAAAGGTGATGTAACAAAAAAAAAAACAAAAAAAAAAACACGCAATACTGTAGACAGGGTTATTATTACAGTGAGGTTTATTCAGACATTACAGCAAATCCACAGGTTGTAAGATGGAAACTTCCTATGAAATACAGATCTGGAAAAGGAGACAAACCCTGATATTACAGGAGCTATGAGCAGACTTTATCCTTGTTTGTCACAGAGTCTGAATAAGCCTCGACCTCGCACATGGACAGGTACTCAGAGCGTCCGGGGATCACCACGCTGATGTACCGACCCTCCATCCCAGGACAGCAGAAGGTCAAGGTGGAAGAAGCAACACTGGTGACTGTGCCGCACCTGGAGGAGAAAACCAGCAAATGTGACCATCAGTGGATCCTTCATTATCACATACAGATCAGAAGACACTGGGCACAGTGCATACACTACGAAAGAGGCCTCAAGCTTGGAGGTTACAGAACAAGAGGTACAGAGCTCAATGGTTACAGTACCAGGAGGCATCAAGCTTGGAGGTTACACTACAAGAGGCACAGAGCTCAATGGTTACACTACGGGGGAAAATGTGTGTAAATGGGTTAGTAACTGGCTTAGTGATAGAAAGCAGAGGGTGGTTATAAATGGTATAGTCTCTAACTGGGTCGCTGTGACCAGTGGGGTACCGCAGGGGTCAGTATTGGGACCTGTTCTCTTCAACATATTCATTAATGATCTGGTAGAAGGTTTACACAGTAAAATATCGATATTTGCAGATGATACAAAACTATGTAAAGCAGTTAATACAAGAGAAGATAGTATTCTGCTACAGATGGATCTGGATAAGTTGGAAACTTGGGCTGAAAGGTGGCAGATGAGGTTTAACAATGATAAATGTAAGGTTATACACATGGGAAGAGGGAATCAATATCACCATTACACACTGAACGGGAAACCACTAGGTAAATCTGACAGGGAGAAGGACTCGGGGATCCTAGTTAATGATAAACTTACCTGGAGCAGCCAGTGCCAGGCAGCAGCTGCCAGGGCAAACAGGATCATGGGGTGCATTAAAAGAGGTCTGGATACACATGATGAGAGCATTATACTGCCTCTGTACAAATCCCTAGTTAGGCCGCACATGGAGTACTGTGTCCAGTTTTGGGCACCGGTGCTCAGGAAGGATATAATGGAACTAGAGAGAGTACAAAGGAGGGCAACAAAATTAATAAAGGGGATGGGAGAACTACAATACCCAGATAGATTAGCGAAATTAGGATTATTTAGTCTAGAAAAAAGACGACTGAGGGGCGATCTAATAACCATGTATAAGTATATAAGGGGACAATACAAATATCTCGCTCAGGATCTGTTTATACCAAGGAAGGTGACGGGCACAAGGGGGCATTCTTTGCATCTGGAGGAGAGAAGGTTTTTCCACCAACATAGAAGAGGATTCTTTACTGTTAGGGCAGTGAGAATCTGGAATTGCTTGCCTGAGGAGGTGGTGATGGCGAACTCAGTCGAGGGGTTCAAGAGAGGCCTGGATGTCTTCCTGGAGCAGAACAATATTGTATCATACAATTATTAGGTTCTGTAGAAGGACGTAGATCTGGGGATTTATTATGATGGAATATAGGCTGAACTGGATGGACAAATGTCTTTTTTCGGCCTTACTATGTTACTATGTTATGAAAGAGGCCCCAAGCTTGGAGTTGGAGGTTACACTACAAGAGGCACAGAGCTCAATGGTTACAGTACCAGGAGGCATCAAGCTTGGGAACTTGCAGTTACTATTGAACAGTAACATTCTGTACCAAGTTTTGAGGTGTAAGAGGCACAGACTTTGCTGTGTTACTACCAGGTGGCAATAAGCTCAGTAGCTCCAAACTAACATGAACATTTCTCATTCTTACAGCCAATAGTCCATCCATGCAGATTCCTGGCCACTTACTGGTCCTGCAGGGAACGTCTGGCTGTGGGGAAGCCCCTCACTTTCCTCAGCCCTGATTTAGCTGCAGTCTCTACCTGTTGTCTCAGAGACCACCACATACTGTTTCCCACCACAATCTTAGTTGCCATCTTAAGCCCTGCTATGTTGTCACAGGTGATCATGTAAGGGATGTACCAGGACTGACTTGTACTTCACCCCTCTTTCACAATTAATGTTTGTGTAATGCTGCGCTATATATAATATATATTACTGTATGCTGTGTAATGACAATGTACATATGTTATTGTGTAGGGAAAGTGTGGTATGCAGGATAGCCACTAGAGAGGGTCATATTCGAATACTACAGGATAAGACAGTAATACGAACTAGTCAAGTTTAGGAGGGTCCTACTGTGGGATAAGATAGTAAGCCTTTTTTCTCCAGTGGACCCAGGGAGCCCAGACAGTCCAGTAGGGCTTTAGAGTGCGGGCAACACATTGGGCCCCGTAACATTTGAAGCTGGGAGCCCACACGTCCAGGGCTTGGGTACTGAAGGAAAAACAGCAACAGTGGAATGCGGGGCAGCACCAAGATGTGGCAGCTTACTACATGGGCAGATGCCCTTATGTCAGTGTGAAATGGACAGGGGAACCCCTAAAGGTAGTAAAGCTGGACAGAAGGAGCGCTGCGGTACCAGATGGAACAGAACAACCTGGTAGAATTCTATAAGAAGTAGGGAGAAGCACAGGAATAGACAAGGGTGTGTACTGTGATGTTCCCTGTGAAGTTGCTGTACTTGAACTGGACAAACTGCAAAAGAATTGATACCAATCCCAATCCACACTGTCAGATCGCTCCACCTATCAGCCAGGGTCACCAATAAGTCATCAGGAGTATTTAAGGGATATTTGGGCAGTGATGAACGCTTTGGGTATCATTTCGATCACCATCTGAAATATCGTACAGTGCACATAGGCTGCCATTGTTCTCAACAGCACATGCTGATTACACAGGACTATATGCTGCCAAGAATAAAGATCTGTCACCTTACAAAATAGCGATTTGCTTGTTTATTAGATGATCAGTAACTTCTGCAAGCTGCACTGAACTTTCGTTTGGTCTCCTAGAAAACAAATATTTAGCTTCTATGAACTTACACCGGGTTGTTGTTGTCGGGGGAGTTTCCGATTCGGACCTCAGCCCCCATCAGTCGCTCCGGACAACAGTCCATCCTGTTTGTCAAGACGACGATGGAGATCTTGTAGCTCTGCTTCAGGTCCAGCTTCCACCAGGGATCCTTCTCCAGGTTGGTGTGAGTGCAGGAATCACTATTGAAGTCGGTGTCTTTGTTCCCATCGATGGCGTTCTTGGCCAATCCGCTCCTGGTGGAGTATGGATAGTCTGACACCTGGGAGGCCACGCCGGTCCGTGCTAGATTCGTGGCTGAGGAGAGAACAGAAGAGATCACATATATGGAGGAGATGTGGGTGCTGCCAGCACTGGTGACATCTGATCCTGGATCCATCAGATGGATTAAGGGGCGGTTAGCTCGGGGAAGAGGGGCATGTACATAAGCTCGTCAAAAAGGTGATAAGGAAGAGCAACTTAGGTAGTGCAGGCTGGTACAACATATTGTAAGGCCGAGAGGAGAGATGGACTACAGCAATATATATTTATTAGTGGCTGGGAGGAGTGATGCACTACAGAATTGTAAAGAGGCATTGACAGGAGTAAGTCTGCGGCCATATCACCATCTGTAAAGACGCTCACATGCAGCAGCACACTTCATGGTACATGCAGGAGTCCAGAAGGAGGGAAGAGTTTGTGGGCCAGGAGACGTCATTGCTATAACTAAGGTGAGTATGTCCAGCTACAGCCCCATATCACTGCTCCCATTCGCTTCCAAACTCCTGGAGCAGCACGTCCACGCTGAACTTCCTCCCACCTCTCATCTAACTTGCATCCCCATCATTCCACTGAAACTGCCGTGACCAAAATTACCAACGACTTACAGCCAATACAATACTCTGTGCTCCTCCTTCTAGACCGGTCCTCTGCTTTTGACACAGTTGACCACTGCCTCCCACTACAGATCCTCTCCTCTTTTGGCATCAAAGACCTCGCCCTATCCTGGATCTCCTCATACCTTTCCAACCGCACATTCAGCATCTCCCACACTACCTCCTCATCCCACCCTCTCTCTGCTGGAGTCCCCCAAGTCTCTGTTCTAGGACCCCTACTCTTCATAATCTAGACACTTGGCCTGGAACAACTCAAAGTCCCATGGATTCCAGCACCATCTTTATTTGGATGACATTCGGATCTACATCTCTGGCTCAGATGTCACCTCTCTGCTCTCCAGAATCTCGGAGTGTTTATCAGCCATATCCTCCTTCTCCTCTCACTTCCTTAAACTCCGTGTGGACAAATCTGAACTCATCATCTTTCCTCCATCTCACAGACATTTTCCTGACCCATCTATCACAATTAGTGACTAGTGTTGAGCATTCCGATACCGAGATCTGATACTTTTGTGGTATCGGATCCATAGGGATGTGTAAAATAAAGAATTAAAATAAAAAATATTGATATATTCACCTCTCCGGCGGCCCCTGGACATCACGCTGATAACCGGCAGGCTTCTGTGTTTAAAATGAGCGCCATTAGGACCTGCGAATGACGTCGCGGCTTCTCATTGGTCGCGTGGCGGTCACATGAGCGGCACGCGACCAATCAGAAGCCGCGACGTCATTCGCAGGTCCTAAAGGCGCTCATTTTAAACACAGAAGCCTGCCGGTTACCAGCGTGATGTCCAGGGGCCGCCGGAGAGGTGAATATATCAATATTTTTTATTTTAATTCTTTATTTTACACATCCCTATGGATCCCAGGGCCTGAAGGAGAGTTTCCTCTCCTTTAGACCCTGGGAACCATCAGGATACCTTCCGATACTTGGTGTCCCATTGACTTGTATTGGTATCGGATATCGGTATCGGCGATATCCGATATTTTTTGGGTATCGGCCGATACTGATACTTTCAAGTATCGGACGGTATCGCTCAACACTATTAGTGACATCACACTTTCCCCTGTACCAGAAGTCCGCTGCCTCGGAGTAACACTTGACACTGCCCTGTCATTCAAACCGCACATCCAAGTTTTTTCCACGTTCTGTCGCCTCCTGCTCAACAATATCTCCAGAATCCATCCTTTCTTCAACCCTCAATCTACTAAAATACTTGTGCATAACCTCATCATCTCCCACCTCAACTACTGCAACATCCTCCTCTGTGGCCCGACTAATTCATCTCTCTCCTCGCTACTCCCCTCTGCAAGTCTCTTCACTGGCTCTCATTCCCTCAGCGTATCCAGTTAAAATTACTAATACTGACATACAAAGCCATCCATAACCTGTCTCCTCCATATATCTCTGAACTAATCACCCGATATCTTCCCTTACATAATCTCTGGTCCTCCCAAGACCTCCTTCTCTCCTCTACACTAAATCACTCTTCAACTAATCACCTCCAAGACTTCTCCAGAATATCCCCCATCCTCTGGAATCCTTTGCCCCAACACGTCCGACTATCAACCACATTCAGATCCTTCAGATGGAACCTGAAAACCCATCTCTTCAGGAAAGCCTACAGCCTGCACTGACCCCACTGCCTCCTCACCACTACCGAAGCTACCGCCTCACCAACACCGGAGCTCCTGCAACCCTCAACCTACTGTCTCCATCCCCACCATCCTGTAGAATGTAAGCCCGCAAGGGCAGGGTCCTCGCCCCTCTGTATCAGTCGGTGATTATTTACTGTAAGTGATGTGTCATTTGTATGTAACCCCCTTCTAATGTACAGCACCATGGAATCAATGGTGCTATATAGATAATGATAATAGTGCATGGATGACTGCCACCAGATTAGATAATCACACAGTAGTGCTCCAGGTGTTGACCGCTGCGATCAGTCTGCATCTCCTGGTGGCGCTGGCAGCAGCAGTGCACTGGACCTCTTTTAGGGATGGTAGGGTGGGGGCAAGTAGAGTTTTGGTGAAATATTTATTCATACAGAAGGTGTGCACAGATCTCATTACACACAATTCATTCCCAAGGATGGGCCAACGCATTCATTTAAAAAACAAATGTTGGGGGCAGACTAATGTCTATCGTTACACCATGAGTAGAAAATATATCATTGGTCAATCCAAGAAAGGGGGCGAAGACGTAAGGGGGCCACAGAGTATTTGGACTGGACCATGGTGGCCTCAGTCAGCGGCAGGAGTGATGATCGGACTTCACATCTCACTTCCGGCACTACAGTCGCTCTGATCGGACTTTACTCCATGCACCAAGAACCACCGCATCCAAGACCGCGGTCCAGCAAGACCTGACCGCCCAAAGCACAACATGTGGGATAGGGTTACTCATCAAGACACCTCAGACACTAAACATTTGGAGAACTTGACAAATGTAAGAATCTAAGCAAGTGAAGACTTGACCACCATTTGCCATCACCAGAAAACCAATGTCCTTCATGTCACCTGCACATTATGGCAGACTGGAGCCCAGGATACAGTGCAGGTAGTACGGCTGTATGGTCACAGCACCAAGATGGAAGGTCATCACAGCATCTCCAGACATTGACCCCTCCACCTGCTCTATAACCCACCCCGAGCACAGGATCTCACCTCCAGGTGCAGGAGCGCATCCCAGAGCCAGAACCACAGATCCCAGCAGAATCAGCGACAGCAGAGGATTCATCCTGGGGAAAGGAACAGAGACATGGAGGAGTCAATAGGGCGTCCATCGTGCCACCTCAGCGCCCCATTTATGGCGCCCATCGTGCCACCTCAGTGCCCCATTTAGGGTGTCCATCGTGCCACCTTCTGTCTCTTGAACCGTTTTCTATGGGGTTAGGGTCGGGGGATTACCTGCCACTCTACAGTGTTGAGGTCATTGAGCGTTAGTCGCTGTTACAGAACCCCCAGCACCAAGAATGTTATGCAGTATATATTATGTATAATAGGTTCCATGTGAAATGCATCAGTCCACAGGCTGCGCCCCTGGGCAGAGAGGACAATATATCCCCCTTCTGTCCTCCCCCACCTTTGTAATTCCCCCAGTAAATATCAGCAGGCTCCTGCCCCTGCGGCTATTGTAATGTATGTCTGGCCTGCTTTTACTATTGGCCTGCCCTGTGTATCTGTGTTATATATTCTGTGTGCTGTAAATAAAGTGTGTTCTTTTAGACTGGAAATACGTGGAGTAGCAGTCAGCTTTTATATGCTTTCACGTAATCAAGGAATTCCAGCCAGCGTCCTTCATTCAGAATCCAGCAAAAGCAGAGTGGACCTCCTGAAACACGGGGGGTGCTGAAAGAGGTACCCCAGCTTGGTAGACCCCGTTACAGTCGCGGTCTTGGCTTTGTCCTCAGGGGCTCCACGATGCATAAAGTAGTCACACTGACGAAGCCCCCAAAAGTTAAATAATTTTCCAGACCATTAGGACAGATCCCCTCATTGTTGGGAAGTACGGACAGCCCTGCCGGCAGGCTAACACAGACTGCTCCCCGCACCTCACACCGTCAGGCGTTTAACCGTATATTTCGGGTCACACCGTACAATCTGAGAACCCAACTGATAACTGCATCAATGTAATAGTAAAGTGCGAATGTGCAGATGATGCCAGGATTTATAGGGCTGGTGATCAATATAAGCTGCACACAGGTCCTACTCAGGGTCCAGATACAAGTCATCTACAAGGACCCTCCATTGCAGTCCTGTATACCTGACCCATGTTGCAGCATCAGCCAGGGCCCACAGCGTAGCTTCAATGCGCGTTTCGCACCGGCTTTGTCAGGGGGCGGTGCAGTGTGTTGGGCATGTCCATATAGAGCCCCAAATCATCCTTCAGGTGCCACTAATTGCGGCGCATGTGCCCGTTAATCCCACCGGGTGTTGAATTGCTTCTGGCGTCCACCATGGCGCCGCGGTTCACAATGACGTCACTGGACCGCATGCGTCACTTCCGGGCGCCATCTGCAATGCCCCGGAGTCAGGATAACAGAAGACGTGCGCACAGTGGATCACTCTCAGGTAACGCATAGACAAATCCATAATAGGACGAGTATACATCCGCCATATCATCTACAGCCTATTATACCCTACACTTTCCCGGACTTGACGTGCACAAAAAGCGTTACAATGAACGTTTTCTCTGCACGACGGACGGCTATTATACAACAGATCCAGTGCACGACGGATGAAACGGACGGCCGTCCATCACTAATACAAGTGTATGGGAAGATGCCGGATCCTGTATTCTCAAAAAAATGGATTGTGACGGATCTGATAAGACGGAAGTGTGAAAGAGGCCTTACCTGAGAGAGGCTACTTCACACTTCTGTCTTTTTGCCTCCATCGCAATCCGTCGTTATGGCAAAAACACAGATCCTGCAAATGTGCCAGCAGGATCCGTTTTTTGCCATACACTTTAATGGACGATGGATTGCGACGGAGGCGCAGTGTTTTAGCGGTCCGTCGTGACAAAAAAAAACGTTCAATGTAACTTTGTCCGTCGGATCCGCCATTTCCAACCGCGCATGCACGGCCGGAACTCCGCCCCCTTCTCACCGCTCATCACAATGGGCAGCGGATGCGTTGTAAAACGTAAATTTAGCACAACGTCGGTCGGTACGTCGGGATGACGGAGGTGTGAAAGTAGCTATAGTCTCCCTCGCCTCCAAGCGTGAAATGAAGGCAACATCACTGCAGCAACCGGTCACCTGGGGGGCTGCATGTGCACTTAACCCCTTAGAGACCAGGCCACGGTTTTCATATCTGACCAGTGTGAAGTTATGTGGTAATAACTCTGGAGCTCCATTACATCTCACCGCTATTGAAATGGTTTTATAACACATTGTACTTTATGTTAATGATAAATGTATCTCAATATTTTCTGCATTTTTTAATATAACAAAAGTTTGACAGAAAAAAAAAAAAAGTTCTAAAAATTGTGTAAACGTTGATTTTGCCTTTAATCCAGATAGTCAGACCACATAAAGTCGTCACTAAACATTTCCCTCAGGTCGGCTTCACATCAGCTCCATGTCTAATTATTTTATTATGATGTTAGAAGGTTTAGGACTGTAGCAGCAATTAAGAGATTTACAGAACTTTTCTTTAGGGACCCATTCCATTCTGAAGTGACTTTGGGGGTCCTATATTTTATAAAATCCCCAAAAGTGAGACCATTTTTAAAACCAGCCCCCCTCAAAACTGCTGTCAGGTGGTTTATTCCCCTTCAGGTGCTTTTCAGGAATGAACACAAAGTCACATGACAGGAAGGAAAACGTCCATTTTTACCACCTAAGGCCGTGTGCACATGGTCAGGATTTCTCGCAGAAATTTCCTGAGCAAAACCGGACATTTTCTGCAAGAAATCTGCATGCGTTTTCACCGCTTTTCTTTGCAGATTTTTCCAGACGTTCCCAATGCAATAATATAGTGGGAAATCCGCAAAATTAATGAACATGATGCGTTTTTTTCATGGAAAAAAAAAATTGCAGAATACTTGCTAAATGATGGGATGCATAATATATGCGTTTTTTTCACATTTTTATAGCGAAAAAAAAAAAAATATCATGAAAAGTCTGCAACGTGTGCACACAGCCTAAACGCCAGTGACTTCTGAGCAGGCCGCCATTTGTCCATGAATTGCTATGGAAACACCAGGACCACAGTCATGATCGCCGTACGCCCATGGGGATAAAGCCTCCCACACTGTTAACCATTTACATGCTGCAGTCACTATTGACAGCAGCATGTTCGGGGTTAAAAAGCCATGGCTGGCACTAAAGACAATCCAGGCTGATCCAGCGAGGTGGCAGCTGTAGTGTACAGCCCTGGATTCACACCGGTCAGGGGAAGCTGTGGTCAGATATGTGAGGGCAGCAAAGACATATTGGTGGTCACTAAGGGGTTAAGAAGCACAATAAAAGCAGGTTTGGGGTAAGTTCACACTGGGCATTTTTAATGCTCATTTTCAGCTGCTTTTTACCCCACCAGCAAAGCCGATGAGATTTCAGGAGTCTCACGTAGTTTTCCCCCCATCAGGATGTTGTGCTGGTGCTTGTTATGGACACAGAGCGCGTCACGTCACTGCAGGGTTTATATCGGGTGTGGAAAGACTCAGGGATCATTATTTGCAGATTTTATTCCTGCAGAAAAGTCCTGGACAAAGACAAGTCAGCGCCCAAAACCCCACACACCTAAACCTGCATTTACAGCAGCTTCTTTCCTGACAAGAAATCAGGTTTTGCTGCAGGAAATAAACCTCCATGTGGCCTTCCCCTTTGTGACCTTCCCCTTTATGTCGCCTTCCCCTTTATGTCGCCTTCCCCTTTATGTCGCCTTCCCCTTTATGTCGCCTTCCCCTTTATCTGCAGTTTTTTGCCAGCGCTGTGCTCCCCCTCAGTAACAGCAGATAACAGGAATAGATTGTAGGACAGGAGACAATTACTCTCTGTTATCAGCCGCAGCCTCAGAAATAGAAGAAGCCGCCGTGCTGCGATCAGGGGATGCTACAGAGCAAAGCCTCCAATCACCTGGTGCAGAACAGCGCTGCAGTCAGGCCTGGCTGATAACAGGGAACAGTAGCTCACATTTACCTTTCACCAGTACAAGCCAATATCCGTCACACCTGCTCAGTGCCAGCACCTCTCTTCTGCAGCTCAGCAGCCTCACAGCTGGGTATTTATAGGCTTCTACTCTCTGGCCACGCCCCCTATTCATAGCTCCTCCCTATGCCCCTCCCCTGAGCGCACAGACTGACAGTGTCCCGGCCCCCTCCCCCGTTGGTGGTCAGCGCGGTGCAGCTGGTGACCAGTAGTGGCCGCTCGCTCGGCTCGGGGCTGCCCGTGTCTGCTGCTTTCTGCGCTCCTCGCACTTCTCTATCTCTGAGAATCCGTGTAAGGCCGGTTTCACATGTCAGTGTCTCCGGTACGTGAGGTGACAGTTTCCTCACGTACCGGAGACACTGACACACGTAGACACATAAAAATCACTGCATCTGTTCAGATGTCAGCGTGTTTTCATGGACCGTGTCTCCGTGTGCCAAACACGGAGACATGTCAGCGTTCGTGGGAGCGCACGGATTACACGGACCCAATAAAGTCAATGGGTCCATGTAAAACACGTACCACACACGGACGTTGTCCGAGTGCAGTCCGTGTGCCGTGCAGGAGATAGCGCTACAGTAAGCTGAATCCACTGGTGCTGAATCCGCGATTCATATCTTCCTTGCAGCAGCGTTTGCTGCAGGGAAGATATGAATAATAGTGTTTAAAATAAAGATCTATGTGGCCCCCGCCCCCCCAACCCCCTGTGCGCCCCTCCCCCCCCGCTGTTCTGAAAATACTCACCCGCCTCCCTCGTTGGCTGTTGCTGCTTCCTGTTCTGGCCGCATCTTCTCCTGAATGCGGTCACGTGGGGCCGCTCATTTACAGTAATAAATATGCGGCTCCACCTCCCATAGGGAGGACACTATAATTACTATAAATACTCTGCCTTTTATTGGGCACCCCTCAAAGGGCCATGGGCCGGGTCTGGCCACCGTGACATCCCCAGAACCTAAGGACCCGGTATCGAGTGCCCCATTGCCCTGATGTGGGGGCGCTGCAGATCTACATCTAAAAACTGCATCAATCAGACACGTGGCTTCTGGGGTGGTTTTTTAAGAATATATATGTTTTTCAGCACGGTGTCTGGCTCCTTTCTGTCACTGTGGTGTCTGGCTCCTTTCTGTCACTGTGGTGTCTGGCTCCTTTCTGTCACTGCGGTGTCTGGCTCCTTTCTGTCACTGTGGTGTCTGGCTCCTTTCTGTCACTGTGGTGTCTGGCTCCTTTCTGTCACTGTGGTGTCTGGCTCCTTTCTGTCAGCACGGTGTCTGGCTCCTTTCTGTCATTGTGGTGTCTGGCTCCTTTCTGTCACTGTGGTGTCTGGCTCCTTTCTGTCACTGTGGTGTCTGGCTCCTTTTTGTCACTGTGGTGTCTGGCTACTTTCTGTCACTGTGGTGTCTGGCTCCTTTCTGTCAGCAAGGTGTCTGGCTCCTTTCTGTCACTGTGGTGTCTGGCTCCTTTCTGTCACTGTGGTGTCTGGCTCCTTTCTGTCAGCGCGGTGTCTGGCTCCTTTCTGTCACTGTGGTGTCAGGCTCCTTTCTGTCACTGTGGTGTCTGGCTCCTTTCTGTCACTGTGGTGTCTGGCTCCTTTCTGTCAGTGCGGTGTCTGGCTCCTTTCTGTCACTGTGGTGTCTGGCTTCTTTCTGTCAGTGCGGTGTCTGGCTCCTTTCTATCACTGTGGTGTCTGGCTCCTTTCTGTCAGTGCGGTGTCTGGCTCCTTTCTGTCACTGTGGTGTCTGGCTTCTTTCTGTCAGCGCGGTGTCTGGCTCCTTTCTGTCAGCGCGGTGTCTGGCTCCTTTCTATCACTGTGGTGTCTGGCTTCTTTCTGTCAGCGCGGTGTCTGGCTCCTTTCTGTCACTGTGGTGTCTGGCTTCTTTCTGTCAGCGCGGTGTCTGGCTCCTTTCTGTCAGCGCGGTGTCTGGCTCCTTTCTGTCATTGTGGTGTCTGGCTCCTTTCTGTCACTGTGGTGTCTGGCTCCTTTCTGTCACTGTGGTGTCTGGCTCCATTCTGTCACTGTGGTGTCTGGCTCCTTTCTGTCACTGTGGTGTCTGGCTCCTTTCTGTCAGCGCGGTGTCTGGCTCCTTTCTATCACTGTGGTGTCTGGCTCCTTTCTGTCAGTGCGGTGTCTGGCTCCTTTCTGTCACTGTGGTGTCTGGCTTCTTTCTGTCAGCGCGGTGTCTGGCTCCTTTCTGTCAGCGCGGTGTCTGGCTCCTTTCTGTCATTGTGGTGTCTGGCTCCTTTCTGTCATTGTGGTGTCTGGCTCCTTTCTGTCAGTGCGGTGTCTGGCTCCTTTCTGTCACTGTGGTGTCTGGCTCCTTTCTGTCACTGTGGTGTCTGGCTTCTTTCTGTCAGTGCGGTGTCTGGCTCCTTTCTGTCAGTGCGGTGTCTGGCTTCTTTCTGTCAGCACAGTGTCTGGCTCCTTTCTGTCAGTGCGGTGTCTGGCTCCTTTCTGTCAGTGCGGTGTCTGGCTCCTTTCTGTCAGTGCGGTGTCTGGCTTCTTTCTGTCAGCACAGTGTCTGGCTCCTTTCTGTCACTGTGGCGTCTGGCTCCTTTCTGTCAGTGTGGTGTCTGGCTCCTTTCTGTCACTGTGGTGTCTGGCTCCTTTCTGTCAGTGCAGTGTCTGGCTTCTTTCTGTCAGCACAGTGTCTGGCTCCTTTCTGTCAGTGCGGTGTCTGGCTCCTTTCTGTCAGTGCGGTGTCTGGCTCCTTTCTGTCAGTGCGGTGTCTGGCTTCTTTCTGTCAGCACAGTGTCTGGCTCCTTTCTGTCACTGTGGCGTCTGGCTCCTTTCTGTCAGTGCGGTGTCTGGCTCCTTTCAGTCACTTTGGTGTCTGGCTCCTTTCTATCAGCGCGGTGTCTGGCTTCTTTCTGTCAGCGCAGTGTCTGGCTCCTTTCTGTCACTGTGGTGTCTGGCTCCTTTCTGTCAGCGCGGTGTCTGGCTCCTTTCTGTCAGCGCAGTGTCTGGCTCATTTGGTTGTTCAACCATATTGCTGTATGTCAATTAGTGAAAGACCAGCTAGGGTTTATCTTTCTGCTTACATTCTTTGCCATGCACCTATCTTGTGTCGGTGGCATATACTCCAACAGTCCATACTTTTAATCCTTTCTTTTATATTTTGTGTTTTGTCTACCTACAGACGGGAAAAAGTGTACTGAATATATATAAAAAAAAAATATCCCAGAATGATTAATTTACACTCAGTTCTCCATTTCTTTAGGAGGAATGTGAAGTGCTCGATGGACTTTCAGGCAGGATAGGTCCGAGGTGCCCATGTGTAGTCTGTGGTTAGGGCCATCTCAGCTCATGCAGGAACAACTAGGGATTGCGAGGGTCAGGACCTCTAGTCTGTACAGGAACTAGTAGGGTCAGTTGCCGTTTTAGTGTGTTACCTATTTACACGAGTAACATAGTAACATAGTAACATAGTTAGTAAGGCCGAAAAAAGACATTTGTCCATCCAATTCAGCCTATATTCCATCATAATAAATCCCCAGATCTACGTCCTTCTACAGAACCTAATTGTATGATACAATATTGTTCTGCTCCAGGAAGACATCCAGGCCTCTCTTGAACGCCTCGACTGAGTTCGCCATCACCACCTCCTCAGGCAAGCAATTCCAGATTCTCACTGCCCTAACAGTAAAGAATCCTCTTCTATGTTGGTGGAAAAACCTTCTCTCCTCCAGACGCAAAGAATGCCCCCTTGTGCCCGTCACCTTCCTTGGTATAAACAGATCCTCAGCGAGATATTTGTATTGTCCCCTTATATACTTATACATGGTTATTAGATCGCCCCTCAGTCGTCTTTTTTCTAGACTAAATAATCCTAATTTCGCTAATCTATCTGGGTATTGTAGTTCTCCCATCCCCTTTATTAATTTTGTTGCCCTCCTTTGTACTCTCTCTAGTTCCATTATATCCTTCCTGAGCACCGGTGACCAAAACTGGACACAGTACTCCATGTGCGGTCTAACTAGGGATTTGTACAGAGGCAGTATAATGCTCTCATCATGTGTATCCAGACCTCTCTTAATGCACCCCATGATCCTGTTTGCCTTGGCAGCTGCTGCCTGGCACTGGCTGCTCCAGGTAAGTTTATCATTAACTAGGATCCCCAAGTCCTTCTCCCTGTCAGATTTACCCAGTGGTTTCCCATTCAGTGTGTAATGGTGATATTGATTCCTTCTTCCCATGTGTATAACCTTACATTTATCATTGTTAAACCTCATCTGCCACCGTTCAGCCCAAGTTTCCAACTTATCCAGATCCATCTGTAGCAGAATACTATCTTCTCTTGTATTAACTGCTTTACATAGTTTTGTATCATCTGCAAATATCGATATTTTACTGTGTAAACCTTCTACCAGATCATTAATGAATATGTTGAAGAGAACAGGTCCCAATACTGACCCCTGCGGTACCCCACTGGTCACAGCGACCCAGTTAGAGACTATACCATTTATAACCACCCTCTGCTTTCTATCACTAAGCCAGTTACTAACCCATTTACACACATTTTCCCCCAGACCAAGCATTCTCATTTTGTGTACCAACCTCTTGTGCGGCACGGTATCAAACGCTTTGGAAAAATCGAGATATACCACGTCCAATGACTCACCGTGGTCCAGCCTATAGCTTACCTCTTCATAAAAACTGATTAGATTGGTTTGACAGGAGCGATTTCTCATAAACCCATGCTGATATGGAGTTAAACAGTTATTCTCATTGAGATAATCCAGAATAACATCCCTCAGAAACCCTTCAAATATTTTACCAACAATAGAGGTTAGACTTACTGGCCTATAATTTCCAGGTTCACTTTTAGAGCCCTTTTTGAATATTGGCACCACATTTGCTATGCGCCAATCCTGCGGAACAGACCCTGTCGCTATAGAGTCCCTAAAAATAAGAAATAATGGTTTATCTATTACATTACTTAGTTCTCTTAGTACTCGTGGGTGTATGCCATCCGGACCCGGAGATTTATCTATTTTAATCTTATTTAGCCGGTTTCGCACCTCTTCTTGGGTTAGATTGGTGACCCTTAATATAGGGTTTTCATTGTTTCTTGGGATTTCACCTAGCATTTCATTTTCCACCGTGAATACCGTGGAGAAGAAGGTGTTTAATATGTTAGCTTTTTCCTCGTCATCTACAACCATTCTTTCCTCACTATTTTTTAAGGGGCCTACATTTTCAGTTTTTATTCTTTTACTATTGATATAGTTGAAGAACAGTTTGGGATTAGTTTTACTCTCCTTAGCAATGTGCTTCTCTGTTTCCTTTTTGGCAGCTTTAATTAGTTTTTTAGATAAAGTATTTTTTTCCCTATAGTTTTTTAGAGCTTCAATGGTGTCATCCTGCTTTAGTAGTGCAAATGCTTTCTTTTTACTGTTAATTGCCTGTCTTACTTCTTTGTTTAGCCACATTGGGTTTTTCCTATTTCTAGTCCTTTTATTCCCACAAGGTATAAACCGCTTACACTGCCTATTTAGGATGTTCTTAAACATTTCCCATTTATTATCTGTATTCTCATTTCTGAGGATATTGTCCCAGTCTACCAGATTAAGGGCATCTCTAAGCTGGTCAAACTTTGCCTTCCTAAAGTTCAGTGTTTTTGTGACTCCCTGACAAGTCCCCCTAGTGAAAGACAGGTGAAACTGTACAATATTGTGGTCGCTATTTCCTAGATGCCCGACCACCTGCAGATTTGTTATTCTGTCAGGTCTATTAGATAGTATTAGGTCTAAAAGTGCTGCTCCTCTGGTTGGATTCTGCACCAATTGTGAAAGATAATTTATCTTGGTTATTAGCAGAAACCTGTTGCCTTTATGGGTTTCACAGGTTTCTGTTTCCCAGTTAATATCCGGGTAGTTAAAGTCCCCCATAACCAGGACCTCATTATGGGTTGCAGCTTCATCTATCTGCTTTAGAAGTAGACTTTCCATGGTTTCTGTTATATTTGGGGGTTTGTAACAGACCCCAATGAGAATTTTGTTACCATTTTTCCCTCCATGAATTTCGACCCATATGGACTCAACATCCTCATTTCCTTCGCTAATATCCTCCCTTAAAGTGGACTTTAGACAAGACTTTACATAGAGACAAACCCCTCCTCCTCTCCGATTTTTACGATCCTTTCTAAACAGACTGTAACCCTGTAAGTTAACTGCCCAGTCATAGCTTTCATCGAACCATGTCTCGGTTATTCCCACTATGTCAAAGTTACCTGTAGATATTTCTGCTTCTAGTTCTTCCATCTTGTTTGTCAGGCTTGTGGCGTTTGCGAGCATGCAGTTTAGAGGATTTTGTTTTGTTCCAATCTCCTCACTGTGGATTGTTTTAGAAATGTTCTTACCTCCCTTCTGAGTATGTTTTCCTGGATCTTCTTTGTTCAAGTCTAATGTTTTTCTTCCCGTCCCCTCTTCTTCTAGTTTAACGCCCTCCTGATGAGTGTAGCGAGTCTTCTGGCGAATGTGTGTTTCCCAGGTTTGTTGAGGTGTAGTCCGTCTCTGGCGAGGAGTCCATCGTACAAGTAATTCACACCGTGGTCCAGGAATCCGAATCCTTGTTGTCTGCACCATCGTCTTAGCCAGTTGTTTGCATCAAGGATCCTGTTCCATCTCCTGGTGCCATGCCCGTCTACTGGAAGGATAGAAGAAAAAACTACCTGTGCATCCAGTTCCTTTACTTTCTTCCCCAACTCTTCAAAGTCTTTGCAGATTGTCGGTAGGTCCTTCCTTGCCGTGTCATTGGTGCCAACATGTATCAGAAGAAATGGGTGGACGTCCTTGGAGCTAAAGAGCTTTGGTATCCTATCGGTCACATCCTTGATCATCGCACCTGGAAGGCAGCATACTTCTCTTGCAGTTATGTCCGGTCTGCAGATGGCTGCTTCTATGCCTCTCAGTAGTGAGTCTCCCACCACCACCACTCTTCGTTGCTTCTTGGCTGTACTTTTTGCTGTCACTTGTTGCTGTGTGCCCTTTTCTTTTTTGCTTGCTGGTATTGCTTCATCCTTAAGTGTGCCATCTTCATCCTCTACAAAGATTTGATATCGGTTCTTTAGTTGTGTGGTTGGTGATTTCTCCATGGTCTTCTTGCTTCTTTTGGTCACATGCTTCCACTCATCTGCTTTTGGAGGTTCTCTGACACTTTTTTCACCTTCTGTGACCAGTAGAGATGCTTCTGTTCTGTCTAGAAAGTCTTCATTCTCTTTGATGAGTTTCAAAGTTGCTATTCTTTCTTCCAGACCCCGCACCTTTTCTTCTAAAAGGGCCACTAGTCTACACTTCTGACAGGTGAAATTTGATTCTTCTTCTGGTCGATCTGTGAACATGTAGCACATGCTGCAGCTCACCATGTAGGTTGTCACATCTGCCATGTTGCTCCTAGATCCTGCTGACTTGCTGTGTGTTTTCCTTCTTGTGTAATCTACTCAGCCAAGCTCTCTTGCAATAATGTCCTACAGGCAAAAATTCGCTTTTCCCAGAAGGCACCTGGAATATGCAAATTAGCCTCCTCAAGCTTGAATCCCTGGTTTGGTGATGCTTTCCAATCAGCTGGTCCCGGCTGTACCCAACGATCTTCTAGCTTAGGGAGACTCTTCGCTTTTCCCAGAAGGCACCTGGAATATGCAAATTAGCCTCCTCAAGCTTGAATCCCTGGTTTGGTGATGCTTTCCAATCAGCTGGTCCCGGCTGTACCCAACGATCTTCTAGCTTAGGGAGACTCTTCGCTTTTCCCAGAAGGCACCTGGAATATGCAAATTAGCCTCCTCAAGCTTGAATCCCTGGTTTGGTGATGCTTTCCAATCAGCTGGTCCCGGCTGTACCCAACGATCTTCTAGCTTAGGGAGACTCTTCGCTTTTCCCAGAAGGCACCTGGAATATGCAAATTAGCCTCCTCAAGCTTGAGGTGCTACAATATCATAAAAGACCAAAGCGCCCTAGGGGCAAGTTGGATTACAGATAGAAGGCAACTCCTCATCCTGAGAATCCGGTGTAAGGAGGTCCAACCCAAGGGAGAAGATGAAGCACCAGGAAGGGTGCTACCTACCCAATAACAATCTGTCCCTGTGTGTATAAAGGAGAGCGTGAGTGAACCCCCAAATGAGCAGAGGAATGCTGCATCGTGGAGGATTGCTGATGATGAGGATTACCTGCAGTGTGAAGGGAAGCAATACTACCACTCCAGGCTGACCCAGAGAATTGGTCAGAGGCTGAACCAGCAAGAGGAGTGCTAGAAGGCAAGAGTGTTCCAGAAGACGCAAACTAAGAGGGGTGTCACAGAACTGAGTATACCAAGGCTGGTATCACACCCACAAGGTTTGTGGAAGACCGTTTCATCTGGCAATACATTATGTGATATTAGCAATACTGAGGCTACCCCATGAATCATCTAAGGTCTGAGAAGGGTGGTTCTCACTCAAGGAATGGAGAGTTTAAATAACGGCGAAATTTGAGTAGGTGGACAGATGATTCTCATTGTGAGGCGTAACAAGATGTCTGTGCAGTGCCCCATAGTCCTGGTTCGTTGCAGTAATGTTGTTCTTCCACCACGGGGGAGTGATGTTACGTCTAAAGGCTGTCCAGGTATCACAGCCACACACACACTTCACACGCCAGTCCACCAGGGGGAGCTAAGGGTTCTATCTATTAGGCCACTCCTCACATAGGGTAGAACTGGAGGGCTGGTTAGGAAGGTAGTCAGTTCAGTTGGAGGAGAGAAGAGGAGAATTCCTGGCTGGGGACCGACGAGGAAAGGTCTCCCGGTCGAACTGGCTGGGGTGATCCCTGGTCAGATCCAGACTGAAGTCTGAGGAAGAGAGAAGGAAGGACACGGAGCTGCGCCTGCAACCCATGCGGCAGCATCCTAAGAAAGGATGTAAGAGGGTAGTGCTGTTAAGGACTGTAACACGCTGCCACTTTAATAGACAGCACCCCCTTGTCTGGTACGATGGAATGTCCTGCTTCCCCTGCTAGACGGTGAAGATAAACTGCCCCAGGATGAGGGGAGGAGTTGAGCTTGAACTGTGAGAGTTATCTGAAGCTGCAAGAAAGAGAGCTGTGTGCTATTTTGCTACAAGAAAGGTCCTACAGCTTGGGACGAAAGTTTACTTGTGAACTTTGCAAGACTTTTCCGGATACAGTAAAGGAGGCTGTCCTGTGCTAGTTTGTGAAGCCACGAAGACACTGAGAAAGGGATTTACAGTTTCCAGGAGCATACCTAGGATCCAGAAGCAAGGAGAAGACCACGCTTCGCAGAGCTGACAGGAATCTGTGCGCAACACCGTGTTGGACTTCTGGGGGTCCCCTGGGACTGGACCTGTGTCCCCAACATCACCGTGAGTTGTTCCTGTATGGTGCACCTGTGAGGGCCTAGTGCAGGCTTCAGTAGTTAGAGCACGGTAGCCGTGTGGCCTGCGTAGTAAAGGCCAGGGAGGTTATATGCAGAGTAGCATTGATATTTGTTTTATTGTGTAAAGTTGCTTGTGAGACAGATTCTGAGTTTGTAATTGTTGAAGCACTGTGCTATTTTACAGACAAGATAACTCCTGTGCATTATCTTTTGTTATTGTAAACCCCTGTTTGCATCTTCCTTGTCCCTTCCATTCCCTGTCTCCCAATAAAACTACCCTTTGTTGTTTGCACCTCATCTTGTGCACACAGAACACATGAGCTGCGCGCAGTGAACAAGCCCATAATGGTTACCAGTGAAGACATCGCTGGATCGGTGTCACACACGCCGATCCAGCGATGTCTGCAGGGAGTCCAGCGACGAAATAAAGTTCTGGACTTTCCTCAGCGACCAACGATCTCCCAGCAGGGGCCTGATCGTTGGTCGCTGTCACACAGAACGATTTCCTTAACGATATTGTTGCTACGTCACAAAAAGCAACGATATCGTAAACGATATCGTTATGTGTGAAGGTACCTTTAGAGCCTAGGATTCCAATTCCTGATTTGTTTTTTTGGGGATAGATCTAAGTTTCTGAATTTCAAAAATAATTGTAAATTGTTTCTTGCTTTGAAACCCCGCTCCTCTGGTGACCCTGTTCAACAAGTGAAAATCATTATTTCTTTGTTACGTGGTGACCCTCAAGACTGGGCATTTTCCCTTGCGCCAGGAGATCCGGCATTGCGTGATGTTGATGCGTTTTTTCTGGCGCTCGGATTGCTTTATGATGAACCTAATTCAGTTGATTTGGCAGAGAAAATCTTGCTGGCTCTGTGTCAGGGTCAGGATGAGGTAGAGATATATTGTCAGAGGTTTAGGAAGTGGTCTGTGCTTACTCAGTGGAATGAATGTGCCCTGGCAGCAATTTTCAGAAAGGGTCTCTCTGAAGCCCTTAAGGATGTCATGGTGGGATTTCCCATGCCTGCTGGTCTGAATGAGTCTATGTCTTTGGCCATTCAGATCGATCGACGCTTGCGTGAGCGTAAAGTTGTGCACCATTTGGCGGTATTATCTGAGCATAGACCTGAGCCTATGCAATGTGATAGGACTTTGACCAGAGCTGAACGGCAAGAACACAGACGTCGGAATGGGCTGTGTTTTTACTGTGGTGATTCCACTCATGCTATCTCCGATTGTCCTAAGCGCACTAAGCGTTTCGCTGGGTCTGCCACCATTGGTACGGTACAGTCGAAATTTCGTTTGTCCGTTACTCTGATTTGCTCTTTGTCATCCTATTCTGTTATGGCATTTGTGGATTCAGGCGCTGCCCTGAATTTACATAGTAACATAGTAACATAGTAACATAGTTAGTAAGGCCGAAAAAAGACATTTGTCCATCCAGTTCAGCCTATATTCCATCATAATAAATCCCCAGATCTACGTCCTTCTACAGAACCTAATAATTGTATGATACAATATTGTTCTGCTCCAGGAAGACATCCAGGCCTCTCTTGAACCCCTCGACTGAGTTCGCCATCACCACCTCCTCAGGCAAGCAATTCCAGATTCTCACTGCCCTAGCAGTAAAGAATCCTCTTCTATGTTGGTGGAAAAACCTTCTCTCCTCCAGACGCAAAGAATGCCCCCTTGTGCCCGTCACCTTCCTTGGTATAAACAGATCCTCAGCGAGATATTTGTATTGTCCCCTTATATACTTATACATGGTTATTAGATCGCCCCTCAGTCGTCTTTTTTCTAGACTAAATAATCGTAATTTCGCTAATCTATCTGGGTATTGTAGTTCTCCCATCCCCTTTATTAATTTTGTTGCCCTCCTTTGTACTCTCTCTAGTTCCATTATATCCTTCCTGAGCACCGGTGCTCCAATTTGATGGACTTGGAGTTTGCCAGGCGCTGTGGTTTTTTCTTGGAGCCCTTGCAGTATCCTATTCCATTGAGAGGAATTGATGCTACGCCTTTGGCCAAGGAAAAGCCCCAGTACTGGACCCAATTGACCATGTGCATGGCTCCTGCACATCAGGAGGATATTTGCTTTTTGGTGTTGCATAATCTGCATGATGTGGTCGTTTTGGGGTTGCCATGGCTACACGTCCATAATCCAGTATTGGATTGGAAATCTATGTCTGTGTCCAGCTGGGGTTGTCAGGGGGTACATGGTGATGTTCCATTTTTGTCTATTTCGTCATCCACCCCTTCTGAAGTCCCGGAGTTTTTGTCGGATTACCGGGATGTATTTGATGAGCCCAAATCCAGTGCCCTACCTCCTCATAGGGATTGCGATTGTGCTATCAATTTGATTCCTGGTAGTAAGTTTCCTAAGGGCCGACTGTTCAATTTATCTGTGCCAGAACACGCCGCTATGCGGAGTTATATAAAGGAATCCTTGGAAAAGGGTCATATTCGCCCGTCGTCGTCACCATTGGGAGCAGGGTTCTTTTTTGTGGCCAAGAAGGATGGTTCTTTGAGACCTTGTATTGATTACCGCCTTCTTAATAAGATCACAGTCAAATTTCAGTACCCTTTGCCGCTGCTGTCTGATTTATTTGCTCGGATTAAGGGGGCTAGTTGGTTCACCAAGATAGATCTTCGTGGTGCGTATAATCTTGTGCGTATTAAACAGGGCGATGAATGGAAAACAGCATTTAATACGCCCGAGGGCCATTTTGAGTACCTGGTTATGCCATTCGGGCTTTCCAATGCTCCATCAGTATTTCAGTCCTTTATGCATGACATCTTCCGAGAGTACCTGGATAAATTCCTGATTGTATATTTGGATGATATTTTGGTCTTCTCGGATGATTTGGAGTCTCACGTGAAGCAGGTCAGAATGGTGTTCCAGGTCCTTCGTGCTAATTCTTTGTTTATGAAGGGGTCAAAGTGTCTCTTTGGAGTTCAGAAGGTTTCATTTTTGGGTTTCATTTTTTTCCCCTTCTACTATCGAGATGGACCCTGTTAAAGTCCAGGCCATTTATGATTGGACTCAGCCGACATCTGTGAAGAGTCTGCAAAAGTTCCTGGGCTTTGCTAATTTTTATCGTCGCTTCATCAGTAATTTTTCTAGTGTTGCTAAACCGTTGACTGATTTGACCAAGAAGGGTGCTGATGTGGTCAATTGGTCTTCTGCGGCTGTGGAAGCTTTTCAGGAGTTGAAGCGTCGTTTTTCTTCTGCCCCTGTGTTGTGCCAGCCAGATGTTTCACTCCCGTTTCAGGTCGAGGTTGATGCTTCTGAGATTGGAGCAGGAGCTGTTTTGTCGCAAAGAAGTTCTGATGGCTCGGTGATGAAACCATGTGCCTTCTTTTCTAGAAAGTTTTCGCCTGCTGAGCGCAATTATGATGTTGGCAATCGAGAGTTGTTGGCCATGAAGTGGGCATTCGAGGAGTGGCGTCATTGGCTTGAAGGAGCCAAGCATCGCGTGGTGGTCTTGACAGATCACAAGAATTTGACTTATCTCGAGTCTGCCAAACGGTTGAATCCTAGACAGGCTCGTTGGTCGCTATTTTTCTCCCGTTTTGATTTTGTGGTTTCGTACCTTCCGGGCTCTAAGAATGTGAAGGCTGATGCCCTGTCAAGGAGTTTTGTGCCCAACTCTCCGGGTGTTCCTGAGCCGGCGGGTATTCTCAAAGAGGGGGTAATTTTGTCTGCCATCTCCCCTGATTTGCGGTGGGTGCTGCAAAAATTTCAGGCTGATAGACCTGACCGTTGCCCAGCGGAGAAACTGTTTGTCCCTGATAAATGGACTAGTAGAGTTATCTCTGAGGTTCATTGTTCGGTGTTGGCTGGTCATCCTGGAATCTTTGGTACCAGAGATTTGGTGGCTAGATCCTTTTGGTGTCCGTCTTTGTCGCGGGATGTGCGTTCTTTTGTGCAGTCCTGTGGGACTTGTGCTCGGGCTAAGCCCTGCTGTTCTCGTGCCAGTGGGTTGCTTTTGCCCTTGCCGGTCCCGAAGAGGCCCTGGACGCATATTTCTATTGATTTTATTTCGGATCTCCCTGTCTCTCAAAAGACTTCGGTCATTTGGGTGGTTTGTGATCGCTTCTCTAAGATGGTCCATTTGGTACCCTTGTCTAAATTGCCTTCCTCCTCTGATTTGGTGCCATTGTTTTTCCAGCATGTGGTTCGTTTACATGGCATTCCGGAGAACATCGTTTCGGACAGAGGTTCCCAGTTTGTTTCGAGGTTTTGGCGATCCTTTTGTGCTAGGATGGGCATTGATTTGTCTTTTTCCTCGGCTTTCCATCCTCAGACAAATGGCCAAACCGAACGTACTAATCAGACTTTGGAAACATATCTGAGATGCTTTGTTTCTGCTGATCAGGATGATTGGGCGTCCTTTTTGCCTTTGGCTGAGTTCGCCCTTAATAATCGGGCCAGCTCGGCTACCTTGGTTTCGCCTTTTTTCTGTAATTCTTGTTTCCATCCTCGTTTCTCTTCAGGGCAGGTTGAGTCTTTGGACTGTCCTGGTGTAGATACCGTGGTGGATAGGTTGCAGCAGATTTGGACTCATGTGGTGGACAATTTGACATTGTCTCAGGAGAAGGCTCAACGTTTCGCTAACCGCCGGCGCTGTGTGGGTCCCCGACTTCGTGTTGGGGATTTGGTTTGGTTGTCGTCTCGTTATGTTCCTATGAAGGTTTCCTCTCCTAAGTTTAAGCCTCGTTTCATTGGTCCGTATAAGATTTCTGAGGTTCTCAATCCTGTGTCATTTCGTTTGACCCTTCCAGCTTCTTTTGCCATCCATAATGTATTCCATAGGTCGTTGTTGCGGAGATACGTGGCGCCTGTGGTTCCATCCGTTGATCCTCCTGCCCCGCTGTTGGTTGAGGGGGAGTTGGAGTATGTGGTGGAGAAGATTTTGGATTCTCGTATTTCGAGACGGAAACTCCAGTACCTGGTCAAGTGGAAGGGTTATGGTCAGGAAGATAATTCCTGGGTCTTTGCCTCTGATGTTCATGCTGCCGATCTGGTTCGTGCCTTTCATTTGGCTCGTCCTGGTCGGCCTGGGAGCTCTGGTGAGGGTTCGGTGACCCCTCCTCAAGGGGGCGTACTGTTGTGAATTCTGTTGTTAAGCTCCCTCCTGTGGTCATGAATGGTACTTCGGCTGGTTCTGTCCATGGGCTTCCTCTGGTGGTGGTGAGTGGGGCTGCGGCTTCTGAGGTTCCTTCCACAGGTGACGAGGTTAATTCGTTAGCTGGCTGCTCTATTTAACTCCACCTAGATCATTGCTCCATGCCACCTGTCAATGTTCCAGTATTGGTCTAGTTCGCTCCTGGATCGTTCTTGTGACCTGTCTTCCCAGCAGAAGCTAAGTTCCTGCTTGTTTTTCTCTGTTTGCTATTTTTTCTGTCCAGCTTGCTATTTTGATTTTTGTCTTGCTTGCTGGAAGCTCTGGGACGCAGAGGGAGCGCCTCCGCACCGTGAGTCGGTGCGGAGGGTCTTTTTGCGCCCTCTGCGTGGTCTTTTTGTAGTTTTTTGTGCTGACCGCAAAGTTACCTTTTCTATCCTCTGTCTGTTCAGTAAGTCGGGCCTCACTTTGCTAAATCTATTTCATCTCTGTGTTTGTAATTTTCATCTTAACTCACAGTCATTATATGTGGGGGGCTGCCTGTTCCTTTGGGGAATTTCTCTGAGGCAAGGTAGGCTTTATTTTTCTATCTTTAGGGCTAGCTAGTTCCTTAGGCTGTGATGAGGCGCCTAGGGAGCATCAGGAGCGCTCCACGGCTATTTCTAGTGTGTGTGATAGGATTAGGGATTGCGGTCAGCAGAGTTCCCACGTCTCAGAGCTTGTCCTGTATTATTAGTAACTATCAGGTCATTCCGTGTGCTCTTAACCACCAGGTCCATTTTTGTCCTCACCACCAGGTCATAACAAGGGGCTAATTAAGGAAAATTATTATTGCCGTGATATATTTTATTTTTGAAGATACAATTTTCAGTGGGGGGTTCCTGTTAATGTGCAGGTTGGCACTGTCACTTTTCTTTCTTCATCTGGGGCAGTGTAGAAGTTGGGGTAAAGTGTGGAATGTGCTCTGGAAGCGTTCAGCTGTAGATAACTTTTTATTTTCTGCAGGGACGAGTCCTTGCTGGAAGAAGTGATGGCGGTCTGTGCTGTATGAAGAAGAAAAGTGAACATGAATAGCTTCAGCTAAAGATGTCAAAAGTGATCACTGTATTTCCTGTACACTATATACAGAGCACCTGTGTATATTGTCACAAGTGCTCCCTGTTGTGAGGAGCTGGCCACTTATTAAAGATTATTGGATCAATGCTTGTAGAGCAGAATCCACAGCTCTAAGGGATAAAGACATTTTCCAGCATGGAACACTGGTTATGTCTATATTAATAATGTATTTTATTATTGATTTGCTTGCTCGTTAGTTCTGCCTCAGGAATCAATGTTTTCATTCATTGACAGCAGAGGACAGCAGGCAGGCTAGATCTTATGCAAACCTAAGGCCAGAAAGAAGATTGATAAAGCTAAATGTAAAGCAATCATTCTATTAATCTCATCAGAATCTCAGGGTCTCACGCCATTGTGTTCTCAGAAAGTAGACCCATTGTGTGGATGGGGATAGTAGACCCTGGGGAGCCATCATCAGAGGGGTCTCACATGCAGTCCCAGGTGAGGGGCTTATAAAATATTCTTCATTCTTTGTCCAAAAAGAAAATGTTTAAGGATGAGGGAGAAAAAGAAGCCATAAGTTTAGTCAGGCAGGCAGTTGTTGGAGTGACGTCGATGGGATAGGATCTAGGCCATGGATGGATGGCCTATGGAGTTTTGGAGATCATTTGCTGGTTGTTCTGGTTCCCAGTGCTACCATTGAGAGATCTATCATCTGGATTTCATGAACTTTCTTCAAGATTGTGGGTCCTGGATACATGAATGTGGGTTGTGTTCTTTGTCATCTGGAGGAGCCTAGACTGTGACTACAGACTATACTGGCAGGAGATACAAAAATTGTGAGCCAGCCAAAAGTTGGGAAACAGTAAGTATCGCCTAATACAGGGGCAGTGGGACTATTGGCCCTGGGGAGGGGATCTTGTGGAATGGTGACCACTGTATTACCTGTACACTGACACTATATAGAGAGCTCCTGCGTATAATGTCACTAGTGATCACTGTTTTATGTGCACACTGACACTATATACAGAGCTCCTGTGTATAATGCCACCGGTGATCACTGTATTACCTGTACACTAAACACTATATACAGAGCTCCTGTGTATAATGTCACTGGTGATCACTGTATTACCTGTATACTATACACTATATACAGTATATACAAAAACAGTTTTGAATCATTCACCGTCCATGATCCGGCAGTCTTTGGAACAATGATGAACTTGTGCAAAAATAGAAAAAGAACTATAAACAATAGTTTATATTACACAGTGCCCTCTATTGTACAGTACAGTTCCTTACATATTGGATTATATAGACCCCCTGTTCTTTATTGCATACCATCCTGTATTGTTAGATATACAGTCATGGCCAAAAGTATTGACACCCCTGCAATTCTGTCAGATAATACTCAGTTTCTTCCTGAAAATGATTGCAATCACAAATTCTTTGGTATTATTATCTTCATTTAACTTGTCTTAAATGAAAAAACACAAAAGAGAATGAAGCAAAAAGCAAAACATTGATCATTTCACACAAAACTACAAAAATGGGCCAGACAAAAGTATTGGCACCCTCGGCCTAATACTTGGTTGCACAACCTTTAGCCAAAATAACTGCGACCAACTGCTTCCGGTAGCCATCAATGAGTTTCTTACAATGCTCTGCTGGAATTTTAGACCATTCCTCTTTGGCAAACTGCTCCAGGTCCCTGATATTTGAAGGCGCCTTCTCCAAACTGCCATTTTTAGATCTCTCCACAGGTGTTCTATGGGATTCAGGTCTGGACTCATTGCTGCCACCTTAGAAGTCTCCAGTGCTTTCTCTCAAACCATTTTCTAGTGCTTTTTGAAGTGTGTTTTGGGTCATTGTCCTGCTGGAAGACCCATGACCTCTGAGGGAGACCCAGCTTTCTCACACGGGGCACTACATTATGCTGCAAAATTTGTTGATAGTCTTCAAACTTTATAATGCCATGCACACGGTCAAGCAGTCCAGTGCCAGAGGCAGCAAAGCAACCCCAAAACATCAGGGAACCTCCGCCATGTTTGACTGTAGGGACCGTGTTCTTTTCTTTGAATGCCTCTTTTTTTCTCCTGTAAACTCTATGTTTATGCCTTTGCCCAAAAAGCTCTACTTTTGTCTCATCTGACCAGAGAACATTCTTCCAAAACGTTTTAGGCTTTTTCAGGTAAGTTTTGGCAAACTCCAGCCTGGCTTTTTTATGTCTCGGGGTAAGAAGTGGGGTCTTCCTGGGTCTCCTACCATACAGTCCCTTTTTATTCAGACGCCGACGGATAGTACCGGTTGACACTGTTGTACCCTCGGACTGCAGGGCAGCTTGAACTTGTTTGGATGTTAGTCTAGGTTCTTTATCCAACATCCGAACAATCTTGTGTTGAAATCTCTTGTCAATTTTTCTTTTCCGTCCACATCTAGGGAGGTTAGCCACAGTGCCATGGGCTTTAAACTTCTTAATGACACTGCGCACGGTAGACACAGGAACATTCAGGTCTTTGGAGATGGACTTGTAGCCTTGAGATTGCTCATGCTTCCTCACAATTTGGTTTCTCAGGTCCTCAGACAGTTCTTTGGTCTTCTTTCTTTTCTCCATGCTCAATGTGGTACACACAAGGACACAGGACAGAGGTTGAGTCAACTGTAATCCATGTCAACTGGCTGCAAGTGTGATTTAGTTATTGCCAACACCTGTTAGGTGCCACAGGTAAGTTACTGGTGCTGTTAATTAGACAAATTAGAGAAGCAACACATGATATTTCGAACAGTGCCAATACTTTTGGCCACCCCCTTTTTTATATTTGGTGTGGAATTATATCCAATTTGGCTTTAGAACAGTTCTTTTTGTGTTTTTTCATTTAAGACAAATTAAATGAAGATAATAATACCAAAGAATTTGTGTTTGCAATCATTTTCAGGAAGAAACTGAGTATTATCTGACAGAATTGCAGGGGTGTTAATACTTTTGGCCATGACTGTATAATGCAATGAAGGCTGAGAAAGTTTCTTTTCTAATGGAGGAGCTTGTGGACTGGTCACTGAGTGCTCCATCAGCAGTCATTTGACATTCTAACAAGAGAGAG
The DNA here is from genome assembly GCF_032444005.1 of Ranitomeya imitator. Taxonomy (NCBI): domain Eukaryota; kingdom Metazoa; phylum Chordata; class Amphibia; order Anura; family Dendrobatidae; genus Ranitomeya; species Ranitomeya imitator. The sequence goes on along the minus strand of NC_091287.1, from coordinate 568,085,528 downwards.
GACTATGTAATAAACGAGGGCGCTTGTGACTATCAAAAATAACAATAATACAATATGTAAGGGACAGCACTGTACATAACAACAGAGGAAGCTATATAATAAGGGACGGCAACATATATAACTAGAGAGGATGGTACCCAATAAAGGAAGGTGTTATACATAATAATAGAGCAAACGAGGTAACTAAGGATGGCACTATACTTAATAAGTGAGAACACTATATACTAAGGGACTGTGCTATACATAATAAGGGAGTACACTATATACTAAGAGAATGTGCTATATAATAAGTGAGTACACTATATGCTAATTGTTTGTGCTATACATAATAAGTGAGTACACTATATACTAAGGGACAGCGTTTTACATAATAAGTGAGTATACTATATACTAAAGGACAGTTCTATACATAATAAGTGAGTACACTATATACTAAGAGACTGTGCTATATATGATAAGTGAGTACACTATATACTAAGAATGGTGTTATACATGATAAATGAGTATACTATATGCTAAGAGACTGTGCTATACAAAATAAGTGAGTACACTAAACACTAAGGGTTTGTGCTATACATCAAAAGTGAGTACATTATATACTAAGAGACTGTTCTATACATAATAAGTGAGTACATTATATACAAAGGGACTGTTCTATACATAATAATTGAGTACACTATATACTAAGAGACTGTGCTATACATAAGTAAGTACACTATATACCGAGAGACTGCGCTATATATAATAAGTGAGTACACTATATACTAAGAATGGTGTTATACATAATAAGTGAGTATGCAACATACTAAGAGATTGTGCTATACATAATAAGTGAGTACACTACATACTTAGAGACTGTGCTATACACAATAAGGTTACATCCCTGCATTCATGTGCATGTGGTGTGCTGCCAGCTTTTACAAACACATTGAGCATGTCCTATGTTGATCCTCAAATTGGATCAGAACAAAACATTCTCAGATCCATGGTTTTCTTACTTCTTTTCTAATAGAGGAGCTCATGGACTGGTTGTCTGGTCACTGACTGCTCCATCAGAAGTCATTTTATATCCTAACAAGAGAGGGGACTATGTAATAAAAGAGGGCGATGTGACATAAAAAACAGAATACACTATGTAAGGAACAGCACTCTACATAACAACAGAGGAACTTAATAAGGGACGGCACAATATATAACTAGAGAGCAGGTACGGACTGGGGCTGAAATTCAGCCCTGGCATTTGAAATCACACAGGCCCATGCTGTCCCCGTCCCCAAGCACCAGTTGGGATATATTACTAATATTACCCTGGATGGAGGAAAGGAAGATTTACTACAAGACCAATATTTCTAATGATACCCATGGAATGCTAGGGTAAGTCACTGAGTCAGCAACTTTGTGCTCCATCACAACTCTTAATAGTATGGGTGTCTTGAGAATAAAAATTCTGTTAACAACGTAGCAGACAAGGCAGCCCACGACCAGACAGGCCCTTCTGGCAATTGCCAGAGTTGCCAGATGGCCAGTCCGGCCCTGCTAGAGAGGACGGTACATAAAAAAGGAAGGTGTTATACATAATAATAGAGCACACTATGTAACTAAGTATGGCACTATAATAAATCAGTGAGTAAACTATATATCAAGATACTCTGCTAGACATAATAAGTGAGTACACTATATACTAAGAGAATGTGCTATACTTAATAAGTGAGTACACTATATACTGAGGTACTGTGCCATAAATATTACGAGTACACTATATACTAAGGGTTTGTGCTATACATAATAAAGGAATACACTATATAAGGGACTATGCTATACATAAAAGTGAGTACACTATATATTATGAGACTGTGCTAAATATAAAAAATGAGTACACTATATACTAAGGACAGTGTTATACATAATAAATAAGTATACTATTTAATAAGAAAGTGTGCTAGACATAAGTGAGCACACTATATACTAAGGGCTTGTGCTATACAAAATAAGTGGGTACACTATATACTAAAGGACTGTACTATATATGATAAGTGAGTACACTATATTCTAAGAAACTGCTATATATAATAAGTGAGTACACTATATGCTTACAGAAAGGAGCCAGACATTGCAGTGACAAAAAAGGAGCCAGATCCTGAGCTGACAGAAAGAAGAAAGACACCACAGTGACAGAAAGGAGCCAGACACCACAGTGACAGAAAGGAGCCAGACACTGTGCTGACAGAAAGGAGCCAGACACCACAGTGACAGAAAGGAGCCAGACACCACAGTGACAGAAAGGAGCCAGACACCACAGTGACAGAAAGGAACCAGACACCACAGTGACAGAAAGGAGCCAGACACTGTGCTGACAGAAAGGAGCCAGACACCACAGTGACAGAAAGGAGCCAGACACCACAGTGACAGAAAGGAGCCAGACACCACAGTGACAGAAAGGAGCCAGACACCACAGTGACAGAAAGGAGCCAAACACCACAGTGACAGAAAGGAGCCAGACATCACAGTGACAGAAAGGAGACAGACACCGCACTGACAGAAAGGAGCCAGACACCACAGTGACAGAAAGGAGCCAGACACCACAGTGACAGAAAGGAGCCAGACACCACAGTGACAGAAAGGAGCCAGACACCACAGTGACAGAAAGGAGCCAGACACCACAGTGACAGAAAGGAGACAGACACCACAGTGACAGAAAGGAGACAGACACCACAGTGACAGAAAGGAGACAGACACCACAGTGACAGAAAGGAGACAGACACCGCACTGACAGAAAGGAGCCAGACACCGCACTGACAGAAAGGAGCCAGACACCACAGTGACAGAAAGGAGCCAGACACTGCGCTGACAGAAAGGAGCCAGACACCACAGTGACAGAAAGGAGCCAGACACCGCGCTGACAGAAAGGAGCCAGACACCACAGTGACAGAAAGGAGCCAGACACCACAGTGACAGAAAGGAGCCAGACACCACAGTGACAGAAAGGAGCCAGACACCACAGTGACAGAAAGGAGCCAGACACCGCACTGACAGAAAGGAGCCAGACACCGCAATGACAGAAAGGAGCCAGACACCACAGTGACAGAAAGGAGCCAGACACCACAGTGACAGAAAGGAGCCAGACACCATAGTGACAGAAAGAAGCCAGACACCACAGTGACAGAAAGGAGCCAGACACCACAGTGACAGAAAGGAGCCAGACACCACAGTGATAGAAAGGAGCCAGACACTACAGTGACAGAAAGGAGCCAGACACCAAAGTGACAGAAAGGAGCCAGACACCACAGTGACAGAAAGGAGCCAGACACCACAATGACAGAAAGGAGCCAGACACCACAGTGACAGAAAGGAGCCAGACACCACAGTGACAGAAAGGAGCCAGACACCAAAGTGACAGAAAGGAGCCAGACACCACAGTGACAGAAAGGAGCCAGACACCACAGTGACAGAAAGGAGCCAGACACCACAGTGACAGAAAGGAGCCAGACACCACAGTGACAGAAAGGAGCCAGACACCATAGTGACAGAAAGAAGCCAGACACCACAGTGACAGAAAGGAGCCAGACACCACAGTGACAGAAAGGAGCCAGACAGCACAGTGACAGAAAGGAGCCAGACACCAATGTGACAGAAAGGAGCCAGACACCACAGTGACAGAAAGGAGCCAGACCCCACAGTGACAGAAAGGAGCCAGACACCGCACTGACAGAAAGGAGCCAGACACCATAGTGACAGAAAGAAGCCAGACACCACAGTGACAGAAAGGAGCCAGACACCACAGTGACAGAAAGGAGCCAGACACCACAGTGACAGAAAGGAGCCAGACACCAAAGTGACAGAAAGGAGCCAGACACCACAGTGACAGAAAGGAGCCAGACCCCACAGTGACAGAAAGGAGCCAGACACCGCACTGACAGAAAGGAGCCAGACACCACAATGACAGAAAGGAGCCAGACACCGCGCAGACAGAAAGGAGCCAGACACCACAGTGACAGAAAGGAGCCAGACACCATAGTGACAGAAAGAAGCCAGACACCACAGTGACAGAAAGGAGCCAGACACCACAGTGACAGAAAGGAGCCAGACACCACAGTGACAGAAAGGAGCCAGACACCACAGTGACAGAAAGGAGCCAGACACCACAGTGACAGAAAGGAGCCAGACCCCACAGTGACAGAAAGGAGCCAGACACCGCACTGACAGAAAGGAGCCAGACACCACAATGACAGAAAGGAGCCAGACACCGCGCAGACAGAAAGGAGCCAGACACCACAGTGACAGAAAGGAGCCAGACACCATAGTGACAGAAAGAAGCCAGACACCACAGTGACAGAAAGGAGCCAGACACCACAGTGACAGAAAGGAGCCAGACACCACAATGATAGAAAGGAGCCAGACACCATAGTGACAGAAAGGAGCCAGACACCATAGTGACAGAAAGGAGCCAGACACCACAGTGACAGAAAGGAGCCAGACACCGCACTGACAGAAAGGAGCCAGACACCGCACTGACAGAAAGGAGCCAGACACCACAGTGACAGAAAGGAGCCTGACATCACAGTGACAAAAAGGAGCCAGACACCACAGTGACAGAAAGGAGCCAGACACCACAGTGACAGAAAGGAGCCAGACACCGCACTGACAGAAAGGAGCCAGACACCGCACTGACAGAAAGGAGCCAGACACCACAGTGACAGAAAGGAGCCTGAGCTCACAGTGACAAAAAGGAGCCAGACACCACAGTGACAGAAAGGAGCCTGACACCACAGTGACAGAAAGAAGCAAGACACCACAGTGACAGAAAGGAGCCTGACATCACAGTGACAAAAAGGAGCCTGACATCACAGTGACAGAAAGGAGCCAGACACCACAGTGACAGAAAGGAGCCAGACACCACAGTGACAGAAAGGAGCCAGACACCGCACTGACAGAAAGGAGCCAGACACCACAGTGACAGAAAGGAGCCAGACACCACAGTGACAGAAAGGAGCCAAACACCACAGTGACAGAAAGGAGCCAGACACCACAGTGACAGAAAGGAGCCAGACACCACAGTGACAGAAAGGAGCCAGACACCACAGTGACAGAAAGAAGCAAGACACCACAGTGACAGAAAGGAGCCTGACATCACAGTGACAAAAAGGAGCCTGACATCACAGTGACAGAAAGGAGCCAGACACCACAGTGACAGAAAGGAGCCAGACACCACAGTGACAGAAAGGAGCCAGACACCACAGTGACAGAAAGGAGCCAGACATCACAGTGACAGAAAGGAGCCAGACACCGCGCTGACAGAAAGGAGCCAGACACCACAGTGACAGAAAGGAGCCAGACACCACAGTGACAGAAAGGAGCCAGACACCACAGTGACAGAAAGGAGCCAAACACCACAGTGACAGAAAGGAGCCAGACACTAGTGACAAAACGGAGCCAGACACCACAATGACAGAAAGGAGCCAGACACCACAGTGACAAAAAGGAGCCAGACACCACAGTGACAGAAAGGAGCCAGACACTAGTGACAAAAAGGAGCCAGACACCACAATGACAGAAAGGAGCCAGACACTACAGTGACAGAAAGGAGCCAGACACCGCACTGACAGAAAGGAGCCAGACACCACAGTGACAAAAAGGAGCCAGACAGTAAGCCAGAGGTAAGCTATAGACTGGACCAAGGTGAGTCATTGGACGTGGTATATCTCGATTTTTCCAAAGCGTTTGATACCGTGCCGCACAAGAGGTTGGTACACAAAATGAGAATGCTTGGTCTGGGGGAAATTGTGTGTAAATGGGTTAGTAACTGGCTTAGTGATAGAAAGCAGAGGGTGGTTATAAATGGTATAGTCTCTAACTGGGTCGCTGTGACCAGTGGGGTACCGCAGGGGTCAGTATTGGGACCTGTTCTCTTCAACATATTCATTAATGATCTGGTAGAAGGTTTACACAGTAAAATATCGATATTTGCAGATGATACAAAACTATGTAAAGCAGTTAATACAAGAGAAGATAGCATTCTGCTACAGATGGATCTGGAAAGTTGGAAACTTGGGCTGAAAGGTGGCAGATGAGGTTTAACAATGATAAATGTAAGGTTATACACATGGGAAGAGGGAATCAATATCACCATTACACACTGAACGGGAAACCACTGGGTAAATCTGACAGGGAGAAGGACTTGGGGATCCTAGTTAATGATAAACTTACCTGGAGCAGCCAGTGCCAGGCAGCAGCTGCCAAGGCAAACAGGATCATGGGGTGCATTAAAAGAGGTCTGGATACACATGATGAGAGCATTATACTGCCTCTGTACAAATCCCTAGTTAGACCGCACATGGAGTACTGTGTCCAGTTTTGGGCACCGGTGCTCAGGAAGGATATAATGGAACTAGAGAGAGTACAAAGGAGGGCAACAAAATTAATAAAGGGGATGGGAGAACTACAATACCCAGATAGATTAGCGAAATTAGGATTATTTAGTCTAGAAAAAAGACGACTGAGGGGCGATCTAATAACCATGTATAAGTATATAAGGGGACAATACAAATATCTCACTGAGGATCTGTTTATACCAAGGAAGGTGACGGGCACAAGGGGGCATTCTTTGCGTCTGGAGGAGAGAAGGTTTTTCCACCAACATAGAAGAGGATTCTTTACTGTTAGGGCAGTGAGAATCTGGAATTGCTTGCCTGAGGAGGTGGTGATGGCGAACTCAGTCGAGGGGTTCAAGAGAGGCCAGGATGTCTTCCTGGAGCAGAACAATATTGTATCATACAATTATTAGGTTCTGTAGAAGGACGTAGATCTGGGTATTTATTATGATGGAATATAGGCTGAACTGGATGGACAAATGTCTTTTTTCGGCCTTACTAACTATGTTACTATATGTTACTATGACACTACAGCGACAAAAAGGAGCCAGACACCACAGTGACAGAAAGGAGCCAGACACTACAGTGACAGAAAGGAGCCAGACACCACAGTGACAGAAAGGAGCCAGACACCACAGTGACAAAAAGGAGCCAGACACTACAATGACAAAAAGGAGCCAGACACCACAGTGACAGAAAGGAGCCAGACACCGCGCTGACAGAAAGGAGCCAGACACCACAGTGACAGAAAGGAGCCAGACACCGCACTGACAGAAAGGAGCCAGACACTGCACTGACAGAAAGGAGCCAGACATCACAGTGACAGAAAGGAGCCAGACACCACAGTGACAAAAAGGAGCCTGACACCACAGTGACAGAAAGGAGCCAGACATCACAGTGACAAAAAGGAGCCAGACACCACAGTGACAGAAAGGAGCCAGACACCACAGTGACAGAAAGGAGCCAGACACCACAGTGACAGAAAGGAGCCAGACACCACACTGACAGAAAGGAGCCAGACATCACAGTGACAGAAAGGAGCCAGACACCACAGTGACAGAAAGGAGCCAGACACCGCACTGACAGAAAGGAGCCAGACACCACAGTGACAGGAGCCAGACATCACAGTGATAGAAAGGAGCCAGACACCACAGTGACAGAAAGGAGCCTGACATCACAGTGACAAAAAGGAGCCAGACACCGTGCTGACAGAAAGGAGCCAGACACCGCAGTGACAGAAAGGAGCCAGACACCACAGTGACAGAAAGGAGCCAGACATCACAGTGACAGAAAGGAGCCAGACACTACAGTGACAGAAAGGAGCCAGACACCACAATGACAGAAAGGAGCCAGACACCACAGTGACAGAAAGGAGCCAGACACCACAGTGACAGAAAGGAGCCAGACACCACAGTGACAGAAAGGAGCCAGACACCGCACTGACAGAAAGGAGCCAGACACCACAGTGACAGAAAGGAGCCAGACACTACAGTGACAGAAAGGAGCCAGACACCACAATGACAGAAAGGAGCCAGACACCGCAGTGACAGAAAGGAGCCAGACACCACACTGATAGAAAGGAGCCAGACACCACAATGACAGAAAGGAGCCAGACACCGAACTGACAGAAAGGAGCCAGACACCACAGTGATAGAAAGGATCCAGACACCACAGTGACAGAAAGGAGCCTGACATCACAGTGACAAAAAGGAGCCAGACACCACAGTGACAGAAAGGAGCCAGACACCACAGTGACAGAAAGGAGCCAGACATCACAGTGACAGAAAGGAGCCAGACACTACAGTGACAGAAAGGAGCCAGACACCACAATGACAGAAAGGAGCCAGACACCACAGTGACAGAAAGGAGCCAGACACCACAGTGACAGAAAGGAGCCAGACACCACAGTGACAGAAAGGAGCCAGACACCACAGTGACAGAAAGGAGCGAGACACTACAGTGACAGAAAGGAGCCAGACACTAGTGACAAAAAGGAGCCAGACACCACAATGACAGAAAGGAGCCAGACACTACAGTGACAGAAAGGAGCCAGACACCGCACTGACAGAAAGGAGCCAGACACCACAGTGACAAAAAGGAGCCAGACAGTAAGCCAGAGGTAAGCTATAGACTGGACCAAGGTGAGTCATTGGACGTGGTATATCTCGATTTTTCCAAAGCGTTTGATACCGTGCCGCACAAGAGGTTGGTACACAAAATGAGAATGCTTGGTCTGGGGGAAATTGTGTGTAAATGGGTTAGTAACTGGCTTAGTGATAGAAAGCAGAGGGTGGTTATAAATGGTATAGTCTCTAACTGGGTCGCTGTGACCAGTGGGGTACCGCAGGGGTCAGTATTGGGACCTGTTCTCTTCAACATATTCATTAATGATCTGGTAGAAGGTTTACACAGTAAAATATCGATATTTGCAGATGATACAAAACTATGTAAAGCAGTTAATACAAGAGAAGATAGCATTCTGCTACAGATGGATCTGGAAAGTTGGAAACTTGGGCTGAAAGGTGGCAGATGAGGTTTAACAATGATAAATGTAAGGTTATACACATGGGAAGAGGGAATCAATATCACCATTACACACTGAACGGGAAACCACTGGGTAAATCTGACAGGGAGAAGGACTTGGGGATCCTAGTTAATGATAAACTTACCTGGAGCAGCCAGTGCCAGGCAGCAGCTGCCAAGGCAAACAGGATCATGGGGTGCATTAAAAGAGGTCTGGATACACATGATGAGAGCATTATACTGCCTCTGTACAAATCCCTAGTTAGACCGCACATGGAGTACTGTGTCCAGTTTTGGGCACCGGTGCTCAGGAAGGATATAATGGAACTAGAGAGAGTACAAAGGAGGGCAACAAAATTAATAAAGGGGATGGGAGAACTACAATACCCAGATAGATTAGCGAAATTAGGATTATTTAGTCTAGAAAAAAGACGACTGAGGGGCGATCTAATAACCATGTATAAGTATATAAGGGGACAATACAAATATCTCACTGAGGATCTGTTTATACCAAGGAAGGTGACGGGCACAAGGGGGCATTCTTTGCGTCTGGAGGAGAGAAGGTTTTTCCACCAACATAGAAGAGGATTCTTTACTGTTAGGGCAGTGAGAATCTGGAATTGCTTGCCTGAGGAGGTGGTGATGGCGAACTCAGTCGAGGGGTTCAAGAGAGGCCAGGATGTCTTCCTGGAGCAGAACAATATTGTATCATACAATTATTAGGTTCTGTAGAAGGACGTAGATCTGGGTATTTATTATGATGGAATATAGGCTGAACTGGATGGACAAATGTCTTTTTTCGGCCTTACTAACTATGTTACTATATGTTACTATGACACTACAGCGACAAAAAGGAGCCAGACACCACAGTGACAGAAAGGAGCCAGACACTACAGTGACAGAAAGGAGCCAGACACCACAGTGACAGAAAGGAGCCAGACACCACAGTGACAAAAAGGAGCCAGACACTACAGTGACAAAAAGGAGCCAGACACCACAGTGACAGAAAGGAGCCAGACACCGCGCTGACAGAAAGGAGCCAGACACCACAGTGACAGAAAGGAGCCAGACACCGCACTGACAGAAAGGAGCCAGACACTGCACTGACAGAAAGGAGCCAGACATCACAGTGACAGAAAGGAGCCAGACACCACAGTGACAAAAAGGAGCCTGACACCACAGTGACAGAAAGGAGCCAGACATCACAGTGACAAAAAGGAGCCAGACACCACAGTGACAGAAAGGAGCCAGACACCGCACTGACAAAGGAGCCAGACACCACAGTGACAGAAAGGAGCCAGACACCACAGTGACAGAAAGGAGCCAGACACCACAGTGACAGAAAGGAGCCAGACACCACACTGACAGAAAGGAGCCAGACATCACAGTGACAGAAAGGAGCCAGACACCACAGTGACAGAAAGGAGCCAGACACCACAGTGACAGGAGCCAGACATCACAGTGATAGAAAGGAGCCAGACACCACAGTGACAGAAAGGAGCCTGACATCACAGTGACAAAAAGGAGCCAGACACCGTGCTGACAGAAAGGAGCCAGACACCGCAGTGACAGAAAGGAGCCAGACACCACAGTGACAGAAAGGAGCCAGACATCACAGTGACAGAAAGGAGCCAGACACTACAGTGACAGAAAGGAGCCAGACACCACAATGACAGAAAGGAGCCAGACACCACAGTGACAGAAAGGAGCCAGACACCACAGTGACAGAAAGGAGCCAGACACCACAGTGACAGAAAGGAGCCAGACACCGCACTGACAGAAAGGAGCCAGACACCACAGTGACAGAAAGGAGCCAGACACTACAGTGACAGAAAGGAGCCAGACACCACAATGACAGAAAGGAGCCAGACACCGCAGTGACAGAAAGGAGCCAGACACCACACTGATAGAAAGGAGCCAGACACCACAATGACAGAAAGGAGCCAGACACCGAACTGACAGAAAGGAGCCAGACACCACAGTGATAGAAAGGATCCAGACACCACAGTGACAGAAAGGAGCCTGACATCACAGTGACAAAAAGGAGCCAGACACCGTGCTGACAGAAAGGAGCCAGACACCGCAGTGACAGAAAGGAGCCAGACACCACAGTGACAGAAAGGAGCCAGACATCACAGTGACAGAAAGGAGCCAGACACCACAATGACAGAAAGGAGCCAGACACCACAGTGACAGAAAGGAGCCAGACACCACAGTGACAGAAAGGAGCCAGACACCACAGTGACAGAAAGGAGCCAGACACCACAGTGACAGAAAGGAGCGAGACACTACAGTGACAGAAAGGAGCCAGACACCACAGTGACAGAAAGGAGCCAGACACCACAATGACAGAAAGGAGCCAGACACCGCAGTGACAGAAAGGAGCCAGACACTACAGTGACAGAAAGGAGCCAGACACCACAGTGACAGAAAGGAGCCAGACACCACAATGACAGAAAGGAGCCAGACGCCACAGTGACAGAAAGGAGCCAGACACCACAGTGACAGAAAGGAGCCAGACACCACAGTGACAGAAAGGAGCCAGACACTACAGTGACAGAAAGGAGCCAGACACGACAGTGACAGAAAGGAGCCAGACACCACAATGACAGAAAGGAGCCAGACACCGCAGTGACAGAAAGGAGCCAGACACCACAGTGACAGAAAGGAGCCAGACACCACAATGACAGAAAGGAGCCAGACACCGCAGTGACAGAAAGGAGCCAGACACCACAGTGACAGAAAGGAGCCAGACACCACAATGACAGAAAGGAGCCAGACACCGCAGTGACAGAAAGGAGCCAGACACCACAGTGACAGAAAGGAGCCAGACACCACACTGACAGAAAGGAGCCAGACACCGCACTGACAGAAAGGAGCCAGACACCGCACTGACAGAAAGGAGCCAGACACCGCACTGACAGAAAGGAGCCAGACACCACAGTGACAGAAAGGAGCCAGACACCGCACTGACAGAAAGGAGCCAGACACCGCACTGACAGAAAGGAGCCAGACACCGCACTGACAGAAAGGAGCCAGACACCGCGCTGACAGAAAGGAGCCAGACACCGCAGTGACAGAAAGGAGCCAGACACCACAGTGACAGAAAGGAGCCAGACATCACAGTGACAGAAAGGAGCCAGACACTACAGTGACAGAAAGGAGCCAGACACCACAATGACAGAAAGGAGCCAGACACCACAGTGACAGAAAGGAGCCAGACACCACAGTGACAGAAAGGAGCCAGACACCACAGTGACAGAAAGGAGCCAGACACCACAGTGACAGAAAGGAGCGAGACACTACAGTGACAGAAAGGAGCCAGACACTAGTGACAAAAAGGAGCCAGACACCACAATGACAGAAAGGAGCCAGACACTACAGTGACAGAAAGGAGCCAGACACCGCACTGACAGAAAGGAGCCAGACACCACAGTGACAAAAAGGAGCCAGACAGTAAGCCAGAGGTAAGCTATAGACTGGACCAAGGTGAGTCATTGGACGTGGTATATCTCGATTTTTCCAAAGCGTTTGATACCGTGCCGCACAAGAGGTTGGTACACAAAATGAGAATGCTTGGTCTGGGGGAAATTGTGTGTAAATGGGTTAGTAACTGGCTTAGTGATAGAAAGCAGAGGGTGGTTATAAATGGTATAGTCTCTAACTGGGTCGCTGTGACCAGTGGGGTACCGCAGGGGTCAGTATTGGGACCTGTTCTCTTCAACATATTCATTAATGATCTGGTAGAAGGTTTACACAGTAAAATATCGATATTTGCAGATGATACAAAACTATGTAAAGCAGTTAATACAAGAGAAGATAGCATTCTGCTACAGATGGATCTGGAAAGTTGGAAACTTGGGCTGAAAGGTGGCAGATGAGGTTTAACAATGATAAATGTAAGGTTATACACATGGGAAGAGGGAATCAATATCACCATTACACACTGAACGGGAAACCACTGGGTAAATCTGACAGGGAGAAGGACTTGGGGATCCTAGTTAATGATAAACTTACCTGGAGCAGCCAGTGCCAGGCAGCAGCTGCCAAGGCAAACAGGATCATGGGGTGCATTAAAAGAGGTCTGGATACACATGATGAGAGCATTATACTGCCTCTGTACAAATCCCTAGTTAGACCGCACATGGAGTACTGTGTCCAGTTTTGGGCACCGGTGCTCAGGAAGGATATAATGGAACTAGAGAGAGTACAAAGGAGGGCAACAAAATTAATAAAGGGGATGGGAGAACTACAATACCCAGATAGATTAGCGAAATTAGGATTATTTAGTCTAGAAAAAAGACGACTGAGGGGCGATCTAATAACCATGTATAAGTATATAAGGGGACAATACAAATATCTCGCTGAGGATCTGTTTATACCAAGGAAGGTGACGGGCACAAGGGGGCATTCTTTGCGTCTGGAGGAGAGAAGGTTTTTCCACCAACATAGAAGAGGATTCTTTACTGTTAGGGCAGTGAGAATCTGGAATTGCTTGCCTGAGGAGGTGGTGATGGCGAACTCAGTCGAGGGGTTCAAGAGAGGCCAGGATGTCTTCCTGGAGCAGAACAATATTGTATCATACAATTATTAGGTTCTGTAGAAGGACGTAGATCTGGGTATTTATTATGATGGAATATAGGCTGAACTGGATGGACAAATGTCTTTTTTCGGCCTTACTAACTATGTTACTATATGTTACTATGACACTACAGCGACAAAAAGGAGCCAGACACCACAGTGACAGAAAGGAGCCAGACACTACAGTGACAGAAAGGAGCCAGACACCACAGTGACAGAAAGGAGCCAGACACCACAGTGACAAAAAGGAGCCAGACACTACAGTGACAAAAAGGAGCCAGACACCACAGTGACAGAAAGGAGCCAGACACCGCGCTGACAGAAAGGAGCCAGACACCACAGTGACAGAAAGGAGCCAGACACCGCACTGACAGAAAGGAGCCAGACACTGCACTGACAGAAAGGAGCCAGACATCACAGTGACAGAAAGGAGCCAGACACCACAGTGACAAAAAGGAGCCTGACACCACAGTGACAGAAAGGAGCCAGACATCACAGTGACAAAAAGGAGCCAGACACCACAGTGACAGAAAGGAGCCAGACACCGCACTGACAAAGGAGCCAGACACCACAGTGACAGAAAGGAGCCAGACACCACAGTGACAGAAAGGAGCCAGACACCACAGTGACAGAAAGGAGCCAGACACCACACTGACAGAAAGGAGCCAGACATCACAGTGACAGAAAGGAGCCAGACACCACAGTGACAGAAAGGAGCCAGACACCACAGTGACAGAAAGGAGCCTGACATCACAGTGACAAAAAGGAGCCAGACACCGTGCTGACAGAAAGGAGCCAGACACCGCAGTGACAGAAAGGAGCCAGACACCACAGTGACAGAAAGGAGCCAGACATCACAGTGACAGAAAGGAGCCAGACACTACAGTGACAGAAAGGAGCCAGACACCACAATGACAGAAAGGAGCCAGACACCACAGTGACAGAAAGGAGCCAGACACCACAGTGACAGAAAGGAGCCAGACACCACAGTGACAGAAAGGAGCCAGACACCGCACTGACAGAAAGGAGCCAGACACCACAGTGACAGAAAGGAGCCAGACACTACAGTGACAGAAAGGAGCCAGACACCACAATGACAGAAAGGAGCCAGACACCGCAGTGACAGAAAGGAGCCAGACACCACACTGATAGAAAGGAGCCAGACACCACAATGACAGAAAGGAGCCAGACACCGAACTGACAGAAAGGAGCCAGACACCACAGTGATAGAAAGGATCCAGACACCACAGTGACAGAAAGGAGCCTGACATCACAGTGACAAAAAGGAGCCAGACACCGTGCTGACAGAAAGGAGCCAGACACCGCAGTGACAGAAAGGAGCCAGACACCACAGTGACAGAAAGGAGCCAGACATCACAGTGACAGAAAGGAGCCAGACACCACAATGACAGAAAGGAGCCAGACACCACAGTGACAGAAAGGAGCCAGACACCACAGTGACAGAAAGGAGCCAGACACCACAGTGACAGAAAGGAGCCAGACACCACAGTGACAGAAAGGAGCGAGACACTACAGTGACAGAAAGGAGCCAGACACCACAGTGACAGAAAGGAGCCAGACACCACAATGACAGAAAGGAGCCAGACACCGCAGTGACAGAAAGGAGCCAGACACTACAGTGACAGAAAGGAGCCAGACACCACAGTGACAGAAAGGAGCCAGACACCACAATGACAGAAAGGAGCCAGACGTCACAGTGACAGAAAGGAGCCAGACACCACAGTGACAGAAAGGAGCCAGACACCACAGTGACAGAAAGGAGCCAGACACTACAGTGACAGAAAGGAGCCAGACACGACAGTGACAGAAAGGAGCCAGACACCACAATGACAGAAAGGAGCCAGACACCGCAGTGACAGAAAGGAGCCAGACACCACAGTGACAGAAAGGAGCCAGACACCACAATGACAGAAAGGAGCCAGACACCGCAGTGACAGAAAGGAGCCAGACACCACAGTGACAGAAAGGAGCCAGACACCACAATGACAGAAAGGAGCCAGACACCGCAGTGACAGAAAGGAGCCAGACACCACAGTGACAGAAAGGAGCCAGACACCACACTGACAGAAAGGAGCCAGACACCGCACTGACAGAAAGGAGCCAGACACCGCACTGACAGAAAGGAGCCAGACACCGCACTGACAGAAAGGAGCCAGACACCACAGTGACAGAAAGGAGCCAGACACCGCACTGACAGAAAGGAGCCAGACACCGCACTGACAGAAAGGAGCCAGACACCGCACTGACAGAAAGGAGCCAGACACCGCGCTGACAGAAAGGAGCCAGACACCGCAGTGACAGAAAGGAGCCAGACACCACAGTGACAGAAAGGAGCCAGACATCACAGTGACAGAAAGGAGCCAGACACTACAGTGACAGAAAGGAGCCAGACACCACAATGACAGAAAGGAGCCAGACACCACAGTGACAGAAAGGAGCCAGACACCACAGTGACAGAAAGGAGCCAGACACCACAGTGACAGAAAGGAGCCAGACACCACAGTGACAGAAAGGAGCGAGACACTACAGTGACAGAAAGGAGCCAGACACTAGTGACAAAAAGGAGCCAGACACCACAATGACAGAAAGGAGCCAGACACTACAGTGACAGAAAGGAGCCAGACACCGCACTGACAGAAAGGAGCCAGACACCACAGTGACAAAAAGGAGCCAGACAGTAAGCCAGAGGTAAGCTATAGACTGGACCAAGGTGAGTCATTGGACGTGGTATATCTCGATTTTTCCAAAGCGTTTGATACCGTGCCGCACAAGAGGTTGGTACACAAAATGAGAATGCTTGGTCTGGGGGAAATTGTGTGTAAATGGGTTAGTAACTGGCTTAGTGATAGAAAGCAGAGGGTGGTTATAAATGGTATAGTCTCTAACTGGGTCGCTGTGACCAGTGGGGTACCGCAGGGGTCAGTATTGGGACCTGTTCTCTTCAACATATTCATTAATGATCTGGTAGAAGGTTTACACAGTAAAATATCGATATTTGCAGATGATACAAAACTATGTAAAGCAGTTAATACAAGAGAAGATAGCATTCTGCTACAGATGGATCTGGAAAGTTGGAAACTTGGGCTGAAAGGTGGCAGATGAGGTTTAACAATGATAAATGTAAGGTTATACACATGGGAAGAGGGAATCAATATCACCATTACACACTGAACGGGAAACCACTGGGTAAATCTGACAGGGAGAAGGACTTGGGGATCCTAGTTAATGATAAACTTACCTGGAGCAGCCAGTGCCAGGCAGCAGCTGCCAAGGCAAACAGGATCATGGGGTGCATTAAAAGAGGTCTGGATACACATGATGAGAGCATTATACTGCCTCTGTACAAATCCCTAGTTAGACCGCACATGGAGTACTGTGTCCAGTTTTGGGCACCGGTGCTCAGGAAGGATATAATGGAACTAGA
This sequence comes from Ranitomeya imitator, assembly GCF_032444005.1. NCBI lineage: Eukaryota > Metazoa > Chordata > Amphibia > Anura > Dendrobatidae > Ranitomeya > Ranitomeya imitator. The sequence continues at coordinate 568,068,611 of NC_091287.1, read as the reverse complement.
GAGAGTACAAAGGAGGGCAACAAAATTAATAAAGGGGATGGGAGAACTACAATACCCAGATAGATTAGCGAAATTAGGATTATTTAGTCTAGAAAAAAGACGACTGAGGGGCGATCTAATAACCATGTATAAGTATATAAGGGGACAATACAAATATCTCACTGAGGATCTGTTTATACCAAGGAAGGTGACGGGCACAAGGGGGCATTCTTTGCGTCTGGAGGAGAGAAGGTTTTTCCACCAACATAGAAGAGGATTCTTTACTGTTAGGGCAGTGAGAATCTGGAATTGCTTGCCTGAGGAGGTGGTGATGGCGAACTCAGTCGAGGGGTTCAAGAGAGGCCAGGATGTCTTCCTGGAGCAGAACAATATTGTATCATACAATTATTAGGTTCTGTAGAAGGACGTAGATCTGGGTATTTATTATGATGGAATATAGGCTGAACTGGATGGACAAATGTCTTTTTTCGGCCTTACTAACTATGTTACTATATGTTACTATGACACTACAGCGACAAAAAGGAGCCAGACACCACAGTGACAGAAAGGAGCCAGACACTACAGTGACAGAAAGGAGCCAGACACCACAGTGACAGAAAGGAGCCAGACACCACAGTGACAAAAAGGAGCCAGACACCACAGTGACAAAAAGGAGCCAGACACCACAGTGACAGAAAGGAGCCAGACACCGCGCTGACAGAAAGGAGCCAGACACCACAGTGACAGAAAGGAGCCAGACACCGCACTGACAGAAAGGAGCCAGACACTGCACTGACAGAAAGGAGCCAGACATCACAGTGACAGAAAGGAGCCAGACACCACAGTGACAAAAAGGAGCCTGACACCACAGTGACAGAAAGGAGCCAGACATCACAGTGACAAAAAGGAGCCAGACACCACAGTGACAGAAAGGAGCCAGACACCGCACTGACAAAGGAGCCAGACACCACAGTGACAGAAAGGAGCCAGACACCACAGTGACAGAAAGGAGCCAGACACCACAGTGACAGAAAGGAGCCAGACACCACACTGACAGAAAGGAGCCAGACATCACAGTGACAGAAAGGAGCCAGACACCACAGTGACAGAAAGGAGCCAGACACCACAGTGACAGGAGCCAGACATCACAGTGATAGAAAGGAGCCAGACACCACAGTGACAGAAAGGAGCCTGACATCACAGTGACAAAAAGGAGCCAGACACCGTGCTGACAGAAAGGAGCCAGACACCGCAGTGACAGAAAGGAGCCAGACACCACAGTGACAGAAAGGAGCCAGACATCACAGTGACAGAAAGGAGCCAGACACTACAGTGACAGAAAGGAGCCAGACACCACAATGACAGAAAGGAGCCAGACACCACAGTGACAGAAAGGAGCCAGACACCACAGTGACAGAAAGGAGCCAGACACCACAGTGACAGAAAGGAGCCAGACACCGCACTGACAGAAAGGAGCCAGACACCACAGTGACAGAAAGGAGCCAGACACTACAGTGACAGAAAGGAGCCAGACACCACAATGACAGAAAGGAGCCAGACACCGCAGTGACAGAAAGGAGCCAGACACCACACTGATAGAAAGGAGCCAGACACCACAATGACAGAAAGGAGCCAGACACCGAACTGACAGAAAGGAGCCAGACACCACAGTGATAGAAAGGATCCAGACACCACAGTGACAGAAAGGAGCCTGACATCACAGTGACAAAAAGGAGCCAGACACCGTGCTGACAGAAAGGAGCCAGACACCGCAGTGACAGAAAGGAGCCAGACACCACAGTGACAGAAAGGAGCCAGACATCACAGTGACAGAAAGGAGCCAGACACTACAGTGACAGAAAGGAGCCAGACACCACAATGACAGAAAGGAGCCAGACACCACAGTGACAGAAAGGAGCCAGACACCACAGTGACAGAAAGGAGCCAGACACCACAGTGACAGAAAGGAGCGAGACACTACAGTGACAGAAAGGAGCCAGACACCACAGTGACAGAAAGGAGCCAGACACCACAATGACAGAAAGGAGCCAGACACCGCAGTGACAGAAAGGAGCCAGACACTACAGTGACAGAAAGGAGCCAGACACCACAGTGACAGAAAGGAGCCAGACACCACAATGACAGAAAGGAGCCAGACGCCACAGTGACAGAAAGGAGCCAGACACCACAGTGACAGAAAGGAGCCAGACACCACAGTGACAGAAAGGAGCCAGACACTACAGTGACAGAAAGGAGCCAGACACGACAGTGACAGAAAGGAGCCAGACACCACAATGACAGAAAGGAGCCAGACACCGCAGTGACAGAAAGGAGCCAGACACCACAGTGACAGAAAGGAGCCAGACACCACAATGACAGAAAGGAGCCAGACACCGCAGTGACAGAAAGGAGCCAGACACCACAGTGACAGAAAGGAGCCAGACACCACAATGACAGAAAGGAGCCAGACACCGCAGTGACAGAAAGGAGCCAGACACCACAGTGACAGAAAGGAGCCAGACACCACACTGACAGAAAGGAGCCAGACACCGCACTGACAGAAAGGAGCCAGACACCGCACTGACAGAAAGGAGCCAGACACCGCACTGACAGAAAGGAGCCAGACACCACAGTGACAGAAAGGAGCCAGACACCGCACTGACAGAAAGGAGCCAGACACCGCACTGACAGAAAGGAGCCAGACACCGCACTGACAGAAAGGAGCCAGACACCGCGCTGACAGAAAGGAGCCAGACACCGCACTGACAGAAAGGAGCCAGACATCGCACTGACAGAAAGGAGCCAGACACCACAGTGACAGAAAGGAGCCAGACACCGCCCTGACAGAAAGGAGCCAGACACCGCCCTGACAGAAAGGAGCCAGACACCGCACTGACAGAAAGGAGCCAGACACCGCGCTGACAGAAAGGAGCCAGACACCGCGCTGACAGAAAGGAGCCAGACATCGCACTGACAGAAAGGAGCCAGACATCACAGTGACAGAAAGGAGCCAGACACCGCACTGACAGAAAGGAGCCAGACACCGCACTGACAGAAAGGAGCCAGACACCGCGCTGACAGAAAGGAGCCAGACACCACAGTGACAGAAAGGAGCCAGACACCACAGTGACAGAAAGGAGCCAGACACCACAGTGACAGAAAGGAGCCAGACACCGCACTGACAAAGGAGCCAGACACCACAGTGACAGAAAGGAGCCAGACACCACAGTGACAGAAAGGAGCCAGACACCACAGTGACAGAAAGGAGCCAGACACCACAGTGACAGAAAGAAGCCAGACACCGCGCTGACAGAAAGGAGCCAGACACTACACTGACAGAAAGGAGCCAGACACCACAGTGACAGAAAGGAGCCAGACACTACACTGACAGAAAGGAGCCAGACACCACAGTGACAGAAAGGAGCCAGACACCGGTGACAGAAAGGAGCCAGACGCCACAGTGACAGAAAGGAGCCAGACGCCACAGTGACAGAAAGGAGCCAGACACCACAGTGACAGAAAGGAGCCAGACACCACAGTGACAGAAAGGAGCCAGACACTACAGTGACAGAAAGGAGCCAGACACCACAGTGACAGAAAGGAGCCAGACACCACAATGACAGAAAGGAGCCAGACGCCACAGTGACAGAAAGGAGCCAGACACCACAGTGACAGAAAGGAGCCAGACACCACAGTGACAGAAAGGAGCCAGACACTACAGTGACAGAAAGGAGCCAGACACCACAGTGAAAGAAAGGAGCCAGACACCACAATGACAGAAAGGAGCCAGACACCGCAGTGACAGAAAGGAGCCAGACACCACAGTGACAGAAAGGAGCCAGACACCACAATGACAGAAAGGAGCCAGACACCGCAGTGACAGAAAGGAGCCAGACACCACAGTGACAGAAAGGAGCCAGACACCACAATGACAGAAAGGAGCCAGACACCGCAGTGACAGAAAGGAGCCAGACACCACAGTGACAGAAAGGAACCAGACACCACACTGACAGAAAGGAGCCAGACACCGCACTGACAGAAAGGAGCCAGACACCACAGTGACAGGAGCCAGACATCACAGTGACAGAAAGGAGCCAGACACCACAGTGACAGAAAGGAGCCAGACACCGCACTGACAGAAAGGAGCCAGACACCGCACTGACAGAAAGGAGCCAGACACCGCACTGACAGAAAGGAGCCAGACACCGCGCTGACAGAAAGGAGCCAGACATCACAGTGACAGAAAGGAGCCAGACACCACACTGACAGAAAGGAGCCAGACACCACAGTGACAGAAAGGAGCCAGACACCGCCCTGACAGAAAGGAGCCAGACACCGCCCTGACAGAAAGGAGCCAGACACCGCACTGACAGAAAGGAGCCAGACACCGCGCTGACAGAAAGGAGCCAGACACCGCGCTGACAGAAAGGAGCCAGAAATCGCACTGACAGAAAGGAGCCAGACATCACAGTGACAGAAAGGAGCCAGACACCGCACTGACAGAAAGGAGCCAGACACCGCACTGACAGAAAGGAGCCAGACACCGCGCTGACAGAAAGGAGCCAGACACCACAGTGACAGAAAGGAGCCAGACACCACAGTGACAGAAAGGAGCCAGACACCACAGTGACAGAAAGGAGCCAGACACCGCACTGACAAAGGAGCCAGACACCACAGTGACAGAAAGGAGCCAGACACCACAGTGACAGAAAGGAGCCAGACACCACAGTGACAGAAAGGAGCCAGACACCACAGTGACAGAAAGAAGCCAGACACCGCGCTGACAGAAAGGAGCCAGACACTACACTGACAGAAAGGAGCCAGACACCACAGTGACAGAAAGGAGCCAGACACTACACTGACAGAAAGGAGCCAGACACCACAGTGACAGAAAGGAGCCAGACACCAGTGACAGAAAGGAGCCAGACGCCACAGTGACAGAAAGGAGCCAGACGCCACAGTGACAGAAAGGAGCCAGACACCACAGTGACAGAAAGGAGCCAGACACCACAGTGACAGAAAGGAGCCAGACACCACAGTGACAAAAAGGAGCCAGACATCACAGTGACAGATAGGAGCCAGACATCACAGTGACAGAAAGGAGCCAGACACCACAGTGACAGAAAGGAGCCAGACGCTACAGTGACAAAAAGGAGCCAGACACCACAGTGACAGAAAGGAGCCAGACACCACAGTGACAGAAAGGAGCCAGACACCACAGTGACAGAAAGGAGCCAGACACCACAGTGACAGAAAGGAGCCAGACACCGCACTGACAGAAAGGAGCTAGACACCACAGTGACAGAAAGGAGCCAGACACCACACTGACAGAAAGGAGCCAGACATCACAGTGACAGAAAGGAGCCAGACACCACAGTGACAGAAAGGAGCCAGACACCACAGTGACAGAAAGGAGCCAGACACCACAGTGACAGAAAGGAGCCAGACACCACAGTGACAGAAAGGAGCCAGACACCACAGTGACAGAAAGGAGCCAGACACCACAGTGACAGAAAGGAGCCAGACACCACAGTGACAGGAGCCAGACATCACAGTGACAGAAAGGAGCCAGACACCACAGTGACAGAAAGGAGCCAGACACCACAGTGACAGAAAGGAGCCAGACACCACAGTGACAGAAAGGAGCCAGACACCACAGTGACAGAAAGGAGCCAGACATCACAGTGACAGAAAGGAGCCAGACACCACACTGACAGAAAGGAGCCAGACACCGCACTGACAGAAAGGAGCCAGACACCGCACTGACAGAAAGGAGCCAGACACCGCACTGACAGAAAGGAGCCAGACACCACAGTGATAGAAAGGAGCCAGACACCACAGTGACAGAAAGGAGCCTGACATCACAGTGACAAAAAGGAGCCAGACACCGTGCTGACAGAAAGGAGCCAGACACCGCAGTGACAGAAAGGAGCCAGACACCACAGTGACAGAAAGGAGCCAGACATCACAGTGACAGAAAGGAGCCAGACACCACAATGACAGAAAGGAGCCAGACACCACAGTGACAGAAAGGAGCCTGACATCACAGTGACAAAAAGGAGCCAGACACCGTGCTGACAGAAAGGAGCCAGACACCGCAGTGACAGAAAGGAGCCAGACACCACAGTGACAGAAAGGAGCCAGACATCACAGTGACAGAAAGGAGCCAGACACCACAGTGACAGAAAGGAGCCAGACACTACAGTGACAGAAAGGAGCCAGACACCACAGTGACAGAAAGGAGCCAGACACCACAATGACAGAAAGGAGCCAGACGCCACAGTGACAGAAAGGAGCCAGACACCACAGTGACAGAAAGGAGCCAGACACCACAGTGACAGAAAGGAGCCAGACACTACAGTGACAGAAAGGAGCCAGACACCACAGTGACAGAAAGGAGCCAGACACCACAATGACAGAAAGGAGCCAGACACCGCAGTGACAGAAAGGAGCCAGACACCACAGTGACAGAAAGGAGCCAGACACCACAATGACAGAAAGGAGCCAGACACCGCAGTGACAGAAAGGAGCCAGACACCACAGTGACAGAAAGGAGCCAGACACCACAATGACAGAAAGGAGCCAGACACCGCAGTGACAGAAAGGAGCCAGACACCACAGTGACAGAAAGGAGCCAGACACCACACTGACAGAAAGGAGCCAGACACCGCACTGACAGAAAGGAGCCAGACACCACAGTGACAGGAGCCAGACATCACAGTGACAGAAAGGAGCCAGACACCACAGTGACAGAAAGGAGCCAGACACCGCACTGACAGAAAGGAGCCAGACACCGCACTGACAGAAAGGAGCCAGACACCGCACTGACAGAAAGGAGCCAGACACCGCGCTGACAGAAAGGAGCCAGACATCACAGTGACAGAAAGGAGCCAGACACCACACTGACAGAAAGGAGCCAGACACCACAGTGACAGAAAGGAGCCAGACACCGCCCTGACAGAAAGGAGCCAGACACCGCCCTGACAGAAAGGAGCCAGACACCGCACTGACAGAAAGGAGCCAGACACCACGCTGACAGAAAGGAGCCAGACACCGCGCTGACAGAAAGGAGCCAGACATCACAATGACAGAAAGGAGCCAGACACCG